>NW_024870874.1:0-655000 GCF_019054845.1 Dipodomys spectabilis | reverse complement strand
CTCAATTGTAAAGTTTATTTCAACATAGTGTCTTGTGAGTATCGCTGTTGCATTGGTTCACCCTTTGTCCTTTGTCTCATCATTGTGTTATTCCCCTTTCCTTCCCCAAATCAGATAAATGTAGCTATAAGACACAAGGTACCAAAATCAAAAACAGTGACAACAGGGGATAAACTGAAGGGAAAAAGAGAAAAAAATAACTTTATACAGTACATAAAAGAAGCCCTCTTGTTTCCTCTTGGAGTTCATTTCGATTAGCATCATTTTATATGGTCATATGTACACAGTTATTGATCTATTGTGGTTCTCTGCCAGGACTATCCTGGACATATACTAATAATTACAAATGAGGGAAACCATGGAGCCTATGTTTCTTTGGGTCTGGCTTACTTCACTTAATATGATTTTTCCCAAGTCTTTCCCATTTTCTTACAAATGGGACAATGCCATTCTTTCCGACAGAAGCATAGAATTCCATTGTGTATATCTACCACATTTTCTTTGGCTTCCATGCTGACCCCTTCAAATGTTGGCACTGTCCATGGTTCTGACCTCTTAAAAGTAGTCCAGCCTCTTCAGTTGCTCTGAAAAAGTACTGTCCTATAGAGTAGCCAGCCACATGTGACCTTGAAATGTGGCTTATCCAAATTAGGATTGTTGTAGGTACGAAGTACACATTGGCCTGAAAGCCTTAGTTTAAAAAATAGTGGAAAAAAAGCTAATTCTTTAAAAATACTGATTACTCGTTCAAATAATATTTTGGACAATATATAAAGTACACTATTAATGATAAGTCACCTGCCTTTTGCTTTGTTGTTCTTGTTGTTGGTTTTGGGGCTTCAACTCTGGGCCTGGGTGCTGTCCCTGAGCCTCTTTGTGCTCAAAGCTGATTCTCTACCACGTGAGCCACAGTGCTGCTTCTGGTTTTCAGGTGGTTAATTGGATATAAGGGTCTCATGGACTTTCCTGCCTTAGTTGGCTTCCAAACACTATCTTTAGATCTCAGCCTTCTGAGTAGATAGGATTACAGGTGTGAGCCACCAGTGCCCAGCTTTGCTTTCTTAATATGTTAGGAAACTTCAAATTACATTTGTGACTCAGACTGTATTTGCATTAGGGCATTGCTGCTACAGACAGTGACAATGTTATCATCTCATTCCTGGCTCCTTGGTCCCATACAGTTCCTTCTGGTTCACAGAACATGGCACATTATTTTATGTCTATTATTCTTCCCTCTCCTTAAACCATTACTACTATTCTCTCACACCAGATTATTTAGTATTCCTACTTCCTTGTGCAGCTCAAATATCTCCTCCATTATAGTGACACTTTCCCACTTTCCTGAGAGAGAATCAAACATTTCTGCCAGAGAGACTTCTTCATTTTGTTAAGATCGTTAGTATAATTAATTCACATACTTGTATTTTGTTTCATTTCCATTTGTCTCTCTAGCTAGCTTCTGCAAAGGACAGGTGTATGTAATATTCAATTACAGGCATAGGTTATTATTCGCCAAAACTTTATTGAGTTGGGTGCTGGTGGCTCACACCTGCAATCATACCTACTAAGAAGGTGAGATCTGAGGATTACAGTTCAAAGCCAGCCTGGGGAGGAAAGTCCATGAAACTTATAACTCCAATTAATCACCAGAAAAAATGGAAGTAGAGCCGTGGCTCAAAGTAGTAGAGTGTTAGTCTTGAGCAAAAAGAGCTTAAGGCACCCTGGCCCCAAGTTTAAGCCCCAAGACCTACACGAACAAACAAACAAAAAATGTTACTAAACACCAGATTTTTATGGGATCTCAGTTCTGATTCTCTTCTCATTTTCCACCAAATGAGCCAAAGTCTTTGCTATAGTTTCTCTCTGTAAACTTCTGTCCTCAACATCAGAGTAAAACTAATTTTTTTCTACCCAGGACAGCTACAACAGCAACTTAGATGGTACTTGGGATATTCAGCTCTGTTTTTGAGCATCATGATTTCTGTTATCTTCCTTGGGCTCAGAGATACCTTTGCAATTATTTTTAAAGAAAAATGTATATAGCTGATACCTAACTTTGAACTGTCAGCTATCGTCTTTATGTAGTTACCACAAGTTTATTCTGGTCTTGTAAATATCACAGATTCATGAAAAGTAAATTGGCCAAGACTCTTAGAGTAATTATTCTTTTCTGTGTGCAAGGTTATTTAGAGTACTCTCAGTTAGAAAACATTCTCCTGAAGCAAAAATCTGATTTCTTTGAGGTTACAGATAAAATAGAGGACACAGTTTGGAGGTAATGACCATTTTTACTATTATTTAGCATATTTTTCTTTAATGCTTGATTTTATTAAGATGCAGTAAGATAAATGTAGTGACCAATCATATTTTTGTCTTGTCATTAATATATCAATAAAGCACTATGTAAGATTACACTATGATAATTAGTTCCTGTTTTATATATATATATATATATATATATACTTATATTTATATTTATTAGAGGTGTTTGTTAAAAGCCAAATAAGTGTGTTATCGTTTTAATTGGTTGTCATTGAAAAG
The DNA here is from genome assembly GCF_019054845.1 of Dipodomys spectabilis. Classification (NCBI taxonomy): domain Eukaryota; kingdom Metazoa; phylum Chordata; class Mammalia; order Rodentia; family Heteromyidae; genus Dipodomys; species Dipodomys spectabilis. The sequence continues at coordinate 652,459 of NW_024870874.1, read as the reverse complement.
GACACTGGGATTTTTATAGAAGCACTTCTATCTTAGAAAAAGGATCTACAGTTATTTCCTGTCAAAAGTTTTTTTTTAAATGATCCTTTGGTATAGCCTAATAAATTGAAAGTATGGTTTATCTAACCCAAACACCTGCAATTCTCCTTTCTGCTTAATAGTCCTCTTTATACTGAGCATTTCACTGAGAATCCTGAGGACATACTGATAGTGTGGAATATCACATTGACAATTAACAGTAATTAAACCTTGGATCACTGATTTTTTAATTCCCTTCCATGTTGCCCACAAGCATTTACCCTGTTCTCAGCAGCTTTGAATACTCTGATACTCCAATATTTCACTTATCTTAGTTGAGAAAGGTTCCATATTTATTGTATGCAGCACTCCTTTCTTCAGGTAGTTTAACATAAACTGCTCCTTTTGAGATTGCCTTACATGTAAAACCTTTCCCAAAAGAACCTTTTACTCAAGTAAAATAGTTTTGATATTCACAGCAGATATTGGATGATTAATATGTGATAAGTTCCTGCTTTCACTGTATTTGATGTTGTTATAAAGCTCTCTAAATTCTTTAGATGCTATCATTATGTCCATATGAGGACAAGGTTTAACAGAGACTGAAATACTGGTTTAAGATCACACAGCTAAGAACAACTGGGACCCCAATCTATGTAAGACTGTAAACTCCATGAGACCAGGAGTAGGTCCTCTGCCATTCCCAGAGCCTGGCATAATTCCTTCTGCCTATTGGGAGTCTAGTAAAGATTTATTGAATGAATGAAAAAGCAATGAATGAGCTAAAAATAGATCTTTTTAAAACTTAATGTAAATGAGATCTTTTCATTTGTCATATCATCAGTGAAGAAGAATAATTAGCAAATACTTTCTCTGTTAAAGTTTACAGTGTTAACTTGGAGCTTTTCAGTTCAGATTGTAGTCTGATTTTCATGCTCATTTAAATTTTTCCCCCTAGCTAATTGCTCTGCCATTAGAGTAAGCTACCACGGATATTAGTGCTTTGATTAAAGTTTTGAAGTTAAAAGCTAGGTCTCCCATAAGCATTGCAAGTTAAATTGAATTAGAAAGTGACTTTTCTTTTAATTAAAGTCTTTACTAAATAGACTTTTCATAAATAGTAAAGAAGACTGTATTTTAAAATATGCAGTTCAGAGAAAGGAAAAAAACAAAGTTTCATACTGAGAACAGTTTTTTCCTTGTGTTTGCATCCATAACCGTGCAGTTAGTTAGTCATGGACATGATGCTCCATCCTACTTCTGCTGCTGTGTTTGCACAGGCACAACTCACATGTCAGCCTGGCTTTCTGCACAAGCCTGAATATCATTGAGCATGCTCAGTGTGCTGATTTTTCAGCTTGTGGGGATTTAGTGGACTCTGTTCCATCAAAGGGCTACTTCCTCAGTTTGTGCTTCAAAAGTTATGCTTGTCTTTTTCTTCTTCTTTTTTTCATAGCCTTTCCTTTGTTTGTCTGCTGAACAAGAGAAAAAAAGAGAGCTAATATGTAACCTTTAAAAATGCCTACTTTCAGTGAAAACCTACTTATTGCCTTTCATCTTTCAATGAGTGTGTTTTCGGCCAGGTCACTTCAAGACCTAAGGCAGTGTTGTTTTTCTTAACTGTGTGAAGCCCTTTGTTTTCCTAAGTGCTTTTCTGAGCAATGCTTATATGAAGTTCTTTTTTTTTTTTTTTTTAACATGATGCTGAGGAATTGAACCAAGGGCCTCATGCATCCTAGGCAAGCACTCTACCACTAAACTACACTCCCAGCCCCTACATGAAGTTCTTAATTTTTATTATTGAGGTTGAAAACCAGGTGTCAATCTTATTAAATGTCAATTGAGCCGGGCACTGGTGGCTCATGCCTGTAATCCTAGCTACCAAGGAGGCTGAGATCTGAGGATCGTGGTTCAAAGCCAGCTCAGGCAGGGAAGTCCGTGAGACTCTTGTTTCCAATAAACCACCAGAAAACCAGAAGTGGCACTGTGGCTCAAGTGGCAGAGTGCTAGCCTTGAGCTGAAGAGCTGAGGGACAGCTCGCAGACACAGAGTTCAAGCCCCACGACCGACCAAAAAAAAAGGTTAATTGATTTAAACCTGTCAGTGGGTTCCAATCATTCCTGAAATAATTCAAATCTGAAACCAAACTTACCAGGGCAGAAATAAAAATGCATATAAACAGTATTGGGCACTTTACAACCGCTGTGCTTCATTGGTCTCTCCTGGTACTGCATGAACTACAAAATCACTACCACTTCCTTTGGATCATATCACCCTGGGTTCACAGCCTTTCCCAATGTGACTCATTTCCCTACTGTTATCTTAAACATCATTTAGTTTCCCTAATTTGAGAACACTAGAATAGTAGCTGCTCTGCCAATCAGATGGAATGAGTATTTAATATAGAGAGATTATTCTCCACTGGTCTACAGTTCTACTGATCAGTATGGAGCTTACTAAAAGGATCCATACTAAATGTTCAGGAAAGCTGTGACGTTCTCTTTCTTCCTTCCCTTCCCTTCCATCTCTCCTTGTCCCATTCCTTTCCCTTCCTGATCATCATTCCTTCTGTCCTCACCAAGGTCCCCATGGGGAGGGATTTACTTGGAAAAGGATTCCCAGAACCAAAGGTAATGGTAGTCTCTGAGCTAGGAAAATTGCATTGTCTTGCACAGTTGTGGATTGCAAAATTATAAAAATGCCAGTTATTAGAAGACATGTATTCTCTTGACCATTTTACCCCATTAAGTGAAAGAATATGTAAATTTCTCCTTAAAAGTATGTAAATGTGAATGTCTTAATTATAAAATAGGTGCTCAACACAATATTTCATGCACCAATCACATATGATCTTGGAAAAATTTTAGTGAGTAGTAACTAAGGCTACAGTGATGAAATAACAGCTTTATGGCCAGAAGCTACATTAATTGAACGGGACTATGGCAACATTCTGCTTCCAGCTTTATTTTAAGAAACACATGTAAGAAACAGAATCTGATACACCAAAATTTAATAGCATTGCCATTAATATAATAATAATGTAAGTTCAATGTAAGGAACAAGATGCTATGGAAGATCTATCTTTGACCTGACAATGTAGAACTTGGAGCTCCAATTTCTCTTCAGAGGGATTGGCAAATCTTCTCTATAAAGGGCCAGATAGCAAATACTTAAGACTTTGTAAGCCATATGGTATCCACTGCAATGCGTCAACTCTGCTGTTGTAGATTGAAAGCAGTTGTAAACAACACATAAATGAAAGAATGTGACTGCTCCAAGAAAACTGTGTTTACAAAAACAGACACTGGAATTTAGCCAATGGGCTATAGAAGTAGCTTGCTGTTTCCTTAGTGCATTGCGATCTCATTCCCACTATGTACTTCTAGTATAAAAAAAGACTTCTGAAGGACCAATTGATCCATAAGAATTACAAGGTCTGCCAATTTAAGAGGAAAAGGTGCTGAATGTAAAGTAAGTAATATAAATGATGCCAAATATTAAATTTGTCATTGTTGTTTATGTGTGTACATTTTAAAAGCTGTATACAACATGACAGCCATACAACACGGGTAAACAGTTAATTATAAATCTAATATATGTATAGTATTATTATGTAGGATGAATTATGATCTAAGAGTCCTACATTGTATGATCATATGAATTATATAACTCATATTAATTATTGTCAGGTCAAAGGTAGGTCTTTCATAGCATTTTGCTCCTTATGTTGAGTTTAAATTTCTTATTACATTAATAGCAATCATGAATTATGATCTAGAAATTCCTAGACAATAATCTTACATATATCATATATATTATATTTATATTTAATGTCTCACTTATTGTGATCTAACGTCTAGTGAGATCCAACATCAGCAAAGCATCTTTAAGATTGAACATTAGCAATAGACACCTTTTTTTAGTAAATTGTTACAGAATTACAAAAGTATGTCCTATCACAAGGCTCTCAAAAATATTCCCTCAAAACTGGCTAAAGTAGGGTAATTCCCTATCCTTAAGAAAACTAGACTTTCTGCCCTCAACAAGAACCAACAGCAATCTATCTACTTTTTACAGTGATAGAGTGTTCCAGAAGGCAAACATTGGTTCTTGGCTATTAAGAAGCAGAGATAGTTTTAAGACTGAGTACTTTAGTAGGTCTTCTAGAAGGTAGTAAAAATGCTGTTAGGTTGAGCTGCAATTGGTAAAGAAACAGTAGCATTCATGTTCTCCGCTATAGGGGAATGGTGGACAGACAATGGCTTGGGATTCCAACAGTGTTTATTGTTTTATCAGTGCTCAAGACATAATTACAGAGTGGTCTTGTGTTTGCTTGGGTCCTTGGCTTTGTCTAATGTTGATGATGTGTAAACTAAGTTCTGTTCAGCACTCCACCCTCTGATATGGCCAGGTCAATTCCTGGTTGTCAGATACTGTGTTGTTCTTTCTCACTACCTGTAGCTTGAATCCAGATTAGAACTAAAGGAATAGGTGGTGATAGAAACTACTAGAAACTGATGAGACCCTAAAGAGCAATGTGAAGGTAATCAGAAGAGAAAGGGCATAGGTATATACAAAAGCCAGAGGCATGATATCAGTTTGGAGTTACTTGTATATCAACTTCTAAGCATACACTTCTATTTTTTATTACATTAGAATGACCAATACTCATGATTATTTCATGGTGTATGACTTTTTATTTTTCATTATCTTTAAGTAGTTAGACAAGGGGTTTCTGACATATCAACTTATGAGTACAATGCATCTTGATTAGTGTCACCCCTTGCATCATTCTCCTTCCATCTGCTCAAATTATCTGGTTCCATTTTCACATATATACATTGAATATTATGACTGTATTTACCTGCTTTCCCTATTTCTATTAGTCTGCCTTGAAGTGTTTTGTTCCAATGTTGAGTGACTTGCTTCTTTTATTTACTAGTAATTTTCTCTTCTGGTTGTATTTAAATAGCAGAGATAGTGACAAATAGTGAATGATGCAAATTTAAACTGCAACACACTTCTGGGTTCAAATAGGTGCAGATGAGATAAAGCATAAAAAGCACTCAACACAGTGACTCCTACATAATAAGCAACCAAGCTCTGAATCAGAATTTGACTCCATTGTATTTTCCTTTAAAGATATTTGTGTAGACCAGGAATTGATACAAAGTGATACATTTCTAAAAGGGCATTCTAAGGCTTGTGTGAGCACAAAGTACCATAATATTTAGCTTATTTGTTGCTTCTTCTGTTATTTTTGTGGTTTACATATATCTTGAAAATTATGCATTTATTAGTGGTTCCCAATGTATTTGTCGTAAAAATTTCCTATGATAAATAAAAATCTTTATAATGTGTATATTTATATCATCCTTTTACTCCTAAGGCTTCTTATTGGTTCTTTTTAGTTTTAAAAGGTTATTGCTGTTAAAGATTTATTATTTTTACCTTTAAAAATGGCCCTCATTTTTTGTTTTCAATGATCTTTTTCTCTTTTTTTTTGTCATAAAATTTGTACTTATTTTTAAGTTTATTATGCTTTTTTTCTCCCATTAGCTTTCCTAATGGTTGAAATGACTTTAACTTTTTTTTCTCTTAATAAACACAGTAAGAACACTTTTATACTATTTGAAAGTACTATGTATTGTTTGTGAAGAGTTTAAAGGACACATTATAAATCAATAAATTATAAATTTAAATGTTTAATGTAATTTAAACATTTAAATTATAAATTTAAGTATTGAATGTAGTATTAGGGTCCAAAATTTTAATTTCATGTACACACTACTTTCCTAGAGCTGATGTAACAAAATGGTGGCTTAATAAGACAAAGTTACTGACTCAAAGTTCCGGAGTGTAGAAGTCCAAGGTGCCTGCAGGCCATGCTTTCTCTAAACCCTACAAAGACGAAATCATTTCTGGTTTCTCCAGCTTCTCACAGTGGTCCAAAGTTCTTAGCATCTTAGCTGTATCACTTTTTTTTTTTTTTTCTGCAGTAACATGGTGTTTTCTCTGTGGATTTGTCTTTATATTGTATCTTCCTCTTTTTATCATACTGAAGTAGAACCCACCCTAACGGTGGCCTCATGTTAACTGGAAAAAGCCAAAAAGATCCCATTTCACTTTTGGGGGATTATATGTCACAGTGCAACCCTCAACAACAGACTCCAAAACTAAGGCTCAGAGAGGTAAGATAACTTGCCCAAGGCTGAGTGAGCATTATGTGCATGATAAATATAAAAGCTTTGTTCTTCCACTAGGGAATCCAGGTTCAGTAGTTCTCCAAGGACAACCAAGAAAAGATGGAGCTTCAGGGAAGAAAGTAACACTGAAGTTTTCCTAACACTGGAGTCAAAACTATGGAACAAACTGGTTTCTTGGTCCTAAAGGACTACAAGTTAAACCATCCAGGACACAATTAATATCCTTAAGAAAAAAAAATCACATAACTTTAAATTTCCCTGTTCATTTACAGCAGATAGAAAGACCAGCAGTTCAAGGCTAAAGTAGCATCTCATATCCTCTACCTCCTCTCTGGTATTTTGTCCACAGTATTTTCTGGTAACCAAGGATACTTCAGGATTTTTAGAAAGCACATTAATTTAAACTTAATAAAACTCCCTTCCATTCTCCCCAGAAAGGAGGGTCTGTAAACACATTCAGAATGTAAAGCCATTGTAAGGGTTTCCTAAATTATTTTGAGTTGACATTTGAAATACAAGTACCAAAAAAACAGCAGATGGAGAGGCTGAAGGTCTTTCTTGTTAAAAAAACAAAAAAACAATAAAAGCCCATCAAATGTGAATGAAGAGCCAAAGAAAACTAAGCTTATTGCTATGAAAATTGGCTGAGAAATTGGACTTTTTCAAGACATTTCAGCTGCTCTAGTTAAACTGGAGCTTAATGTTAATTTATTCATTGGTGCATTTCCAAATGAAGTTTGAAACTAGAGTGAAGGCCTGTCCTGTTTTGAAGGGGTCTCCGCTGAATCCACTGGCAAGAGAAGACAAGGCGGAGTTATGCATTCTGTCTAAGGAGTGTCAGCTGGGACAACAGTTTTATTTCCTCAAGGGAGAAACAGGGCTTCTGGGAACAAGGTGCTCAGAAGGCTGCCTGGAAAGGGACAGCCTGGCCTCCAGGACTGCAGATGACAGAGTGCAGAGGAAGCAATGCCCTCTGTTCTGATCCTGGTACTGAGGAGCCAACTTATAACAGAATTGTTATCCTTGCATTTCACATGAGTTTACATCTGGATTAATATTATGATATTATCTGTGAGCTTTTGGAAAATGGTATGTTGGTATTATTCATTTTTTATCTTCCTAACATTGCATAGAAAAGTGTTCACCATGTTTTCTTCAGAAATGGTCAGATGGACGTTTCAAAAGACAAGAAAAGAAAGAAGCTTGAAGGCACATTGCTGAAATTTGAATATCCATCAACTTTCTTCAAATATTTATAGATGCTCCCAGAATAATAATAATAATTTGGGGGGCTAGGTGTGTAACTCAGTGATAGAGGGTATGCTTAACACATGTAAAGCCCCATGTTAAATCTTCAGCACCAAAAGATAAATAAATAATAAAATAAGATAAATGGCAAATTTACCTTACAATTTGGCTTAAATTTATTTTACACCATGTAGAAATGTTAGTTAAATAACATCTTTCTATGTCAAGGTGGGAATCTATAAATTCATTAGTAGGATGAGAAGTGTAGGATAGAATTCTGAGATTCTAGATGTTCCTATGATCTTTGAATAAAATCACCAATGATTACATAGGTATTATTAGAGAGTATATAAAAGTAAGTTAAAAATAAAATTTTCGTACATAGGGATATTCTATTTATAATTCTATTAAAATAATCAATAATTTAAGTAGTCTATATCTTTTGAAAGTATTACTAACGTTGAATCCTTAATCTTAAATATGAGAAAACTAGAATTTATATGTAATTGTAGAATTCCAAGGATTTTAATTTATTGACTTACCAGGTTATGGTATTTTTTTCTAAGAGGAAGATAGAGAACACTGTTTTTTGTTTATTTGTTTTGTTTTTTGTTTTTTGCCAGTCCTGGGCTTGAAGTTCTCTAGAATACATTTTTGGACAACAGGCCATTGGCATTAATAATTGAAACTATGAAAACAGATGGAATCTGAGAGAGAGTTGAGATTTAGGCTCCACATTGTGAGGTAGCTGGAGAAAGAGCACTAGAACCACACAAGAATATCAATATAATACTGTGCAAGGGCAAATGAGTAGAAATGGTTTCAAGATGAAAGCAAGAGGTGATATCAACTGCTACCAAGGAACAAGGAGAATGTGCTCTCAAAAAGAAGGCACTAGATCTGTGGGTTTGAGATGGTTTATGGCTTATGGAAGGCCATTGGAGAAGAGTGGCAAGATTTGTCACACAGCCCAGACAGGCCACAGTGGAGTGCTAAGACTTCATTACATTGAGTTGTCTTCTGGCATATTTCGGTCAGTAAGTTGGATTAGTAGGAAGAATTGGAAGGAGAGAAATAGTTGTGGGCTGCATTTTATTTTTGTTTTTTGTCTACGGCAGTAGTAAGTTATAAGTAAATGATCATTAGAAATTCAACTCCTACTACCTGTGACACTGCTCTCTATTAGAGTGGACCATGTGGTGTTAATGACATCTCTGTGGATTCCACAGTTGGTTTCTTCTTGGAAGAGCATTTGCTTTGCTGATGGCCTGAGTATATAGTCAACTGGTCCTCTTGATGTGATCCCTGGACCAGTAGCATCAGCATCACTGACAATGCTAGACATTGCAAATTACTGGTTCCAGTGATGATTTACTAAATCAGAGACTGAGTGTGGGACCCAGAAATCTGGGCTCTAAAAATTTCTGTAGGTGATTCTGGTGCTTAAGTTTGAAAACCATGGCTCATTTCTAACATGAATATTTAAATGACCTCAGCTACAAACTTCACGGAGCTATTTCTTTGTTGAGCTGGGCCCACACCTGGATGTGGCTCCTTGAAGTGGAGCCATGTTGAAAGCTACTATTATCCTGCTATGAGGCTTCTGTTTGAAGGTAACCAGAACCAGTTCTCATGAGGGAGCATGGCTAATCACAGCCACACAGGGAACAGCCAGGAAGTACTTTCTGGCTTTGCTCTAGACTATTGCTTAAGTATCTCATTACCAATAAAATTGTGGCCTCTTTTGGAAGAATAAACTAGACTCCCTACTGAGGAAGAAACAGGATTGTGTCATTGAAAATGATTCTTTAAATGTTTTAAAACCAAAGTAGCACAAAAAACCCTGAAAAACAGGATGAAAAAAGATCTCTTTTCTTAAACTCTGAATGTCTCAGAACCATCTGTTAATAGACCAAGTGTACAAAAGACTTGTAAACTCCAGTAAAAGTTCTCAAAGATTCAGAACTTAGATGGTAAAAAATATTAAACCACATCGAATAGACGTGAAGAATTCTGAAGTCATCCATGTGTAACTAAGTTGTGTTGAAGCGTTTCACTTTAAAACTGGTATTTATTGAGAGTCTGACTCTGATGTGGTCATTATTAGATTGGGGGGAAGGGTGTGTTAATACAGCATCCATATTTTTATAATTATTTTGTCACAGCGATGAAAGAAAGAAAGGGAGAAAAGGAAATCAAGGACAGAGGGGGTTTCCTGAAGCCAAAGGGCCAAAGGTATGTTTCTTATATTCTCATTTAAGCTCTGAGGAGATTGTAATTGTGTCTGATTTTAATAGAATATTAGATTTCCACTTCAAATTTGATTACCTGTTTCCTTCCTAACAAATAGAAAACAAAAAATTCCAAATGTAGAAAACTGGTTCCCAGGCCCAAATGGAAAGAATAGGTTACTGAAAGTATGCAGTATCTATGGCAATGCCTATGCTTTTGCGAGAGAATCAGTATGTCAGTCTTTAGTAACTACCAATTATTCATCAAGTGGGATAAAGCCAGGGCCATGGCACATACTAGTTCTCCTTGTTTTGTTATATACCACCAAGTAAATTGGGGCGGCAACACAGGGCTCCAGAAAGCTACCTCAGGAGGCCCTTCCTTTCCACTCTGCCTGGAACATTTCAAAGACCACTGCTTCAAGTATAGAATTAATGTGATCTCATTCACAGGGTCGTTGTAAAGATACTGAGTTAAGAAAGTTCTTAGTATAGGCTCTTAGTAAATATTCAACACGATGGAGTTGTTCAGAGAGAAAAATCAGTACTGTGGAATGCAAAATAGAAATTCATGATTCTAATAACCTGGTGCTGAGGACAGTGTGGAGATTGTAGGTGAGCAAGTAGTACATATCCTGACTGAGGTGAGACCATGGAGGTCATCTGAGTGTGTCAGAAGAGAGACACTGCAATGCTAAGAGAGCTTGTACCTCAAGGCAGATGTTGGTTTTAAGAAAAGAGACAAGGAGAGTGTTTATCCAACTAAAAAGCAAGTTTTAAAACCTGGTGCTGGTGGCTCACGCCTGTAATCCTAACTATACAGGAGGCTGAGAGCTGAGGATTGTGGTTCGAAGCCAGCCTGGGCAGGAAAGTCCATGAAACTCTTATCTCCAATTAACCACCAGAAATCCAGAAGTGGAGCTAATCTCAAGAGCATTAGCCTTGGGATAAAAGCTCAGGGACAGTGTCTGGGCCCAGAGTTCAAGTCTCTGGACTGACAAAAATAGAAAAGAAAGAAAGAGAAAGAGACAAAGAAAGAAAGAAAGACATAAAGAAAGAAAAGAGAAAGAAAGAAAGAAAAGAGAAAGAAAAAAAGCAAGTTTTAAAAAGGCATTGGCAACTTAAGAGCAGCATAACTGAGTACCACACACACTAATGATTCTTTGTCCGTCAGTAACACCTTGCAGCCTATTACAAATTCCTATTTCTTGGTCCTGACCTCAAATGTCTGGATATAATAGGAGAGTGGGTACCTTGGAATCTCAACTCCAGCAAGGGCCCTCTGCTACAGGTTGTTCAAGAAGCATATTATGAGAAATTGTTGCTCTGTTAGAAATATGTTCAGATGTAGTGGTACATTCCTGTAAGCCCAACTACTCAGGAGGTAGAAACTGGGAGGATTGTGGTTCAAGTGAAGGCACAGCAAAAAGTTACTGAAACTCCATCTTAACAAAACAAGCTGGTGTGGAGGAGCATATTTGTGACCCTAGCTACACAGGCGGGAGAGGCAGGAGCATCATGGTCTGAGTTTGGCTATGAGCAAAAAGTTCTGGACCCTATATAAAAAGCAATGAAAGCAAAAATGGGCTGGGAGTGTGGCTCAAGTGGTAGAGAATTTGCCTAGCAAGTGTGTGAGTTCTAAACCCAGTACCTCCAGCAAAAAGAAATGTTGCATTAATATTATTATAGGCATTACTTCTTATATACTTTTTATGTTTTAGTTATTCAACATGAAACTTCGGTTTTGAAATTAAGCTGTTATTTCTAAAGATGAAGAATTGCTGTAAAGTATAATCGAGTCTTCATGAAAGGCTTGGAATGTATGAAAATTGCCTTTCCATGACATTTTTTATATTTTAAAGGTAATTGAGTTCTATAAATCTAGAAGTGTAATTTTGTACTTCCCTGTTTTGTTCTTTTTTTTTTTTTGTCAGTCGTGGGACTTGAAGTCTGGGCCTGGGCGCTGTCCCTCAGCTCTTCAGCTCAAGGCTAGCACTCTGCCACTTGAGCCACAGCGCCACTTCTGGTTTTTTGGTGGTTTATTGGAGATAGGAATCTCACAGACTTTGCTGCCTGGGCTGGCTTTGAACCTTGATCCTCAGATCTCAGCCTCCTGAGTAGCTATAATTACAGGCATGATCCACCAGCGCCCAGCTTTGCACTGCTCTGGTTTTAGCAAGGAATTTCAATAAATGAACATTTTGTTCCCTTGTGTTATCAGTTACCTGTCTTGACTCTGTAATTTGCATCACCCCACAGTTTTGGTTTAAGGATTGGCACACATATACTACAGCATGGACAAGGCCTCAGCAGGTCATGGGCTCAGCTTGTGGGAAAATGAACACACCTAGCTACAGCAATAAGACAAGATGCAGACATAAAGGGGATCCAAATAGGGAAAGAAGGAATAAAACTCTCCCTCTTTGCAGATGACATGATCTTGTATTTAAAGAATCCCATAGACTCCACTCCCAAATTACTCAAGCTGATTCAAAACTTTGGCAAAGTAGCAGGTTATAAAATTAACCCCCAAAAATCAATGGCTTTTCTGTATGCCAACAATGAGAAAAGTGTGGCTGAAATTAGGAAAGCAACTCCATTTGTAATAGCCCCACAAAAAATAAAATACCTAGGAATTAATTTAACTAAAGAAGTGAAGGACCTCTATGATGAAAACTTTAAAATCTTGAAAAAGGAAATCAACACAGAACTTAAAAAATGGCAAAACCTCCCATGCTCCTGGATTGGAAAGATAACATCGTGAAAATGGCAATACTTCCCAAGGCTATCTACAAATTCAACGCAATACCTATCAAAACTCCACCCTCATTCTTCAAGGAAATAGAAGAGGCAATCCAAAAATTCATATGGAACAATAAAAGACCCCGAATAGCAAAAACGCTCCTGAATGGAAAGAACACTGCTGGAGGAATATCAATACCAAATTTCAAACTCTACTATAAAGCCATAGTAATCAAAACAGCTTGGTATTGGCATAAGAACAGACCTCAGGACCAATGGAATAGAATTGAAAACCCAGAAATGAAACTACAGACCTATAGCCATCCAATCTTCGATAAGGGAGCTAAAACAATAGAATGGAAGACAGACAGCCTCTTCAGTAAATGGTGCTGGCAAAACTGGTTAACTACATGTAGAAAACTAAAGCTAGATCCTTATATATCACCCTGCACCAGATTCAACTCCAAATGGATCAAAGACCTTGAACTCAAAGCAGACACTCTGAAAACATTACAGGATGGAATAGGAGAAACCCTGGGTCTCCTTGGCTCAGGCCGAAATTTTCTGAATAGAGACCTGGAAACACAACAAATCAAAGAAAGGTTGGACAAATGGGATTGCATAAGGTTGCAGAGCTTCTGCAGGGCAAGTGACATAGCTAGCAAGATCAATAGAAAGCCTACGGATTAGGAGAAGATCTTTACTAGCCATACAACGGACAAGGGTCTCATATCTAAAATATACTTGGAACTCAAAAAATTAAACCACCCAACAACAAATCCTCAAAGAAACAACTGCCCAATAAGTAAGTGGGCGAAAGACTTAAAGAGAAGCTTCTCTGAAGAAGAAAGAAGGATGGCCAATAGACACATGAAGAAATGTTCAACATCCCTAGCCATAAAAGAAATGCAAATCAAAACAACATTGAGATATCACCTCACTCCAGTTAGAACAGCAAAAATCAAGAACTCTAACAACAACAGATGCTGGAGGGGATGTGGACAGAAAGGAACCTTACTTCATTGTTGGTGGGAATGTAAACTTGTTCAACCACTTTGGAAAGCAGTATGGAGGTTCCTCAAAAGACTTCACATAGAACTCCCCTATGACCCAGCAATCCCACTTTTGGGCATTTACCCTAATGTTTACAAAAAAGACCACACTAAAGCTACCAGCACAACTATGTTTATTGCAGCATTATTTACCATAGCTAAGATATGGAACCAACCCAGATGCCCCTCAGTAGATGAATGAATCAAGAAAATGTGGTATATATACACAATGGAATTCTATGCCTCCATCAGAAAGAATGACATTTCCCCATTTGTTAGGAAATGGAAAGGCTTGGAAAAAATTATATTAAGTGAAGTAAGCCAGGCCCAAAGAAACATAGGTCCCATGGTTTCCCTTATTTGCAATATCTAGTATAGGTATGAGTCAAGTGGAAAAAGTCAGATAATGTGATGTTAGGAAAACGAACCCTCAAATATGTATTTTAATGTTTTTGTTTCTTTCATGCATGTGTTTCTAACGCATTTATAAGATTATTTCTTTGTTGCTTTGTATGTCCCTTTCACTATATTTGATGTCAGTATAACATGTGGAGGAGATGGGGACAAACAAGTCGTTTAAGGATTCAGGTGGACCTGTTGCAACAATGAGAAGTACAAAATGTCATGTCAAAACCAGCTTTACAATATCGGTGTGGGGGGGGGGGGGAGGGGGGGTATGATTGAGTGGGGGGGAGGGGGGAGGCTGGGAAGGGAGGTGAAGGGTAAACAAAGGAGGAGGCTGCAATGCTTGGTAAGAAAAGTATGCATTATCCTGCCCATGTAATTGTAACCCCTCTGTACAGTATGTTCTCAAATAAAATAAAATAAAATTAAAAAAAAAAAAAAGAAAATGAACACAATTCACTATTAATAAACATGGTTGATGGAGGCCATACTGGAGGAGGCAGAGTAACTTAGCCGAAAGTTCATGCTATTGAGTTTTATGGAGACATGAAGAAGGGTCCTAGAGGATCAGGGTAAAGCCTAATACAGTATAGAAATAGTTCAGCCTCTGAGACAGATGTCCATGTTTTTATAGGGAGGACCAGATAGTACATAGTTGAGCTTTGTGGGCGAAGAAGCAAAATTGAGAATACTACAGCCATTCAAAAATAGAAAAATGGTTCTTCATCCAAGGCTGTTCCCAACACAAGGGCAGGCTGGACCTGACCCACCAGCTGCATGGCCTCTATTTACTCTAGAGCAGTAGTTTCCAAAATGTGCGATTATAAGCCCCTACAAGTAAAATTCTGCTCATACTCTAATACTTTGTTACAGATTTGTGTGTTTATTTTAATTGTAATTTTTATTCACACTAATATGTGCTATGAAATTTATATAAACAATGGAAAATTTAAAAGATGAAATAAAAACATGTAGTTCTAAATTTTTCTCTTATATTCCAATAGGTTATTTTGAAAGTCTTCCTGTATGCAGTTGTCATTGCTTTGGAATAGTGTTTTTCAAAGTGTCTAAATGGTACCTGAATTAGAATTCCCAGGGTTGCTTTGTAGAAGTTCCTAGTTGGGCCCCCAGCCTCTAGATATTTAAAGTCTCACTCTCTGGTACCGGAAACCTAGAATTGCACATTTACCCATTGTAAGTCTATTTTTCTTAAATGTGAAGGTCGTGGGTCTAAATGAAGGTAGGACAGAGGAATTACCTGGGTACAGATTCTTTGAGACTCAATATTACATGCAAAAGAGGGAGAGAAAGGGAGAGAGAATGAGATAGTTAAAATTTGTCCTATTTTGATTTTTTAAATATTAAGGCTATTTCTAAAAAAAGGATGTGCTACATCACCTAAAGGAAGACTAATATGCAATGGAGTATTAAAACACTAAAGGGAAAAGATTTATAAACTAGAAGGGTACTCCAAAACCTATGCTGAAGACAATTGCTATCACTGAACAAAAGCCTTCTCTCTGAACTTCATAGCAGGCAATACAAAAGGAAACAGTGTGAATTACATCATCTTTATTAGCTAGGAAATGAATGCATCAGAGAAAGAATTTCCTCATATTCAAGAACTAATTGAATATATTAATTTAAAGACACTGAAATCTTAGGGCTAAACCACAGTTTGCAAAACATCATCCCCAGAGATTATTACCATTGAAATATTTGAGTTTAAATTGTGATGTGTAGTTTCAGTGGGTTTTCTCCAAATAGCGTTAGTAGTTACTGACAGCTTTTATTAATTCACATTCTCAGGATTTGAAATTCTTCTCGAGTTTGTTATGAGAATATACTATCTCAATGTCTGAGAATGCTAGATTAAGCTCTTTATAGATTTGTTTTTTACAATCTCATCTTTGCTATATACCCTTGTGATTTACAGTGCAACTTGAAGCCTGTAAATGTTTTTTGAAATATACAGGGGCAGAGAAAGACTTGGAATGTCTGGATTTTCTATCTATCTGAGACAAAAGTTACACTTTATTTGTGTTGTCTTTCTGAATATGAGGTGAGTCAACACCTAATGTATTAGTCACCTTTCTGTCTCCTAGATTTAATAGGAAAAACAGTAATTATATTTATTACTTTCAAAATAAATTTAACTTTCTTATTGCTCAAAGAGTATTCCATTTTTCCTCTTCCCCAATCAATCATTCATTCATAGAAGTAGAATTGGAAACCCATATTAGGTTAACATTTAGGGTTGAAATAGTGGCAATGTAACTCAAAATTTTCATACATGTAAGTAAAATATTTAAGAGTAGTACTTGTTTTTCAGCCTTAGAAAATGAAACCCCCCCTGTTATTACTCTCCTCCTTATGTAAAAAATGCGTATTTTATTCTTTTAAAAATTATTATTACCATTATCATTACTACTACTACTACTATTATTTATTATTATTATTATTATTTGCCTCTCCTGAGACTTGAACTCTGGGCCTGGGTTCTGTACTTGAGCTCCTTTTACTCACTTTACCACTTGAGCCACAGTTCCAACTCTAGTTTTTTCTGTGATTAATTGGAGATAAGAGTCTCATGGACTTTCCTGCCTGGGCTGGCTTCAAATCATGATCCTTGGATCTCAGCCTCCTGAGTAGCTAGGATTACAAGCGTGAGCCACTGGTGCCCAGCTCATGAATATTTTAAAACATGAAAAACTCTTTATAGGTAATTCATAGTGACAAGAGATATTGTAAGAGGTATCACAGTGATGGAATGGTATGTATTATAAAAATATTACAAATGTAAACATAATAGAGTATAGATTGTTCTAGAAGTTTCTTCATTATTTCCTACTTTGTCTCCATTTTACTTTACTCAGAATTTCTTGGATTTCTATTTGTGAGAGAATTATACATCACAGAACAATTTGTTGTGCAAAGAACAAAAATCCTCTCTTGCTGATCTCTGTAGAGATAGCTGTTACTACAAGTTTTTGGTGCCTAAGCTTATCACTGTAAGGCAATATTCCCAACTTTTCTCTAGGTTCTAAGATATGAACAACAGATATTCACTCTCATTCCTTCAAACACTTGTTTTCATTTTTTTTATTGGGTTTATTTCCCAATGTACTTTTGATGGGAAAGGAAGACATTTTACTATGTAATCTTTTCACTCTTCTCATATATGCTCACCAAATTTTCTCATTTTTGTGCTCACTGCTGACTTATGATACACTGAAACCTTTTAACTTTTGGAATTAACATTAACAATAAGTCATTTTCTAATTCCTACAATGTATATTTCTTATAGAAGACTTGTACTGGTTCTTATAAATTGCCTGCATTCATACATTATTTCCAACTGAAGTTGGTATAAGTTGATGTATCTTATCCAACATATTGAAAAGGTAATGACTTGCCATAGACGGCAAGATTTTCAGATTATTCCTTTGCACATGACTAATCCACCTGAGGTAGATTCAGTTGTGCCAGAATTTCATGCTGTAGTCTCACAAGGCCATCTGGTATTGGAATTTTCCCAGAGTACTTGGAGCCCCAGTAACCAGTGGCTGCTCCAGGGCTCAAAAATGATGGTTATCCTGGTGTGACTTAAATATGGGTGTGACTTTTCCCTTTAAAAATACTTCATTTTAAACTAACACATAAAAAAGTACATATATTTGAGGGCACAATGTGATAACTTGATATGTGTAAACTATGTATAATGAGTAAATCATGGTAATTCGTATTTCCATCTTCTTGACATCATTTCTTTGTGTTGGAAATCTTTGAACTACTCTTTTCTAGTTTTCTAGAAAATAAATATATAATGCATTTTTCTACCAATGTTACAAACATCTCTCCATCTGTTAATTTTCCTAAGCACTGTAGACTGCAAGCATGATCACCTTTCCTTATTATGTCCTCTCAGGGACCTCAAAGATTGCCAAGACCCCTTGGACCAATAGGTTCATGGAATGGGAGACCTTGGAGCAAAGGAAAGATTTACTTTTTTGTGTGCTGGTCCTAGGGCACTAGTGTTGTCCCTGAGCTTCTGTGCTCCTGGCTAGGCTTTACCACTTTGAGTCACAACTCTACTTCCTGTTTTCTGGTGATTAATTGCAGATGAAAGTTTCATAGACTTTCCTGCCAGCTCTGGCTTTGCACTGTGATCCTGAGATCTCAGCTTCCTGAGTAACTAGGATTACTGGTGTCACCAGCCTGGCAAAAGGTCAGATTTTTAAAGTAGACAACATAGTAGGTTCTAAAAACATATATAAGTAACTTCTGGTAATGATGATTTAAAAAACTCTGACATAATAGAAGACTAGAGATGTCTGAAACAGTTGATAAAGTTACCCTCATCTGGTGACTTCCTGAGGAATGTTTTTCCTAATTTGAACATGTGGATTGATTTTATTGCGTTTGCCTTGCTTCCTTTGCAGAAGGGTCAGAGTTCAGTTCAAAGCCCCCCCCCCCCCCTCTTCTGGCTATGTTCCTTCTCTAGTACTCTTATCGAGTCCAATGACTGGACAAGTCATGCTAATGGCATCCAAATTTCTAACTTACCTTTACTGGGCTTATGTATCTAGTTTCTTTCTATCTATCTTCTCTGATTTCTTACAGATATCTTTACCTTAAAATCCAGAATAGAACCCCTGACTTCTTTTTATTACATCAGACTATAAGCAGCATTGTTGTCTACCCTACACTCAAGCCAGAAGACCTAAATCATACTTTACCTATCCTTTCCCTCTTCTTTGTCAAGTCCATCCTTAATCAGCTCTATCTTCAAAATATATCTTAATGCTGGCCCTTTTCTCCTTGTGCTTCTGCCTGAGATCACCATCCTCTGGCACTGGGGCAATGGAGGTGGTCTCTTTATTGGGTTTCCCTCTTCCATCACTGACCTCCTATTACTTAACAGGCAGAATGGTCTTCTAAAACCAGAAGTCAGATCATATCCACTCTCTCTTAGAATTACACTGGAGGCTTCTCTGTACTAATTTACCCTGCATTTGAAGGCCTTCATGATCTGACATATTTTCTGCTATTTTTCCCTTGCTGCCTATGTCCAAGCACACTCTTCTGCTCTTTCATGATTCTGGACCTAGGCTCTGCTAGGATGACTGGTTCTAAAGAAGTCTGCTCAAATTTCACACCCCTCCTACCACTCATACAAAAAAAATGACATTATCATATCCCTGACCTCTGCATTTCGTATATAGAATGGATCACTTTCTGAAAGCATCCTGCTCATTTATTTCTCTGTGTATTCCTGAGAATATAGGTTTTCCTGAGGTTAGACTCTTAGTTTTGCTTTCGGCTAACTTCCTGGCATGAGAACTAGGCGTTCCACTACCGGAACTCTGTACTCTGTTGAACAAACGGGGAGCAAATGAATGATCAATATGACCCTAGAGAGAGAAATTTTCTTCAGAAACATAACCACTCAGCTTTCATTATACTCTCAAGTCATTAAAGAGAGAAGAGGCTGTCAATCTGTCATTCACTCGCCATAGTCACAGCCTTCCTCTCATACACAGAACATACAAGCAGCAAAAATGTTTATGTTGTAAGGAGGCCAGTAGTTTAACCTCTCTGGTCCTTGATTTCCTCATCTATGAAATAGAGGAATTGTTGAAAATGCCATGATACTTACGAAACAAAAAATAGCTATCATGATGCTTAGAACAGCAATCCAACTAGCCTTTTCTGCCCACAGATGCTATTTCACGGATGCTATTGATATTTACAAGGTCCTTCAACAACCCCAAAATCCAGATTAGATTTAGAGATCACCCTATATTAAATGATCCCAAAGCTCTGGGGAAGGCCATGACTTGTCCTATGATGCACAAGGGCACTGAGAGGAGCTGAGGGAACTAAGGAGCAGTTAGGGGCACCTGCCCTATAAGCTCACACTCCTGGCATTCTACTTTTCCAAGACCAGAAACAAACTCTTGGGCTTGGGGACCTCAGAAAATCAGCATCCAAGCTACATGCACCTCATGAGCCTTTGCAGGTTAAGTATGTAAGAATAAGGAATTATCTGTAGCTTTTAAAAGGAATGTGATATCTAAGTCACAATTGCTACTAAGTCACGTATGGCTCAAATGGTAGAGCACAAGCCTCAAACATAAAAGCTCAGGGACAACACCCAGGCCCTGAGTTCAATCCCCAGGAACCACACACACACACACACACACACACACACACACAGAAGCTTTATCTCCTTGTTTCTGTACAGCACTTAGATGACAATATGTTGCTACTGCTTCTGTACAATAGAGCAGGTCCCTTTTGGTCCTGGTATACACAGTGTAAGAGATTGGAGGCCTCTGGCACAAAGGGAGATTGCTCAGGGAGATCTTAATATCTGACTTGTCTCTGTTTCTTGGGGAGTAATTATGAGAGTACAGTGAGCGCTCATATCTGAAAGTGGTGAGTAGAGATGTTTTGATCACATCTCTGGCTTTGGATGAACGACTCAGGACTAACTGAGGTTCTTCAATAAGCCCTGTAGTAGTAATTAGCTACTCTGAATTTAGTTTTATTTTAGTGTAAGTCTAAACTATTTGTTTCTTTTTTCCTTAAGGCATGCTAGCAAATTAAAACTCCAATGTACTCCAATTTATTTAAAGTAAATAAAAACGTGAATGTTAAAAATCTGAAAACATAGTAAGGTAACTCAATAAACTTTTGTGATCATACTGAGCATTCCTTAGGAAAGTAGAAACTTGTTCCCATTTAAAATAAGACATAAAATATAGTCTGTTAAATATACACTGGACTGTATTTGAATTCTAATGGAAACAGATGACCATTTACATTTCAAAGAGCAAATTATTATTAATGTTCTATCTCAGTACATACGAAAGTATTCTGTTAGGTCACTGCTGTACTCTAATGTCACTAACTGCCTTTTCACATTTAGCATTAATAAGAGTAAAAACTTAGGCACAGGTAAAGAACATCTAAAGTTTGATTCTTGTGAATATCCTACTCTGTTGGAACGTTCTAATATTTAAGATATTGAGTAAAACATTTATTGAATGATTTAATGAAGAATTTCTTCCACAAATTTCTCATGGTCAGTTTCACATATATTTTTGGTAGAAAACTCCAAGAAAAGCAAAAAAGCAAAAAAGGATGGCCTATAGACACATGAAGAAATGCTCAACCTCCCTAGCCATAAAAGAAATGCAAATCAAAACAACATTGAGATACCACCCAATTAGAATGGCAAAAATCAAGAACTCTAATAACAACAGATGCTGGAGGGGATGTGGACAGAATGGAATCTTACTTCATTGTTGGTAGGAGTGTAACTTGTTCAGCCACTTTGGAAAGTAGTATGGAGGTTCCTCAAAAGACTCCACATAGAGCTCCCCTATGACCCAGCAGCCCCGCTTTTGGGCATTTACCCAAATGTTTACAAACAAGACCACACTAAAGCTACCAGCACGACTATGTTTATTGCAACCTTATTTACTATAGCTAAGATATGGAACCAACCCAGATGCCTCTCAATGGATGAATGGATCAAGAAAATGTGGTATATATACACAATGGAATTCTATGCCTCCATCAGAAAGAATGACATTGCCCCATTTGTTAGGAAATGGAAAGACTTGGAAAAAATTATATTAAGTGAAGTAAGCCAAGCCCAGAGAAACATAGGTCCCATGGTTTCCCTTATTTGCAATATCTAGTATATATATGAGTCAAGCAGAAAAGGTCAGATAAGGTGATGTTAGGAAAATGAATCCTAAGATATGTATTTTAAATGTTTTTTTTTCTTTCATGCATTTGTTTCTAACGCAATTATAAGATTATTTCTTTGTTGCTTTGTATATCTCTCCCCCACAGTATAACCCCTGCTTTCACTGTAAAAAAAAAAAAAGAAAATACCAAGAAAAGCAATGTTCCCTACAAACTTTCACCTGCCCTTTTTGTTTATGTTTTAGAAACATAACATCTAATATATTGGCAGCAGGTGTGTCATGAGACTCACCTTGGCTTCGCCAGGCCACACAGGAGGTGTGGAGAAACAGGATTCCCGCTGTAGTTAGAAGGCAAAGAAGAAACTTAGCCAGGATCTAACTCCTTGTGTCTGCCCACCACCCTCTGAGCTCCCTTTCTCTCCAATAGTTCCCATCTCTTCTTGGAGAAAGTGTTTTAACCAGGATATCTCTAATCCAAGAAGGAGTTGTTCAGGCAGGGAACTGGTCTTGGAATCAAAGGAACTTGGATCATATACTGGAAAATAAAGGAAATTCTAAAAACAAATACCAGCTTTTAAGTTTTTCAAAACTCATCTCTCTTTTTATTTAGAAGCACCAAAGTCTCTATTCTTCAGAAGAATCTGGAAACACACACAGAGAAAGGAGTTCATGAGGAGGAGATACTTTAAAAAGTCTACTTCTATTTAACTTTGTCTTTCTGACAAAATAGAGGTAAGACTCTTAACATACAAAAATTGTCCATGGCAGAGAAAAAGCTTAGGACCCACATGTGTGCCAAATCCTCTCCTTCTAGTCTGAGTTAAAATGACAGGGGAACTGACGTATGTGGGAGTGTGCGTGTGTGTATGTGTTCGTGTGTGTGTGATTTTATAGTTTTTCTGCTATGTTTTTCATTTTAACTCTGTGTAGTCACCTTAAAATCTTGCCCTCAAGGTACTAACTTGCAAAACAAATGTGTTTTGAAATAAGGAAACTATTAGGGCTGACAATTAATTTATGATGGGTTTCTGTGTTATGTAGTTAAGGTCACATGTGTTTACCACATGACATAGAAAATTGGAATCAAAGCTTCTATGTTTCAAAATTTATAAAAAACAATCCCTGACATCTAATTCCTTTGTGATACTCTGTTTTTTTTTCTGTAGTGGAAAATTTTCATACCACATCAGTGACCAATGGTCTTTCTATATATGAGTTTTTTATATATATATACAATGGTTTTTTAATTGAATTTGAATTTTGACAAGACCTTCTGAGATTTTCCAAATTTCTTGAAAACACTTTCAAGGACATAGAAGACACAGTTGTGTGTGTGTGTGTGTGTGTGTGTGTGTGTGTGTGTGTGGTTCCTGGGGATTGAACTCAGGGCCTGGGTGTTGTCCCTGAGCTTTTATGTTTGAGGCTTGTGCTCTACCATTTGAGCCATACGTGACTTAGTAGCAATTGTGACTTAGATATCACATTCCTTTTAAAAGCTACAGATAATTCCTTATTCTTACATACTTAACCTGCAAAGGCTCATGAGGTGCATGTAGCTTGGATGCTGATTTTCTGAGGTCCCCAAGCCCAAGAGTTTGTTTCTGGTCTTGGAAAAGTAGAATGCCAGGAGTGTGAGCTCATAGGGCAGGTGCCCCTAACTGCTCCTTAGTTCCCTCAGCTCCTCTCAGTGCCCTTGTGCATCATAGGACAAGTCATGGCCTTCCCCAGAGCTTTGGAATCATTTAATGTAGGGTGATCTCTAAATCTAATCTGGATTTTGGGGTTGTTGAAGGACCTTGTAAATATCAATAGCATCCGTGAAATAGCATCTGTGGGCAGAAAAGGCTAGTTGGATTTCTGTTCTAAGCATCATGATAGCTATTTTTTGTTTCGTAAGTATCATGGCATTTTCAACAATTCCTCTATTTCATAGATGAGGAAATCAAGGACCAGAGAGGTTAAACTACTGGCCTCCTTACAACATAAACATTTTTGCTGCTTGTATGTTCTGTGTATGAGAGGAAGGCTGTGACTATGGTGAGTGAATGACAGGTTGAAGAGATAAATATGAATGACATACTCAGATCCCCAAATGTCTTCTAACAGCTCTGTAAAAATGTATGGTTACATTGCTTTTCTTTCTATTCTAGCCTTTTCCTCGTCAAAACTTAGATTACATAAACCTTAAAGAGAAGCATAAACCCATACCCAGAATCCTTAAAAACATTTTTCACAAATTTTAAATGTTTGAATATTGGAAATATATGTCTTATTTGCCAAAAGTGGCCCATAGTCATAAATTAAAATGCATGTCTATGTGAAATTCCACTGAGTATCATTATTCTTAAAATGTTCCCAGCATCTTGAATCACCCCTCTGTTCTCTGCAATGGTTCACATATGTGCACACCACCAACAGGCAGTAGCAGAACAGAGGGCCAATTCATCCAGATGCATTAGGAATCTGTGAAGTCCATTGGCAGACAGGGACAGGACAAGGAATTCCATTTTAAATGGGCCAGACAAGAAGGGCTGGCCTAGCATACAGGCTTAACTATAACAACATTAGGGGTCTACGATTCCAAGATGGACTTAAAACCCACCACCCACCATAAAATGCTTCCAAAATTGCAACAGGCTGGACCATAAGCCCCAAACAGCTAATTAAAACCAGAGCCAGGTAAAGTTGGAGTGCCAGACAGTTTGACCTTCAGGTTTCAGAAAAGGTCAAATTCAAGATGAAGAAAATGTGACTTTTGATGGTTTCCTGAGTTAACTGTGTGTATGATAACCAAAATTTGAGTTTCACCACAGGCTGCTTCAATTCTGTGTGTGTGTGTGTGTGTGTGTGTGTGTGTGTGTGTGTGTGTGTGTGTGTGTGTGTGTATGTATGTGTCAGTCCTGGGGCTTGACCTCAGGGCCTTGGTACTGTCCTGAGTTTTTATAATTTATTTACTTAATTTAATGTTTTTTTTATTGTAAAAATACTGTACAGAGGGGCTGTTGTTACATGAGTAGGGTAATGAGTACATTTCCTATCAAGGGTTGTTACCTCCTCCTTTGTATTTTTTATTTTTTGATTAAAAGCTAGCCACTCTACCACTTGAGTCACAGCTCCACTTCCAACTTCTTTTGGTGGCTAACTGGATAAGATAAGGATCTCATGAACTTTCCTGCCCAAGGTTGGCTTTGAACTGTGATCCTCATAACTCAGCCTATAATTTAGGCTGGGAATATAGATGAGAGCCATTGGTACCTGGCTTGCTTTACTACTTTTAATTTGTTGTCCTCTCTCCTTCCTGTTGTATCTATCTCTTCCCAGGAGTACATGCACACTTTCCTTGAAGCCTTGGAGCCACCCACTGTCACTCCTGAATATTCACCACCCACATCACCATCAGTACATTTTGAGTGTTAATAATGCAGGCTGGAGGAACTTTCCCCAGTGGCATTTTCTAATGTGAGTACCAGACAGCCTGCTTTTCTGCTTGTGAGTAGGGGCATGACAGTGTTTCTATTTTCAGTGTTTCTGACTAGGTTGCATAGGAATGACTTCACTTTCTAATGAGATTCTTGGTACAGGGCAATTATATGTTCATCTTCCACAAGCTGATTTTGAACGAAGAAAGAAATTCTAAACAACTCCTGCCCTCTCTTCACCAAATACTACAGAGGGATTTTACATTATTGGGGACTAAGAAATATGGCAATGTAGGGGTTAAGTGTTTAAGTTCAAGAAGAGAAATTGCTTTGAAGAAGTAAAATGATTTAAAATACTTTGAAATTTAAGGCTGAGAAAATACCTGAAAGGGAATGTGATAGCAATTTGAGTATTGTGTTTTCCAGTATTTTCATGGTTATTTCTCCATCTCCATAGTGATCACACTAGTAATTGTAAGTGCTGTCCCTTTTCTAACAAAGGCAGTCAATGAGAATGACCAAGTGATATGATTGACTAGTTAACAGTCTCAGTACCTAGAGTCTTCCTAGAAGTTTAGAATACAATCTCTGAAATTTTCTTGGCATTCTGGCAACCACATGTGTGGCTCTCAGGAGTTACTGAACTGTGACCTGTGCTGAGTTACATAATTCATTCCAGACTGGTGCTTACGTTTGTGGGAGTTGAAGACTTAGTAGTTATATCTTAATTTTATTTGAGAGTGAGAAGGAAAGGAACATTAAGCAGATGCTAAACATTATTTTGGCTTCTTCTACCTCATTTAAAACTCAACCATTCCATGGCTTCATTATTCAGTAGAATGTTTGGAGTTTTTTGGTAAAAAAAAATTGAGAGTGATTTGTTTCATGGTGAATTCATTTTGGTTTTTATTGTTCTCAAAGCAGAAAAACATGAAGGCATTTGTTGAACAATTCTAAGCTTATTTTGTAGTCCTCTCAGAGAACAGCACAGACTTAATTGGTAAACAGAGGGTAAGACAATAAATACCTATTAATTTATGTGTTTTAGGGAGGGTAAGAACAGGTTAGATTTTTTTTTTTTACAAATATTGCATTTTAATTTTCAAACATATAGAAACATGAATGTACGTTGTTTACTTGTCACTGCTCAGCCTTAAAGCCTGCTAATTAATAGCTATGTGCCCCAAGTAAGGCATTTAATCTCCAGAAGATTTAGTGTCTGATTCTGTGACTTGGGATCATAATGTCTCTTTCATATGGTTAGTCTGGAATAATGCATGTAAGATATTTTTTATGAATTTTAATATACGAAATTATAATCAGTAGTCACAGTTCACATTACTCTGCTAAATCAAACACATTGTAGGATGGATGAGAAGAGAGATTAAGAACTTGTGTAGGCAGAAGATTTGGAGTTAGATCCAGGCAAACTTTAGAGGTAAAGCATAGAACTAAGGAGTGGTGATAGAGGAAGAGTAGAAGGGGTACAGGGTACATGTGTAGGAGATGTGAGCCCCTTGCAGTCTAGGAAGAATTTTTATATCCAGGAGCATTTTAGTTTTTCTCTGTGAGAGCTGATGACTTAATGCAAGGAAAATATTTGCTACTCCACAGCTTTGGTGTGTACATTCATGGCTGCCGGAAAAAAGTCTGTGCAGAAGTTACCATCCTGCATCTAGTTTCAGCCAAAATCTAAATGGAGATGGGCTCTGGAAACACATCTGAGCTTGGATTTTTATCAGGCTGCATGAGCTTGGGAAAGTCCTGTACCCAGTTTCCTTATCAATAAAACAGAGTAAGATGATAGGAGAATGAATGAGAGCATTTGGTACATAATAAACTTGGTAAATATTCGTTATTACTTGTATATATATATATATATATATATATATATATATTTGGAGGTGGTGGAGGAAAGAAAGACCTTATGCTTGGGACTCTGCTGATGCTATCCTCCTCCTCCTCCTCCTCCACCTCCTCCTCCTCCTCCTCCCCTCCTCCTCCTCCTCCTCCTCCACCTCCTCCTCCTCCTCCTCCCCTCCTCCTCCTCCTCCTCCTCCTTCTTCTTCTTCTTCCTCTTTGTCTTCTTCTTCCTCCTTCCTCCTTCCTCCTCCTCTTCCTCCTCTTCCTCCTCCTCCTGCTCCTTCTCCTCCTCCTCCTCCTTCTTCTTCTTGCAATAGGGCTATTTTCTATTATAAGCTCACTTGACAGCCTTTATGATGTTCTTCATGACTTATTATTATTATTACAATTATTATTATTATTATTATTAGTAGTAGTAGTAGTTGGTCGTGGGGCTTGAACTCTGGGCCTGGGCACTGTCCCTCAGCTCTTCAGCTCAAGGCTAGTGCTCTACCACTTGAGCCACAGTGCCACTTTCGGTTTCTGAGTGGTTTATTGGAGATAAGAGTCTCACAGCCTTTCCTACCTGGGCTGGCTTTGATTCTCAGATCTCAGCCTCCTGAGTAGCTAGGATTATAGACGTGAGCCACCGGAACCTGGCTTTATTATTATTTTTAATATCAATTTTAATGTTAACCACAGCAAACCTTTACTGATCAGAAAAAGAATAAGTTCCTTTTTCTTTCTAGGTATATTAAATATAACCACTACAAGATTATGTGTGCTTAAAAATATTGTTAGTATAAAGGTGATGTACAGAGGGGTTACAATTATATAAGACAGGTAATGAGTACATTTCTTTTCGGGCAATGTCACCTCTTCCCTCACTCTCTCCCAGTTTTCCCTCCTGTTCCTTCCTACAAGATTTATAGTCATTTTCAGCCTAGTGGTTAGTGAGTACCACTGCTGCATGTAGATAATAATAAACTTGGCATTTTCTCTGAAAATGCAAGGGTTGTCTCTCACCCTAAGTCCATTCTGTGGACCAAAAGAAATCAGAAGGCCATGGAAACATTTATTTTTTTTTCTCTTGATTAAGTGTAGGTAGTACAAGAACTTAGGCTGTGGTCTATGTGAAATTGATAAATATAGTTACAAATGGGATCTCCAGAATTTGCTCAGCTCTGTTCTTTATCTCCTAGTACAAGGGCTCCCTCTGGAGGCTCCAACAACATTCAGATGTTATGTGGCAAGCTAAGTCCAGCTAGGCAAGAACCTGCTTTAATTTCCTTTACGAATGCCAGCCTATGAACTGGCAGCAATTGCCTGAAGCTATCACTGGTAAACACACCTGTTCTTGGTACCTATGGTGTTGCAACAATGCCAGTGAGTGGCAAAATGGAGACTTGCCCACAGTCCACTTTCTTACATTCATCAGCTATTATGGTCTAACAGATTCATGCCCATGAAGCAACAAAGGACATGATACAGTCTTTCCATTATGTGTATTTGTTATTCATTAAGCATCTGATACTCCCATCTAGAGTTTCATCATAGAACATAAAGAACAACCCTTATTTTATGTAATAGAAAAACTGTAAATCTTTAGAATGCTGTTTTGATTTTATTCCTTGTTTCATGAAAGAGTCTATAGAGAGATTATTGAGAGATACAAAACATTATTCTGATAGATGAAACATATGTATGTGTCAACAATTAACATGAAGAGGGTGGACAACTCATTTGAGGTAAACTCTGAAGTAGTACAGGTGACTTAAAGTCACATTCTTGAAGTTCATTAGTGGAGGCTCCAGGACAGAAAGGACAATAAGTTATCTCCAGGGTGAGTTGTCTTACTGCAGTTAGCTTTCAGACACTCTTGATGTTGAGGGTGAGGGAGAACTGAGTTATGAGAATATGACAAGAAAACGAATATTAGTACTGAACATTGACAATGTTGCCCTAATGTAAACTCACATTCACTTCAACTGTTTTCCCTACTTGCCTTCCCCTCTGATATATGAGCTTTTTGAGTGTGTTAGTATAATTAGCCTTGTAATGAGAATAATTAGTGCTAAGAAAGTTTTAACTGAAATCACAAGGATAATATGAATGAAAAAGTACAGGATCAATGTTTTTTTTCTTAAAAATACTACCTTATAATTATTCTTGTCATATAGCCTTAATTTGAAAAAATGGAAACATTTGCTACATATCAGAAATATATAAACACATTCCAGTTCTGCTAATGACATTAATCTGCTTGTGTCTTCCTTTCCTTTAGCCATTAAAAAATCTTTTAAATCAAGAATTAATCTCCTTATTAACAAAACCCAAAACAGAAATAATTACTTCATAATCATTGATAAGATTTTTGAGTATTCTTCATAGATTAAAAAATTCATTGCTAAAAACCTATTATAAAATTATTAAGCAAATAAAAAGGGAGCAAAACAAATGAAATGAGCTCCGATGTTGCAGCAGAGATCAACATGTCATCCATCTTGTTTTATCTGTATTCCTTAATCTTCTCCTCTCTGCATGGCTCTGGATAATCCCTAAATATCCACATCAAGTTTTGGATTTGTCTCTCCAACAATATAAGTCACTTTCAAAGTCACAACTGCAGTGCCATTATTAAACCGAAGCCAAAATGCAGTGTTAAGAATGTCTAGCTTATCTCATACATTTGTTACAGTTGGTTAATTTTCACTGGGATCCAAGTACAAAAGCCCACACATTCTCTTTGATCAAGACACTTCTTAAGTCTTTTACTATCATGGTTTACTTACTCCTACCTCCATTTTCCTTGCAATTTCTTCATGCGTGTATTATTTGTACTTGAAGACTGTGGTGATTGTATTCTCATGGTGTTCTTTACTGTGTCTGGTTTTGTAAACTGGCAGATCTACAGAACTGATTAGATGGAGGTCTTGTTTTTCTCAGCCATACTACCCGTAGGCGAGCTTGTGTAATCTGCATGAAGCACATGGTGCCTTGATATATGCTTTGAAACCACATTCTGGATGGGTAAGAGGTGAACAGGAATTTAGGAGAGGAAGCCAGCCAGTCTAGGGTGGGATTGCCATGAAAAGATAGTGATTTTTGACAAAACAGTTAACTATATGTGAATCTATTCAGGTATGTTTACCTGAATCTTTATTTTTTATTTTTGAGAATGTCAAAGTGCTTGGAAGGGAAAAAAAGACCTGTCAATTTTAAGAAGGTGTCAACCATTCAGATGTAGCTGGAGGCCCTCATGCAGTGAACCTACAGACACTTCCTTTCAAAGGTGCTACAGAAGTACTCAAGAAAGGAGAGATCACACCAACGTATATACTGCAGGGCATTCACATTCTCCACTTGGAACTCTTGATGAGAGAGTGATAGTTAAGTTGGGCAGAACCTCCTCCATCACTCAGGGCTGGGAAGTAGCAGGAAAGAGGTGTTAAAGAGATCATTAGTACCTGTAGCCTCAAAAGCAGAAGAGATGGAGGTATAAGATTAGAAACATGAAAGTGGCCTGTCAGAAAAAGAGAAACATATAATTATAAAAACAGAGAGTAAGAGAATTAAGTCAGTAAGAAAGAATGGATTAAAAGTTGCCCCACTACTTTGGTTTTATGTAGAAACATTTTAGAAAGGCAAAGATTTTGGGACATTTAGGTTCAAAGCCTGACATGGATTCTCTTTTAAACTAATGCAAGTATATTTTATACTTCATAGATTTCCTTGATTTTATACATGCAATTCAGTGAATCTTAAAAGTAAATTTACAAAGGTATACAAGCAGCATCATAGTTCAATTTTAGAACATTTTCATCTGTCCAAAAAAATCCTTTCTGTTATTTACAATTCATCTATGTTCCTAATCCTGATCCCAGGTGACTATTAACTTACTTTCTGTGTCTATGGATTTACCTTTGCTGGACAGGCCAGAAATGGAATCCTATACTGAGTGATATTTTTCATTGAGAATAATGTTTCTAAGGTTCATTCATGCTATAGTTCATTTTGACCACATTTGTCTATCCATTCACCAGGTAATGGACATTAAATTGTTTCCAATTCTGAGCTATTATAAATAACACTGTGAAGTATATTTGCATGTAGGTCTTGTGGGGTTATGTGCTCTTAGTTTCCTTGGGTGCAGGCCTAGGAATGAAATCTCTGAATCATGTGGTCAATGTATGTTGACCATTTAGAGTACTTGCCAAATTGCTTTCAAGAGGGGCTGCATTAGCTGTTCTGAAGGTTATCATCTCTCTACATCTACTTTGCCATATCCCACGCTCTTAGTCACACTGTGCAAACTTGGGCAAACTTTAGTTTTCTCTTTAATAAGTTAGGTGGGTAGTGAGCTGGTATTTTACCAAGTGCTAAACCTTGTGCTAGAACTTGTGATGCTTTGTCTCACTTCCTTCCCGTCACTACTTCCCGTCGCTATGAAAAGTAGAAATTCATAGGGATTTTCTATAAATATTTGAATCTACTGAGGCTCAGAGGCTTTAGATAAACAAGCATCATAATACCATATTGTTGTGAATAACAAATTATATTGAATAGCATCATGATCAGGTCTACCATAATGTTGGTTATGCAGAAGTCATTCACGAGGAGGTTTTTGTTTGTTTCTTTTCATTATTAGTACCACTGGGAAGTCTAACCACAGGCTTTGACATACCTTTACCAGGTCTTACCACTTTCCTAGTAATAGTTATAGGTTGTAAAATACATGGAAAAGATCTTATGGTTTTTCCTGTGCGTACCATCAGTCTAATAGCACAAATATCACAGAGCCAGTCCCTACATCAAACAGCATAGTCTTTTGTATGATCCCTGAATCAAATACCATGATCTTTGACATAATTCCTAATAGCATGATCTTTAATGCTTAAAACAATAAAAGTGACATGTTCAGGATTTGCTTATATCTCTTTTTTTAAATTTATTTTTTATTGTGAAAATACTGTACAGAGGGGTTACAATTACATGGGCAAGATAATGAGTACATTTCTTATCAAGCATTGTAGCCTCCTCCTTTGTTTCCCCTTCTCATCCCATCCTCCCCCCCAAACCCTCCTCCCCCTCTTCAAAGTTGTAAAGTTCGTTTTCGACGTAACGACTTGTACGTCTCATTGTTGCAATGGGTCCACCTGTATCCCTATTTAAATGATTTGTTTTTTCCCTTCCCCTCCACAAATTATAACAACATCAAATACAGTGAAAGCAGGGGTGATTCCGTGGGGGAGGATTTGCTTATATCTCTTCATGGCTATTTTTTCTTTTTGTTTTGTTAAAAAAAAATCTTTTGTCTTTTTCAGACTTTCTTCACAATTGTGGTAGTTACCTTTCCAAATTCTAGAACAGGAAGTTCTGAAAAAAGTATACATTAATGTTGCCAAGAGATAACATGGACTTAAAGGGATTTTAATCAGTGGCTTTAAAGATTACATAAGTGGCGATAAGAAATGAAATAAAGGGTGACAATGCAGTGTCAAGATGAGCATGTGACAGAAGGAAAGGGCACAATAGCTGAGCCAAATTCAAGGTTTACAATTTTTTAATTAATTACTTAAAAATATGAAATATTAAATGTTAATGAGAGAGACTGAGGAAACAGATTATACTATGCAAAAGGAAACCCTCCTGTATATCACCAACAATAAATAAATTAGGAAAAAACCACGAAATGCTTCATAAAGTTTCAAAAGACTATAAAGTCTTTTTAAAACCAGTAACGTAATTCATTGTGTCTCTTTAGGAATAGCCTGGGTCAGAGGCCCTCCAGGTCTCTCTGGGCCTCAAGGTATGGAAACCCAAGGGCCACAGGTGTTGTTAGCCAGGGTCAGATACAGATTGAGCAACTCTCATCTGAAAATCCAACATAGGAGCATCAACATGACATTGCAAGTTGGAAAGTATGAAACACAACTTGGTGTCATGTGACAAGTGGCAGTCGAAGCCCAGGTACACTGAAAACACTGTCTAAAATTACCTTCATGCTGTGTATATGTGGTGTGTAGCAAACATAAATTAAGTTTGAGTTTGGATTTGGGTCACATCCCCTGAAGATCTCATTATGCATATGTAAATGAAGACAAATCTGAAGGAAATCCAAAATCTGAAAAATTTTTGCTTCCCAGCATTTCCAGTAACGGTTAGCCAATTTGTGCCATCAGTGCCAACCCAGTAAACAGTAAACTCATAGTAAGTAAACTCATAGTAAGTCTCCATTTTTGTATTGATTTTTTTCTTGATTACTAGTGAAAAGCCTTATTTTTTCATATCACGTGAATATTTATTTATTTATTTGAGTCCAGTTGTGGGGCCTGAACTCTGGGCCTGGGCGCTGTCTCTCAGCTCTTCAGGTCAAGGCTAGTGCTCTACCACTTGAGCCACAATGTCACATCTGGCTTTTTTCTTTTTGCTTATGTGGCACTGAGCCACCTTCCCAGACCAACGTGAACTTTTAGTAAGATAGAAAATTTAAGTTTAAAAAGCCATTTTCTTCCACAAAGAAATTAGAAACATAACCTGTCCTGTATTTGGAAAGTGCTATTACAGAAAGTTTCAGCTTTCATCCAGTGCTATCACCAAGAAGTACATCTTTGTGTCGTATATCTACAATTCTAGCTACTTAGGAGTCTGAGATCTGAGGATTGAGGTGCAAGGCCAGCAAAGTCTATAAGACTCTATCTCTAATTAGCCAGCAAAATGCTGATCCAGAGACATGGCTCAAATGGGGGACCCCTTAATTCAAGCCTGGATTCTAGCACAAAATTTAAAAAAGAACCCACATCTTGTTTTTGACCAGAGGTATCTCTTCTGGCCTTTGAACAGTCTCTGGCTACCTGTATGAACTCTGCCATAGATGTTCTGGCCACTATTGTAGCCTAAGAAAGCAACAAAGATCACCCTAATTGACTTAGGGATTATTTCTGCAGAAAGTAACAGGAACTTCCTTTATTAGTCCTATTATTTCTATGTCTGTTCCTTTGTCTCCTTGATGTTTTAGAATTGTTGTGGAGCAGTTAGATTTGCCACGCAGAAGCTTTTGGCCTCTCTTTCTGCTTACTTTAAGAAGGTGTGCCTTACTCATCTATTTATATTTGGATTATTTGTAAGATTTTGTTCGTAAGAAATTCAGGTGACCTAAAAGTATTTAGAAAAACAACATTGCCATATTGGTCTAGAAATGTTAAACTTAATTTTTTTCCATTTGTACAGGGGTAAACACACTGTATTAAATATGTAAGGTCTTATCTATGTGGGTTTGATTACAAAAACTAATAAAGTATTCTCTAAATAAAAAAGAAGAAAAACAACACTGTATATAAAATCACTTATAGGCAGCAATAAGATCCTCATCAGACTGAAGTAGGAATGAAACTGAAAGCAGTAATATATATGTTTTTCTCCCACAATCTTGTTATACTTTGTTGTCATTTTCTCTTTATATTTCCACAGAGTGATATAGGGCAGAAAGGCTTTCCTGGCCCTCCTGGCATCCCTGGTCACATCTCACCAGGAATTAAAGTAAGTGAATGTGATTGTGCTGGAGTCATGTCTCAAGTCAGAAGGGTGGTAGGAGAACAGGCCCATGGATAACACGCACACAAAAGGACTATTATGAAATGGACTTAATGTGAGCTTTGCAGTTAAAATGGCATCCATTGTTTACAGACATCATTTAGAAGAGTATAAACCAAACAAGTATAATAGTTTTGTGGAAGCTAAACATTACATAAATTGGTGGAAAGTATCATGGTTCCTGGCTCCTTGTTCTCCCTGGCTTTGAGCTGAATGCGCAGTTGCACATTCTGTGTGTGTGTGTGTGTGTGTGTGTGTGTGTGAGACCTTCCTCCAGGGAATGCCCTGCACAGTCCTAGAGGTAGGCACAGTGGATGGGATGGCATGAGGCTTCCCAGTCCAACTCATAGTGAATCATATGGGAACTTTTTTTATTAATACTGATTAATATTTATACTCTATCCTAGAGGACTGAACCCAAACAAGGGAAGGGGTTGCTAGAGCTTTGGTGGTGTGGTTGTGAAAAATCTCCTGAGCAGCCAAGGTGAGCACTACTCTTGACTAGCTACTTTCTGCCTTCAGCAGCAACAATACACACATGTGCTTCTTGGAAATAAATAAGACTCAAAGGCTCTTTCATGTCTCAGTAGATAAAACTAGGTGTCCAAACGTTGTGAGGCAATTTCAAACAATTCTTTTTCTACATTTGATATGTTGATTTTGTGTTAAAACTGGCTCATCTCTCTTTCCCTATCCCTGCATTCACTTGGTATTTATATATTACTATATGAAAGCTTTCAGACTGAGTAACTGACAATTGATGACTCTGGATAATTGAGGTTGGCTCTAAAAAATGTAAAGATTCCAAACTCCCCTTTTTCAACTAGCAGAACTCCTTAGGAAGCAGGGCACAAGAGGAGGCTAAGATAATAAAGATGGAACCTTCCTGTTGGAATTGTACTGCCTACTCCTGTGTAGAGTGAGCGAAGTCAAGAGAAAAAAAACCCACTGAATTTATGTTAAATCGTCCAGTCCTGCACAGAACAGGAATGATTTCTTTGGCAGGTATTTTAAATAACAGCCATTCATCTGACAGGCTGAGTGAAAACCTAAGAAAAGGCAAGATAGCATTTTGTGAGTAGCATTGGAAAGTATGGTGAATCTCTGCTTTCTTATAAACATCATCACTTATATACTTAATCCTTAAATTGCATAGTTAAATGATAGTAGCACTATACAGAGCTTTCATTAAGAATTCAGCCTGTCAGACCACTGGTCTTCTCAGCAGTCTTCATGTGCTTGAACTCAGTCTTCATGTGCTTTTAGTTTATTACCTCTACTTTAAATCTGGTGCCAGTTTTCTCCCCTGTGTTATCTGGGATTACTTCCTTTATTCACAGTGGGGCATCTTGAGTTGCATTTAATTAATTGTTTCCAACACCGATTCATCTGGCTTCAGGCCTTTCTTATGCCTTTTGGGTGTGCCATGTTTATATCTATCTGGAGTGAAATTAGGTCATGGAGCCTACCACCAAAGGCGAATAACCAAGATCAGAGCTGCCATGCCTGTGTCCTGTCCTGTCAGAAATGAGATAAATGTTTATTTTACTTAGAGCTGTGAGCTGATGCTTTTTGGCCAACACTGACTCATCGAACCTCTTTAACCATGTTAGAGTGCTTGCCATCTGGCTGGTAGAAGGGTGGGAAGTTATTTTCCTAAGGCTTCCTACCTTAGTTTCCTGATGGTTAAACAATCGCTGAAAAGAGAAAGAATTAAATAGTAGAGTTGATGATGTTCCTCTAAGGCAATGTAACCCTACATAACCCATGAAGTTTCATTTTTTGTAATCATTTGTTGATATATTCTTTATGCCTTTTTAACAACCATTTGAATCAGCAGAACTTGAATCAATTGTTATGTCTGCTTAGTGGGCCTTGATGGAGGCTTTTGTGGCTGTTAAGCTTTGACACTAGGTCCTGAAATGAGCACTGTCTTTCTGTGCCATCCAAGCCATGGGGAAAATAAGGTCCAGGACTGCAATCGCAGAAGCAATCTGCTTCAGCAACCCCCTAACATTGATGCTGGAATACTGGCTTTTCAGTTAGTCATAAAATAGCAAGCTATCCTGATGAGAAAGCCAAGCATGGGGTAGATAGCAAAGGCTCTCTCCAGCTTTTCATTTCTGCTCAGGAATTATGACACTTCCCTACTTTCTATCCTTATTCAAGTCAGTTTCTATGTCCTGATTAGTGCCAACATTCCCTTAGTACTTTTCTCAGAGAACCAAGAGATCTTTATGTCAATGAAATTCCTGAAAGCCCTCCTTAGATTTTTAAGAGTTTCTAGGTATAGATTTGTGAATTGGCTTCTTTCTTGCTATATCCTTGAAAGAATGAACTTCTTTGCCTCTGGCTTCACTTCTTCCTTTGGATCTGAGCCACATTGAGCCAGTGCTGGCCAATGGGACTTTCAATGCAGTTAGGCTCTGGCAAAAGGGTGGGTTCACTAATTCAGGCCTGGCTCGTTTATAATCAATGTTAAAATAGCTCCTCAATGAAATGCAGGCGGGGGGAGTAGGGTGGAGGAGCTAATAAATACTATCTGAGACATCCCAGTGTCTCCAAAACTGACAAATAGTTATGATTTCAGGGGTCACATTATCCAAAAGGCAGCTGATTAACCTCCAGAACACCTCCAGGATGCCTGTAAATGAAGAGAAGCAGTTCCATGATATCTGCCCTCTCTTGCTATTCTGACCTCAGTGTTATGAATGAAAAAGGAGTCCTAGTGTCATTGTGACCTTGTCCTTATTCTTTCCAATTGTGTCATCTTTGGAAAAGTCATTTATGTTTGTTGAACCTCAGCTTATTCATCTTTAAAATGATGATAACAAAGCTTCACTTAAAAGGGGGCAATTGTAAAGACAAAATGGTATTACATGTCCATACACAGTGGTAGTTACTGCACCAAGTTGGGCTACAGTGTCAACAGGTTTGAGTTATGGGTTTCCTATTTCCTGAGTAATTTATCTTTGCCTCATCTAAGTAGTGAGGATAATAAGAACGTTTGTTCCTAAAGCTGCTGTGAAGTGTAATTGAATGAAATAATATAGTACATGTAACATGTAATATATGCTTACACATGCAGTAAATATTGGTAGTCACATAATTATTTCTTTCTACTTCTTTTCCCTTTCAGCTAGTTTAAGGTATATTCTATGAGGAAGGTTTAAGATTCTAACATTCAAGTGTTTAAATTCTCTTAAACATCACATATTGGCTGGGCACCTCAGGAGGCTGAGATCTGAGGATCACAGTTTGAATCCAGTCCAGGCAGGAAAGTCTGTGAGACTCATTTCCAATTAATCACCAGAAAACAGGTAGTGGCACTGTGGCTCAAAGTGCTAGAACGCTATCCTTGAGAGTAATAGTTCCGGGACAACACCCAGGCCCTGAATTCAAGCCCCATGATCAACAAAACAAACAAAAAGATAACACATTGGTGGTATTAGTTAGTGTAGGCTTGATTCAGGTATCACACAGACCGCAAAATGTGTAATGGCTCACCTAACAGTCCAATATGGGTTCGTAAATAGTGGCCAATTTTCTTCCATATATGATTTCAGGCAACCTTGTTTTCCATTTTTGGTTCCCCTGGTGACTAGGCCTCTTTACCATTTATGCCTTGCACGCAGGAAGAGAGTGTGTGAAAGGCAAAAACCTGCTTCTTAAAAGTCTTGGGAAGGAGGTAGAACATATGACTTCTGCTCACATTTCATTTATGACATGGCTGTACTTAAGTGTAAGGGAGCCTGGGAAAGGGAGTCTGGTTGGTACCCCAAATGAAAAGAAGCCAAAAGTTTGGTGAAGAGTAGCAGTTACTGCCACACATAATTTAGCCCTTTTTCTAGCAGAGATGGAAAACATGGTTATCTGATACTCTGAAGTGCACTGAACTTCCAGAGGAAAACAGAAAACATAGGCAGTCTCCATGACAACTTCCAGACCCTAGTATTGTAGAACACAGCACCCAGGCTTGTTAAATACAGAGTTCAGTTCAATTCTGGAGCCATGCTCATCTTACTTATTTCAATCGTCATGAAGAATACCAGTGAGGCTTTAGAAATTGCCTGGGAAACAGGCTAAGTGCCAGCCAAAGAGCTGGAGGAGATTTAGGAATAGGAAAGAGCATTCAAAACACAAAGCTCTCATTTGTGTCTATAGCACAGTAAACACCTAGGAGGAGGGACATCTGACATTTGTCACAATAGATGAGGAGAGGTGATGTGCACCAGAGGAGAGCACAGAGCTGGCATGAGAAGCCCTCAGGAGATATGGAGGAGCCAGCAACTAAGACACAAGGGGGAAATCAAAGAAGGTTGGAGTCATAGGGAACCCCTGTGAAGCATTTGAGGCTCTCAGGGAACAGGATGGCTGATGGGTCTGTCTGGCTTGTGGGGCCTAACATAGCGACAGCTAGACTCTTTAATCCAGGAAGACAGGTCAGAACCCCAGAACCCTGGAAGATTCTGGGCTTCCTAGGCAGATTTCTTTTGGTCTGCCTCAATTGTGTTGATATAACTGTTTCCATAAACTCCAAGATCTCTTTTAATTGAGTCAGGTAGTTTTGCTAATTCTGGAGCCCTTTACTAAAAGGGCTGATGGTTGAAAGGATATTAGGCCCCGTAGGAGCTCTTACTCAGAGCCTGTCCACCTTCTACTTATCTCCTATCTTTGCCTGATTGCTCAGCAAGTGTCTCCATAATTCATTCCACTAGATTTGTGATTTGAATAGACCTATTGCAGCACCAAAAGTGGCCACAGGTAAAGTTAATGAGGAATGATGTATTCACTGAAAAACCTAATTTAAGAAGAAAAACTCATTTTTAAGAAGTCAGAAGTAGATTTGATATGCACTTAAGTTGCAGATACCTGCAGAGAGGTTTAGAAGTTTCTAAACTCAGTTATTCTGTATGGCAGTATTAATGTTATTCAGGAAGAAACACGTAAGATATTTAAATAGTAAGATTTTCTTGTTTTTTAATTTAAAGCTGCTGTAAATATTGTTGTTATAAACATGGGTGAGAAAGTATCTCCATTGTTTTTTTTTTTTTTTGGGTCCGGTTGTGGGGCCTGAACTCTGGGCCTGGGTGCTGTCCCTCAGCTCTTCAGCTCAAGGCTAGAGCTCTACCACTTGAGCCACAGTGCCACTTCCGGCTTTTTTCTTTTTGCTTATGTGGTGCTGAGGAATCGAACCCAGGGCCTCATGCATGCAAGGCAAGCACTCTACCTCTGAGCCATCTTCCTAGCCCCATCTCCATTGTTTTCTGATGTACACTCCTTATGTTATATGTCCAAGAGTGGTGCAGCAAGAATTTATGGTAGTTCTATTGTTATTCTTGAGGAGCCTCCATGTTGATTTCCATTGTAGCTACACTAATTTATAGGTCCACTGAGAGTGTACAAGGCTATTTTCTCCCTGAATTATATTATTTATTTATGTGTTTATTTATTATTTTTAGGTAGTTGCACAAAGAAGTTGCTATTAACAAAACAGTTTATGAATGCAACACATCTTGATCAGTGTCACCCCTTTCAATATTCTCACCCACTCCTTCCCTTAGTTTTCTTAATTTTGTAGTATATACATTGAATTCTTGACTGTATTCTGCCCTCTTTTTCTACTTCATTTGTCTACCCCTCTTCCCCTTGCCTCCGTCCCTGTCTTGCAAGTATCCATTTCTTTCTCTTTATTTTGTTGGGCTTTGACTTTGCTTTTATAAGAAATTATACTATTTGCGTTCTCCCTTGAATCTACCATATTTCAATTAATAACATTTGTAACTACTTGTATACCACCCACATGTTTACTTATGTGCTTACAGGCTAATTCTAGCTAGCATATAGGAGGAAAACCATGCAATCTTTGTCTGTCTGGGCCTGATTTACTTCACTAGATCCTTATATCACCTTGCACAGCATCAGTTCAAAACGGATCTAAGACTTCAATGTAAGACCTGAAACCATGGATTACATCAAACACCAGGATTACATAAAACTTAAAGCTTCTGCACAGCAAAGGGCATAGCCAATAAACTAAAAAGAAAGGGAGAAGAATTTGCCAACATATATCAGACAAGGACTTAATATCTAGAATATATAGAGAACATAAAATATTAAACCCTCAAAGAACCACCTACCTAACTAATAAATGGGCTAATGAGCTAAAGAGAGTCTAAAATGGCCAATAGATACATAAAGAAATGTTCAACATCTCTGGCCAGGAGGGGAATGCACAAATCATTATGTTGAAAAACGAACTTTACAACTTTGGCCAGTGGGGGGTAGAAGGGAGGGGGGAGGAGATGGGAAGGGATGGGAAGGGGAAACAAAGGAGGAGGCAACAATGCTTGATAAGAAATGTACTCATTATCTTGCCCATGTAATTGTAACCCCTCTGTATGGTATTTTCACAATAATAAAAAAAACACTGAGATTCCATATCACCCCAATTAAAAGGGCCCTTATCAAGAAAACTAACAATAATAGATGCTGGTAGGGATTTGGCCAAAGGGAAACCTCAAAAAATTGTTGGTGGGAATGTGAGCTTGTTCAATCACTCTGAAAAGCAGTATAGAGCTTCCTCAAAAAACTAAACATAGAATTAGCCTATGATCCAGCAATAACATTTTTAAAAAGACCACAAACCAGGGTACAGTAAAGCCACCAGCCCAACCATGTTCATTGCAGTACTATTCATCATGGCCAACATATGATATTAGCCTAGATGCCCCTCAATGGATGAATGGATGAAAAAATGTGGTCTATATACACTCTCTGCATTTTAGAGAGAGGTAACAGCAACAAGCCATTTTAATGTAAATGCCACTCAAAATTTTAATTTACACCTTGAAATTAAAAGCCTTACACTTCAACATGTGAGTTATATTCAGTGAGGCCTTTTTAGTTTGCCTTTTTTGTTGCTAATTTTTATATCAGCTTTATTCTTAGAACCAACCTGCATGAGTTAACAATACCCCTATCATTCCCAACTATTGTAGGAGTCATATTCCTTCTTATATGTACCAAAACTCATACTCAACAGTGAGTTCTGGGTTGCAAAAAAGAATTTACTGTTTGTAAGGCTTTGTTACAAATGAAACAAACACATACACACACACACACACACACACACAAGTGTTACCTTTCTGTATTTTTTAAAAGACAAAAGTATAAATGCAATTACTTTTTTTTTTTTTTTTTTGATTGGTCATGGGGCTTGACCTCTGGGGCTTGGGCTCTGTCCCTGAGCTCTTCAGCTCAAGGCGAGCACTCTACTGCTTGAGTCACAGGGCCACTTCCATTTTTTTCTGGTGGCTAATTGGAGATAAGAGTCTCACAGACTTTCTGGGGCTGACTTTGACCCATGATCCTAAGATCTCAGTCTCCTGAGTAGCTAGGATTACAGGCATGAGCCACCGGTGCCTGGCTAAATGCAATTACTTTTATCAAATGCAAGACTATCAAAACCCAACAGCTGGATTTAGTGACCTTTTGTAACCAATGCTAAATTTTCTGAAAGTTACAGCAAGGTCTGGGCAGTATGTGTGGCTACCTGGGTGGGGCTGTAATAATCAAACACCAGTTAAACATTCAGTACATATCAAGACCTTTTCAGATTAGTTTATTGAAGGACATTCATCTTTAGTACTGTAAACTGTCCTGACAAATCAGTGAGTAGTTCCTACTTTAATGATAGTTTTATTATTCTTACCAACATCATGAGAACTTCACCATGAGAACTTTACCATGGTTGGCTTTTCATTATCACCTTTGCTTTGTGTAGCTGGAGATATGATTTATTAAGTTGTGGGAGGAAATGAAATGTCATTCAGGGAACTTGTTCAAAGAATCCCTAACAAAGTAAAGATTAAAAAATTTTATGAGTATTTATGGCCCAATCAAGCAGGCCATTAAAGATCTCTAGAAGGCTAGGAAATCTTTTATCTGGCTAGGGTCATTTGGATGTTTATAACATCATGAAGAGCCATACAAAATTATCAATTCAGGCAGATGGAAGTTTCTGGCAGCAAATGAGAAGCATAGTGCCTGTCTTATCATGTACCAACTGATTTCTCATTCCCCACTATAATCTTTCCTTCAGTGTGTGAAAAGAAATCTCCAATGGCAATATTTCAGAACAGATTTTCATGTTCTCATTGGAGTGGGGAAGAATGGGCATTGGGTGCAACATAGGAACAAATATCCTCTATTGCAAGGAAGATGAAGGAGAAGACCAGGGTACTGAAATGGAAGAAAGACAAGAAAATGTTCTGACTCTGAGATAGAGAAATGGAATTAGAAGGAAAAAAAGAGAAAGAGAAATAAGTCAGTGTTTATTTTTTTTTTGGAGGGGGGGGAGGTTGGTGGTAGGGCCTGAACTCTGGCCTGGGTGCTGTTCCTCAGCTCTTCAGCTCAAGGCTAGCATTCTACCAATTGAGCCACAGTGCCACTTCTGGCTTTTTTCTTTTTGCTTATGTGGTGCTGAGGAATCGAGCCCAGGGCCTCATGCATGCAAGGTAAGCGCTCTACCACTAAGCCACCTTCCCAGCCCATCAAGTCAGTTTTGAGTCTTGAATTTTCTCTTACCTTGTTCAGAAGT
Source organism: Dipodomys spectabilis (assembly GCF_019054845.1). NCBI lineage: Eukaryota > Metazoa > Chordata > Mammalia > Rodentia > Heteromyidae > Dipodomys > Dipodomys spectabilis. Next base: position 609,377 of record NW_024870874.1, on the reverse strand, counting down.
TATGTAATAATCTCCCATCTTTTTCCATATTTACTCATAATTTAAATAGTTATATTTGTCCTTAGAAAATCTGGAGATACTGTTACCAGCTTTCTGTTTACAACAATAAATTGGAATACTCTAATTTCTTTTACCCTATCCTGATATTATTTTAATTTTGATTCCTCAATGTAATATTTTATTTTGTATATATTTATGGTTCATTTAGATTTAGTCATGTATCTACAGTTCTCTCTCTCTGTGTCTCTGTCTGTCTCTGTCTCTGTCTCTCTCCGTCTCTCTCTCTCATTCTCTCTCTGTCTTTCTGTGGTTGTATTAGGGTTTGAAGTTAGGGCCTTGTATTCACTTGGCATATTTCTTCAGCTGGTGTTCTACTACTTGAGCCATATTTCCAGCCTGGCTTTTGCAGCTTATTTTGGAAACTCTTCTGCCATTGCTGACCTCAAAGTACAATCTTCTATGTCTCAGCCACTTGAGTAGCCATGATTAGAGACATTGGCCATGGGTACATGGCCTCCCATTCTCTGTCATCTCTCATGTACATGCTCTTTCTGTATAAATTACACTGTAGAATTTTCTTTGATAAAAGTCTACTAGAGCTATGTATTTCCATTTTCGTTTGCCTGGGAATACTGTGTTTTTCTCCTTAATATCTTCTTTGTAAAGCATTTTTCTTTGGAGCACAGAATTCTAAGTATCCAGTTTTGCCTATCAGTGTAAAGAAGACTTTTCTCTATCATTTTACTTTATTTTTGCTCTTGAGAAGTTGCCTGTCAATCTCTCTTTCCTTTCATGGTAATTTGTCCTTTTCTTAGTGTGTTAAATATAGATGTTATTTATTCTGCTTCAGATTTCTTAGAATTCCTGATTTGGCAGGCTAATCTCTATTGTAACTTTCAGAAATTGATTCTGGCCCAGTCTTTCTTTCCTCTCTTATCCATCGTTCATGAACTTCAATTAGTCAAATATTTTAATTCTTTCCTTTCTGATTATTTATCTATCTACCTATCATGGTTTCAATCTTATCTTTCTGAGCTACATGATGGTTGATATTCTCTAGTCTATTTTCCACCCCTCCAAATCCTTCTTTAGTTGACTCAAATCTGTTGTTTAATCAGCCCATTGGTAAGTTAGCTTGAGATTTTTGCATTTCTAGAAGTACAATTTGATTTAAGATAGTTCTGCTTAGTCACACAATTGTGTCTACACTGCAGATGCAATGTATTCTTTTAGAGAAAGAATTTAGTCTATATTAAAAGTTTTCAAAATCTTCCTGAAATATTTTTTCAAATGAAAAACCAAAACTGCAAAAAGCTATTTATGATAGGCAAACTACCCACCTTTTAAAATATTATCTTGTATCTCCCTTTATGTTACTGAACATAACCAATGCACATTATAGGCTTTCATCTTGTTTCTCAAAAACAAACTTTACTCTTCATGTTGCATTGTAGTTTCTTCTACCTTGAAAGTGGACATGGCTCCTTCTCTTTATGTAAACTTTAACACAGATGTCATTTCATAGAGACGTTTCTAACCACAGTCTTACATTTCATTCTCATCCTGTTGTGTCATACTGTTTTATTATTTTTAGAGCACTATTATTATCTGAATCTTCTGTTTCTTTCTTTGCTGTTTAATCATCCCTCTTCTCATAAAAGGAGATTGTGAGAACTAGAGTTTTTTATTTTCCTATTTTAAAATATTTCTCTAATTCCCTAGTATATAGGGAATATAGGGTCTGGAATATAAATAATTAATAAATTATTATTATTAAACTATCAATTAATTATCACCAAATAAACAAATAAATATTATTAAATTATTAAATATTATAAATAAATTAATAAATATTTGTTCGATGAATTAACAAAGTAATGAATATGTGAATAAATGCATAGAGACTACATGATGGGTTTTCTCATAACCTCTCATGTCAATTATTGTGTTTGATTCACATACCTCTTTGTTCATATATACTTTAAATCAATAATCAGTCAATCTATCATTAAGAGAATCCTAAATATATGAAATACTTAATTCTTCTCTATATCCTAGTGTTTAATAGTAGAATTACTTTATTCTTCTAGATTGGTCTTTATTTGCATAAAAGGTAGAGACTTCCTTGGAAGGACCAGACATGGATTTCTTGAATTCATATCTTTGTAATCAAGTTACCTATTATCATAGAACAATAGATTGTAATTTATGCAATGAAAGTGAACATACTGTGAAAACAGGGGTTTTCTGACCTTTTCTGTTTGTCCCAGACATATACTAGTTATTGCAAATAAGGAAACCATGGGACCTATATTTCTCTGGGCCTGGCTTACTTCACTTAATATATTTTTTCCAACTTTTTCCATTTCCTAATAAATGGGGCAATGTCATTCTTTCTGATGGAGGCATAGAATTCCATTGTGTATATATACCACATTTTCTTGATTCATTCATCTATTGAGGGGCATCTCAATTGGTTCCATATCTTAACTATGGTAAATAATGCTGCACTAAACATAGGTTTTCACTGTATTTGATGTTGGTATAATTTGGGGAGGGGAAGGGAAAAACAAGTTGTTTAAATAGGGATACAGGTGGACCCATTGCAACAATAAGATGTACAAGACTTTATGTTGAAAAACTAGCTTTACAATTTAGGCGAGTGTTGGGGGGGGGGTGTAGTTGAGGAAGTAGGAGGGAAGGGATGGTAGGGGACAAACAAAGGAGGAGGCAACAAATGCTTGACAAGAAATGTACTCATTACCTTGTTCATGTAACTGTAACCCCTCTGTACAGTGTTTTCACAATAAAAAACTTAATAAAAAAAGAAAGTGAACGTACTTGTTCAATGTGAACAGACATGAGGATATATCTGGTGATTTTTCTGTATATTTAATGGGTTCTGCTTAATGACAGGGTATGTATTCATTAAGTTATTGATTTAACATTTTCAAAGACTCATGATTTTCTGTATTTTACCTGTTGTTAACAGCTTAAAAGAGCTATGGGGGTAGGAAATACAACATATCATTGTCTGTCATTAGACCAGCCAATCATTATGCAATGTTTTCGTACCTTCTTTGGTCCTTTCAGGTTAGGTTGATAAATCAGAAATATATCAAATAGTGCCACAATTCACTTATTAGATTTTCACAAATTGTATTTTTCACAAGGAAGTATAAGGCTTGGGAATGAACAGATTTTTCCTATAAATTTATATTTATAAGTTGACATTTAAAGAATAGCATTATACACTAATGCTTTTTATTGGTATAGACAGTGAGCTTTTGTAAGACATGTTTGGCATATTCAATTATGCCTTCAAATGGTGTTTCTTTCATTTCAGTGTAGAGGAGAAAATTTTAATCCACTAGAATATTAGTCGTTTGAAGGTTATCCAAATGACTTCTGTTGGTTTTGAAAAATGAAATTTGATGAGGTAATGATTCCCTTTTTGATTATCCTGCCAGTTTTAGACAGAAATTAATTTTTCATAGACCTCACTCTGTCCTTTCTTCTTAAATAACCTGAATGTGTTTTTGTAAATTAAACCATCATATTTACTATGTAATACTTAAATAATATACACATTCTGTTTGCTAGGGCTGTGAGATGAATAATGCTAATATGATCTTCAAAATGGAATCACTTTTGTTTTACACACAAGTTATAAATTCAGGTGCTCTTTCTGATTAAGTTAATAGGTACTGTCTCCACTAGCCAGTCTTGGTAACTTAAAAATGATTGCTTCAGTAATTCATTCAATATATTTTTTTAAACTAATGTAGTATATACCAGGCTTTGTTTTAGGTGCTTGAGATGAATCATAGCTAACTATTCAAGAATTTACAGAAATTGCATTTGAGTAGAAATGAATCAAGAAGTTAGACAACCTATCTGAGGATGAAAGCTGATATGGCAAGAAAAAGAGGACACAGTAAGGGGGAGAGAGAGGTAAATGAAAATTTAAGTGTATATCCTTGTGCTTCTCCGAGAAAGCTCATCCTAGGAGAGGGAAAAGCATGTGTAAAGGCTCTTTAGAGACAGGAGGTACCTGTTCAAAGAGCAGAGACACCAATGGTTGGGGACATGGTGGGAGAGCTAACTCTAGGAAGTTTGGGGCAGTGTCTACAGTCGTCTAGCTTGTAAGATCCTTGGCTTTCCTTTCAGAGCAAAGTGGGGAGCCACTTGTTGAGTTTTGACAGTATGATGTGGTTTGACTTTCTTTTTGAAAGAATGTCTATGATCTTGGGCAAAGAATAAACTGTCACAGTGCCAGGATTGCACCAGAAAGGCTATTGAAGGAATCCAGGCAACGACAAAGGCATTTGAAGTAGAGCGCTCACATAAATTTAACTTTTTAGGAAAGGATCTACATGCAGTGGCCTGTGTCTGAAAGTTGAAGTATATCATAGAAAGATTTTGTTATGAAAAAGTAGATACCAGATGTATAAATATGATTGTAAATCTATCCCGTGAATTTTAAGCTGTTAAACCATACTAAATTGTATTTTATGTCTGGACTGAGGCACAAAAAATCCTAACTGGAGATGCATATTTTCATTATATATTGGCAGGAAGAAAGGTGAAAGCCACCCATTTATTTTCCGCATGCTAGGACATTACCATTACCAGGTGGCACTGTGACTCAAGTAGTAGTGTGCTAGCCTTGAGCTGAAGAGCTGAGGGACAGCACCCAGGCCCAGAATCCAGGCCCCAAAACCGACAAAAAATGCAAATGGGTTTTCAACATGTACCCAAAGAGATCAGTTCAAGAAATTAACTAGACTCATATAATCTTTTCAGTCCCTCAGCTCTCAAAGACTCCATACTGAGAATCTTTCAGCTCCTTTTGATAACCCCATTCCTAGCATCATACTTCTAGGTATGCTGCTCTATCTTCCTGGAGCAATCTCATACCTCATTTGACTAAGTTGATACTTATATATCAGGGCTCTAACTAGATAGCAATCCCTCCAGAAACCTTCCTGATCTCCTCAAGTCTCTATTCCATTTGGGTTACCATGGTACTTTGGATAATCACCATCATAGTACTTACACTGTAAGTGCTCATTTTCTTAGCCAACTTCCAGACTGTGCAATTGCAGATGTCTTTTTTATTGTTCTATCATACCTGACATGTAACTAGTATCCTATTAAGTAAAAAAGAATGGGTCCTGATTATATATTTCCTCAATATTAATAATTTTTTCTATCTTCCCAGACCATTTATTGAATATTAATGAATATGTTCTATATTCTGGGCAGTGCTTTATGTGCTGGAGATAGAAGGTAGCTAAAACATCTATGTGTAGGCATTCAGTTCTTTATTAAATCCTGTCTACATGCTTTGACACTCATCAGTTAACAACAAATCATTGAAACGTATAGTAGAAAGAGAAAATTAAAACTTTAGGAACTGAGTATTTTGGCCTCTTGCCTTCAAAAGGCACTAAACCTAGCTTAGGGTTCTGACACATTTCCTTGATACTAGATAGAGTTGGTTAAAATATTTTTAACTCATGGTGAAGACTGCAGGTCTACATGCAATTCTCTCTCTCTCTGTCTCTCTCTATGTCTCTCTCATTTTTTGTGGCTGTGGGGCTTGAACTCAGGCCTGGGCACTGTCTCTGAGACTCTTTGTGTTCAAGGCTAGCACTCTACCACTTGAGCCACAGCACCACTTCCTACACATAATTCTCTAAAGATTTGTTTGAAATAATTTTTCTTTAAATGTGAGATAGCTACTACATGCATTCTTTCATCACTGATTGAGTAATAGATTGTGTTTATAATAAAGAATTGTGAATAAGAATCATGCATAACAATGAGACTGGAAACTAGTAGAATTGAATCCTCATAGCACATATTGTATTGGATCCATTCCTTCTAATTTATATAATACACAAGTGTGTAATTGGCCATTTCTCATTGCACAGGGCCAGGGCATTGCATCCAGCCTTGTCAAAAGTAAGCAATACTTTGCTGATGAGATCATAAACAGACTAGACCTAATCATGCCAGCTAATGTACAATACTTTGCACAGTTTCCCAGATTAACCAGCTGTACTGATGATAGAGCAGAGCTTAAAAGTGTGAATGAAAGGAACAGAGACTCATGGCAATGCCTCACTCATTGGTAGACTCTACATTTGCCTATTTTGTGAACAAATAAACATACAAATACAAATACCACTCCCTCATTGGCAATGTTCTCTGTGTTTCATTTTGAATTCCTGTCCCTTGACACCCAGTGCTGTTTGTTTGTTTGTTTGTTTTCCCAGTTCTGGGGTTTGAACTCAGGGCCCCACCTTTGCTATGCAAAGAGCCAGACCCCTGGCCTCAATGCTGTACATTTAGAAGTATATCGAGAAGGTGGTAATAGGAGGAATTTGCGGTGCTCTTAGATAGGGATTTACTATATTTTTAAGTTATAGACGAGTCTGTTAAGTGTCTGTGACTATTTCTGTATTTGCTCCTTTTAAATAGGGAGAGAATATTCTATATTTTCTCAGAGTTACATGAGTATTTTTACTTTGCTGTGTTTTAGAAGGCATATTCTTGTAACTATAGCTTCCTTCTTTAAAAGGAACTGAAATCTGCTGACCTATAGATTTTTGTGTTGCTGCTTACTCTTTGATGTGGTCTCCCACTTTGCTTTGAGCATGAGGTTAGGCTTATAAAACTTTGGTAATGCAGTTTTATTATCCATGCATTTGTCTCTTTTAGCAATAAACTTTCACCCACATGTTTTCTTGACTTATCCATGATACAACAAAAACAGTAATTTGTTACTAAATAAATTTTCTTTAGAGATAGATTTGCATTGGAGACTCTGACTCTATAGTCAAAATTTTCATAGTTTTATTTTTAAAATTTTATTTTATTGTACAGTTGCTGTACAGAGTGGTTACAGTTACCTAAGTAAGGCAATGAGTGCATTTCTTGTAGTGCATTGTTACCCACTCCTTCGTTGTTCTCACACTATCCCTTCTCTCCCACCTCCCTCACTCCTTCTCCCACCCCAAGTTGTAAAGGTAATTTCCAGTATACTGTCTTGTGGGTATCATTGTTGCAAAGAGTCATCCTGTGTCCTTGTTTCAGTGTTTTGTTATTCCCCTTCTCTTCCCCAAATTAGTTTTATTTTTTGGCTTTCACTTTGCTCATGACACCCATGGTATAGCAAAGCCAGTAAGTCAGTTGTCATTCGTATCTAGTAAAGAAGAATTATACAGGCCAGATATAAAGAAAAGTTCCTCATGTGGGTAAGATGACTCCTACAAGTTTTGGTTCTTAAGTTTGGAACAAGTAATAAGAAAAATGGGGCATATAAATAAATGAAGGCTAAGGATTGCCCATATAAAGTGTTAGTCATAGAAAGTACAGTTGTACTTTTATTTAAAGAATTTAATGGGCTTCTACATATTACTTCTTTCACTCCAAGAGCATATCCAAAATAAGTGATACAAGAAAGTTAATCCTCTGCTGAAAGACATTTTTGAGAGGGTAATTAGTTGTTAATCCCTTTTGTAGGCTAATTCATGGTAGAAAAGAACCATTTTATAGAATTCTAGTGTCTTTCAGTAACTATAATCTTTATAAAGATGATAAAACTACAAGATCTATATAGAGACATTACATTCTGTAATAATTCACATTGCAAACACAAGAATTTAAAGGCGAAATGTTCCTATTATGGTCTTTTGATGCCAGTGTCAAAGATGTCTGGAAATTTGTGCATGGGCAAAACAGCGGTGTCAGTGGTGAATGGATAGCCCTATGGGCACAGCGGCTGTGTATTCTCAGTGGGTTGGAGGTCACTGGTGCTGCCGGAGGTCATAGGAGGTAGCGTGGTGCCACGTGCCCCTTGCTCTGCTGTGCTGTGCATGTGGTGAATGAATAGCTTCCCCCAACCTATAGATAGAAACTAACTTAGGACTAAGAAAAGATCTGACTGAATATTACCGTAACATTCTTTATGCCATAATTAAACATATAGTAATCTAAACAAGTTTTCATTTCCTCAGAATGGCTGGTGATGATACAAAATAAACATCATTTCTTGCCAGGCTTCATAGCTAAAAGTATGGCAGTGGAGAAACATTCATCCAGCTTCACAGCTGGTGCTGCTGCCGTCTGCTGATTGGTGAAGCTGCCTGCTGCACTTTGCCAGCCCTCTCCAGTATACAGAGTCTCCCCATGAATTTTTCTTGATGCTTCTGAAGTCAAGGAATGCTGTAGCTGGCTAACTCGAATCAGAATCTTCCTTGTGGACACACGCTCAAGGACTCATGGTTTATGTATTTTGGCATGGAATTTCTAGGCTTATAACTCTTGAATCTAATTTGGAGTTTGCCATTCCTTTTCTCTCCCATCCTCCCCACTTTTGCCAGGCCTGGGCCTTAAACTCAGGGCCTGCACTTTTTTCTTTAGCTTTTTCTGCCCAAGGTTGGCACTCTTTTGAGCCACGGCTCCACTTCTGGCTTTTTTTGGTGGTTATTTAGAGATAAGAATTGCATGGGCTTTCCTGCCCAGGCTGGCTTTGCAACCCTCAGATTGCACAAAGATTTAAACTAAGAAATATTATTAGAAGCAGGACTAAATTGTGCTAGTGGGATAATCAGTCAAAACAGAGAGAACAGATCACAAAGCAATTGAGCAGTCCAGTTAAATGGCTTGGCTATTGCTGAGACCATTTGTCAATGTTCATCTGCTAGTTGATCAGTCACTTTACTGCTATTTTATTTTGTTTACATATAGAGCAAACAATGAAAACAGAGACTAAAATTTAAGGAAAATGATTTGGCAAAAATATGACCAGGAAAGCGAGGATTTTTAGAAATAACTACTGTGAGCTGAGTTTGACCCATTTGGAGTTAAAATTGTTTAGATTCCTTTTATTGTCTATCAGGGGGCTCTAAAGATTAGAAGTTACCTGTTTCTTTCCAGACAAGCCTGTTCTTTTAGCTGTCTTGTTTCAATTAAGCAAGTTTCAGACACAATTTATCAAGCAGTAAGGACAAACTTGCAGTGAAAGGTTGATAGAAGTTCCAATGCTAGCCAGGGCTTCCTAATATTTTCACCAGCGCTGTATAAAATGATCCCTTAGAGACAAAGACAACCAGGTTCTTGGGTCAGGATCAACTAACATTGTAGTCAGGTCAGGAGAACAGAAAGGCACCTGTTCTGAATGGAGATTTAGAAGTAGGAAACATCACCAAAAATATTTGGCCATTGGCCTCACCTAACTTTGTACCTCACTCATAGAAGAGACAAGAAACCCATACAGCATTTCTATAGTATATGTTTTGAACCTTTTTAATTCACTAGAGGTGAATTGCTTTGTAAATGGTATCTCTGGAGCAAATCCATTCAGTAATAGAAGCACATGTCTTGAAAGTATGGACTACCAATTATGCTAAAATCTGGCATTAATTATGGGAGCATGTTCTGAGAAAAGCATTATAAAGTAAAGTTTATTATTGTGCAAACATTGTAGAGTGTGGTTCCACAAACCTAGATGGCATAGGTCAGTTACTTGACTTGGTGTCTTGATGCAATCAAGAGATGTGGTAAACACAAGGAGTATGCGATCCCTGCTGGAATAACACAACATGCTATCTTTTAGTAAAGTTGTTCTTTAATAAGTAGGAGCAGCCCATAACTTATTGATAAAGAGTATAATGTAATAAATATATAAACCAGTAACAGTTATTTATTGAGTAATATGTATTGTGCATAATTGGATGTTGTCTTTTTAAACCTCTGGCAGCACGGTAGGTTGTTTATAGTAGCATTGTCACAAAGCTGAGAGTATAGCTCAGTGGCACAGTGCTTGTCTAGCATGTAGGGGTTCCAGATTCAATCCCCAGCCCTGCAAAACACCATCACAAACTTGTGAGCAATGAGTTGCACTATAACATAATGTAAGCTATAGTGACTGTAGGTGATGGGAATTTTTCAATTCTAGTATAATCATATGAGACCACCATCATATGTACAGTCTGTTGTTCAGCAAATTATACTAACTTGCACACATGCATATTAGTGATGTATAAGTGGAAATACATTAGTATAAATTAAAAAAATATAATAAGTATCTTAATTTTTTTCATGAATAGGTTTAATAGTCACTGTGGTTGGCTAAATGGTAGCTCCCAAAATGTCTTTTTACTCATCTCTGGAATATATGTATACTACATTATGTGGCAGAATCCTGAAATGGAGAGAAGGAATCCTGAGATGGGGAAGTCATCCTCTTTATCTGGGTGGATCTTAAATATAATCACAAGTTAGAAGAAACCAAAGAATATACTATAAAATTGATGACATGGCACAAAACAGCCTGGAATGGAGGAAGATAAAGCTAAAGAATATAGGCAGCCATTTGGAGCTGAAAAAAAAATCAAGGAAACATATTGTCGCCCCAGAGTCTCTAGGGGAACACAGTTCTGTCAGCACCTTTTAGTTCAGTGAAACTGATTTCAAGCTTTCAACATCCAGAATGGTAAGAGAGTAGACTGGTGCTGAATTAACACATCAACTTCATGTAAATTCACTACAGTAGCTACAGGAAATTAATACAACCATTCAGTGCTAAAGTCTACCTCCTGGAAGTTTCCATGGGAGCACTTCTTTTTTTTTTTTTTTTGGTTGGTCGTGGGGCTTGAACTCTGGGCATGGGTGCTGTCTCTTCAGCTCAAGGCTAGCACTCTATCGCTTGAGCCCCAGCGCCACTTCCGGTTTTCTTGTGGTTTATTGGAGATGAGTCTCATGGACTTTCCTGCCCAGGCTGGCTTTGAATTATGATCCTCAGATCTCAGCCTCCTGAGTAGCTAGGAGTACAGGCGTGAGCCACTGGCGCCCGGCTCCGAGGGAGTACTTCTGAAAACCCTTGCTGTACATGGCTGATAGTTCTCTGGTTTTGAACAAAAACCTTGAGCTAAGACCATGAAGAAAGAGCAAGTACAAATGATAAAGACTTTAGACTGATTTTTGGAAAAGACTCCAAGTCAGCTCTTGGATCTATAAAAAGTAAATGATTTCCTTTCCTCTTATCAGACACAATGGAACCTGATCATCATTTGAAAGAAAATCAAATATAATGAAACCATGTTTTTGTTCCATTAAGCACCTTGGAACTGTACTCTGGCCAGGTACCAGAAGAACCAGGGCTCTACTCCAGGAAACGCTCATTCAGTAACATATAACTAGTTTGTCTATTGTACTCCCAACATAATAGGCTGCTTTATCAGACAACCGTGGTCCCCCTTAGAAATGTTAACATATCAGAATGGGACAGAAAGTCAGAACAATTTAGTTCCACAAAAGAGAAGAATTTTAAGAAACCATTAATTATCAGGTTACAGATAGGGACACTGCCCCCAAGTTCCACGCAGAGGCATGAAAATCCACAGAGGTTTGGGAGGGTCTATCAGCTTCCATTTTGGAGAGAGAATTACTGTGAAAAAAATTGTTGTGAAATTAGGTATAACCCCAGATAATATGAAAGAATAGAAAAACCTGGATTTTCCCATTTATGTATTTACCCAGTGCTGTCACAGGAAATAAAACAGGAACATTAGTTCAGTCCTTTGTATATAGGGACACAATAAAAGCAATTGCTACTAAACAATGGGCGATGTTATCATCAGAAGTTCTAGAAGGTAGTCAATGCCCAAATTGTAGACAACTGGATTATTCTAGAAGGCCTGAAAACGCCTTTTATTGACATGTACAATTTTATGTGCCCACAAAGCAGTACAAAGATGTTCCTAGATTTCATGCCAAACACTAGATGACAGATTACTGCTCTGACTAACTCTACCATTTACCCACCAAGTCAACATCTTAATATAATATTGGCTTCTTTAATCCAGCTGGGAGAAGGCTTTCACTCCCCACCTTCAAAATTTACAACTCCCCTGGTGCCTGATTGGTAGTACCACAATCACCATCAGAAAGAGGAAAGGAAAATAAAAGAGAAAGAATGTTTTTTTTTTTAAATAAATATTTATGCAGTTTTGGTATGCTTGTGGATTCAGACAAAGGTTACATGATTATATCCCAGCAAAGAAAATTCCTTCCTCAGAGTCAATACTCAACCTACAATGTTCCCATTGTCCTATAACTGAAGCTTAGCCAGAAGTGTCCTTTATTTTCCATATGCAATCATGTCTCTGGGATTTTAAGGTGAGACTGCAAATCTTGACAGAGGAGAAATCCAAGTTTCTGTTTAAACTAGAAATTCTGGTCTGTGGACACCTTATAACAGATGATAGAAAACAATAAGCAAGTAAACAGCTGAACAGTGAGACGGAAAAAGTGTAAAGATGAAAAACATAATGGCCAAGTGTTGTCACTGAATTGAGTCTGAGTTTTGAGCTAAAACCCAATTCAGATATATATAATATTACATATAATATAGTATATTATATATAATATATAATTATATATATATAAAATTTTAACTTTCAGGGCTGGGAAGGTGGCTCAGTGATAGAGCGCTTGCCTTGCATGCCTGAGGCCCTGGGTTCGATTCTCAGCACCACATAAGCAAAAAGAAAAAAGCCAGAAGTGGCGCTGTGGCTCAAGTGGTAGAGCGCTACCCTTGAGCTGAAGAGCTGAGGGACAGCGCCCAGGCCCAGAGTTCAGGCCCCATGACGGGACCCCCCAAAAAAAATATTTAACTTTCAGGCTTCAGTTTGAGGCGATGATCCAGAGCTGAAACCTCAGGACAACTTACTTCTTCTTCTTTTTCATTTTTTTACTCTTAATGGGTATTTTAAATATGAAGTACATGTCACTCTTCAAAAATAGATACCCCTGATAGTGCGGGTGGAATAATCCAGGCAACTTGAAAGACATAAACCTAAACAGGAAGGGAAACAAGTTGAAGACTTCTTTTCGGCTCAGCTGTCTCACGTCTCAGTTCACATTTACATTGCAGTAGATAAAGAGCTTAGGTTTGAATTTAGATTTAATTATACCATCTTATAGAAAGACTCTTTCTTGCATTTGTTTCTGACCCATACAGAAGTCATCGATGATCATTTTCCTGAGATTCACAAAGGAAGAAAACTGATTGTAAAGCATTTGCCTCTAACAAGCTAAGGCATAGGCTTACTTGCTAAATGTTTTAACCAGGAAATGTACACTGAAGGCTACAGGCAATTTTGTAGTATTGTGAAAAGAAACAATTAAGAGAAAAAAATGCTGTTATTATAAGGAAACCCAGCAGCCCAGAATATCTACCATATTAACAATGACATAGAAAATGTTTCTATTATGAAGCAATCAATGCAAAATAAATTCCTGAACATAGACCCAATGGTAACATGTAATTGGTTCCTCTGAGGATTTTCCCTCAGGACAGAGAGATGAAACAAAATCATAATAGCTTTTAACTTTGTTGGGAAATTATGCCTTTATTATTATCTGCCAATAGGTATACCACATGTCTATTTATGTATACAAGTTATCATGATCAAAGTCACTCTTTTCATCATTCTCTTCCCTTCCACCTATCTTATCACGTTTCCTAGTTTCATTTTCATGTACTTATATTTAGGTATTATTATTGTATTCACCTACCATTCTTCGTTCCATTTGTTTTCCATCCCTCTTTCCAGTACCATCACTCAAGTCAGAACATATTTCAGCTTTCTGATACTCATTTTGTTAAATGGTGTTCAAAAGGGTTCCACTATGGAATCTCACTCCTGTGAGATAGTCAGTCTGGTCAATGTTAATGTGTAGTGTATGTGTGTGTGTGTGTGTATAGTGTGTGTATAGTGTGTGTGTGTGTGTGTGTGTATCACTTCTGGATGACACCTATGTTAGGTGTCATTGAAAAGAAAACTGAGTTTTGCCTTTCTTTTCATCTGCTTGAATCTCCCAGCTGGAACTCAAGTGCTGGCTAATGTTCAGGGCATATTTAACTGAAACCAGTCCCTATCCAAATTCAATTCAATATTTACTAATAAACTCCAATGGGTCTATAAATGCATGTATATAATATCTACCAAAATAATAAATTTATAAATAATATATAAATATATAAAATATATGTATATTTTATATAAATAATATATACAATGATATTTATATTCTTCTCTACATATCTTTGTTTTTATTGTTTCTGAAAATATAGAAATGCTATAATGCAATTTAGAGACTGCCAGCATGTTTATAAACCCCAAATATTTTGAGTTATCCCAGGACGTTAACAGGAACATCCTTTCCTTCTATCCTGTGTAGGGGCCTCAGGGTTTTCCAGATCCAAAAAGGTATAATGAGCTTCCTAGGCCAGAAGGTAATGTTTGAGGATCTTGGATAAATGCTTAGGCTTGAAGACTCAGTAGTTTCACCTTAACTTCAAAAGGACCCTTATATATGTGTTGTCCTTTTTTCAATACTTAGAAGTCCATTTGGAATTGAATCCTCATGCAGTTGCTTTTCTACCTATAAACATGTTCACTCTGTAAAATTTTTCCTTCATTCTATAAAAAAGCCAGCTAATAAAGAAATAGATTTTTGTAACCCATCTGTAGGAAAAACCAGATGACTCAGGAAACTGCTAAATTATACAAGTTGAGTTTCCAGAAAGCAATGAGCTGATCAGATGGATCTTAAGATCTCTTTACTTTATGAATGCTGGTTCATCATAAATTAAATAGTGGTATCCCAGGGAATGTAGATAAACCACCCTTATTTTTTTCCATATTGTGTATTTGTCAGCAAGAGCCCAGGTCTTGAAGAGATACTAACTGCAAATTATGAAATAGTAGTTGCTTTCTTATTCAGCGTTAACCTTATCTGATAAAATCATATTAAAAAAGGAGATCATGGAGAATGAGATGATGTGAAAAATAAAAATGAAAAGGAAGACATTGGAGAACCCAAGCGCCCAGAAAAATAGGCAAGGAGTACTTGTTATAGTCTCACTACGAGGGCATATTCTTAACTGCCCCAACCTTCACTGACCATTACTCTTCTTCCTCTAAGTAGGGGTTATAAGGAAGAAACAGAGATGTAGGACTTACCACAGTAAGTGTTCTAGAAAGTAATGAGGGGTTATACTTGCAAAATTGCTACATTTATGCCTGAACTTTAGAATTATGGATTTTTTGGATGGATTTTATTTAAATTTCTATTTAAATGGCAGTGACTGCTGCCAGCTAGTTTTGACTGAGATGCATGAGGTAACTGAATCTGAGTGTGTAAGGGGAAATAAAAACAGGTGACCCTACCCAGCCTCTACTGGTCCCTGGTAGAAGTATTCAGTACTATCAGCCATAGGTTTTAGAATTTCTGTGGTAACCTCAAACTCTTCCTTTCTTATTTGAGGGCATTGCATATCTTTGGGTTGAGGGAAAAAAGATAACCTTTAGATTTTTCCTCCATTTTTGATTTTTCCTTCAGTGAAGACCTAGGAATGGAAATCCTGTTCACTGTGCCAGGAAAATCCATTCTGGAGGGGTGAATGTTGAGGTGATAACAAGAGCTAAGAACCAGGCATCGGACAAAGAGAACTGCCCCTGGTTCTGCCTTTTTCTCTGTTGTTACCCACCAAAATTTGACCCTGAAAGATGCCTACAATGTAAGAAGCAGCTGTGGATGCTGCAACCTCTGTTCCCTACCACCATAGGTAGCAGGGGAAGTGTAATGTAAATAACCAGAGGAAAGTTCCTCATTGGTTTGTACCTTCCCTGATTGCCCAGCATAGGAAACAGAGCTGGATTCCTCCATCCATTCAGTTACCCATTTACTGGCTCATTAAACCAACACATCTTAGATGTGCACTGTTTGTCAGCTCAGAAATAGGTTCTAGGGGAAATAGGCCATTATGGAAAAATAAGAGCCTCAGTCCCTGGATTCAAGAAAAAAAGATGTAAAGGGTGACCACACACATTGTGATTAGTGGGAGAAGTGGTAAGGGAGTCCAGAGCAGACAAAATGATGAATGGTAATTTTGATGCAAGAGAGGCTTTAACTCTTGAGCTGAGTTTGAACTAAGAGGTAGACACCTTAAAAATGGAGGCGTCCTTTTACTGGCCTTTGGTTTTCTAAATATTAGCACATAGGTCTAGTGAGTTTGCATTGAGTTAAGAGTCAGTCATTGGCAGAAATTCTTCTGGCTCCTTCATATCCATATAACCTCTCCCATGTTCTGAAGGTATCTGGAAGCTCCTGCTTCAAAGGCAGGAGCCAGGCTTCAAAGCCCTGCTTTTAGGCAATATGAGGAGAGGAAGAGAGCTTTTCTTGAATTTGCTTCCTTTCAATTGCCTTCAGCTCAAAATAATAAATATAAAGTGACATTCTGAGGGGTTCATATTTGGCTTTAATAGAATAGGGCTAAAATTAAGTTCTATGTGATGAGGGCTGTGCTTTGTCTGGAAGGGGAGAATCAATACTGACTGGAAGTTTTGCTAAATGATCCCAACTTTTCTTGAGCTGTGGTGAAGGACTGATTTTGAGATCCTGAGGCAGAATGCAGGGAAAGAGAACTAGTAGGTCATGTGGGATAGTGAAGGTTACAGTGTTTGGGAAAGACAGTTGTGATAGGACTCTGTAAGTCAACCCACCAAACTAGGAGTTACCAAGTTTTCAATCATCATGGCAGTAAATGATGAGTGTTTGGGAAAGAGATTCCGAGATTCCTACTGAGTGTGAAAACTTAGAAAAAAAAGTATATTTAGGGGGGACTTTGTCTCAAAACTCTTAAGTATATGCGTTTACACAGCCATTAGCCCCAAGGTTAGTAATAGGGAAAAAATGCCATTATCATTATATATACTCTATATTTAAAATAGTGATGTATATGCAACAACAACAACAAAACAATATTCAGCAGAAAACCAAATATAGCTTTGAAATTTGGTGTGTGAAGTTCTATGGATTAAACTTAGGGCCTCCTGCAGAATTAGCAAGCATTTTCTTTGTTAAAAATATATACATTGGGAAATATGTATATATCAGAAGTGAATATTTCTGTTTGATGAAATTAATTGTTTTTTTTTTTCTGTTTTGTTTCTGTTTATAGCCTTGGTGCTAGGGCTAAAAGTGCTAAAGTCTAGCATCATACCACTTGCGTCACAGCTCTACCTTTGGCTTTTTGATGGTTAGTTGAAGATAAGAGTCTCACAATTTTTCTTGCCTGGGCTTGCTTCCAGCCATATTCCTCAGATCTCAGTCTCCTGGGTATCTAGGATTATCAGTGTGAGCCATAGATGCCTAGCTTACTTCTGATTTCTATTTTCTTCTTTTTGTTTGCTTGTATTTTCTAAAATTCTTTCAGTAAACATATTTGCTTTTGTAATAGAGAAGAAAATTTGCAAACCATAACAATTACATATTTGTTTAACCTGAAATTGTTGAGCCAGAAGACTGATAAAATGATTTTCAATTATCAAAAAGTTAACTGTGCTTACTGTAGAATGTGGTATGATGTTATACCACATGTGACAATGTTGTCAACATTCCCAAATGATTATGTGATTGAGACAGAAAGCAAAAATTTATGAGCTTAAGAGCAATAAGAATAATTTATGAGCCTTCTGGATTTGGGCCAGATAATGATTCAAAGGCAGAATTATTCTTTCAGAAAACTATGCTGCCCAGAGCAGAGGAACATTCATATCTCACGGACCGTCTATCTGAAGTATAGACTACAGTCAATTAATTTTTAGTTTTGATAAACTATTTCTCAAACTCTTATTTCTTATTTCTTGTTCAAATGACATAATGTACAATTTGACAAACAGTAGTATTTTTTCCTGAGATGAGACTTTCCTTGAGTTCTTTCTTTGAATGAAGGACTGTTTTCTTCCAGCCTGAAAACCATCTAGTTCTGTGATTGTAACAAAAGTTGTCATTCAAATCACCATATGTCCTGAAGATCATTCTGAAACAAAGAGGAACCTTGACTGATGCATGATTCTTTTCTATATTTGTACCAAAGTTTATATTTTGGAGCCAGTGGAAAGTTGCTATTGTATTTGAATTGAGTGTTTTAATATTAATTTTATGGAAGTATTTGTTCTGACACATTTGGTGGTATTTTAGTAAATGAATATATATGCACATACACACGTCTATAGAATAATTTGTCTTGTCTCTTTGTTGTGTGTGTACTATGGTGTATGTGTGTATGTATGTGTGTGTACATGTATGCATACACAGTAACTCAAATGCACTAGAACAGCTTTGATGGCAGAAAGCAGTTAATGACAGCTGACTCTTGTCATAGCGTGCCAGGAGCCATGGCTAAGAAAGCACCACAAACTTTTTTACCTAATTCACAGATTTACTTAATAAATTAAGCAAAAAAGAAAAAGAAACAAAAGAAATCTTTGCAAGGATAAGTAACAGGATTGAGGCTAATAAATGACTAAAGTTCTTGTTGCTGAGATCAAGGATTAAAAAAGATAAAAACAATTGCTCTCATAAGATTTGCCTAACTCCGGATAATCTGATCAGGAAAACTAATATGACAGGAAGCAGAGGCAAAAGGTGTTGTTTTCAGTTGGATTGATCAAGCAACCAGATGAGCGGGAAAGTGATGCTGTTGCTTTTATTCCAGATTGATTTCCTGGTAGATATTTGGGGATGTATTTTTAGGATCCCCAGTGTTAGAAAATGAGGAGACAAAGGCCAGAAAATGCTAATGAAAGGATGTTTTTCATCCTTACATTATTAAGAATGAAGAATTCCTCTCCACCTTCAGCCTCATATTCTTCATGCTCACAAACACATCTTTCTGGAAGGCCCAGCACAAAAGAATCTGTGTCAGAGTGGTGGGATAATGTATACGTTAGCTATTTAGGGATAAGCCATCATTTCCTGAGCTTTCATTTCAAAGAGTTCATATTAGGAAGTTGGAGAAACATGGCCACAGTGAGAATTTCCTTAAGTGTTCTTTGAAGCAAACTAATTTTTTATCTATTTCATATTATCAGAAACAAAAAATATGGTTTCCTTTTGGTGTGTATAGCTCACTGTTCTTAAAGGCCAGGATGAAGAGAATGAGCCATTAGAGCCAACAACAGGGGCTGATGACTTGGCTATCACTACTTCTACTTGTTCAGCATCAAGGTTTGGAAACCAAAGCTGAAAGTCTCAATTGGATTTTTCAGAAGGAAATTTTGGTACACAAAGGTAAGAGTTGTCTGCCAATCAGCTGTTTTATCTATAAAGTGAGGAAGGCTCAAGAAGGAGGGTTCCAAAAATCTCATCCAAGGAGAGATCATTTAACAAAGAAGGTATTTTTCACTGCATTATATATACACTTCGAAAACTAGCTGGGTATAGAATAAATTTGGCTAAGAAATGCACTCATTACCTTGCTCATATGATTGTAACCCCTCTGTACAGTATTTTCACAATAAAAAACTTACTGAAAATAACTGAAAAAAGAAAAACATTCAATATTTTCTCTTATTTTAATTAGAATGCTTTTAGAGAAGATGATTTTCTTCTGTTTGTCATTGTCCCAGCTTCTCACTATGGTCATACACTTGTCTTTCACACATGTAGGTATTTGAACTTTGGGATTCTTGATTGTACAACAAAGATGAAAAAGCTAAAATCTAGATTCACATTCAACAAAGTATTTCCTTTTTTAAGCATTTAATTTTCTTATTTTTAAAAACGTTATTGTAAAGATTTACTGAGAGGTTTCAAGAAAGTATTTCCTACAGAGCTAATATATAGAGAAAATTCATCACTGTCTACTTTTTAAAACAAAGCTTGCAAAACCGACAACTTTTTGTCCAAACAAAGCGTAGATTCATATGAAAACAAGTTATAGAATATTTATTCCTAGTTCATTTTTGTTTTTAAGAACAGAAGTGATAGAATTTTATTGTTTTCCATTTGGTTTAGTCTTCATAAAAGAGGCATACTTAGATATTAGTGCCACAGAATAAATGAGTCCAGATATAGTCCAAATCTGGGGAAATAATAAAGACAGGGCTGCTTTTGCTATGAAGAAATAAAAGTTACGATGCACAAACCAGCTCACAGAAGTTAAGTACCAGAAGACAATGAACTATTTGGCCTTATTTTGCCTTCTTTTGGTTTGGAATCATTTCCTTTTTTCAGGTAGAAAAAAATAAGACAAGGTGCTATAGGAAGTTCATAATTTAAAGGATATAACAAATAGCTAACTTTGTGATGAAAGAAACCTCAGTACAGAATATCTTTATTTTTAGGGTTTGCTTTCGCTTTCTTACAGCAGATACATTTCTGAAATATATTTGTTAACTGACATGAGAAGCATTTATCATATTCGTAGTATCTTGTAACAATTGTCCTTTAAAAAGAGGATTGTGATATAATGATAGCTCTTTGTTTTGTTTAGAGGGCTTTCCTTTTTCAGTAAGCACATTGTAGTCATAACAGAGCTCTCTATGAATAAACTGAACTTGAAGGGAGTGAGTAGAGAAGACAGAAGCTATTTTGCTTCCAAGTATTAATTTGATCTTGAAATAAATCCAAAGTAGGAAGTGCTATCTTTCTCCTGTCAAGTAATCCTCACACAAGGAATAGGCAGTGAAGTCTCCTTTATGTTTTCAGAGAAATGTACATTTTTAATGAAGTTTTGTGAAGATCAAAACCTTTTGTTTTTAATGGACTAAATATCCAGGGGGTAGTTTCTGGTGGTGGGCAGATTTTTGGGGGATTATGGACTCCTCCCTTCATTATATTACTTGGTATCTTAGAGTACATAGAGAATACAAGTTTATTACTATAACGTCATATAGCTTTTATATTTCATCTCTGCAGTAAAAGAAAAAGCTTTAGTAACATGCCTTTTTCTCCTTCTATATCCTAGATCCTTTGAACTCTTGGGGTTCTGGAAAATGTTTTAAGTTTGAGCTTCAATGATATCACAATAAAGATGAAAACTCCTGTGGCCACTTTGGTACAGTGGCTATCATAGCTCAAGAAATAGATTTAAGACTGAAACAGAATGTGAGGAAAGTTGCATACAAGGACGAACAAGTAAATTAGCTAGCAAGAATCCAATACAAATAAAACACCATATTTGAGATGACATTACGTATTGACAATCCATAAATGTAATATAATCCTTACAACAAACCAAAGATGTAAGTGTTACAAACTACTTACACAGATGGTAAAGCAAAGACTGAAATTGAATAGGCTTTCAGTGCTCTCCCAGCTAAAAGTGGCAGTGCAAGGGATTTGGACTGGGACTGTGTCATTTCAAGATACTGATGCTTCTACTTCACAACTTCCACTGTGCTTGATTCCTGCTCATTTTTATTGCACACATCATGCTGGGCCAAACTCGACCCCTACTCATACTCCCCCCCCATCACCTTCACACCTCTGTCAACAGAGAAAGGTAGGTGGTGAGGAAGGACTTTGGTCTGAACATTGGAAGTGATACGGATGTTTACATGTGCATGCTGGGTTAGGAGTGGGGTGGTTAGGTTTTTATCATACTTGCCCTAAGAGTGGAAGAAATGAACCTGAATTAAAATTACTCAAATGTATTACGAGCTGATACTTCCCAACAGTCTTTACCATATGTTTAAACTGTATAGTTTAACAAAAGAACATTTTAGGATACTTCTTTTAAAACATATGAATAGAACTTCAGTGTCTTTAATGGGTAGCAAGGCAAAGTAAATTTTGTCAAAGTGTCCAATAACATTTCCCTTCATAGCCTATGTTTAAATAAAATCTCCCTAAAAATGCCTTCAAATAGCCCAGAAATGTGAGTGTATGATTTGTAAAGCTAGAACAGTCCCAAATCATGTTTCATGTAGATATTTGATTTTTTTTTAAAAAGTATTAGACTGATTTGAGTTCTAAAAGCATTCTTCATTTTCAGTCATTTTATATGAGCTTTGAAAAAAATACTTAAATGAATCCATTTAAAGTCATACTTGACTTTAAATATGACTCTTATCTCTTCTGTTCCTTATAAACTTTAGACAAATATCCCAAAGAACCAGGGTTGGGTTTCCATAGAAGGTTATGTCTTCATGAGCCAGCCATTCATTAGCAGACATGACCTCCCTTGCTGTAAACAGAGCTTCGTGCCCCTCTGGCGTAACCCTTACACAGCCCTACTCTGACTATGTGGAGCCATCACAGCCATTGTCACTATTTGAGGGCAGCTGGTACATCCTCTTCCATTGTGCTGCATTAACAGCGTCTCTCTTCACAGTTCTATGTAGTCCTGTGCAC
Organism: Dipodomys spectabilis; assembly: GCF_019054845.1. Taxonomy (NCBI): domain Eukaryota; kingdom Metazoa; phylum Chordata; class Mammalia; order Rodentia; family Heteromyidae; genus Dipodomys; species Dipodomys spectabilis. Next base: position 587,153 of record NW_024870874.1, on the reverse strand, counting down.
CAGTTCTGAGCATTCTCTCCAGCTTCTGAAGATATTCTTGGTAACTAGAGTAAGGGAGAGGATCAAACCATGTCTTTGTTCTAAATGTTAAAATATTCTGGATTCCACACAAGATGGTTGCCACATCAAGAGAAAACATCAAGAGAAACTTTACAAGAGAAAAGTTTCCCTTTATCACGGAAATGAAAAGGCACAGGAATTAAATTCTTTTCTTTTTTCCTTTCTTTCTGCCCTTTCCATGCTGGAGATTGAAGCCAGGGCCATTGCTCATGCTAGGAAAAGCTTCAGCACTAAACTCCAATCCCAGGCCTCACACAGCAAACCGGAAGTTGTGGTTTACAGACATAGTAAAGAATTCTCTCCCAATATCTCACTAAAATAAACTTTTCATTTTCACTATTTAAAAAACTTGCCCTTCTATTCCATTTTCTTTACATTCTTTTTAAATACTAATGGAATTCTGCAGTTCTTTGATTCTTGGTGTTATATTAAATTTATCATTTGGCCATTTTTCCTCTCTTGCAGTTACATGAAGAGTGCTATGTGTTGCTGATGTCTATAACTTGGTTGCTGATGTCTATAACTTGGTAGTTTTTTTTCTCAGATTGATCCTATATTGAATAAATTGATATTCAGACTTGACTTCAGCTGTTTAAAAGACAACAAATAACAAAATCCAGATATGTATTTGCTGAAAAATAAAAGAATTTCACCTTATCGCCAATCTTCTAAGAAATCAATATTGGTATTAGCATACACTTTCTTTGTTATGTGTTTCTACTTTGTAATTGGAACCACATCAGCAAATACAATAAAATTTAGTAAAGTTATGCTTCAAATTTTGGTATGATAGTTGAGCTTTTCCTATACTAAAAATCAGAGTACAAGTTATATTAAATTTGCTTTGTATCATCCTCCACCTTCACTACAAAGATGAGGTGCATCTTTGGTCCATTTGTCTGTGAATGGCACAGTCTCTCAGCCACTGACCTGATCTGGCTTCTGAGAAACAGTCTACACCTTTTCTTTCTCGTACTCCTATTCCATTGTTCAGTGGATCTGGCCCATCTCCCGTCTTCCTGTTCCTCTCCACCTTGGGTCTGTAATTGTGCCTGACTTCCAAATTGGTCTCGCTTCTAACACTTTTTCCTTCCTTCCTTCCTTCCTTCCTTCCTTCCTTCCTTCCTTCCTTCCTTCCTTCCTTCCTTCCTTCCTTCCTTAATTCCTCCCTCCCTCCCTCTCTCCCTCCTTCCTTCCTTCTTTCCTTCTTTCCATCCTTACTTAATTCCTCCCTTCCTCCCTCCCCCTCCCTCCCTCCCTCCCCACTCCCTCCCTCCCTCCTCCTTTCCTTCCTTCCTTCCTTCCTTCCTTCCTTCCTTCCTTCCTTCATTCCTTCCTCTCTCCCTCTTTTTATTACCCAGCACTTTCAGTCTTACTCACCACTTCCAATTTCTGCCAATGATGTATGGATTTACAGCACTTCAGAACCAATCCTTTTCCTCTTTAAAAAGTTTCAGTGTCTCTCCATTTTCATCAAGCTAAAAGACAAACATTTTAGAACAATATCCAAGATTCAGTAGTATATTATTATTGTTTATATTTCTAATTTCCCTCCATATTCTATACATGCTCTTCACTTAAACTATGCTCAACTATGTACAACTTTTTTTCTTCCATATATATATTTTTATTGTAAAAATACTGCACAGAGGGGTTACAGTTACATGAGTAAGGTAATGAGTACATTTCCTATTGAGCATTGTTACCTCCTCCTTTGTTTTTCTCCTACCATCCCCTCCCTCCCCACCTCCCAAATTTGTCACTTTGCCCCCAAAATTGTAAAGTTCATTTTCAATATAATGTCTCATACATCTCATTGTTACAATGGGTCAACCTGTATCCTTGTTTCAGCACTTTGTTATTTCCCTTCCCCTCCCCAAGTTAGAAAAATGTATATACAAGATGCAGGGCACCAGAATCAAATACAGTGGAAACAGGGGTTATATCATGGGGAAAGAACATATGAAAGAAAAAAAATCACATGGTACATTATAGATACATTAAAAACAACAACAAGAAGGATAAAACCACTTGTGTCCCTATCTTGGGGTTCATTTTGCTTAGCATCACCTCATATGGTCACATGTACATAGCTTTTGAGCTTTTCTGCTTGGCTTACATATATACTAGTTATTGAAAATAAGGAAACCATGGAACCTATGTTTCTTTGGGTCTGGCTTCACTTAATAGAAGTTTTTCCAAGTCTTTCCATTTCCTTTCTTTCTGATAGAGGCATAGAATTCCATTGTACACACACACACACACACACACACACACACACACACACACACTTTTTTGATCCATTCATCTACTGATGGGCATATGAGTTGGTTCCATATCTTAGCTATGGTGAATAATGCTGCAATAAACATAGTTGTGCTGGTAGCTTTAGTATGGCTTTGTGTGATCATTTGGGTAAATGCCCAAAAGTGGGATTGCTGGGTCACAGGGGAGCTCTATGTAGAGTCTTTTGAGGAACCTCAAAGTAGTTGAACAAAGTGGTTGAACAAGTTTAAACTCCCATCAACAATGCAGTAGGGTTCCCTTCTGTCCACATCCCCTCCAGCATCTGTTGTTATTAGAGTTCTTGATTATAGCCATTTTAACTGGGGTGAGATGGAATCTCAATGTTGTTTTGATTTGCATTTCTTTTATGGCTAGAGAGGTTGAACATTTCTTCATGTGTCTATTGGCCATTCTTATTTCTTCTTCAGAGAAGTCTCTCCTTTAAATCTCTAGTCCACTTATTAATCAGGCAGTTGTTTCTTTGAGGAATTGTTGTTGGATTTAATTTTTTGAATTCTAAGCATATTTTAGATATGAGACCCTTGCCCGTTGTATGGCTAGTGAAGATCTTCTCCCAGTCTATGGGCTTTCTATTGATCTTGCTAGCTATGTCCTGCAGTTTCATGCAATCTATGGGCAACTTTTTTTTTAGAACATAATTAATTTCTCTTTTTCCAGTTTCTACCCTTCAATCCCTTCTTCCTTCCTCCATCCATCTATCTTGTTCTTCATGTGGTCTAATAGAATTCATTCCCTACCAGTATACAAAGAACTACCTTATTCTTTGTAAGATCTTTTGAGGTATTCCTCTTATTATCAGTTTTTCTTCATTGGACATTCAAATATTTCCAATATTTGCTTTGATAACAAAAGCTTCATCAACTGTTCATCCATGCTTGTATTTACTAGCTTTTAGATAGGAATATTTATAGAGGGAAAACATAAGCAAAAGATAGATATATATACATATATAGAGAGTTGATATATATGACAATTTGTCTTCTTTAAAGATTGTGCCAACTTAAATTCCTAACCATTAGCATGTCTACTTTTCCATTGTTATTAATTATTTAAATTTTGTTTGATGGGTAAAATTGGAGATTTCTCTTTACTTGTAATCTGCATTATGCCTACTTTTCAATTTAAAAAGTTTCACTATGGGGCTGGGAAGTTGGCTCAGTGGTAGAGTGCTTGCCTCCCATGCATGAGGGCCTGGATTCAATTCCTCAGCACCACATAAGCAAGAAAAAAAGCCAGAAGTGGCACTGTGGCTCAAGTGGTAGAGTGCTAGCCTTGAGCATAAAGGCTGAGGGACAACGCCCAGACCCAGAGTTCAGGCCCCACGACCGGACCCTCCCCTAAAAAAGTTTCACTAGCATGTATTAATAGTAAAAAGGGATTTAATTGTAATATTTCTATATGTACAAATAATCAAATTTACCTTTTCTACATTATTATTTTTCAACCTCTTTTCTACATTATTTTTTTGTGTCTCAGTCTTGGGGTGTGAACTCAGGGCCCAGGTACTGTCTCTGAGCTTTTGTTGTGTTTCAGGTTGGCACTCTATCACTTTAATCACAGATCCACTTCTAGCTTTTTAGTGGTTATTTGGAGATAAGCATCTCGTGGATTTTGCTCCCAATGTGGCATTGTACCATAATCCTCAGATCTCAGCTTCTTGAGTAGTCAGGATTACAGGTGTCAGCAACTTGCCCCCAGCTTCTGTCTGTTTTTAACAGTGTATAAATGTCACATTTTTCTTTACTCACTATCCAGGCTAATCTCATAGACTGGCTATGAATACAGCTGCTATATAAACCATTTATGTGACAAAAGTGTCAAGAAGGTCTTTTTTCAGTGAGTTGTAAAATCAATCATCCAGGTTAGAACACACTCCTGAACTGGACCCGTTCAGCAGAGTTTCTGATGGTCTCCAGCATTGTTATCTTCACCAGCATCATTGGAAAGTTCAAATGGGCACGTTTTTGACATGTTTATCACAATTAGTGAGGTGATGATCTTTAAATTTTAAATTTATTATCAAAAGCAATACTGAAAATACTATTAAATCAATACTTGATTAAGACTTTCAAATTATTTCTCTTAATGACTTTCAGACGTTTGTGAAAGGTACAAGCGTTATTCTCTATCATCTTTCAACCTCAGGTTGAAAAATGTACCTAATTTTAAACAGCTATGGGAGATTTACTTTTGTCATATTTTCCAATTTATTATGCACTATTTATTTCTTTATCATCTATAAAGTGGTTAAATTTGGTGGATCAAATAACATGGTGATTCTCACATAGTCATTAAATAATGACTATGTCATTTTCTTTTTTTTTGAGAGAAGTCAACTGTAAAAGAGATAGGAAATCTATGAAAGAAAGTGAATGTGATCGCTGAGGAAGAATGTGTTTAGAAGAATGAGCAGAACCCTAGGACGAGCTTTTGGAGTGACATCAATGGTAGAGTATTGGAAATCACAGATGGGGCTGCTAGGATCCTTTAAGTGAGTGACTAGCAAATCAGAAGAGTGTTATATCTCAAGATAAAAAACACAGCAATACAGTCAAATATGATAAATGTTACCAAAAGCTTCAGCAGTATTTGTTTAAAAAACATTCATTGGATTCAACAAGAGATTGACAGTTGTCAAAAAATACTCTTAGATAACTGTTAGGGCTGGTGCCTGAAGACTGAGGCTCCTAAAGGAAAATAAGGAAGTATCGATAGCAAGTACAATATGTGCTTCCTCAAAAATTAGCTGGCAATTAAAAGGAAAGACTCAGTAGCTAAAGGGGACATGAAGTGTATCAGTGAGCTGTTGCTATGTAACAAACAACCCCAAACTCAATGTGTTCAAACATGAAGTATTTATCTCTAATGTCTTTGAGTGAACTGGATGCTTTGTTGATTTGAACATATGCTGGGCTCACTCATAAATGTGGGGCAAAGTTGAAGACTGGCTGATTTAGGGTGGTTCTATGTAGTTTTTTAAGTTGGTATTCCATTATTGGAGTGATTAGGCCCAGTTCCTCCTATCAATTGGCATATGAATTGATATAGCAGTTGCAGAGGTTAGGGCTATGGGAGACTAGAATTCTGTGAGATCTTTCAAAACTTCATGATGAACTAGAGCATTAGTTTGTCACATAGTTAGCCAAGATTCATAGTATTGGGGAAGAGACTGACTTCGTCATGGGAGACGCTGCAAAGTTTTTATTGCAAAATGTATCAGTAGAATAAAGGTGCGAGCCAAGTTTTGTAATAATTTTGGTATATGAAATAAAGACTGGTTCGAGTGTGAGGACTTAGAGGGAAGGACCTAAGTGTCAGGCTCTGGGGAACTGGACAGTCCCCTAAAACGGAGGACTGGAATGGATAAGAAGTAGACGTGAGGTTCATGTGCTTTGTATTTTGAGCTGAATTCAGATTGTCACATTAATCTTTCTTTTACACTTTTTCTATCAACAAACAGCAGCAAAAACCATTAACTAATAGTGAACGGTTGGAAAAATAGATATTGTTCTCCCTATGATCAAGTCACATATTTTGAATTCTATTCTAAATGGACTTACCTTCCTGATACTTCATTACCATTAAGAGGAAAGACTTAATTATGGTTACCACATTCCCCAAACCAAAATCCTGGATACATTGTCGTGAAAAAGACAGGAATTCAAAATAAGAAAGTCTTGGACTTTTGTTCTGATTACTCCAATTCATAATAATAGTATGTATCAAGTGAATGTATATTATTTGTCAAATTCTACCATAATTTTTGTTGATTTATTTAATCATCATCCTTTAGTTATTTAATTATAATTTTAGAATTAGTGGGGATTGAACTCAGGGCCTCTTGCTTTGTAGGCAAGACTTTTGCCACTTGAACCATGTCTCCACTGCTTTCCTATTTAGTTTTTCTTTTTTTTAATTTTATTTTCTTGTAAAGATGCTGTACAGGAAGGTTACAGTTTCATCAGTAAGGTAATGAGTACATGTCTTGTCCAGCGTTGTTACCCCCCTCCTTTGTTTTTCTCCTCCTATCCTCTTCCTCTCCCACCTCCCCCGCTCCTCCCCCCTTAAACTTATAAAGTTCATTTCCAACATAGTGTCTGGTGAGTATCATTGTTGCAATGAGTCATCCTGTGATCTTGTTCTAGCATTTTGTTACTTTTCTTCCTCTCCCCAAATTAGATAAATGTATATACAAGATGCAGGGCACCAAAATCAAGTACAGTGACAACAGGGGAAATTCCATAGGGGAAGAACACACAAAAGAAACAAAAAAAAATATCACATAGTACATTAAAAACAACAACAAAGAAAAACCTCTGTGTCCATATCTTGGGATTCATTTTGTTTAGCATCATCTTATCTGGTCTTATGCACATAGCTTTTAAGCTTTTCTGCTCATCTAATAAGATTATCCTAGACATATACTAATTATTGCAAATAAGGGAAACCATGGGACCTATATTTCTTTAGGTCTGGCTTACTTCACTTAATATGATTTTTTTTCCCCAAATTTAGTTTGTTTTTCAAATCTAGACTTGTGCTTTTGGCTCCAGCTATCCTTGGAATATGATTCTTCTGCCTCTGCCTTCAGAGTAGCTGGAATTATAGCTACGAATTACAATGCCTAGCTTATTTTTGAGATAGTCTCACTAACTTTTGCTAGGGCTGTCCTACATTTGTGTTCCTCTTATCTTTGCCCTCTGAGCACCAAGGATTATAGGTGAGCATCAGCATGGCTGGGAATAAACGAACCAGTGAGAAGCAATTGCATATAGCTTATCCCTACACAATGTAGCTTTACCAAGTTGTTTTCTAAAATCCTCAAGTTTTTCAGAACATAATGATTTAAAACCTACTGGGAAGTTGCATATGATAGCAGAAGGCAGGGGGCATACTGGATTCTGGATTCTTGTTGCCCAGCATCATGCCTGCTGTGGACAGAGTCACCTGCTGCACAGACTGACGCTAGCTGGCATTTGCATCATTCCACCAAGCCCTCTTGCTCTAATCCAACACTCTTGAAGCATTCTGATTATGGTTCCCATGAGATCAAACTACGGGAAGAAATGGAATTGAGCGTGTATTTATATGCCTAGAAAGAAGAAGAGGGACTGAAATTTCATGTCACTAAAATTTTAAAAAGCTTGAGCTAATGTAATTCCTCTGAAGAACAGAATACAGAAAAAGAAGCATAAAATTTGCCCTGGAGTTCCATTCTTAACTGGTTAATATGCAGAAGTCATCTAGATGGAATAAAACATTTAATTTCAGAATATATAAAGAATGTGTGAGAACCATTTTAAAAAGCAGGCAAATAGGTTTAACCCTAGCCATTTTTCTTCTCCTTGAAGAATATGAGGCTGTTTTGTAGCTTTATCAAATGGTGCGTGCCTCAGGCTTTGCTTTTTAATATTCTCATTCTCTCTGGAACTCTCACTCTAAAACATTCTAGGATCTAATAGTACACTGGAATTTTAAGCATGTGAGGAGAAAAATTGAGGAACATAAAACTGTTTGCTTCTTCTAATACTTGAGAAAGCAATTACAAAATCATGTCTGGCACTATCTAAAATCCAGAGCCCTTCGCATTTTGGGAAGGATGCAAGCTTTCTCAATCTTTGTCCTGATCAGAGACAGTGAATGGGGCTTATCCCTGGCAACAAAGAAAATACAGAAAGAGAAGCGGGGGCTTTCAAGTTGGAACAGAGCAGGAGCAGGACCTTCTCAGATTTGAAAGGGACAAAACTGATGATAGCTTTCTTCATTCATTTGATAGAGTCTAGAACTCAGCACCAGAAAGCAAAAAAAAAAAAAAATGCTGTTTAAAGACTAGAACCAGATATTTTTGAAAGCTCCAGGTTTCTGTCCATGAGTTCCACTCCCTATTCCTACTATTAATATTCCCTATTATTAGTATAGATGAAGGAAATAAAGCATGCCAAAACCTCTGTCAAATGCTCAAAATTCAAGAGGTCTGTTTGTGAGCATATAGGTTCCTAGAATTTACTTCTTGTTGTGATTTCTCAGCAGTGCCTCGGTGATGAAGGCTTAGTTAAGTCTGGGCTTGTTTAACACCTCACTGGCTCCGAGAAGCCCATGTCCAAAATGCATGTTTTGATCTCCATGCTCTAGGAGAAGGGAGGTTTGCCTTGATTTCAATATCAGAGGCCAACACACTTTTCTGTAACATCCCCAGATACAGCACCAGAGGGTATGAGTGGGGTTGGGAGAAATGGGAGAGAAGGATAAAAGGGGGGACATTAATCAAGGTACATTGTACTCACAAACTGACATGCTGAAACCCCACATCAACTATTGATGGAGTTATACATTTTAAACTTAAAATCTGGAGCTTAATGAACATAAACTTGGAAGAGAAATTTAAAGTTGTAAGCTGAAAGCAAGAAATTGCTTTTTTTATCGGTAATTTTATCTCTTTGGGAGGTACTTGAACTCTTAATTTCCCAAGTTGAGGAGAACACAAGAAAATCCTTCCAATGTGGTAACACTGGATCTCATTTTCAGCCACTGACCTTCTTCGAAGGGGAAGACCAAATATGTATTCTGTTTGCTCTACTGACTGATGAGCTTGTAAAGCAGAAGTGGCACTTCATCAGAGGGACAAGTCCAAACAAGCAACCATGCTCTTCCCATACCTAAATTCAGTCAATAATTAACTTACTGAATGCCTACTATATTTAGACATTTATATATTTATTGGCTTAGGGGTTATTGGGACTAAAATATAAATAAAACCCAATTGAGACCACATACTAAAAAAGTTCATTTAAGATTAAAGCCATGTGTAGAAAGAAAATGAATTATAATATTTCACAAAGCAATCATTATTAAGGATGATCATGTACCAATTAAATGAATTATTCTTTTTAAAACCAACCAATCAATCAATCCATTAATTTTTGTTTCCTGAGATGGTATTTTTCTATATGGTCTGGGCTGGGCTCAAACTCATGATTTTCTTGTGTGCTGGGAATACAGGTTGAGCTATCACATCTAGTTAGGTAGATTATCCTTATAGTCTAATTTTTTTCATTTCATACTGAAATATTATTTTAACTTAAATAGATAATATTAGGGAGTTTTAAATATATATTGTCTATAACATATAGGTTGTTATATTAACTAAGCATTCTTTAACTACAACATTATCTTAATGGCATAATTTAGAAATACATTAGAGAACCCTAGATAAGCAAGACCTAGACTTTTCATCTTCATTCATGTCATAAATTACACAAAATTCATGATTCTTGTCATCAATCTAATCAAAGTTTATAGTTTGCTAGTTGTTACTGAGTCCAAAGACTTTATTTTATAAATGTCAGGACTCAGTTTCTGCATGTGGAATGTAGTTGGTGATGCTAGTTCTTAATAAAGTTACTATTCAAAATCAGTTCTAACTCTAAAAATATGCTGTTGCTTTCACTGCCCACATCTTTGCTCAGGTGTCTGATACTGGCCTGCTGGGAGTCCCAGCCTCAAAAACTGTCAGCTCTAGTTCATTTCTGCTCCTGCCCCATAGTGTTTTCAATTCTGTGATTTGTTAGAGCCTCAGAGTCTGAGAGTAAAGAACAGCAATTTCCAGCCTTTGTAGCTTTGGGTCATGGTCAGGTTACAGGTATCCAGAGGTTGATCAGCTGGTGAGTCAGACCTTTGGTTTGGTCGACTCCAAGCAGCCAATTACTGAAACAGAAGCTCAACTTGTTTTCTTATGGGAAATACATTAGATAATATGAGTCAGCAGTAGTTACTTTCAGTACTGCTTCTGGGCTATTAATACAGCGCCTCTTAAAACAGTTGAAATTAAAGTGTGTTCTAAGGAGTCTCTTGAGTGTGAAATCTAGACCTTGCGTATGACCTAGAGCCAAGTGTTTAGAATTTTAAATATTCACTTAACTAAGCTCCTTTTTCCATAGCCTCAAGATCCAAATCAGCTCTTTCCAGTCCCTTGTTTTTTGGAAGGAGGTTATAGTTTAGGAGATGCCTAAGAAAGATCTCATTAAGACTTATACCCATTTTGCAATGTTTTGAATATTGTTTGGCACTTACCACTGACTATCACTTGTAAAACACAAACTTTTCTTTGCCTTTATAGTGTGAATATGAAATGTCCTCCACAGACTCATTTGTTGGATTGTTGGTCACCAACTGGTGGCAAGCTTTTGAGAAATTTTGGGAACATTAGCTGGTGGGACCTAGCTGGAGGAAGCAAGTCAATGGTGATGTGTCTTTGGGGCAGTCTCTTCTCCTAAGGCCTCTTTCTGTTCTCTCCCTCTTTGCTGCCTATCTATCATGCAGAAGCTTCTTCTTCTACAAGTTGCTATGGTGTTCTGTCCAAAGACATGGGGCCAAGAAATCATGAACCAAAACAAACCTTTCTTCTTTTTGAGTTGTCACATTTTGCCACATGACATAAAGGCAACTAGCACAACATTAATATTGAATCTCCTCTGTAATTTTTTTTATGTGTGTGCTGGTACAGGCTTGAATTCAGGGCCTTATACTCTCACTTGGCTTTCTTGCTCATGGCTTGTGCTCTACCACTTGAGCCACACCTCCAATCCAGTTTTTCACTGGTTAAGCGGAGATAGAGTCTTGCCAACTTTTCTCTCAGGGGGTGGCTTCAAACTATGATCCTTAGGCCTCAGCCTTCTAAGTAGCTAGGTAGGAATACAGGAATACAGCACCAGAAAATCCTCTGCAATTTTAACAATGCAATTTCTCACAATTCTGCAGTTATTCCACAACTCATAACATTCCAATATTTAGAAGGAATACTGATATATTTCAGAAGGAAACCCAAATGTCTTAGTAATTAAGACAACTTATGAGTGTGAACAAGGATAGCCCCATAAGATTTTTTGCCTTTTCTACCTGGGTGCAATGAAGCGCCTGAGTCCTGTGCTGTATGTTTAAATCTTTCCTAAGAAGGCATGTCTCATAAGAAACAAGGGGTGACAACAGAATAAGACCAGGTTTGATTCCCATATATCATAAATGCAACGCTTTTGATGCTGTTGGAGAAGGACTTTTACATGACAGAAACAACAGAAAGGAGGAAGGACTCATTGGCTCATGATTTCAGAGGGTGGAGTCCATGGTTGTTTGGCACCATAGACTTGTGGTGCAGAACAACTTGGAGGAAGCAGTATGCTTTGGAGGAGCTTCTACCTCATTGTGGACAAGGTTCAGAGAGTGGAAGAGACTAGGGACCAGTTATACCCTAGGAGCCTACTTCTCCTTCCTTGCCCTGCTTTCCAAAGCTGCCATAACTTTCTGACTTAGCATCATCACTTGGGCAACCAAGGGTTCAAAACATGAGCCTGAAAGGGACATTCATAACATTAACCAACACTCAGAGTGCGCCTAGCTCTTGGCTTTGTTTCTCATGAGGAAGGTCCCTTGCACAAGTCCTATAGCTATCTTTTGCCTTCACATGATGCACCTTCTAGGTCATATTGCTCTCTGCCCAGTGCTGTTTCCACACCATCTTCACCACCATGCTGCCACTCATGGGTAGTTATACACTGTTTCAGATGCCAAGAGGACAGGTGACTCACAACAAATAAAAACATTTGAACTGAATCATATACAGACAATCTACAGAGATATTTACTACATCTACTTTCTCTTGGCAAAACAATTTATATTTCTTCGATGGATTCTGTTTTATTTTAATTTTTGATTTCATGATACTTATCTGTTTTTCTATAACCAATTCCCTTACATCTCTCCAATTACAAGACCATCAACTTAGTATGCTCTAACTCTTCTAAAAACTGAAACAGAAAACCATGAACCTGGACATCCTATGCTCCCTGTATTCTATAGAGGCCTGACTTATTTGGAGAGATGATTTCTATTCTCTCACATACTGGGGAGTCTATAAGACATTCAGCTTTAGAAAGAGAAAGACAATCATAGTTGTATCTCTTGAATCTGGTTCTTCTGCATCCTATGATTAGACTCTTTCAGATAGGAAGGAAGAAGCTTGCTGGTGTAAGTTAGATGGTAGTATCTTCAGGGAGAGCAGATAGAAAGGAAAACATCTTTTATCCCTATATCTGCTCTAAGTCCAGAATAGCCATGACTAGAAAGTGTAGATATCTGAAGAGCAGAGTGGAAACCTTGTCATTTGAGATATAGAAGTAATGCTGGTGATTCAGATGTGATACAATCTTCCCATTCATTTCTGTGGCTGATTGAGTAATGTTTTGTTTTGAAGTTGGAAGCATAAAGCAAGTAGTGGCATTTGAAAAAGTAATTATGAATACATGAGGATGTTTTGCAAGCATCGGTCATCATAAGTTATTTTTACATGTGCAATGAGGGCTATGGCCTAAATCTCATTTTCCTATCTACCTTGGGGATTCTAGAGTATCAGTGCCAGCTGTGAGTTTAGTTGTAGAACATTCCCAGACTCTTGGGAGACAGGGAAAGAACAACCTTAGATTCGATGGTCATGTCCCTGGAAGTGAACCAGGCAGAGGGTGTATGCAAGGTGTCCTCACCTTTTCTCAGGGGAGTCAGAGGCCACTTAGGCAGCCAAGGTTTTCTGTAGGTTCAGTAATACCAACATGGGAGGGAAAAAACAAGTCAGGGGTCACTAGGAGAAATTGATGTTTATATAATAGAATCTACTTCCAAATGGTCATCAGCAAGGATAAGTCAGGTTCACAAAATCTAGGGTGAGAAATACAATGATTGAAAGCAGTATAGAAATATGTGAGAGGAATATGATAGTTGTTGAGGTAACTGCAAAGTTTTGGTTGCTAGAAGATGGCTTGATGGAGGTGCTCAAAGGACCAGAAAGAAGACAACCAAACAGAAGAATACTGAAAGATCAGGCATCTACAGCAGTGATAGCCCTGAGAGGAGAAACGTCATTCAACAACAAGAACATGATAGTTACATGCTTAGTTGAAATCTTAGTTGAAATCTTCAATAGAAAAGACAAATAAGAAAAAACCAAACCAAAGTTCATTGACACATGTTCATGGGTGATACTCAGACAATGAGTAGCCCTTGTAGTATTGGCTTTCAATTTTAGCTTGTATAATATCTTCAACAAAGAACAGCAAACTTTGAAAGAAGTGACAAGGTAAAGGAAAAGGATTTTAAGTATCTTAGTAGTTTAGGGGAAAGCAAACAAATGGTGAATAATGGCTACTTAGTAAAGTTTGTTTATAAAAATTCCTGTGTCCTATCCACAGGCTGCGATGGGTTTACAGCTATCTTCAGTGGTCGACTTTTGTTAGCCTTGAAGGAGAGAAGGGCATGACAGGACTCTGATCGTCATAAATCTAAGTCCTATTCTGAAGCAAATATAGGAAGGACAGAAAATTCTTAGTATCTTTTGTTTTCTTAATTTCCTTTACCCCAACAATCCTTCCTATGTTGAGGAAGCGTATTTTGGCCTCTCATAAAAGTAAGTGGAGAGCAGAATCCAGTCAAGCCCATAATAAAGTTAGAACCAGTTCATCTACACAGATCAGACTGCCCCCCTTCACAGGGCCCCAATGAAGATTTTAGCCAACTCCTAGCAGCCTCTGCTACCTTCCCTTAGAGACAGCTTTTTCACAAGTGAAAGAGTGAAAAGACTAGACCAGATAATAGCCCAAACTGGTCCATCCTGCTTTACAGGAAGATGGACTGTGACAAAAGCTGATCTCTGTCTTAGGTTAAGCAAGCACACATAGGCGTCAATATTGACATAAGCTGCTCTACCCTGGGCAGAGGCTGTACCTTCTGCCTTTCAAATTACTTTGGAGGGTTTTCCATAAGAAAGTTACTTGAAACTGGATGAGCACTACCTGTGGAATCATTATGTTCTATGCTGGCATTTTGGTTTAACTACTGGTGATTGTATATGACATTTGAGTCTTTGAGAGAGAACACATTTTTCTCTTCCTGATTTTAGACTTTTTATTTCTCCTTTGCTTTCTTCCAATCCCCTAAAGCGTACATACATGCTCATATGCACGCGTGCGCGTGCGCACACACACACACACACACACACACACACACACACACACACACACACACACACACACACACACACACACCCCTCCACACTTAGCCTCACTAACGTGAAACATCAATCTTGAGGTTGGCCTAGAGGCCCTGTTCACTCTGTACGGGATGGTGGGTTCTACCAGCACTTCTAGCAGTTATTGTTACAATTTTCTGAAAGCCCACATTTGTACAAGTCACCCTTACTTCTGATATAGTCCTTCCATTTTGTAATTCAAATCTAGGCTTTTAAATGTGTCAAACATAGTATTCATTTATAGCCACTAAAAGGCACGGTGTTTTCTATTTTAGTATCTCAAGTTTTGGAAGAGTTTATTTTTGTAGTAGTAGATCATGAATTCTTTCCCATGGCCTTGATCTAAGCCAAGGTCCAAAGACTTACTACTGCATTCACAGTTACTTCAAGTGGCAAAAACGAGAACACTTTGCCAATCACCAAGAAAAATATTAACATGAGATAACAAAAAATGTGTATTCATAAAGGAAGGTTGGAGGTTGGCTCTTCTAAGAAACGTAGCTTATACAAAAAGCAAAACTTATAGACTGCTCCAGCAACTTAACTCAAGACACACCACTGGTGTATAGGACAAGCCAAGATGATCCTGTGGCCACAGCATTCTGCCTCCAGCCGCATCATATTTCTACCAGCTAGCAGCTACTTTTGGCAGGGAGAGGCATAAGTGAAGAGAGAGTGGCTAATATGTCATTTAAGATTATGTTCAACTGTCACATATCAGAAAGTAAATATTCACCATTGCTTTAGACAGTTGGTGAAATATGTACATATTTTGTCATGAAAACAATGAGGTCAAAAGATGGGTCATACAACACTGGTAAGGAAGCCCCACAATGTTTCCTGGTAATCCAGGCTCCTTTCAGTTTCTCAGCCTCTGTCCTGCTGCATGGGTCCATAGTCTGTCTGCCTTATGTGAGGACGGATTTCTATCCATCATATCTATGCTTCAGATAAGAAGAATGGGATGAGCCTTGGGAAAGAGGAGCTCATTCCTTTTCAAGAACTTCCCTTAATTCTGCATTCTGTACCTTCTGTTTTCATCTCACGGGCTAGACATTACTTCCAGCTTCAGAGACCATCCTAAGTAAAAATAGGGGTTCTGGAAGGAAGAAGAGGGAAAATGTTTATTGGGCAACAAGTAGTTCCACCAAACTGAGGAAGGTTGGCTCTAGGTGCCACCAGAGATAAACCTTTTGCATCAAGTGGGAAGAAACAAGGAGAGAAGCCAACTCTGATAGAAAACCTTCCTGCCTCATTTGACCAAGTCTTTTGGCTGCATTTTGAACAAAAAAAGCTTTATTTTTTTTAATTGTGAAAATACCTCGCAGAGGGGTTACAATTACATGAGCACATTTACATGAGTACATTTCTTATCAAACATTGTTGCCTCCTCCTTTGTTTCCCCTTCCCTTCCCTTCCCATCTCCCCTTCATCCCTCCCCCCCGCCCCCGCTAAAGTTGTAAAGCTTGTTTTTTGACATAACGTCTTGTACATGTCATTGCTGCAATGGGTCCACCTGTATCCCTATTTAAACGATTTGTTTTTCCCCCTTCTCCTCCACAAATTATACCAACATCAAATACAGTGAAAACGGGGGTCATTCTTAAGCATCTATTTCTTTTTGGCTTTCAGAAAATAATCTCTTATCTTCTTCCTTTGACATTGGTCATTTTTCCTCTGTCTCCTTGGCTGCATCCTCTTTCCCATCCTGACTTCTAATACTAGAAAGGCCTTAGGGCTCAAGTCTCAGGTGGTTTCCCAGCCTAATTTTTCTCCTTGCAGATCTTATCAGTCCCATGACTTTATTCCCTGTCTGATAATATTTCCAAAGTTTTATTAGCAGTCTTGTTCTATATTCTCTCGTCTCACACATCTTTCTGCTCCAAATCTCCACTTAGATGTTAATAGATCCCTTAGAACTAAGCTGTTCAAAGCCAAATTTTAATTCAGTCCCTCACTGACTCCTCTTTGTGTTTCTGTAATGAATACCATAGACGGGCAATTCATAAAGGAAATAAACCACTTCTCACAGTTCCAAAGTTGGGGAAGTCTGAGGTCAAGGTGCTAATATCTAGTGAGGGCCTTCTTGCTCCATCATATCAGAGTAGAAAGTATCACATGGAGAAAGAGATGGGGAGGAGAGAGGAGAAGAGAGAGGGAGAGAGAAAAGAGGAGGAAGTGCACAAACTCCCTTGTCTAAGAGTACACTCTTGTGATAATAAGCCCAGTCAAACAGTAAAGATATTCCTAATAAATGAATTGCATCTTAAGACTTCTACCCCTCAATCCTATTGCACTGAGGATTAGGATTCTAACATTGGAAATTTGGAGGCCATGTTCAAGCCAAATCAATCCCTAGAACTGACCATTCCATCTTCCATCTCCATAACACCACCATTCACATATTCATGTCAAAACCTCTGGGTCCTAGTCAATTCTTCTTCTCTTTCACCCAGTGTAAGATTTTCAATGTTTGTGCAGAATCTCACTGTCTTTTACTTAGTCCAGTACTACATTTCCAGTCTTAGTATCATCACATATTTCTCTAGGGGTCTCCTGCTTCTACATTCCTGATCTCTTATTTTGCTTTGGTTTTTGGGACAGGGTCTTGTAATGGAGCCCAGAATGACCTCAAATGTGGAATCCTCCTGCCTCAGCCTTCCAAGCACTGAAAGACAGTATTAGAAGGAATAATAGAACCATTAGTTTTATTATTATTTTAAGGTAAGGAAAGCTCTTCTTAGCAAGAAGAATCTACAAAGGAAAATAATAATGAATTGATTATATAAGGTACTCCAACAAAATATCATTATAACAAATGGATGGCATGCATACAAATAGCAAACTTAGAAAATATTTTTTCTCAACATATATCTAAATGCTAATTCCATTTGCACATAGATAACTTTTAATTAATCAACCATACAGATAACAGACCAACTGAAAAACAGACCAAAGGCCAAAAGAAATTAAACTGCCTATGAGCATAATAATTGTAAAGAAGCAAGCTGAACTCATTAGTATTTTATTAAAAGATACTTTTTATTTCCTAAAATATTCATTCTGCTCTCTTAAGCTACCAGACCCCCTTGCTCTCTACTCATTGCCACCAACAGTCAGATAACTTAATATCTTAACCTATCTCCACATATTTTCCAATAATCCCTCTTTACTCCTGTGGTTAGTGAGTTAATCTTCTAATCTATCTACTTAAGAACCATTCTCTTATGTTGGAAGCTCAGGCATTTAATAGGAAAATAATTGGACCCGAGAAGATTGTCTAAGTGCACAGCTAATAGGTTTAAGAGCTGCTTTTACGTTCTCCTCTTGCTTGCATGACTAGCTTCCGGTTCAATATGGAACTTATTTATGATTGACAGGTTATAATGCCATCTACTTGTGTGATCTAAGGGGTCCAAAAGCATCAACCCAAAGGGCTAAAAATGTCTACCTGTCATCTCAGAAATTCTATCTGTCTACCTATTGCTTTGTAGTAAGCAAGTCTCTGGGACAGCTAATACGTCTATATGACATGCAGATAGTGTCCAGGAAAGAGAATTCTTTTATGAGATGTGATTTTATCTGATTGCTTTTAGTTTTGAAAGGCGCAGCTAATAACCCAAGTCTCCTGCTGCCCTGGGGATTGTGGACAGTGATTGCCAAGAAAACAATCTGTGACTAGAATATCCCATGTTGTGAAATGATCATTGCTATCAAATAAAGTCACCTTTACAATTTTTAAGTATCCATACTTCAACAATACCAAATCTTTATTCTTAAGATCAGGATCCATTTTTTTCTCAATGTTTTTCTTCCTTGAAAAAATCTCAGAATACTACTAAAGAGTGCTTACTTATCCACAAATTTCCTGTCTGTTTTGTCACCTTTGCCATACTCTGATCTGGCCCATATACTGCAACCAAGAAATAGCCTATGGGGCTGGGAAGGTGGCTCAGTGGTAGAACGCTTGCCTTGCATGCTTGAGGCCCTGGGTTCGATTCCTCAGCATCACATAAGCAGAAAAAAAAGCCGGAAGTGGCACTGTGGCTCAAGTGGTAGAGCACTCGCCTTGAGCTGAAGAGCTGAGGGACAGTGCCCGGGCCCAGAGTTCAGGCCCACAACCGGACCAAAAAAATAAAAGAAAAGAAATAGCCTATTGACATCTTCTTGTAGTTGGCTACTGAATTTGTGGATTGCTGTACTTTTTTGTTTTAAGAGCTCTTTCTTCCATATATAGTCTGCATGCTCCCTCTTCAAATATAGCTAAAATCAAGCAGAAGGTTTAACAAACTTTACTGAAGACATGAGGGCAACCGTAAGGAATTATATTAAAAAAAGAGAAATGATAAAGGTGCATATAGGGTCATGTTACGCCCAGGGCTGAAGTAGGCATTGCGCATGCCTACTGAACAGCTCCAGCAGCAACCCCAAACCTTCCCCAATAGCTTTATTATTTTCAAGAGAATATTTAAAATTATTATGCACAACAATTTAATACCATATCTCTTAGATACAAGTTGTCCAATCTGCTTGCTGTGGTGGAGCATACTGGGAAGGATTACAAGGAAATCAGTCAAAGGAAAGAAGAAGAGCAGGGAATCTGAATGCATTCACAATAAGCAAAAAACTTTAACTGACAATGAAAAGTTTTCCATAATTGTAGGACAAAGGCTGTATCTGTGATTTCTGTTGTATGTCCAAGGAAGAAACAATACCAATACAGACAAACTCTTTAGGAAAAAAGAGAATAGATGTTTCCCAGTATATTTCATGAGGTCAGTTTTAGCCTGATCCCAAAGCCACATAAAAGCATTATAAGAAAAGAAAATTATGCTCATGAATAAAGGAACAAAATCTTCAACAAAATAACAACAAACCTACCAAACTTTCTTTTTCTTTTTTTTTTTTTTTTGGGGGGGGGGGGGTCTGGTCATGGGGCCTGAACACTGGGCTTGGGCACTGTCCCTCAGCTCTTCAGCTCAAGGCTAGCGCTCTACCACTTGAGCCACAGTGCCACTTTCGGCTTTTTTTTTCCTGCTTATGTGGTGCTGAGGAATCGAACCCAGGGCCTCAAGCAAGCAAGGTAAGCAAACTTTCTTATAAAGAAATACACACTTGAAACAATATATATCCTACTGAAATAAATAGGTATTACATTTTCATTGATGAAGATGATTTACACAAGAAAGAAGATGATATCTAGGTGAGTGATAAAGCTAAATATTAGCCATCCTTACCAATAACAATCTGTGATTCTGTTCCTGTTAAGAATTTTTTGAAAAAATATTCATTACTATGCTCATGAACATAGAATTCTACTTATTAAAATGTTTTAAGTATTAATAAAAAGTTAATCCCCCCCCAAGTGCTTGTGGGTAGAGTGACAGTCTGTCTTCCTGTGTTAAGGAAGTATTTTTATCCAGTTTTCACTGGTTAAGCGGAGATGGAGTCTTGCCAACTTTTCTCTCGGGGTGGCTTCGAACTATGATCCTTAGGCCTCAGCCTTTGAAGTAGATAGGTAGGAATACAGGAATACAACACCAGAAAATCCTCTGGAATTTTAACAGAGTATAAGATAGGTTTGATATTGAAAAATAAAATAATATGATATGCTATAGTGTTAGGATAAAAATATCATCCCCATAGGAGCAGAAAAAGCATTTTATAGATAGAAAATTCCATTTAAAATGAAACTTGACTGCATCAAGAATAGAAGGAATCCCTCAACTGGACAAAGGACATCTATTAAAAAACACCCAACCTACAATGTACTCAATATGAGAGGAGCAAGGCAAAGATGTCTACTCTAGCTATTTCTACTGGACACTTTAATAAAGGTGTCAGCTAGTGAAAAGGAGAAGGAAAAAAGCTGTGAAAAAGACTACAGCTGGGTGAGGTGCCGCTGGCTCAGGCTGTAATAAGAGGCACTCAGGAGGCTAAGATCTGAGGATTGTGGTTTGAAGCCAGCCTGGAAAGTCTGTGAGACTCTTACCTCCAATTAACCACAAAAAGCTGGAGATAGAACTGTGGTTCCAGAAGTAGAGCTCTAGCCTTGAGCACAAAAGCTCAGAGACAGTGCTCAGGCCCAGAGTTCAAGCTGTGGGACCAGCAAAAAAAAAAAGACTTTATGTACTGATTGAAACATAAAGGCATTCAGATTGGCCATGAATAGAGATGAGTGCATTCAGTGACAGATGACATAATTGGAAGCACAGAAAAATCTTAGAAATCTATAAAACCTATTACTAGTGAATGTAATGATGTTACATAACTAGTGTGCAAAACTCAACTGTATTGCTATTTACTAGTAACTAAAAAGTTTAAAATAAAATCAAGAAAACAAAAGGACTGAGAATGTAGCTCAGTAGAGCAAGACTTGTGTTTGGTTCCCAGGACCATAAGAAAAGAGAGTTGGGGAGGAAGGGAGAGGGAGAGGAAGACAGGTAGAAGAGAGAGAGATGGAAAGCTAAAATAGGAAAGGAGAAAGGAAGGAAAAGAGGCAGAGGAGGAAGAACTTTCAAAATAGAGCAGAAATAATAAAATACTTAAGGACAAATTTAACAGAAGAATTGTAAGAATGAAAATATAACTTTAACAGAAGATTAAAAATAGACCTCAGAATAGTATAGTTCCTTCCAAATTCATCTGTAGATTGAACATAAACTTACTCAAAATCTTATCTCAGAAAAAAATTTTAAACACTATTGGGATTTGAACTAAGAGCCTCATAAATTCAAAATTCAAGAGCCGAATAAATTCGAGCTACATATTGTGAGTAGTTTCATTTGCCTAAAATTTCTAGAAAAGGCGCTATGACACAGAGCAGATGGGAACATGGATTGGCTGTAAATGAACATGAGACAATACCGTGGGTGATGGAAATATTCTAAAACTTAACTGCAACAGTGACACAACTGTATAAGTTGACTAGAACTTACACATTTTGATGTGTTATGTCACTGGGACACAGTTTGAGGTATTGTGCTCACTGGCCCTGAAGGGAGTTTGCACCCAACTGCATCCTGCCTTTGAATTACCTACAAAGACTCATGCTGTCCGGTTACATTGACTCAGACAGCATCTTTCCTTAACAGTGCTGACCACTGCCCTTCAAAGGTTAACAATGACTGTGAACAACTGATAATCTCTATAAAGAAATTAACATCTGCCAAGTGGCTAAAGTGACTAGCTGGAGATCTATGCAAGCAGCAGGTGAAGGCCAGAGGTATCCTAGGATCACTATTAGTGTAGGTTCCATGTCTCTGCTCCCTCCATTTAAGTTTCACTTGATCAGAATGGTATATTAGTATAGTGAGGGAATGGTCCCAAAGCCTTTAAAGCAGAGAAACATATCTTCATAGAGGACTTCTGACTTCTGGGTGGAGTCTGTGTAGGTTATGGCATGTGTGCCTTGGGTGACAGTATTAAAAGGCACACAGGAAACAGGCACTGGCCACTGCCTTCCATCCTGAGGAGCTGCAGACTGGAGACATAATCACAGATAAAGCACCAATGGGCAAGGGTCTATACTGGACTCACACATAAACCTCACCTATAATCCATGGGTCAGGAGTGGACTTTCATAGCCCCTATGCAACATTTGTCCTCCAACCACAGTCAAGCCTCTGCAGCTGTCACCAAACAACTGTTTATATGGGAGGTGAAGGTTGGTGTAAGAAAGTCACAGCATTTATTACATTCCCAGAGCCATGATTATGCAAATCTCTTGCCTCATATGAAATACTATCTAGCCATTCCCCTCTGTTTGTAAAACACAAAAGTGTTAAAAGGAAATAAGAGGGGCTAGGAAGATGGCTCAGTGGTAGAGCGCTTGCCTTGCATGCCTGAGGCCCTTGGTTCGATTCCTCAGCACCACATAAGTAAAAATGAAAAAAGCTGGAAGTGGCGCTGTGGCTCAAGTGGTAGAATGCTAACCTTGAGCTGAAGAACTGAGGGACAGAGCCTAGGCCCAGAGTTCAGGCCCCACAACCGGACCCCCCCCCCAAAAAAAAAGAACTCACAGCTTAGTATAGGAAAAAGACATATACATAAGAACAGTTATTTCATGCTAGAAAAAAGGAAATAAAAACTAATTCTAAATAAAGAGAAACCTGACCAGACATCTCCTATATTTTTGTAGATATGTATAATCCCTGAGAGGTAACACACAGATCTTCTTGAATCTTGCTTAAGAAAAGCAGACAATGATCTGAGCCTGTTGATGCCATCTGCTTCTAAGGAAAGAATCATTGTTGAAAGTGAATGCCAAGAAGGCTCTGGCTGCTGATAGAGATATTCTTTCGTAGGGATTTTCAAAAGAGTATATGCATAGGCAATTAAAATATTGCTGTAATTTGACAGACTTTGCAAAGGCTTGTTGAAATAGAGGAGCAAATATGAGTAAAAATGGAGCTTTCCTGAAGGGATAATGATTATTATTGTAAACTAGAGTTGCTGAGAGTAGAAAGAGAAAGAAACACACTTAGGTAGGGACAGATCTTAAGCAGAGATATTTGACTTGAAAACCAGTTCTAAGCCACTATCAGCATCAGACCTTAAAAACTCCTTTGGACAGCAGTATGGAGGTTCCTCAAAAGACTTCACATAGAGCTCCCCTATGACCCAGCAATCCCACTTTTGGGCATTTACCCCAATGTTTACAAACAAGACCACACTAAAGCTACCAGCACAACTATGTTTATTGCAGCATTATTTACCATAGCTAAGATATGGAACCAACCCAGATGCCCCTCAGTAGATGACTGGATCAAGAAAATGTGGTATATATACACAATGGAATTCTATGCCTCCATCAGAAAGAATGACATTGCCCCATTTGTTAGGAAATGGAAAAACTTGGAAAAAATTATATTAAGTGAAGTAAGCCAGGCCCAAAGAAACGTAGGTCCCATGGTTTCCCTTATTTGTAATATCTAGTATATGTATGAGTCAAGCGGAAAAGGTCAGATAATGTGATGTCAGGAAAATGAACCCTTAGATGTGTATTTTAATGTTTTTTTTCTTTCATGCATGTGTTTCTAACACATTTATAAGATTATCTCTTTGTTGCTTTGTATGTCCCTCCTCCACAGTATAACCCCTGCTTTCACTATATTTGATGTCAGTATAACTTGTGGAGGAGATGGGGAAAAACCAGTTAAGGATACAGGTGGACCTGTTGCAACAATGAGAAGTACAAGTTGTCATGTCCAAAACGAGCTTTACAACGTTGGTGCGGGGGGAGGGGGGGGAAGGAGAAGGATTGGGATTAGGGGGGGAGGGGGGAGGCTGGGAAGGGATGTGAAGGATAAACAAAGGAGGAGGCTGCAATGCTTGGTAAGAAATGTACGCATTATCCTGCCCATGTAACTGTAACTCCTCTGTACAGTATGTTCACAAATAAAATTAAATTTAAAAAAAAAAAAAAAGAAAAAAAAAAAACTCCTTTGGACAAAATTCCTACTGAAATAAATAGGTATTACATTTTCATTGATGAAGACGATTTACACAAGAAAGAAGATAATATCTAGGTAAGTGATAAAGCTAAATATTAGCCATCCTTACCAATAACAATCTGTGATTCTGTTCCTGTTAAGAATTTTTTGAAAAACTATTCATTACTATGCTCATGAACATAGAATTCTACTTATCAAAATGTTTTATGTATTAATAAAAAGTTAATCATCCCCCCCAAGTGCTTGTGGGTAGAGTGACAGTCTATCCTGTGTTAAAGCAGTATTTTTACCCAGAAGCAAATGGTAATGCAAGTAGGAGAGATAGAATATTTCACTCTACTAATTCGTGTTCTTGGTTTTGAGCAGTTTCCTTTTTCCTTTTGTCCTCTAAGTCCATCCAGATTTCAAAGCCTTAGAATATGGATCTTATTTTCCTCTTCACTTCATGAGTGAAGTGAATGAATATTGACTCTCCTTAATTTATTGTTCCTGGAGACGTTGTTGCCTCTGGCTGTGCTAGGTATACATGTCTCCAGATCAGATAAGAAACATTCTTCTTCATGTGGCTGCCCAGGGAGCGTAGCACAGTCAAAGCACTGGCTTTGCCTATAAACAGTTAGGTCTAGACAGTAAGCAGTATGCTTTTAAAGAAACTGTCTCTGGAGAATTATGGGTAAGAAAATAATATCAAAATCAGTGCTTTTGTAAACAAAACAATAACAAAAATATTCTTCAGAATAGAATCCACCCAGAGATAGTATACAATCCTAGATGGTATGTACATTTATAAAGAAAGCTTGAAGTCACTTTCTTATTGGGAGGACTGTGCTTGCTTGGCCAGGACTATGCCCTTGGCTATGTCTGACCTAGTGAAGAATAGTCCAACCTGAGGTAACCAAATTTCCAGTCTGGGTTGGCACCAAAAGACAAGGTGCATGAGTTAATTTTCTAGGGCTGTTGCAACAAAATACAACAGAGTGGCTTGAAACTGCAGAAATGTACTTTGTCACAATTCTTGAGTCTGGAAATGTGAAATTAAGGTGTTGGCAGTGCCAATAATCTCTGAGGGAAGATCCTTTCAAGCTCTTGCAGTTTCTGATGGTTGCCAACAATCCCTCGTATTCTTTTTCTTATGGCTGCTTTCCTCCAGTTTCTGTCTCTGTTGTCACGTAACGTTCTCCTCTGTGGGCTTTTTTTTTTCTGTGTCATACTTTGACCTCTTCTTATAAAGATGTAGTCATATTGGATTTAGGCCCCACAATGATTTAGTATGACCTCATTTAATTTGATTACTTTTCGAAAGAACCTATCTCTTTTTTATTTTTTTTTATTGTAAAGATACCGTACAGAGGGGTTGCAGTTACATGAGTAAGGTAATAAGAACATTTCCTATTGAGCATCATTACCCCCTCCTTTGATATTCCCCTACGATCCCTTCTGTCCCCACCTCTGCAACTCCTCCCTCACCTCAAGTTGTAAAGTTAGTTTTCAACATAGTGTCTTGTACATCTCATTGTATCCTTGTTTCAGCATTTTGCTATTTCCCTTCTCCTCCCCAAATTAGAAAAATGTATATACAAGATGCAGGGCACCAGCATCAAATACAGTGACAAAGGGGTTATACCATAGGGAGAAGAACATACAAAAGAAACAAAAAAAATCACGTAGTACATTAAAAACAACAGCAACAAAGAAAACAAACCTCTTCTGCCCATATCTTGGAGTTCATTTTGCTTAACAACATCTTATACGGTCATATGTACATAGCTTTTAATCTTTTCTGCTTGTCTGGTAAGATTATCCTAGACATATACTAGTTATTGCAAATAAGGGAAACCATGGGGCCTATGTGTCTTTGGGTCTGGCTTATTTCACTTAATATAAGTTTTTCCAAGTCTTTCTATTTCCTGACAAATGGGGCAATGTCATTCTTTCTGATGGAGGCATAGAATTCCATTGTGTATATATACCACATTTTCTTGAGCCATTCATCTACTGAGGGGCATCTGGGTTGGTTTCTTATCTTAGCTATGGTAAATAATGCTGCAATAAACATAGTTGTGCTGGTAGCTTTAGTATGGCCTTGTTTGTAATCATTTGGGTAAATTCCCAGAAGTGGGATTGCTAGGTCACAGGGGAGCTCTATGTGGAGTCTTTTGAGAACCTCCAAAGTGGTTGAACAAGTTTAAACTCCCACCAACAATGCAGTAGGGTTCCCTTCTGTCCACATCCCCTCCAGCATCTGTTGTTATTAGAGTTCTTGATTATAGCCATTCTAACTCGAGTGAGGTGGTATCTCACTGTTGTTTTGATTTGCATTTCTTTTATGGCTAGAGAAGTTGAACATTTCTTCATGTGTCTATTGACCATTCTTATTTCCTCTTCAGAGAAGGTTCTCTTTAAGCTTTTAGCCTACTTATTAATGTTTCTTTGAGGATTTGTTGTTGGGGGATTTAATCTTTTGAGTTCTAAGTATATTTTAGATATGAGACCCTTGTCTGTTGTATGGCTAGTGAAGTTGTCCCAGTCTGTGGGCTTTCTATTGATCTTGCTAGCTATGTCCTTTGCCATGCAGAAGCTCTGCAATTTCATGCAATCCCATTTGTCCAACCTTTCTTTGATTGTTGTGTTTCTGGATCTTTATTAAGAAAATTTGGACCTGTGTCAAGGAGCCCTAAAGTTTCTCCTATTTTAGTGTGTCTGCTTTAACTTCAAGGCCTTTGATCCATTTAGAGTTGATTCTGGTGCAGGGTGATATATAAAGATCTAACTTTAGTTTTCTACAGGTGTTGAGCCAATTTTGCCAGCACCATTTACTGAAGAGGCTGTGTTTGTTCCATTCTATTTTTTTTAGTTCCATTATCAAAGATTAGGTGGCTATAGGTCTGTGGGTTCATTTCTGGGTCTTCAGTTCTATTCCATTGGTCCTGAGGTCTGTTCTTGTGCCAGTACCAAGCTGTTTTGATTACTATGGCTTTGTAGTAGAGTTTGAAATTTGGTATTGATATTCCTCCATCACTGTTCTTTCTGCTAAGGATTGTTTTTGTTATTCGGAGTCAGAGACCCTATTTCTTTTTCTTTTTTCTTTTTTTTTTTGTCAGTAATGAGGCTTGTATTCTGGGCCTTGGCGCTATCCCTCAGCTCTTCAGCTCAAGGCGAGTGCTCTACCACTTGAGCCACAGCACCACTTCTGGTTTTCTGAGTGGTTTATTGGAGATAAGAGTTTCATGGACTTTCCTGCCTGGGCTGGCTTTGAGCTGCAATCCTCAGATCTCAGCTGCCTCTTGAGTAGCTAGGATTACAGGCTTGAGCCACCGACACCCGACCCAAAGACCCTATTTCTGAATAAGTTTCATTCATCAATACTAAGTGTTAAGAACTGAACTCAAGTTTTTGAGGGCTACAGTTCAATCTCCAGCATTGTTGAAGTTTTTCTTTTGGGAACGTGAACTAGGAAACACAGGCAGAATTGCAGGTGTTAGTGGAGCTCAAAATAAAATGATGTAATGAGCATGGAAGAGGATTAAGACAACTGAAAGTTGTGGTCAAGCAGAGGTTATCTGGGAACAGAAAATAAGCTGAGTGGAAAGCAAGAAAGCTAGGAGAGAGGGGAGCCTAGAACAGCCAGAAAAGGAACCAGAGTTCTTTCTGCTAGAAGTAAGGATGGTTTCATAAACTTCTCTGCACACTCTCTCCTTCTGTCTCCACTAACTGTATACTAATTCCTTCCATCTTTAGATACCTTCTTAACAATTTGTGTCTTTCAACTATATGAGCTAGCATAAAAGAGTCTGGTGAGGATCTTATTTTACATGTGAACAAGTGAAATCTCTAAGAGATGCAGTGGTTCTAGCCCATCATTCTGTCTTTGAGTGTGGCCACCATCCTCTGTGTCAAAAATAAAATCAGTGTTGGCGCATTTTCAGCACAAGACATTTGATCCTGAGTTGAAAACTGCCAGTAGCTTGCTTGCATAGTGACTTGCAGTCCTGACAAAGTTCATGAATTGCAAAGTCCATAGATAAACAGCACAAATTAGCAAGAGGAAGAATGGACAGCAATAACATGAGAAAATGGGTAGAAACTGTGTACCTACCAGAAAACACACATTCAGAAAAGTCTTCCCACCACAAAAGTCCAAAAGAAAGGGGCTTTTGGCTGTTTCTGCAGCCTAAAACTCAACCAATCTCAAGAGGTAAGATAATGCTAAGGTAAATAAACCCCATGAGAGGGACACAAGAGGTTTTTCCTTTGCTGCTGTTGTTTTTAATGTACTATGCGTTTTTTTTTTTCATTTCTTTCATATGTTCTTCCCCCATGGTATAAACCCTGTTGTCACTGTATTTGATTCTGACATCCTGCATCTTGTATATACATTTTTCTAATTTGGGGAGGGGAAGAGAAAGAACAAAATGCTGAAACAAGGATACAGGTTGATTCATTGTAACAATGAGATATACAAGACACTATGTTGAAAACTAACTTTACAACTTGCAGGGGAGGGGGGAGGGGGGAGAGGGGGGAGGGAGGACTTGGAGAGGTGGAGAGGGAAGGCATAGTAGGAGAAAAACAAAGGAGGCGTAATAATGCTCGATGGGAAATGTACTCATTACTCTACTCATGTAACTGTAACCTCTCTGTAAAGTATCTTTACAATAAAAAATATTACAATAAAAATAAAAAGGTATATATTCAGAAGTCAGCTAAAAATATTTTAATTACCCAATAGAGAGTAAAGTAACTTGGGAGAAAATATAAACCCATTAGTACTCAGTCAACAAAGAACTGGAGGAGGAACCTTACACACTAGGGATAATTGCTTATTGTAAATTTTCTAGAATATACCTGCCCATCAGACACCCTATCTTGTAAGACCACCATTAAAGTCTTGCTTTGGCTGGGCACTGGTAGCTCACATCTATAATCCTAGCTACTCAGGAGGCTGAGTTCTGAGGATCACAGTTCAAATCCAGCCTGAGCAGGAAAGTCTGTGAGACTCTTAGCTCCAATTAACCACCAGAAAACTGGAAGGGGAGCTATGGCTTAAAGTGGTAGAGTATTAGCCTTGAGCAAAAGAGCTCAGGGACAATGTCCAGGCCCTGAGTTCATGCCCTATGATCTAACAACAACAACAAAAGTTTTGCTTTTGCTGAACTCCTTGTCTCCAAGTTCATCCCTTGAGTTTGACCTCTGGATCCTAGAAGAAAACCTAGGGGCCAAGTGACAGGGTATAGTTTTAGTCAGTACTTCCCTGAAAGAGTAATAATTACCCTAAGTCACCAGGAACATACCTAGGCCTACCCACCAGCCAAGGAGAGCTGAAGTGGCTGTCTTTCTAGTTTAATTTCCAGGTTCCAGACCAAGTTCCAGGTAGCTATGTGGGTTGGAGTAGGTTGACATCCCTTTCGTTATTCCATGAATCTTACTTCCTTGTGAAAGGGAAGCTGACTGTGTCTGAAGTAAGCCAGTAGTCAAGTGTAGAAGTCAAGAATAGTAGTCAAGAGCTGTTTTTTCACTGTCAGCTAAGATTCCCCTGACTTAGTCTCTTCGTAGCTAACATAGAATAGGCTAAATTATAGTTGCTTACATTAATGTAGGTCCAATTATATAATGTCTGAAAGATAGAAAAAGCCAGGTGCCAGTGGCTCAATCCTAGTTACTAAAGAGGGTGAGATGTGAGAATCTTGGTTCAAAACTAGCCCAGGCAGAAAAGCTTGTTATCTACAATTAGCTACCAAAAAAGCCAGAAGTCGAATTATGGCTCAAGTGGTGCAGTGCTAGGTTTAAGGAGAAAAAAAAACGCTCAGGGCCTGCCTTCACACCTCAGCACCAGCCAAAGCGTGTGTGCACGTGAGTTCATGCACATATACACAAAAGGCAGGGAGAGAATAAAGAAGGGAGGGAAGGAAGGATGAAAGGTGGAAGGAGAGAATGAGAGAGAAGAGGAAGGAGAAGAGAAAAGAAAAGAGAAGGGGAAGGGAGAGGGAATAGAAGGGATTTATTCCTGTTATTTGTACCTGTGGGGTGGGGAATTCTTGGTTGTTTATCTGTGGCCTAATTGTTTTTGAATATATGGACTCTTCCTCTTAAAAAAAAACAAGGGATTTATTCTTGGATTATGTGTAATCCATCCCTATTCTTTCCTATTTTTTTGTCTGAAGAAAAGTTTAGTATAAGCAATTCTAGGAATAATATAATAGGTCTTTAAACTTCTTTTTGAAGGTATCAACTGTGCATGAATAAAATTGGTTTCATTTAAAATTTACATAACAGGTAAGAGGAAAAATTCAATGTCTTTTTGTTCTGTTGCCCAACCATGGATCAGCAGTTTTGAGAATGTAGAAGCAGGACATCTTGAAGCCTCCTACTTTGTTCACTGATGTTGCTCTGATGTGCAGAGCTGATAAGGGAAGAGATGAGTAGAACATCAGAACGTTGGATGCTGACATTTGCAAGACTATGGAAGAATTCACTGCAGAGTTTTCCAGTTAGCATTCAGAACCACATGGAGAAATAGGTTTCATAAATGAGGAGCTAGAGGACATGAGAGCTTAAGGGGATTTGTGATACTTGAATTTCTGGTTGAACAGAAAATACAGATCAATAGCACTCTGCATTTTTAATTTGAATTGGCTGGCTTTCTTTCTTTAGAAAGGACCCAGCAGTTTAAAAGAAAAGTCAGTAAAACTTTGAAAGGCAAAATGTCAGAGTAGCCACTAGATGTTCACAAAGATACATTAATGTAGGAAAATGTTTATCTCAAAAGCCAGAGGCAAAAATTATAAAATCTTCACCAGCCTTGTTTCACAGTCTTCCTAAAAGTAGCAAAACTAAGCAAACAAAAATGGAATTAATTTTTTCAAGCTCAAGATAAATTCATCAAAATATTAAACAATGGTAGAGATATGATACAAACAATAACTCCACAATAAAAATGCATTATAATTGTGATAATGATTGGCAAGCACTTTCCCCAAAGCTGGGCATCAAAGAATGCTGTCTGGGGCATTGAGAAAAATTTCTAAGTATTCTCTTTGGTTAAAACTTCAGAAGATTCTATTCTGCAGGCTCCAGGAAGCCATTGGAGAGTTGAAAAAGAGAGTGATTGAGTTTTAGGAGGGCCACTTTGAGACAAGGTGCACAATACTTTGGAGGCCAGTAGACACAGGAAGACATACTTTGTGGCATGTAACATGATGCATAGGATGTACATCCATTAGCCAAGGAGACAAAGGTTCTTTCTCATGCCACCATCACAGCATAGATGTAACAAAAACTTACTCCTAATCCCAGAATGCTGATGCACAGTGCTCTGTGTGTGTGTGTGTGTGTGTGTGTGTGTGTGTGTGTTTGCATGCACAAGAAAGAGAGAGAGGGGGGAGAGGGAGAGAAAGAGAGAGAGGGAGAGGGAGAGAGAGGGGAGGAAGGAGAAGGATAGAGAGAGAGAGGGAGAGAGAGGGAGGGAGAGAGAGAGAAGTGAGTTCTCAGGGCAAGGAGAAGCATCAACCTACATAGGCTATTCACTTGGGACAGAGATTTTGGGTTTTCCCTGATTTTGCCTCTGCTCAGCTACCTGCTGCTCTTCCTTCCAGGTCTGTATGCTCTTGGTATCTATTTTCATTTCATTGCTTCAAGAAAACTTTAAGCCAGGTGCTGGTGGCTCACGCCTGTAATCCTAGCTACTCAGGAGGCTGAGATCTGAGGATCGTAGTTCAAAGCCAGCTTGGACAGGAAAGGCCATGAGATTCTTATCCCCAACAAATAACTCAGAAAACCAGAAGTGGCTCTGTAGTACAAGTGGTAGAGCGCTTACCTTGAGCTGAAGAGCTGAAGGACAGCAGCCATGCCCAGAGTTCTAGCCCCACAACTCACACACACACACACACACACACACACACACGCACGCACACACACACACACACATACACACACACACACACACAAATAAAAGAAAGAAAGAAAAATTATTCAGCTTCTTGCTGAATATTCAGCAAGAATTATTCAGCTTTTCTGTTTGGAGTCCAGATAACGGTACGGAGTGAAAAAAGGGCTGTATTGGAGATGCTGTTTGTGATGACAGTGGCTGAATATCTTCCTTCCAAAATATGTCTGAGTTCTAACACATCAGACATTTCATATGAACAGTGGTCTTTTCAGGTGTAATTAAGTTGTGGACCTCAAGTTGAAAAATCACACTGTAAGGATGGGCAGAACCAGAGGGTTTGAGCAATGTGTGTTTTCTAAGAGCAGATTCTGCCCCACCTAGACTCAGATCCTGAAGGGCAGCAGCCCCTTGATCCACACCTCCATTTCTGGCTTTCTGCTGATTGATTGGAGATAGAAGTCTCTTGAATTTGTCTGCTCAGTTGGCTTCAAACTTGGATCTTCAGATCTCAGCCTTCTGAGTAACTAGAATTATAGGCATGCAGCACTTGGTGCCTGGCTCGGAGTAGGGGGGGATTATATTCACCCCTTCTCACTGATGTGCATTAACTAGACAGCAAATGACTTTTATGCTTAGTTTCTTCCAGTTGAGTAGAAATTCTACAAAAAGTTGTCAGACTCTGTAAACTCAAAGAGAGACTTAATGACTTTCTGAACAAATTGCAAATCCATAATGGGGAAAAGTTGATGGGCAACTTAAAAATGCAAAATATTTTATATTCAAACTTTTGATGCCTACATTAAATAATTCCATTTCCAAAGTTGAATGTGCTCAGTTGGAGTTTAGGTTCTTCTGTTTGAAATTGTGATGATTCTACAGTTCTGTAGCCCTATGATTAATGAACTGATCTATCTCAGATGGTAATATTACTTTCTTCCCCTTGGGATATTATAAAAAAGGTTGCTAGCCTTAAACTGGCAGTTTCATTCCAAATGTCTCCTGAGAGTCATATACTATAAGCAAGAACCCATCTCCATCCCTCTCATTTTAACACACCTCAGAAGTGAGTTAGAAATGCTTGCCATATTGTGTCTGAAGAACACATAGTACTGTATTGCACCTGCCAAGTCCATCCCTCAGTAAACCATCTGCTAGGAGATTAGAAAGATCTGGAAATTGACATATACCATACGAGATGGGGGCTCTCTGTGGTCACCACTTACTGTTAGTACATATTCCACAGTGTTCTCCATTAGGGGGTTAAGAAGACGCTGTATTGGGAAAAAGAATTAATGCACTGGACCATTACAGAAGAAAAGATCTCCATTCTTCGTTATCCTACAGAGAATGACGCTGGGGCAGGGAGTCCTGCTGAATGTCCAGACTGATCTGTTCTTTAATGGAGAGAATTGTGCCCTCAATATCCTTCCTTTTATATAGGGTAGATGGAAGAGAACAACCTGGTTCAGTAATAGACATACTGTGGACAGCTGCTGATTATAGAATTTATCTATAAATACCAGTTGTCCAGCATGTAGAAATCTTTTGTGATGTGAGGTAGTATAGGGACAGGAGGGATGCAAAGGAGGAGAAGATCCATCCTTTGAACTGCTGGTAGGAACATGGCATCTTCTACGGCATCAGTAATCTATTTTCTCAATGGATCCATTATTCTGGCAATTATGTAAGAGCCTCTGGAGTCACTTCTGGCCATTTTACTACACTGTATTTAAAAAAAGGGGAAGGAAATGGGGAAATCCAAACTTTTAAGAACTGGACATTTGGACATCTAAAGACAAAGGAGGAAAAGGTAGATAGAGAAGATGAAGGAAGTTTGGAAAAAAAGAAAAATCATTTGTATATAAAAAAGTAGCCACCAGTCCCTTGATTGCACAAATAAGAAGGCATTGAAAACCAAAACTAATGACTCTCCAAACCATTTCACTAGGTATGTTCTGAGGAAGAGGGTAAGATGAGTATCTAGGAATTCATTTAACAAAAGGAAAAAATATAATCACTATACTCTTTTACCTTAACCCCACTTCTGGAATGGCAAACCAGTACTTTTAGTGCTGTCATAATTTGTTCAATAGAGTTGCTGCTTTGGGATCTGGGTTTAGGCCTGGTATGTTATTTGGAACCTATTCTTACCCAACTTCCTCTCCCTGCTTGGTGGTTTGCAATATACCCCACTTCTGACTCATCCCACAAACCCACACCAAGGCTTGCCAGAGCTGCTGACCATGATGAAACCTAGTAGCCCAGCACCAGACTCATGTTAAGTTCCCTCTTTGCATGTGTTTTTTCCTAAGCCAGCACATCTACAAGTCATTCCCATCGCACATTAGTGACATATCAGCCTTCAGATGATCATTCAGAAGCTTTATTAGAGAAATAATGTTTTCCTATTATATACATCTAGATTTGGAAAGGTTAAGCTATGTAAGTGATCAGTAAGTAATAAATAACGGTGCTGAGTGTTATGATCCGAAGGTGTCTTCCCAAAAACTTACGTTGAAGCTTGTCAGTATGATAGTATTATCACTGGTGAACCTATAAAAGTGGAACCTATGAAAGGGCTGGAGGAAACTAGTTAGGCCCTCTTGCCCTTCGGCCTGTAAGGTCAAGCTATCATCTCTCTGAAGAAGGGAACAGCAAGGCACCACCTTGGAAGCAGATGGGGTCCTCCTTAGACACTAATCTGCTAGTATCTTCATCCTGGATTTTGAACCCCCAGAGCTGTGAAAATTAAATTTATGTAGTTTATAAATTTATCCTGTCTCAAGTATTTTGTTATAGAAATAATACCAGACACTAAGATTTATTTAGTTTTTAATAATTTAGTCCTACCAACATGTTTATTATAATATTTGTCAGATTTTTCATTAATTTTTAAAGGTAATTATAGAGTCATATACATGCTAGGATATAGTAAAGCAGAAGGGAGAATATATGCATGTCTCACTAATTGATTTCTTCCTTCCTCCCTCCCCCCTCTGTTCCCTTCTTCCCCCCCTTTCTTTCTTTCTTTCTTTTTTGAATTCTGGGCCTGGGCACTGTCCCTCAGCTCTTTAGCTCAAGGCAAGAG
The DNA here is from genome assembly GCF_019054845.1 of Dipodomys spectabilis. NCBI lineage: Eukaryota > Metazoa > Chordata > Mammalia > Rodentia > Heteromyidae > Dipodomys > Dipodomys spectabilis. The sequence goes on along the minus strand of NW_024870874.1, from coordinate 552,288 downwards.
CTCTACCACTTGAGCCACAGCTCCACTTCAGCTTTTTCTGCCTATATGCTGCTGAAGAATCGAACCCAGGGCCTCATGCATGCAAGATAAGCACTCTACCACTGAGCCACCTTCCTAGCCCTGCCTCACCAATTTCTAACAATAACATTTCACAAATCACAATACAATATCAAAATTAGGATATTCTAGCCAGGCTCTGGTGGCTCACACTTGTATTCCTAAATACTTAGGAGGCTGAGATCTGATCACAGATCAAAGCCAGCTGGGGCAGGAAATACGTGAGACTCTTATCTCCAATTAATCACAGAAAAAGCCAGAAGTGGCACTGTGGCTCAAGTGGTAGAGTGCTAGCCTTGAGCAAAAAAGAACATGGGGACAGTACCCAGGCCCAAAGTTTAAGCTCCAGGACTGGAAAAAAAAATAGGATATTCAGAGCTGGGAAGGTGGCTCAGTGGTAGAGCGCTTGCCTTGCATGCCTGAGGCCCTGGGTTCGATTCCTCAGCACCACATAAGCAAAAAGAAAAAAAAAAGCCGGAAGTGGCCCTGTGGCTCAAGTGGTAGAGCGCTAGCCTTGAGCTGAAGAGCTGAGGGACAGCGCCCAGGCCCAGAGTTCAGGCCCCACTACCGGACCCCCCCCCCAAAAAAATAGGATATTCACATTGACATAGACAATATTCAAAACAATTCCATTATCACAAAAGTCTGTCATTGCTATATCATAGCAATACCCACTTTTGTCCTGCCTTCATTCCTCCTTTATTTCTATAATTTATATTTATAAATTTATAAATATTTATATAATTTATATTCATAATTTCTATAATCTTAAGAAGTACTAATTCCTATGGACAGTGAATCAAAGTGACTTAAAAATTAGTGTAGAGTACAAATGGAAGCTTGAAGGAGATCTATGAAGATGGAAAGCAAGGGTCAGATCATAAATGCCATATGGAGTCATTCTAGAGGTCAACAGAAACTGTTTAAAGATTTTTATTCAGTAGAATAACAATATCAGATGTGTGATTTAACTCATTCTGGCAGCCATGTATCAGATTAGACTAAGGTTGATGCAAGAGGAACAATCAGGACATAATCTCAGTAATCCATAGATTAAGAGAAAGTTATCCAAAATCATTCAGAGAAGATACTAGGGTGAAGGTCTTGAAGTAGAGGGCCCTAGCCAAGGTGACTGGTGGGTAACAGGGTATTTATTCGATAAATAATGGACAAAATCAGAGTGGAGAGGATGGATTCAGAATATTAAATTCTAATTTTAAACTACTTTGGGACATCACTTGTCATTATCCAGGATGGGAAGGGAGCCCTAAAGAGCCCTAAAGCCCTAAAATGGGCAATGATTTCTCAGTCTTCGATTCACTTGTACATGTTATGACATACATAGTAATGGGAAGGTTCCTGCAGAGATTATGGTAAAGAGAGTATTTTCTCTCTTTACCACAAGACAAATCATTCTGCTTATACTTTCTAATATCAGAAAACCGGGTTTCATGGTATCAATAAAGCCTACATTGGCTCCCAAGAGGAGGAAGTATATATGTGACAGGGTGAAACCTTTAAAGACCTTTATGAATTCAAGGTATTGCTGTTGCAATAAAGGTCAGTGTAAAACATAGAGCTTGAGAGAAATACCAATGGATTTTTAGCCCATTTTCCTTTTATCACTAAGCACTTTAAACCTTTTCCAATTATGTCATGCTCCTATTTTTGCAGAACTCAGAGTGGCAGATGTGTAATTACAGTGATATTCGGAATGGTTTTTTTCAGGCATACCCAACGGTTTCAGCAGCCAGATCTTATAATTAGGGGCAAGTCATCTGCCACAATCCGCCCCTCCCCCCCCCAAAATGGGATGGAACCAAGTATAATCACCAAAGGAACAGATCTTCATTTAAAAAAAGAGTAACATCTAAATGTATCTTTTCTTCTTTTGGTACATTCATTTCTAAATTGTCCATTGGTATACTGTTCTGCATACTTTCTGCCAACACAAAGTGTAGAGGAGACAGGTAAAAAAGAGCAATCTTGGAAATCAAAACATATTTAGCCATTCAGAAGGAAACCTCATCTCCTCTTCATTCTTACTACCCAACCCCAGACTTACCAGAGGATAATTCTTTCCTCTACTTTCCTCAGATTTGTTTATATTAATAATATGCTTGGATATGTAGTGAAAAGCACAAGATAAAAGATACTGAATTTATTAAACATAAGATGTACAGAAGTACTTAACTGTATAAAATTTAATGTGAAATCATAGTATACTCTGTGTATGAGAAATAAAATAACAGATTTTCAAATACTTAATAGAACTTACAAATTCTATCAACTCTACAAATTTGTGTATTGGTCTATTTCCCTGCTGATAAACTAGGAATAATAGCAATCTTTTACCAACATTCTTTATACAACTTTGATTGTGGAATGCCTTTGTTCATCTAGGGAGTATCCAATGAAAACTTGGATCACGTGACTATTTTAGGCTTGGGATGGGACTGTTAGTTGGGTAGAGAATTACTCAAATAATTTATAATCTAGTGGATGCTGGAGATTTGTCAAAATCTAGCTTCCATACCATTTGCTGGGTGTCAGGAAACAACAAAACATGTATACCCCAAATATTTCCATATTTGCTAATTATTTTTATCCTTTTTCTGGATAAGGTTGTCTATGGGGAATTCATATTTATTGTTGACTAATTTTTTTAAGAAGTTTGAGGTAGCAGCTAAGGGTCCCAGGCATAAGTTGGAAGAGACCTGTCCAAGTATAGTAAAGAATTCTTGGAACAATGTTCCAAGACTACATTTGTCCCTGGGGAGAAATAATGATTAAAAAAAGGAAAAAAGAGCACCTAAATTTTCCTGTAGGAAGTCTCTCTGTGCCATTCTGACGCTTTGCTGAATAGAGTTCTTGAGAAGTCAAGGCCAATAAGCCAGTATGGCTGGTTTGTTCACTAATACATGAAACTCAAGAAGATACAAAATGTCTTCCAGGAAGACCTTAACTTCATTTCAACCATGCCTCACTCTGTATTTTACCTACACTTTATCAGTACTAGGTATAAATGGTTACTTCTAGCTGCTAGCTCCTAATTAGCAATTGGCTTCTAATTGCTTCTAAATTGATAATGGATCTTTGTAGGCTGTTCATCTGTCTAATAATCAAAGTGAATATAGTCACTTCTTCAACGAACACTTATTGTACACCTGTTAAGTTACGTGGCAAGCTGTGAGACAATGATGGACAAGACAAATAATTCATAATATGAGGTAAAGTATGGTAGGGAGATAAACATTCAATCACATTGTAGTCATCCCAATGTGTTCAACATTTTAATTGGTTGTGTGTCCTTGAGTTCCTATCCATATGCTTGGCTTCACTGGACATGATACATGCTCATTCTCAGCTCAGTGGACACTCAGTTTTAGCAACGTGCTTTTTGATCCTCATAATCTTACCTTTTGCAATGTTCATTCTTATTCACTGGCTGTAATAGAGAGGCAACAATGAGCAAGTTAGAAAGACTCAAGGGCTAAGGTTCGAATCTTACTCCACTTTCCATTTTCATAGGCTTTCTGGATCACCCAGATCTTCTGCTTTCCAAAGCTATGCTACAAACCCTCAGTTTTGGTATTCACCCCTTCCAATGCTGAGTTCTGTATTTCTGTATCTGTTGTCACCACTAATCAACACTCCCTGCATATTCAACATTCTACTGTCACATATACCTGTGCTGAGGGAAAACATCTCTTCCTTTCTATGTACAGCGGGTTTTATTTTGCCTATACAACGTGGTAGCCATGCTGATCCACCATACTCCATAAAACCCATAAAACACTCAGTCTTGGTGGAATTATTCTTACATGGAAAACTGGAATCTTCAAAGTCCAGAAGCACCACAGTTCTCTGAGACATTGGATACCCTAGAGAAGGACAAGTGGAATCCAAAACTCCTATCGCCTGTATTTGGGCATTTTCTGACTTGAATAAAATTGAAATTGTACCCTGAGCTGGGACATTTGTGAAGTATTCTCCTATCACTTCTAACTTGTCATCATCTGAGATTGTGGTTTAGGAATTGTATGTCATTGTGAGAATCATTACTATATGTGTCAAGATAATTTTGCCTCAAAGTAAAATATAGCTTGTCCTGAGCTCCACTATCATTCCTTTCCTTCCTTTTCCCATACAAAAATTTAGGGCATTAGCCAGCCTGCAAGAGAGTTTGTGGGGAAACCCTGTCATAAGGACTGTGTACCAAATCAAAGGCATGGGCTCTGGGGGAACTTCTCGCTGTCAAAGAAAACCAAGTCCTGTGAACACTAGGGAGAGCTGTCAGAGATTCTTAAAGTAGAAAAGGGAGTCATATGAAATGACATAGCCAACAAATGCAAATTACATCTGTACTGTAGTATGACTACAAATTCCAGAAAGACCTGGGATAGAGATGTAATAGAAAGATGACTGTGAAAGAAGATATGCTGGAAACAGAATCAGTTCAAGATCATGGGTATGGTGTCTCTTGGCAGTCTGTAACATCACAGCCGCCAGAAAGAAGGAAAACCAGCCAGGGATGCTAGGGGAAAAAATCCAATGTCTGTGACAAGCTGTCAGACAGTCATTAGCATTCCCCTGACCACAAAGGAGCTCAGATTTGAAGGTCTTGCCTGATCAAACACACTTTCTCAGTAATGAAGTATCGAGCCAACCCTTGGAATGAATAAATCTGTAAGTCTCCCTGGAAATACACTGGCATTTGAGCACATTAATCTCCTGCTTAAGGACCTAGCTCCACTAAGTCCATTTTCTTTCTTACATTTCAACTATTAAAGTGGGAAGAAAGGATTTACTTTAGTTTAGATAGAACTAACATATGATCTATGTTATTTCTTGTAAGCTGAGTAACAAAGATGTTAATAGTTCTAATTTTATAAATAGTGCTTAATTTATTGCATGTATGAATAAGAAATTAATGCAATTGTGAAGCAGATAACATTATGATCGATCATCTTTTCCTTCTGATGAAATCTGCATACCCAGAGAAACTGCTCTGACTGAAGTACAGAAATGGCATCTTTTTCCTATTTATTTTCTAAATCTTGTGATAATTTTGCTACATATTAACATTAACAAATATACACTCAAGTTTCCTAAAGGCAGTCACTTGGAAATGTGCTGTGTCCATACTTATGTTACCTAGGGTGGGTTGAATCTATGCAACTGCATGATTCAGGGATCAGAACAATTGGGCTACCATCCCATTTTTAGATACTCCAGAGTCTGTAATTAATTCTCCATACCTCTCCTCAGGTATCTATCATAAAGATCAAAGCATTGGTTCCGGGACCCGCATGTTGAATAACATTGTTGGAGATGTTAGTTCTTCACCCAGCTATGAATTTGACTTCTAAGGGCATGATTCATACCCAAGCCCTGATACCTGAAATGGTGGTCCCTATGATTGCTGAGCATGGTGCTGGGCTTAAGTCCTAGAGATTAGAGTGCAGTGTTTCTTCCCCAACAAGATTTATGATACTGACAACACCTAAGAAAGACCTATCTGACGATGAAAAACTTAAAACCATATACAGGAAAAAAATTACAAGTATATGGAAGAATCTAGTTGTATGTAACCTTAGAAAATCTCTTATCATTTTAGGTTAATAGAAGTGACATAGTGTTTTTACTTATTTTATATTAATAATGATGAGTAATTTAACATCCATTAATCATCCTTCATTCATTGGAATTTTACTGGCTATTCTCTTTCCCATGGTTTCAAACTTTTGCAAGAAATGTCTAGTAGTTTTATTTTGTTACAGATTCCTGGAAAATCTTATTTCATTTGATTTAGTTACTTCCAAAATGTACCATATCCCATCTATTAGAAATGTGCTGTTTTTCAAATAACAAAATATCCCATGGTTCAAATCTTTCTTCGGGAATCAAAATCCTATCTTCCATCTTCTTTCCTTAGTTCTATAGCTTTCTGCTTCATGGTTGCAAATGCCTGTTTTGTCGGCAAAGGTCATGTGTAAATATCATGTCACTGTACATAAGGTGCTTGAGCATCTGGTGATTTTGGAGGTAGTGATGTTTTGGAACTAATGCCCTGTAAATACATAAGTACAACTGCAGTTCAATGCACAAATTTCTAATCCTATCAAATCTCTGCCTCCTTTGGACTATGTGTATTACTTTGTTATTTTCTCCTTATTTTTCCTAAGTCTTCTTAACGGGTGATATTCCTGATCCTAAATTCTGTTGTAGGCAAAAAACGTACACAGACTGAATTCATGCATACCACCTCCTAAGTCTCATTAAATATATATCAGATATTAGTCAAATAATTTTACACCTGTAAATATTTATTTCCACAAAGTGGATATGAGCCTTCTGGGAGTTCCTACCAAACAGGACAGCACTCAGATAGGTCGTTTTTTTTCCTAGATTAAAGGGCATGAGCTCACATAACCCAAAAATACATTACTGGGTCAAAGAGGTAGAGTCACCATTGAAAACATGGTATACATGTGGGGGTACTCTGAAACTTTGGCAGAAATAGGGCAGTACCGAGATTGGAAAAGGGATCAACAATGGAATTGTCTGTACAGCATCAGTAAAGATGCTGCTGTACTTTGCTGATTTATTCACAAAATTGTGATGAGAGAATTCACATGGGAATCTACTTTGAGTGCTTGCTGGCAGTGAATAATGTTGGGTGGCAGACAGTCTCAATGAGATGCTCAGAGAAGTGAATGCCTCAGAGCAGCAGAGAAGACCATCTTGGTCATCTGCAGCAGCCAGGGAAGTCTGGGACAATCCCAACTCTTTTGTGTTGAAGAAACAAGGTTGATAGGCCATTATAAGCCTTGGGACTTGGGGATGTGACTGTGTGAATATGAGTTTCTTCTTTAGAGAAGTAGATTTATTGAGTAGCAAAAGTAATTCTGAATCTGGATAATTGTTTTAATTGTCCAACTCTATCCAATGTATGCTTTAATAAGTATGTAATAAAATTGTACACATATAAGGATTTTTCATATAACCTGTATCCTATTATGTGAAAATGGATCTGAAACCTCACTGAAATGTGGGAAGATGAAATAACTGGACAGGGATGGTAAGGAAAAGAAAGACTGAGATGTAGGATTCAGGCTCCAATATTTAGAATTAGCACTCAAGAAAGTAAAGAAGCAGCCACTAGCAAATGGGTATATAGAAAGTGATGGTTGGAAGAAAACTGGAGAGGAGGTGAGATGAACTGAGCTAAAAACATTGACAGTATACACACGGAGACTTCATAATCTAATACCTATCTGAAATGGTTTTAGGCTTACTATGTGTTCTTACAATTTGGAATAAGTTACTACATTTGTTTTATATCATTAAGAGTGATATGTAATACCTCAGCTTTTCAAATTACTCATTAATATACATTATATTCTACCCAAACTTACAAAGAGTTTAAATTGCAGACAAATGGATGCTCTTCATCAGGTTTCATTTACTTTAGATCAGGGCTATGTACTTTGTATTGACTTGCTTTTGGAAATTAGGCATCATATCTCTGGAAATTTGTGCTAAGCCTAGATTTTAAATCCTGGTGCATTTTTTTTCAGATGATGTTCAGCATTTGTAAAGAAAACAACAACAACAAAAACAAGTCTGTTTATATTTTTTATCTTGGATTTCCCTGATTCTCCTCCAAGATTCCTTTTGTGGCAATGGGGGACAGGTTCAGTCTTCTAATTCTTGAGGTTAGGGGAACAGCCTTGGGCACAGGGGTCTTTGGGGTAGTGAACTTAAGTCTACTTGGTTGGTACTTGCCTAGCTGGTGCTTATAACTTGGTGTATAAGGTAGAATATTTGCATAGTCCCTGTGTGTTCAGGTTAAGAATCTGCATTCTCTCACTACAATTCTCCATGTATGTTTTAACTTTTGCCATAAACTTCTGGATCTCCTGGTTTTTATTCTGATGTTTAAGAACTGTAAAAGCATTATCCGAATGCTGTTCTTAGGTATTCACGTGGTTATAGTATGGGCTCATCTGAGTACCCTGTTATTTGGTGTTTTGTAGGATGATTCAGCCCCAATCTAGTTCTTTAGGGTCAATAGACATTTGATTTTCCAGCCTGGGGACCCTCTTCACATAGTCTCAGTGGTTGCAGAAATCTTACATATGACAATCCAGCTGAGGCACCTGGGGAAACCACTGCCTCCTCCTGACCTTCTGCACTGCCAAGTGCTATGAATTCTCTAGCTTGGTGCAGAACAGCTTTGAGATGGTCTTTCTCAGAGTGCCAAGTGGATTCTCTACATTCTACTTTTGTTTTTAAGCCAGGGATTGGGGATGATTAAATGATCATATATTCAGCTCTCAGTCAGTCTTTCCTAGTCCTTCCCCACCCTGCTTCCTTTTTCCTGCTACCTCTGGGGGAAACATGGAGGGATTGTCTTTTATTTTGTGCTCTTCTACCTTCTACTTTGTAGCTTGAAACTTTGCTGTCCCTGTCCTAGTTAGGAGGGTTTCTTCTGTAGACCACAAAAGAACTCATTTATAAGCTGTTTCTTCCCAGTTGGGTTGTGTTAAACAGAAGAGATGAAATATTTGATGTCAGTATAACATGTGGAGGAGATGGGGACAAACAAGTCATTTAAGGATTCAGGTGGACCTATTGCAACAATGAGAAGTACAAAATGTCATGTCAAAACCAGCTTTACAATGTCGGTGGGGGGTGGGGGGTGGGAGGGTATGATTGGGTGGGAGGGAGGGGGGAGGCTGGGAAGGGAGGTGAAGAGTAAACAAAGGAGGAGGCTGCAATGCTTGGTAAGAAATGTATGCATTATCCTGCCCATGTAATTGTAACCCCTCTGTACAGTATGTTCTCAAATAAAATAAAATTAAATTAAAAAAAAAAAAATAAAGTCACAAACATAAAAAAAAAAAACAGAAGAGATGAATATTTTGGAAAACCTCTCTTAAAGCAATGATCTGACTTGGAACTCTTTTTATTTCTTTTGTTCATAATCATATTTTTGTTTCACTCTATTATTATTATCTTTAAATAGTTGTTCAAAGGAGTCTCATTGAATAAAGCAGTTTTATGAACACAATATAACTTGATCAATGTCACCCATCATATTTCTTATGTTAGAACTGAATAATATAAAATAATACATGTTATTTTGCATTCTTTGTCATTGTAAATCCCAGTCTGAGCAATTATCTCCAACCTTCAATTATATGGGCTCCTAGGCAAACTGGAGGGAGATCATTTTCCTAGAGAGGAAAGAGAGGAAGACTTTATTAACATTTATCACTGTCACAAAATATGTTGCTGTGGGAAGTCACTTTGTTTCTGTGAGGACATGGATAATGAATCAGCTACCAGTTCTGTCACTTAGAAAAACCAAACACACAAAAAGGCAAAGATATTTTTCTCTTGGTGGAATTTTGCTCCTATATAAAAACAGAATATTTTTATTTTTATAGACAAAGTTCTTGTAGCAAATGAATTGTGCTTTATTATACAAATAGCTACTTCTTTCCAAAAAAATATAGATAGGCAGAAAATTTTGATATTTTACCAAGCATAGCAGGGGGTAACATCAGTACAAATGGATCCACATAAACCACACGTGAGCTTATGTTTCAAAAAGAAATCTCAGAAGATTTAACACATCAACATCAAGTCCTTCTATAGTTATCTGAGGCAGTTCAAAAAAGAGACATTCATTTACTCTCCCTAGATGCCACAAAAATAACAGCTGACGACAGCTCTTAGTGTCTCATGGCTCATCAAGCTGAATAGCTACTTTAAAGAAAGGTTTGCATGCTCCATAACTTGCCTTATTTTCACATAAATCATGAAACAGATCTCATCATTGGATGAAGAAATGAACAGAAGCTTCTTTGAAAAACAATTTTTTTTCAATTCATTAAAAAAAAACATTTCCAATACTTGAAAGTTTTTCTGTTAAATGGGGTGTCCTTTCCTTGGCATATAAACTTGCCATTTGATAGGATTTTTGTATGCAGTATTCCAAAATCACGCAACGTCACGTCTTCAAGATTTTGCTATGAACAAGTCCCTTCCTAGTAGGTTCAGAAATGATTTGGATCCCCTGTAGATGGGTAACTTTGCCCAAGGCCCCACTGACCATTTCTTTAATTTGATTTTGAAAATATCTTAACCCTACAGAGGGTTTTCCTCCCTCTGTCTAAGTGGTCACATAATATTGGCATTTAATGTAATGAACCACACTACAGAAGGCTACACACTCTTCTAACTAATATATCATGGAACTACTGAGAGGAGACACACAGAATCATAAAATCAGGGAATCGTGGGTGGGAGATGGAAGTAGAAGGTCTCTTTCTTTTTCCTCTGCCTCCCCCCGCCTCTTCTTCTCCTTCTCCTTCTCCTTCTTCTTCTCCTCCCCCCCTCCTCCTCCTCCTCTTCCTCCTCCTCCTCCTCCTCCTCCTCCTCCTCCTCCTCCTCCTCCTCCTCCTCCTCCTCCTCCTCCTCCTCCTCCTCCTCCTCCTCCTCCTCCTCCTCCTCCTCCTCCTCCTCCTTTTCCTCCTCCTCCTTTTCCTCCTCCTTCTCTCCTCCTTCTCTCCTCATCCTATCATATAAATAGATGTCTTTGCAACTTGGTCACAACTTATGGAAAGTAAACAATACATTAATGATATAATCACTTGTTTTAGGAAGTGAGATTCTTGGGCCCCATTTTCCCTTTTTAGGAAATGAAACTTCAGCCATGTAGGATGACTCAGACCTTGAGAATAAGAACATTGTAAACTAGGATGGCACATCATTCTAACTTGCTGTTTCCCAGTGTAGATCAGATCGGCTCAAGTATGCAACTGAATAGTAAAAGAATTATTAACTCCTAACATGTTCCCATCATTAACTTGTGTGCATTCCCCCAACATTCTGTCTCTTATATAGATGTGGAGAGTGAAACTCAGACATTGCAATCAATTAACTTAAGGTCTCCCCAGCAAGTAAGTTAGAACTGGAGTTCACACCCAGGAAAATTATTTAATGTTGGCTTCATTAGTAAAATGGAAAATTAAGCAGATTTTTCAGAATATAATGAGGATTCACTATAAAAGTAGGGAAGATACTTGATATCTAATATTAAGCATTGAAAATGTATGTAGCATTTATTATTATTGTACTTGTAGGGATAACATAATTTTCCCTTCTTTTTTAGTGTTTTAATAGTGCAAAATAATGTATTTCATTGCAGCTTTTCCTTAAGTGTACATACTGTAATTTGATTATGTAGAATATAGTATTAACCTGTGTTTCCCCTAAATGTCTTCTCTGCAGATTCAATTTCTTGTCTAAACCCACATCCCTCTGTTTTGCTCTATTCTCTTTTTAAGCTACTATAATGTGCAAAGTTCACTGTGCTGTACTTTTGCCTACTGCATTGTAGATTAAAATTAAAGCAAGTTAAAGAGGGTGTCTATTTCTTTATTCAATCTTGATTTCTAACTTTGCATCATGCCTATGTGTTAACGCTTCAAAAAGTAAATATAAGTCAGAAGCTGATGGTTCATGCCTGTAATCTTAGCTACTCAAGAGGCTGAAACCTGGAGAATTGTAGTTTAAAGCCTGCATGGGCAGAAATGTTTAGAAGACCGTATCCCCAATTAAAGAGGAAAAAGTTGAGCTAGAGATGTGGCTCAAATGGCAGAATGCCCGCTGTGAGAAAGCCAAGTAAAAGCCTAGGATAAAATCACACATAAAGGGGGCTGGGAAGATGGCTCCGTGGTAGAGCGCTTGCCTTGCATGCCTGAGGCCCTGGGTTCGATTCCTCAGCACCACATAAGCAAAAAGAAAAAGCCGGAAGTGGCGCTGTGGCTCAAGGGGTAGAGTGCTAGCCTTGAGCTGAAGAGCTGAGGGACAGCGCCCAGGCCCAGAGTTCAAGCCCTACGACCGGACCCAAAAAAAAAAATCACACATAAAAATCATATTGGAACATATATGCCCATCATTCCTTATTAACTAAACAGCTTTGGTCACATTTACCAAAATTTACCAAATTCCAATCCTTCAAATGAAATATCAGCGTGCCTTGGAGATGTTGCCATGCATCGTGTCTTAAAAATTAATGTCCATATCTTAATTTGAAACACTATACTGCTAAAAATTGTTAAGAAATCGTCTGAGCCCGTAGTGAGTAATCATCTTTTCAATGATGGATGGTCTTGCCTCCGTGGTGTGTGTGGTGCTGGTGCAGTTCGAGTTGCCGGGGCAGTTTCTGAAAACAAGATGGCAACCAAGGGTGCCACATCAATTGGCATTTCCTTTCTCCAAAATATTTCTTTGTTCTGTGCAAGCTGCAGATAGCAGCAGATAGCTTCCTTCAAAATAAAGTCCTATCTCTCTGATTCTGCCCCTGTTTTATTAGCTACAGCCATGTAGTATTCTCAATCCTTTACTGTCGTTTTCACAATATTCACCTACTATCGGCAGGTGCTTCCTTCTCTGAGGGTCTGAGATGCTCAAGGGATCTAGACGTACTAGAATCTGCTTCTCCATCCAAACTCATGTGAAAGGTGGTACTTGGACATACAATGAATCACAAATGCTCTTAATAGCATATAGAATGGTGAATTCTTTCTAGAAGCTTTTCAAGTTCCTTTTACTAGACCTATCAGAGGATTTGTTATCTGTGCCAACAGTAGACTTACAAAATTATTCTTATTTTTTAATGTGCCAGTCCTGGGGCTTGTATTCAGATCCTGGGCACTGTCTCTGAGGGTTTTCTTTGTTGTTGTTGTTGTTTTTGCTCAAGATTAGCACTCTACCACTTTATGTACACATGACTTGTAACATTTTGCTAGTTAAGTGGAAATAAGAGTCCATAGACCTCCTTCCCCGGCTGGCTTTGAATTAAGATCCTCAGGTCTCTCCTAAGTAGTTAGGATTACAAATGTAAGCCACAAGTGCTGGGCACAAAATAATTTCTTATATAAGACATGAAGTAGAAATTATTCCTTGATCCATTGGCTGAAGAGTAGATTTTGTATTAGAATGCAGAAAAATAAAAACTATCTCACTCTTGGTTGGCTACCTTATCAGTGAATATAATGTTTTGAAAGAAATATTTCTTACTGAGCAGAAGGTCTCAATAGTGTTTTTAAAATATTCAGTTATCCATATTGTAAGCAGATGTACTATATTTTAGAATGTTTTATAGAACACAGGAAGAGTAGATTTATTATAATTCTCAAATGCCTTAGGATTTTTAGGATAACAAATAAGCATTGGCTTAAGTGTAAGGTCTCAACTGCATTAGTCCCTAACAAAAGAGCTACTCTGTCCTTTGAGGCTTTGCTACCAGGCATTAGCTTCTCCTTTCTGGCTATGAAAATCTTCTATGGCATTTTTTCCCAAAATAAGGCTGTTCTTTACATGGAAAATCTTTTGTTTATTCTAGTTACCTTCATTAATGATATTAGAAGACCTCCTAGATTATTGGCTATAATCTCTACTTTATAAACATCTTCTGTTTCAACATGCACTGTCTTATGTCTTGTCATATCATGTTGTGACATTTTAGGTAATGTACCCAGCTCATGAACTCATCAGTGTCTGCTAGGGTCAGAACTTCCTTCTGCAGTGTCTTCACTTCTTTTAGCCTCCATAGAATTTGCTCTAGGTTAAGTATGATCTATTATCTAGGCCAATAAAACTTTCCATACCAGTAATAAGGCTGCTTCACTTTCTTATCATTCACGGGTTCCCTGAAGTAGCACCTTTAATTTCCTCCAAGAACTTTTTCTTTGCATTTACAACTTGGTTGTTTGGTTCAAGAAGTCTGGTTTTCTGTTTATCTCATCTTTAGATATGCCTTTATCACTAAGATAAATTGTGTTTTAAAGGAGAAATGTGTGAATATTCCTATCACTTGAGCAGTTAGAGCTACTGTAGGGTTATTATTTGGCTTAATTTCAATATGATTCTGTTTCTGGGAATAGAGAGTCCCAAGGAGAGGGAGAGAGATGGGGGGGGGGGGGGGTGAGTGAATGGTCAGAGCACACAGCTTTATGGATGAAGGTCATAATTTTGTGAAGGTTCATAGTTCCCATAAATGCAGATCACAGATTGCCATTGAAAATATTACTATAGAAGATATACTAAAATAATGGAAAATGTTTTTTTCTTTCATGCATGTGTTTCTAACGCATTTATAAGATTATCTCTTTGTTGCTTTGTATGTCCCTCCCCCACAGTATAACCCCTGCTTTCACTATATTTGATGTCAGTATAACTTGTGGAGGAGATGGGGAAAAACCAGTTGTTTAAGGATACAGGTGGACCTGTTGCAACAATGAGAAGTACAAGTTGTCATGTCCAAAACGAACTTTACAACGTCGGTGCGGGGGGGGGGGGGGGGGGGGGGGGAGGGGGGGGCGGGGAGGAGAAGGATTGGGATTGGGGGGGAGGGGGGGAGGCTGGGAAGGGATGTGAAGGGTAAACCAAAGGAGGAGGCTGCAATGCTTGGTAAGAAATGTACGCATTATCCTGCCCATGTAATTGTAACCCCTCTGTACAGTATCTTCACAAATAAAATAAAATTAAATTTAAAAAAATAATGGAAAAATTAAAATACTGGGGAAATTATCAAAATGTGACAGAGCCACAAAATTTGCACATGTATTTGGACAGAGGTTGCTGGTAGATTTGCTTGATGCAGGATGGCGTAAAGCTTCACTGTAAAAAATGCAATATCTGCATACCTCAATAAAGGAAAGCACAGTAAAATAAGGCTCGCCTTCTAGGTATTTGGAGGCTGGTGGGTTCCTTAGCAATTGTTTCATGCTTTTTATTAAAAAAATCTAGTCTTCATGTAGAAATATAGTCTTCATGTAGAAAGCATTTGTATACTAGACAAGCAACAGCCACTTGAAAAATCCTAAACAGTTGAAACAACAGACCTTCGCAGAACACATGTTATTTGTTACAGTGGCAAACTTATTTTTATTTGATTCAAACATAGTTTATTTAATATTTGCACAAAACTTTCAGACCTGCTCATTAAAAACTAAAGCCACTGTTTTGAGAAAACATTTGGAAAACTGTCATTGTTTGTATTAGCATCATGCTATTGTTCTGGCCTTGCTTCTTCCTGTGTGAGGCTGTACTGCATGAATCTCAAGTCCTTCCTCCTGGCTGGCCATTATTGTTACTTCAGGCCTGATGAGAATTAAGATTTAAAGACTACATACAGGCTGGGAAGATGGCTCAGTGGTAGAGTGCTTGCCTTGCATGCCTGAGGCCCTGGGTTCAATTTCTCAGCATCACATAAGCAAAAAGAAAAAAGCCGGAAGTGGCGCTGTGGCTCTTCAAGTGGTAGAGTGCTAGCCTTGAGCTGAAGAGCTGAGGGACAGTGCCTAGGCCCAGAGTTCAGGCCCCACAACCGGACCCCCTCCCCCCAAAAAAGAATACATACAGAAGATGGAAGGACAATTTTCTTAATATGGAATTGCATAATGCAG
The DNA here is from genome assembly GCF_019054845.1 of Dipodomys spectabilis. Classification (NCBI taxonomy): domain Eukaryota; kingdom Metazoa; phylum Chordata; class Mammalia; order Rodentia; family Heteromyidae; genus Dipodomys; species Dipodomys spectabilis. The sequence continues at coordinate 536,743 of NW_024870874.1, read as the reverse complement.
TGCTCTTCCATTCACATGTCCTTTATTCTCTTTAAGCCTGTGACAGAGTACGCTCTCTTCCTTTCATTCTTCATAGGTACTGGCCATAATTAATCAACAAGTGGTGTAATCTATGCTCTTAGGTAAATTCTCACTCATTTAAGTTTAAAGTTCAAACAATGGATGATCTTTTAGATAGGGAAACTTTAAGTATTAACAAAGCCTGAGTAGGTTGGGGCTGTCAGGATAGTAGCAAGTTACCAAGATTAGACATAGTTTGGTGCCTACACCATCATTGTTCTTGTTCATTTTGTTTTTCCTCTTGGGACCATGTGGATATGAGCCCTTCTTATAGAGAAAAAGATATTCTGATAACTTCAGATGAACTAACCATTCAGGGAGCCAACAATTGGCTGTATCAATTCCTTTTCTTAGATGTTGAAAGACATGCAAGTCAAACTTAGTCCCTACTTTCTTAGAAATCAAATCTATATAATAAAAGAAAGAAGATTTGACCTAGGAAAAACTGAAGGAAGGGGTGATATTGTCCAAAAATGTAATGTACTCATTACCTGACTTATGAAATGATAACTGCTCTGCACAACACCTTAATAATAACGACAAAATTATATTTTAAATGATTTTTTTACTAACTGATTGTAACATAAGTGCTAGGAGAGGTACAGAGAAACCTGGTATGTGTTCCTTGAGTGTCTGAATTGGGCCTGTTGAGAGGGACAGATGGAATTAGACATTAGAGATGGAAATGTGAAAGTAGACCCCTGAGGGAAATATGTTCTAGAAACCCCACAGGAACTGTTAGGTTGATACATGACTGGGTCCCCCCTTCCCCATTAAGGACAAATGAATCCCCAGATTCTGAAGACTAAGTCTCCATGTATTTATGAATAAGAAAATACAGAAATAAGTTGTAAATTTTCCCTCCAAGATAATTTGTCAATTATGAGTTTATGGGAAAAATATGTCAGTTTTAATGTTGGCCACAGGGTGAAGAATAGCCAGTCACAGTGGCACACTCCTGAAATTCTGACCACTTGGGAGGAGGAAGCAGAAGTTTCATGAGTTCAAGGTGAGACAATATGAAGAATAAAAATATAAAACGAAAGGTTAGAGTACTCATCTAGCATGCATGGGGCCCTGGATTCAACCCTCAAGACCGTAGGGGAGAAGGAAACAAATCTTTTGATTCATTATGAGTCTGCTTTTCCTCCCAGATGAACAATTAGTCCTTCTGATAGTAGAGCAATTCTAGGTAACTGAATTCAGAGTCTTTGATTTGTTGTTTTTTTTGTTTTTGTTTTTCAGCTCACAAAAAAATTTGCCTTAAGGTAAGAAACATCTGTTTAGTGACTCCAGGAAATACAGACTTATTTCTTCAGACATTTATTGAGTTTCCATTTTTGCTGCAGAATATTGAACTGGGATACAAAGAAGGTGAGGTAAAAATAGAGTTCAGAAGTTCAGAAAATGTTTTAGTATATTCACAGTGAATGCAGAATGCAGAACACAGAATGCATAGTGAATTTTTATATACTGCTCATGCTGTATGTGATATACTGGAGAGGTTACATGTCCCCATTAGAAGAATAAACAAAATCTGTCCATTTTCCCCCTTAAGACAGCAGAATGTTATTTGTTTAAGGTAAATACTTCTCTGTTCCATTTAGTCTTCATAAAGGAGATGTGTTTGAGGTAGGGGTATGAGAAGAGCATATCAGGTTTTATGGGGGATCATCCTGGAGAAGTGTTCAGGTGGAAATTCAGCCAGATCTATATAACCCTATGGCCTTATACATGTACTTCGCCTTTCAGTGTTTGGGGGTTCTACCTGAGGAAATGAGGCATATACAATTGAATCTCAAGATAGCACATAATACAAGCACCATAAGTTTTGGATCTTCTTGTTTGCCAGCTAGTTTTAGGAACAGAGTTCAGTTCTTTTCAAAGAAATACTTCTTTTCAAAGCAGTAAAGATTAGACTTGTTGTCTTGGCTACTATACTAGTTTTCTATTGCTGCAGTAACTAATGATCACAAATCTATTAGCTTAAAACACAACTAATTCATTATCTCATGGTTTAATATAGGTTAGTTTTTAGTAGGTGGGGCTAGTTTGTATGTTCAGACACTAACAAGACCAAAATTGAATGACTGGACTGAGCTTATCTGAATCAATTTCTGAGCCCACCAAAGTTGTTAGAGGCTGACTTTAGTCCCCATGGTTGTGGGACTGATAAATGTTTTCTTGTTTATTTTTGGATGCCAGCTAAGATCCCTTCCATCTTTAAAACAGTTACAGTGAGTCAAGTCCTTCTCAAGCTCCCCCCCTCTCTCTTTTTCTCTCTCTCCTTCTCCTTTCCACAGTTAGATTTTTTGCACAAGACTCATGTGGTTACTCTGGGCCCATGTGGATAATCTGAGAAATTAATTTTATCTTGAGGTTGATTATACTTTATAACATAGCATCATCATGGAAATGGAAGTGACATGTCATCAGTCAAAGGTTTCAAGGATTAGGATAGGAAGCTATTTCAGAAATTCCACCTGCTACAGTTGCCTATCTACTCTCTGGCTGAGCACTACTTCCCCCAGTGGTTTTAATCTATCCGGAAGTCTGATTATTGCCTAGCACTTAGGAATCTTCTACTAAACTCCAGTACCTATGAGGTCTCTTATTGTAGTTGCATGTTGGAATGATTTGTGCACAACATTAGGCAAACATCAGGGTAGAAATGATGCCAGTTCTACTTGTGTGTTCCAGCCATGGTATGAAGAAAGAACCACAGGTTGGCCTGACCTGAAGGGACTGGAGGCATCAGTCATAGGAACTCCTCTAGGGATTGCAGTAAACACAAAGTGATAAACAGTAAGAGGAGACAGGTCAGTCCAATACCAGGTCAGATGTGTGACACTGACAGATGCGTATCACTGAGGTCAGAGGCAGTTATGAATGAGAAAGATTTTAGAGCAGATGCTCCTGGGGAATCTTTCTATGATAATGCTAAGAATTAGGCACCTGCTTTCTTCCCTGTCTGCTAAATGCCATTCTACTTTCCCCAGAAGCCTAGCTTCATTCAGACAGATCTAAAATTAAGCTTTTTCAGCAAGGCATACCTTACAGTTGTCCAGAGAATTTTAGTCTGATTTTCAGTCTTCACATTGAAAACATTTAAAAATATTAAAAACAAAACCACATAGAATGGTACTATTAGTAAGCAAGTCTGGGATACAAGCTAAGATGAAAATAAACTATTGGTATGAAGACATAAAATACAAGTAAGTTTTTTGTTTTTTGTTTTGTTTCTTTTTCCTTTTTCAGTAGGTGAGCTTTCTTGGCTGCTTTTCTACTGTGATTCTACAGTGAACACTGTGGTACATGGCCGAGTCCTCACTTTGAGTGTGAAGCTGCCAGGAATGTTGGCAGCTATTGAGTGCTGGTTCTCAGCTGGGTGTCTGTCAGGGAGCTAACTTCAGTTGAAAAGAGACATCATGTCCAAGGTCATGAGCTCTCCCTCCTCCCTGGGAAGAAATGTTGATGTGCAAAGAGAAGGTGTCTTTGTCTCAAGTAGGACAAAAATGAAGGCTATCTAAGCTTCAGCTCTTTTCTAGGCAATTGGCTCAAATGTAGGTTAGAACTACTTCACCAGCCTTAGTTATGTAACTGTAACTCCCCTGTTCATCACCTTAAAAAATGACTTCACCATTCTGTACCTTTCTCTGTGCAGTCCTTTCCTTCTCTCTCCCTGGATGTTAATTATAATGATGCTAAAAACTATTTTACTGCCTTCATCTCTGGCTGGCAACAGATTCTGAAAATTCTGCCAACCCTGAGGACAGATTGTTGCTCAGAGGCCTTCTAGGTGGATAGGTTGTGTGATCAAGGTGGGTGGAGGGAGCGTGTGTTTTTGTGTTGAATTTGAGAAGGGGCTGATGATCTGGCAATTTACAATTTGGTTAGGATGAATATTTTCTATTTTAAATCCCATTAATTTAATTCAATTTCTCTTTTTTATGCCTCAATTTTTATGCCTTCATTCCCCAGAAGAGTCTCAAAAACAAATGATAGAGAGACAAAACTTTGAGAGGCCATAAACGCAACAGATTCATTTCACGGCACTGGCATATCATGACTTGGGTGTGGTTAAGATGAGGGACGGATTGTCAGCTATACATAGCTTCCCAAGGTGTGGTGGTAACAAAAAAATGACACTATTTCAAAGTTCAAATTAATAGCATTAAAAAACATTCCATCTAGCAAGAAGAGCCTGGAATGATGTATGCCATGCCCTAAAAACAAACAACTATCAACCAAGAATACTGTACCCAGCTAAATTCTCCTTCATAACCGAGGTCAAATAAAAACCTTCCATAGCAAAGAAAAATTGAAACAATACATCTCCACCAAACCAGCCCTACAAAAGATTCTTAAAGATGTCCTACACATAGAAAACCAACAAGACCAAAATAAAGGCCAAGAAACTGCACCCAAACTGAGAATCCAAGAACCATAGGAAGAACCCAGTTTTCGCAGCCCCCAAGAAGGTGGATAACATGGCAGGAACTCCCAAATACCTTTCAGTCCTTTCTCTTAATGTTAACGGACTGAACTCTCCAATTAAGCGACATAGACTGTCTAGTTGGATTAAAAAACAAGACCCTTCTATCTGCTGCCTTCAGGAGTCACATCTTGCCCGTAAAAACAAACACATTTTCAATGTTAAAGGTTGGAACAAAATCTACCAAGCAAATGGCCCCCATAAACAGGCAGGAGTTGCAATCCTAATATCAGGTAAAATAGACTTCAAATTAAAATTCCTGAGAAGAGATAAAGAAGGTCGCTACATACTAATTAAGGGATCTCTCTTTCAGGAGGATATTACAATTCTAAATATCTATTCGCCAAACAATGGAGCACCCAAATTTATCCAAGAAACACTACTTTCCCTCAAATCCCATATAGATCCCAAGACATTAATTGTTGGGGATTTTAACACACCACTCTCCCCACTAGATAGATCAACTCGGCAAAAACTCAACAGCGAAACCGCAGATCTAAACAGCTGCATAGATCAACTAGACTTAACAGATATCTACCGAACATTTCACCCAGCAGCATCAGAATACACGTTTTTCTCAGCAGCACATGGAACATTTTCTAAAATAGACCACATTTTAGGCCACAAAGCAAACTTGTCTAAATTCAGAAACATTGAAGTTATACCTTGCATTCTCTCTGACCACAAGGGAATAAAATTAGAACTCAACACCAAAAGCCACCAAAGAAAGTCCGGTATCACATGGAGGCTGAACAACACACTGCTGAATCATGAGTGGGTCATGGAAGAGATTAGAAAGGAAATTCAAATGTTCATGCTATTCAACAAAAATGAACACACAAATTACCAGCTCCTCTGGGACACAGCGAAAGCAGTACTCAGAGGCAAGTTTATAGCTCTGAGCTCCTACATCAACAAATTGCAGAGATCTGAAACCAACAATTCAATGACACATCTAAACCTCCTTGAAAAAGAGCAGCAAGATAAACCCCAATCCAGTAGATGGAAAGAAATAATTAAAATTAAATCAGAATTGAATGAATTAGAATCCAAAAAAACTATAGAAAGAATCAACAAAACAAAGAGTTGGTTCTTCGAAAAAATTAACAAAATTGACAGACCCTTAGCAAATCTTATCAGAAAAAGAAGAGAACACACCCAAATTAATAAACTCAGAGATGAGAATAGAAATATCACCACGGAAACAACCAAGATTCAAAACATTATAAGGGAATACTTCTCAAAACTTTATGCTAATAAGTTTGAGAACTTGACAGAAATGGACCTCTTCCTAGCAAATATTGACATGCCAAAACTAAACCAAGATGAGTTAAACCAGCTTAACAGGCCCATATCAAGCATTGAAATAGAAACAGCAATAAGAGACCTCTCATCTAAGAAAAGCCCAGGACCAGATGGCTTTACAGCGAAATTCTACAAGGCCTTCAAAGCAGAGCTCACACCAATACTCCTCCAACTCTTCAATGAAATTGAAAGAGAAAGTTCACTACCGAACACATTCTATGAAGCCATCATAACCCTCATCCCAAAACCAGGCAGGGACTCATCAAAGAAAGAGAACTATAGACCCATTTCTTTGATGAACACTGATGCAAAACTTCTCAACAAAATTTTGGCCAACCGACTTCAGCAATTCATCCAAATAATCATACACCATGATCAAACAGGATCCATATCAGGGATGCAAAGCTGGTTCAATATACGCAAATCAATTAATATTATTCATCACATCAACAGGAGCAAGAATAAGAACCATATGGTTATCTCAATAGATGCAGAAAAAGCATTCAACAAGATCCAACACCCCTTTATGATGAAGGTTTTGGAAAAATTAGGAATCCATGGAACATTCCTCAATACAATAAAGGCTGTATATGACAAACCTACAGCCAGCATTATACTTAATGGTGAAAAACTAAAGCCATTTCCTCTTAACTCAGAAACAAGACAAGGATGTCCACTATCTCCACTTCTCTTCAATCTATTAGAATGCCTAGCTACAGCAATAAGACAAGATGCAGACATAAAGGGGATCCAAATAGGGAAAGAAGAAATAAAACTCTCCCTCTTTGCAGACGACATGATTTTGTATTTAAGGAATCCCATAGACTCCACTCCTAAATTACTCAAGCTGATTCAAAACTTTGGCAAAGTAGCAGGGTATAAAATTAACCCCCAAATATCAATGGCTTTTCTGTATGCCAACAATGAGAAAAGTGTGGCTGAAATTAGGAAAGCAACTCCATTTGTAATAGCCCCACAAAAAATAAAATACCTAGGAATTAACTTAACCAAAGAAGTGAAGGACCTCTATGATGAAAACTTTAAAATCTTGAAAAAGGAAATCAACACAGAACTTAAAAAATGGCAAAATCTCCCATGCTCCTGGATTGGAAAGATTAACATCGTGAAAATGTCAATACTTCCCAAGGCTATCTACAAATTCAACGCGATACCTATCAAAATTCCAACCTCATTCTTCAAGGAAATAGAAGAGGCAATCCAAAAATTCATATGGAACAATAAAAGACCCCGAATAGCAAAAACGCTCCTCAATGGAAAGAACACTGCTGGAGGAATATCAATACCAAATTTCAAACTCTACTATAAAGCCATAGTAATCAAAACAGCTTGGTATTGGCATAAGAACAGACCTCAGGACCAATGGAATAGAATTGAAAACCCAGAAATGAACCTACAGACCTATAGCCATCTAATCTTCAATAAGGGAGCTAAAACAATAGAATGGAAGACAGACAGCCTCTTCAGTAAATGGTGCTGGCAAAATTGGTTAACTACTTGTAGAAAACTAAAGCTAGATCCTTATATATCACCAGAATCAACTCCAAATGGATCAAAGACCTCGAAGTCAAAGCAGACACTCTGAAAACATTACAGGATGGAATAGGAGAAACCCTAGGTCTCCATGGCTCAGGCAGAAATTTTCTGAATAGAGACCCAGAAACACAACAAATCAAAGAAAGGTTGGACAAATGGGATTGCATAAAGTTGCAGAGCTTCTGCATGGCAAAGGACATAGCTAGCAAGATCAATAGAAAGCCCATGGACTGGGAGAAGATCTTTACTAGCCATACAACGGACAAGGGTCTCATATCTAAAATATACTTGGAACTCAAAAAATTAAATCCCCCAACAACAAATCCTCAAAGAAACAACTGCTCAATAAATAAGTGGGTGAAAGACTTAAAGAGAAACTTCTCTGAAGAAGAAAGAAGGATGGCCAATAGACACATGAAGAAATGCTCAACATCTCTAGCCATAAAAGAAATGCAAATCAAAACATCATTGAGATACCACCTCACTCCAGTTAGAATGGCAAAAATCAAGAACTCTAACAACAACAGATGCTGGAGGGGATGTGGACAGAAGGGAACCTTACTTCATTGTTGGTGGGAATGTAAACTTGTTCAACCACTTTGGAAAGCAGTATGGAGGTTCCTCAAAAGACTTCACATAGAGCTCCCCTATGACCCAGCAATCCCACTTTTGGGCATTTACCCAAATGTTTACAAACAAGACCACACTAAAGCTACCAGCACAACTATTTTTATTGCAGCATTATTTACCATAGCTAAGATATGGAACCAGCCCAGATGCCCCTCAGTAGATGAATGGATCAAGAAAATGTGGTATATATACACAATGGAATTCTATGCCTCCATCAGAAAAAATGACATTGCCCCATTTGTTAGGAAATGGAAAGACTTGGAAAAAATTATATTAAGTGAAGTAAGCCAGGCCCAAAGAAACATAGGCCCCATGGTTTCCCTTATTTGCAATATCTAGTATATGTATGAGTCAAGCAGAAAAGGTCAGATAATGTGATGTTAGGAAAATGAACCCTTAGATATGTATTTTAATGTTTTTTTTCTTTCATGCATGTGTTTCTAACGCATTTATAAGATTATTTCTTTGTTGCTTTGTATGTCCCTTCCCCACAGTATAACCCCTGCTTTCACTATATTTGATGTCAGTATAACTTGTGGAGGAGATGGGGAAAAACAAGTCGTTTAAGGATACAGGTGGACCTGTTGCAACAATAAGAAGTACAAGTTGTCATGTCCAAAACGAGCTTTACAACGTTGGTGGGGGTGGGGAGGAGAAGGATTGGGATTGGGGAGGTGAGGGGGGAGGCTGGGAAGGGATGAGAAGGGTAAACAAAGGAGGAGGCTGCAATGCTTGGTAAGAAATGTACGCATTATCCTGCCCATGTAATTGTAACCCCTCTGTACAGTATGTTCACAAATAAAATTAAATTAAATTAAAAAAAATATTCCATCTCTTGAAAAAGAACTCAAGGAAATTATTTCTTACAAATCCATCTATGCTCCGTGGAGTAGCTGGCAAGATTGTTGGAATGAGGCCTGAAGAAATGGTCTTGATGAAATGCTGTTCCTGGCGATATGTTGGGCCCTTCTGTAGAACAGATACACTTACTTCTGACCACCAGTAAAGAGTGTCCAAGGTATTAGATTGATGGTAACTGATAGGCCAATGCTAAGCTAGAATCTGAAAAGTTTCCAGGAGAAGAACAAATAATATCTGAGAATGAAACAGTTGGTATCAGTCTAGATATTAGACATGTGAAATTCACGTATGTAGCTTTATTTCATGCCCCAAACAACAATGGCAACGATACTCTTAAGCCTTCTGATATCTCTTATAAAAATTAGGATAGTTTGAAGAAAAAACAACAACCTTAAACAAAGCATAAAGTTCTCTTAAATGTAGTAGCAAATCAAGAAGACCACTTTGGTCAAGAAATGAGTGGAAGAGTCTGATTTCCCATGATAGATATCTTGGCAATAAGATGATTTAAAATGTAACATATAGATAAAAAGAAAATTACCATGAGTCAAATCATTTTTCTAGAGTGATATTGTATAAATTGCCACACTAGAAACATATTCGGAACAGTACACAGGATAATTCAATGCTTTTAAAGCAAGGCTTCACAATCTATTTAACAGAATCATCTGGAATGATTTTTTTATTTTTATTCTCTGTTGAAATTATTTTAGTTGTCTTTAAATAGCTGTACAAAGAGTTCCAATTCAACATGTCAGTTTATGAGTACACTGCATCTTGGAATGACTTTGAAAAATCAGATTCCATTTCAGACCTGATATTCTATACCATAGTTAGCATACCATATAATTTCAAGAATCAGAAAAATGTGAAGGAAATTGGTAAAGTTGGTAAAACAGGATAATTATTTCTAACACTAGAGATAAATCTAGTTTCAATCTCTTGGCTGTGTCTAAAATGTACATACTATATTATAAAGCTTAAGTATTGGTCTAATACCCCTTTTTAAAGATATATTTATAGATGACCTACTCTTTGCAAACTTTGGTGGAAAATAGAATGAGACAGTCTTTGTCCTTTGAATCTAAACTATCACCTAATTTTCAGAAATACATGTAATTTACCCTCTCCAAATTCTGTTTTTATTCTTCATGAAGATTGTCTTCAAAAAGACATTTAATATAGTGCTCATAAAATTCTCTCTAAATTTTATTTTGTTCTATATTCATTTCTTAAGGTCTAAAATCAAGACTAATATAAATGGATGAGTCAGCAAATATAACTTTACAGCTTGCTCGATGTACAATGTAGCCAGGTGGAAAATGGGACTACTGTTACTCTATTCTCTCTCTCTAACCAAACTCTACCAAAATGAATAGTGGGACTCTTGAGAATGAGTTCTGTCCCCTGTCACATTAGGCTAGTATTCCTAAAAGACAGTTCTCAAATGATAGAAATGGTCAAGTTAACAGTGATCTTGTTTAGCTCTAGAAGCCTGATCATCAAATTTTGTCGATTGCTAATTGTCAAGTTGTTTCTGTGTTCTTTCACATATAAAACAGGACATTGACGCTTCTGGTTATTGAGGGATGAAGGGATTTGTGTCCGTATTACCACACCTCAGCCTATAGGGTGTTATTTTTATTTCAGAAATCAGTGTTTGTAGGTGTTGTGATAGGATAGTTGGACTTGAATCTTTGATAGAATTCCTGCTGGAGAGGTAAAAGAGGAAGCAAGCACAACAATGCCTGGGATGAGGTTAATTTTTAATTCTTCAGAGAGAAAAGAATTACTATATCACATATTATAAAGTACGGAGAAAAGTTGCATCAGTTCAAAGAGGATGCCCAACTTGGTTTAATTTCATTAAAAAAAATCTCACCTATGCTAAAAGGTATTGCTTGGAAAAGTCACTGTCCAGTTAGAAAAAGTTAGAAAGTGTTCTTTAGGTCTAAGAATACAAAATTAGTAAGACAGCAAATAAGCAAATTTTTACCACTTACTATAGAGCAAAAGTTATTCATTAAATGACTACTTTGCATTATTATGAGATAATTAGCCCTATTCTGAGGTTATTTGTAACCCTACATTAAGATTTATGAGGTGAGAGAAATCATGAGCAAATGCAGATACAGTCAAAATACTCAATGAACATCTGTGGAGAGGGAACTAGAAAACTTGAGAGGAATGGGTAGAGTTGTGATAGATGTGGGGGAAAATACTAGAAATGACATTGATCAAGATATATTGAACTCATAATGTTGAACTGAATGCCTTTGTACAATTACTTAAGGATAAATAAAAATAATTTAAAAGAAAGAATTGTGAACACACAGCAGTTTTCATCCCTCCTATTGCCTGTCTGTATATTGTTCAAATACAAAGATGACTCGATCTTGATGTGTTTTGAATCTTCAGACTCAGGTTAAATTTCTTTACTCCACTCTGCATCACTTGCTTTCACTCTGAGTCGCTCAACATCTGGATGCCAGTTTTCCTTTTGGCAACTTTGGTGGAAAATCTATCCAACAAAATCTATAGCCTGAATAAGCTACAGATATAAATGTAACAAGACATGGAATAAAATGCTAACCTAGTAAGGATTGTGACTTTTGGATACTAAACACGATTTATCCTAAAAGGTACTGGTGGCTCATGCCTGTAATCGTAGCTTCTCAGGAAGCTGACACCTCGAGGATGAAGGTTCAAAATCAGTCTGGGCCGAAAAGTCTGTGAGACTACTGTAATTAACCACCCAAAAATGCCAGGCTTAAGGTGTGGCTCAAGTGGCAAAGTGCCAGCTGTGAGCAAAAAAGGTGAGTATAGTATGGTTTACATAAACATATGCATACACAGAGACACATATAATTGGTCTGTGCCTAAGTTATTCTCACTAAGAAAATAAAGATGATTTCACCTGTCTCAACTCTTTTCCCTCTTCTACTTCCAAATTTTGTACATGTTATGGAGAATGAAGAATAATGTGGAAATAGTTCATTTAAAAAAGAAACGTGATATAAATAAATTTTTAGTATTATATGACATTCCAGAGCTGATTAGTGACCATGGTAGTTTGAATCCTAAGATGTGTGTAAAACCTCAGATCAGTGAAATAAAGCAGGAACATCCCTGAACCTGGTAGTGTCTTACCAGGGTTGGCCGTTGCCACTGCATATATAAATGCTGCATGCTTGGTGAAATATGCTTAATGATATCTGCTCATTTAGATATTTCTATTATTGGAGTCATGAATCCAAAGTACAGCCTCATTGAGCAGAAGAGAATAAATGTTCATTGTCCGGTTCCCAGAGTGAGGCTAAGTCTCCAGCAGGAAGAGGAGTGCTGAAAGTTTTGGACACAGTTGAAAAGAAACCTTTCTCATTTTTCAGGGCAGGTATGTTCCATTTCGCTCTTCAGTTTCTAAAGATGTTCAATGCTTCTAGTGAGGTGGTTGAGCCACCTCTGGGCCTTGGAAATAGGTGGCAAAGAAGTCAGAGAGCCAGCCTAGTATGAGGTGAGATTCCCACTGGTGCTTATTAGCTTCTATAAGTGTTCTTTTGACTTTTACTATTCTGGAAGTTGGGAAAGAGCAATGTTTTCTATGCTATGTGTAATAAGAGAAGAAGAAATAACCTTTCCCAGGGCCAAGAAAGATGTTGGAAGGAAGTCATCCCAGGAAGATGGCAGTGCCCCTTAGAGTAGCTCTTTTATGTGAGTTACAAGCCTGGAAGCTGGGCAGCAGGGAAACCTCTTTGGGTATATGTGACACTGTGCCTGGGAACATCTCTGGAACAATTAGGCATTTTTTAAGGTGCCTGCTATTCATGGCAATAATTTTGTAAAGTGTTCTGGGCATAATGCATGATACATAGAATGCTCAACTATACTATGTTAAAATTATTGAAGTAGGTAACACATTCAGACAATTATTATAATGATTCTCTAACCCTGAGAATAATATAATACTGATACCAGAAATTCAGTACAACTAATCAACCTCACTTCTTGCTCCTAACATGAGAATCCAGGTAAGACTTATGTCATGACTTAAGTCATGTACATTTATTAAGAAAAACCAATATGTCAAAAGAGATTATGTGGCATGATGCTATTAGAAGATGCCACTTCAGATGACCTTCAGACATCTTCAGGATATTGACCTAAGCATTAAGTTTAGGTAGAGGAAAAATGAGGAGCAGAGTCAAAGGTATGCAGAGAGTAAGAGCTCCAGTTATTTGTGGCCTGGCTAGCCATTATTATCAGTTATAGTTTTCCAGGGTTCTGGAGAACTTATCACTGTCATCATTGAGGGGAGCAATCTGGTTTCTCTAAGAATGATCTCTCTGGCTCCAGTGTGCAGCCTGATCATTACAGGTAATTGTCCTCATTTGGGGGTGATCTGTCTTCCAAGGTTCTGCCATTCCTCAAGGATTGTTTAGTTCTTGTTATAAAGATGTTATCAGTCTCTTATTTTTCCTGGAAGTTGAGATGATTGCATTCTCTCTTTATAGAGAATGGCTTAGACCAATGATAAACACAAACCGCAACCACACATGTCAGGCTTTCTCCTGCTTTTAGTTAATTGTTGGCAGCAAAAAATAGTTTTAAGTACCTGTTACAAATACTTTTTCAATAGACTGAAATTGGGTTATCTCTATAGTGAAAACCATAGCAGTAGCCTTTGGGGTTTGAATGCTTGAGACTGTGAGAAATTCCTGTCCCAAAGTCCAGTCTAAAAGGACTGAAATGATCTGTGAGTTGGGAAGCTTAAGTACATTTTAGGTTGCCTTTGCATTTTCCAGTTACTCATGATTACCTGCTACCTATCAGTGCTGCTGAAGAAAGGACAACACAGATCACATCCAAACATATTGAAATCTCATAAAAGACAAAGATGAACTAAAATAAACACTGGAAAAATACATTAGTAATTAGAGTCTTTGGGGGGCAATTGGGTGGTTATTTTCCTGTCATTCCATATAAGACAATGAATTTAATGAGGGGAGATAAAATATAAACATAAAAATCTATAAGAAAAACAGAGGAAAACATAAGAGCATTTATTTACAAGCATTGTGAATAAGACAGAACTTAGTGTTCCTAAGAAAGACTGATAAATTTCCTTGTGTGAAAAATTTACAAAAACCCTTATGTTCAGAAAAATTAAGATATAGCATATCATATAAATAATATTTGAAGAGTTAAAAAATAAGAACTCTAACAACCCATTAAAATAGAATGCAAATTTCCAATGTAAAAATTAATCACTTAAACTAAAAAAGTACAAGTCAATATAATTATCAGATAGTAAAGATCTAATTGACAAAAATCACAAAGTTCACTAATTAAAATTGTTTGTTAAAAGAGGCAGGGAGATGCTTTGTCAATTCGAAAGCAACTGAGCAATTATCTATTAATATTTAAATGGATATATTATTTAGCTCAGCAGTCCTTGCCAGGGAATCATCCTCTGGCTCTTCCCACATAATCAGCTCAAGGCTGTTTAGTGTGGCAGTGTTTATAATAGAAGTCTGTAGTCTAGGTCAGTTGTCATCAGGGATGGTGAAATAAACCTTGACATGTTCACTCAGAGATCTGCCATGTTGTGAAATGGAACTTGAAAAATATAAACATTTTTCTTCCAGAGGATATGCATTGTTAGTATATATCTGGAGAAAGGGATTGTTGTTCAGGGGTAGTGGGAAGAGTCTATTTCTTTTCATTTTATAAACTTTGTTTTGCCAAATGTAGATGTTACCTCTAGATAAAAACAAAAAAACATTATATGAAAATGATTATTCATATTATTCATATTCATATTTGAAACTTGTGACTTGAAATGCAATTTGAAGATGATCTCTCCATACTGTTTTCTCTTAGCTAATGCTCATTACAAGCATATGGTTACCTGGCTTTGCTTCTTTGCCAATATAGTCTTCTTGTTTCATTAGTAAAAGAACACTGAGATATAGCAGATAATAGTTCTTTGGAATGTTTAATGGCCATTATGGAGAAAAGCTTGGATTTCATTTTTCTCTGAATAAACAAAATCATCTGTGTAACTTTATGGCTTCATTCTCCCTTTCCTGGTCTATATCCTAGTCTATAAGATAAATGCAAGACTTTTTTGCTTGATGATATGATAAATAGAAGTTCAAATGCACTTTTTCTTGAGTAGAAAACCAGTTTAGGAATCACTCTATCCTTAAGTAAAATAGGCTTGAACTCTGGGCTTGGGTGCTATCCTTGAACTCTTCAGCTCAAGGCCAGCGCTCTACCACTTGAACCACAGCAGCACTTCCAGTTTCCCAGTGGTTTATTGGAGGAGATAAGAGTCTCACCGACTTTCCTGCCCAGACTGGCTTTGAACCGTGATCGTCAGATCTCAGCCTCCTGAGTAGCTAAGGTTACAAGCATGAGCCACTGGCGCCCGGCAGTAAAATGTTTTGTATAACATCTCCATTAATATGGAACAGAAGAAGGTGGAGGATGTGTATCTATTTGCCTTTCCTTGGTAATGACAAGGTGATCACAATTTATTTCTTTGTCTAAAATCTATAAAATCCCTAGCATAGTTGGTAAAAGAGGAATAATACATATGATCACTATTCTCCTAAAGCATAACAACTCCCCTAGCTAATTTAAAAATAATTGTGAGGAAAACTGCATTAAAGGGAAGTCCAGAGTAAACCCTAACTCATCGAATGCATCTAGAAAATGTGAATTTAATCTATGATTTAAAGGAACATACTTAAGAGCACAAAAACAGGATTTCTAGGCTGAACAGTCATCCAGGAAGCAGGGTGGATCATTTCACCGAGTGTTTTCCCCAGTTCTCATGAGCTTTAGAGTCAGATGCCCCAAGCTGAACCCTTCATGGCCACTTTCCAAGTCTGTTGCAATAAGAATTGTATTTGTTTCTATGGACTTCTGTAAAAAAAAAAAAATAATAACACAGACTTGATGACAAAAAACAACAGAAATTTTTCTAACAATTCTGGATTTTTTTCAAAAAATGTAAAAGGCATTTACGATACTACAGTCCTCGGAAGACTCTAGGAGACACCCTTGCACAGCTTCTGGTGATTACTGGCATTTCTTGCTTTATAGTAGCACAACTTGTCTGTCTTTGCATGACCTTCTCTGTGTGTCACAGATCCTTCTCCTCTGTATAATAGAGATAAGTCATTGGATCAATACAAGTCCAGAATGATATGATCTCAAAATCCTTAACTCATTACACTAATAAAGACCCTATGTCCACATTCTAAGGTTCTAGTGGACACTATTCAACACCTTTTTAAAAAAGTTCGATTCTTTAAAAAAATTTATTGTCAAGGTGATGTACAGAGGGGTTATAATTACATAAATAAGGTAGTGAGTACATTGTTTGTTGAACTTGTTACTCCCTCCCCCATTTTTCTCCCACTTTCCCTCTCCCATTCCCCCCCCCCAAGTTGTACAGATCGTTTCCAACATATTGTCTTGTGAGTATCGCTGTTGCAAAGGTTCCTACTTTGTCCTTTGTCTCACCATTTTGTTGTTCCTCTTCCCTTCCCTAGTTCAAGGTAAACATATATACAATACCAGGGTACCAAAATCAAATACAGTGACAACAGGGGATAAACCAGAGGGGGAAAAGCATAAAAGAAAAAAGAAATCACTATTCAACACTTTTTATAAAGTAAGACCCAAATCTCCTTCAGCTTCCAATATCCTATTACCAAAGTGATTCAGTTAATACTTGCATTACAGGACTGCTGATGATTACAGAAAATCTAAAGAGTCTGGAAACTATTACAATATTTAAAACACATTTGTAAATGGTAGACCACTTATATTTAAGTTTATGTAGCAATAAAACAGTTCAGGTTGTTCATGAAAAATAAAAAGTTCAGTTTAATATCAAGACCATTGCCCTGTGATATTAACAAAGGGATCCATTAATATGTGTATTAGTATTTCTGATGTTTAGAGAAAATTTATTCAGCCTGGAAACTATATTTGTAAATGGCAAACAAAATACATTTATTTAAGTTTATCTAGCAATAAAACAGCTCAGGTAAAATTTTCAGTTTACCACTGCCCTGTGAATCTAGGGAACTGAGTTCTATTCCAGATCTAGTTAACTGTGTTATCCTGATAAGCTCAATGACTCTGAACCTGTTTCTGGATCTTCAGAACAACAAGTATTTTACTGTTCTTGTAGAGGTGATGTACATTGGGGTTAGAGATACATAAGTCAGGTAATGAGTACATTTCTTTTTGAATCATGTCACCCAGTAGTTTTATTTTTATGAGGGAAAGGGCTCACCTATTTTCCCTTATCTCTGTGAAACATGGACAAAAGACCTTTAAGTTAAACCAGATATGATTTAAGATACAAAAATATTTTCTGATGCTAAGGCTTGGTCAAGAAACAGAAACCAGTAAATATACATTGTATTTGGAACAGATGGAAGGAAACTAAGATGCAGCTGTTAGTCAGTAAGATGGATCAGATATTTCCCACTCTTCATGTCATCTACTCTACGACTAACTCAGTAGTCTTTACACCAAGTAGTGGCTCATGACAAAACTAACAAGGAACCCATATCAGCTTTGAGACACTTCCTGCTCATGTGTATACCTGCTTACCTGCAATGCTTGGTTATCCATGGATATGGCTACGTTTTACCACTGACCTAGAGTAAGTAGCTAATGACCTAGAGTAAGTAGTTTTTTTTTTTCTTTCCTGTAAGTCTCTTAACTATGAAAACACACAACCTGTCTATTTTAGAAGTTCAAAATAGATGGGCTGGGAAGGTGGTCAGTGGTAGAGTGCTTGCCTTGCATGCATGAGGCCCTGAGTTTGATTCCTCAACACCACAGAAGCAGAAAAAGCTGGAAGTTGTGCTGTGTCTCAAGTGGTAGAGCACTAGCCTTGAGCTGAAGAGCTGAGGGACAGTGCCCAGGCCTAGAGTTCAGGCCCCACGACGGACAAAAAAAAGAAAAGAAAAATAAAAAAGAAAAGTCCAAAATAGAATGCAAAAAAGTGAATCTCCTGGTTCCAGTAACAATCCCCAGAGGTAAACACACACACACACACACACACACACACACACACACACACACACACACACACACACACAACCTTAATTCTGTCATCTCATTATACTTTCAAGTTTTTCATCTTTTGCTATGACCTGCCTGATATCTTTAATTTTGTTTCCATTTTAATCAATGGTAGGCTTTAATTTTATTTTGCTAATTACTTTAATAACTATTTGGGATATGATGTCTCATTTCTTTCTTTTTTGTTGATTGTGAGGCTTGAACTCAGGGCCTGTGCACTGTTCCTGAGCCTCTTTATGCTGAAGGTTAGTATTCTACCACTTGAGCCACAGTGCCACTTCTGGGCTTTTGAGTGGCTAATTGGAGTTAAGATTCTCATGGGGACCCAGCAATCCCACTTTTGGGCAATTACCCAAATGATCACAAACAAGACCATACTAAAGCTACCAGCACAACTATGTTTATCTCAGCATTATTTACCATAGCTAAGATATGGAACCAACCCAGATGCCCCTCAGTAGATGAATGGATCAAGAAAATGTGGCATATATATACACACACACACACACACACACACACACACACACACACACACACACACACACACACAATGGAATTCTATGCCTCCATCAGAAAGAATGACATTGCCCCATTTGTTAGGAAATGGAAAGACTTGGAAAAAATTATATTAAGTGAAGTAAGCCAGGCCCAAAGAAACATAGGTCCCATGGTTTCCCTTATTTGCAATAACTCGTGTATGTCTGAGTCAAGCAGAAAAGGTCAGATAAGTTGATGTTAGGGGAATAACCCCAAGGTAAGTATTCAATTTTTTTTTTCTTTCATGCAATTGTTTCTAACATATTTATAAGATGATTTCTACGTTGCTTTGAATGTCCCTCCCCCGCGGTATAACCCCTGTTTTCACTGTATTTGATGTTGGTATGATTTGTGGAGGGGAAGGGCAAAAACAAATCATTTAACTAGGGATACAGGTGGACCCATTGCAACAATGAGATACAAGTCGTTATGTTGAAAAATGAACTTTACAACTTTGGTGGTTGGGGGGGGATCGGGTGGGGGGAGGTGGGGGGAGTATGGGAAGGGATGGGAAGGGGAAACAAAGAGGAGGCAACAATGCTTAATAAGAAATGTACTTGTTATGTTGCCCATGTAATTGTAACTCCTCTGTATGGTATTTTCACAATAAAAAAAAAAAAAAAGATTCTCATCGGGCCTTTCCTGCCTGGTCTGGCTTTGAACTGTAATCCTTCAAATCTCAGCCTCCTGGGTTGGAAAGATTACAGGTGTAAGACACTGACACCGACTGATGTGTCATTTGATAGATAATTTTCACACAATTTCTTAAAAAAAATTCATTTTCTTATTTTCATTAGCATACATCAGTACCTTAATTATTAACCTCTTCTATAATTTTTTTTTCCCAGTCGTGGGCCTGAATTCTGGATCTGGGCTTTGTCCCTCAGCTCTTTAGTTCAAGGCTAGTGCTCTACCACTGAGCCACCTTCCCAGCCTGTTATATAAATCTTAATTCCTATTCTTCCCCCACTATAGATAACAAAACACGTAGAATGATTCCAACAGGAAGATACCCTCAATCTCTGCACTATTCTCACTCTGGTACTGGAAGGCCCTCCTAGAACACAAAGATATACCAAACCCTAAATTTATCTTGTAAAGCTGAATTCGGAAATCCTTACCCAAAAGACCACCAGAGACCGTCACCAATGTAAAAGCAAAGGAGTCTTTATTGCAAGCTCCAGCTTGGTCCCCCCACGCACATGGCAGCGGCCCATGACGCTGAGAGGCCCCGAGCCCAGGGTTACAGCACTTTTTATACATTTTTTAGGGAAAGCAGGGGCTTTGCATACATCATAACTTCATGTAACAAATGACTACAAATCGCGGGAAAATTATAAAACAACTCTATAGTATGATTGGCGCACTGTAAAGCGGGAAAGGACCAGAAACCAGGTTGTTGGTTAGATCAAGGGGGCTAACGTACTTTAAACTGGTTGGCTTGCACCACAGGGGAGTCTCAAGAGGACAGGTGCTAAACTGCAGGGTGTCTGGTTTAGATAATGGTCACCAGACCCCAGGAGGGGCTGTTCTGGAATTTCAGATACCTTGACATACTGTATTGAGAAAACACCATCTGTGGTTCCGAGAATTGTTTGTGCAAGGCTTGCTGTCCTAATTCCTAGCATTGGGGCTTAAGTGGGTCAAGGGTTAAGTTGCAGAACTGAGATGGGGGTCTTAAATGAAATGGAGTTGCTTAGGTCCCTCAATCTAAAGATTAGAAAAGAAGCAGTAACTCTTTCTTTAGAACTTAGCACAAGCAGAAGATTGTGGTTTTACATCTCCAATAATCTTTGAAACCAAGCTTCATTGAAAGGGAAAACATCCTAGAGTCCTGAGCATGGAAACTATTTGTAAGCTGAGAATCACCATCCCAACACTTATAAAAAAAAACAAACCACTCAGTCATCACCCTATCTTAATGAAATTGCAGGTAACCACTTCCAAGAATATTTAGGAGACCAAAGTCACCAAAAACTCTGAACCCAGAATTGTAAATCCTAGTGAAAGGATTTGTTCATGAAATTCATGAACAAACAAAATAATGTGTTACCCTTAAAAAACAGTAACAACACAATGAAAATCTTCAGTGAGAGCAAAGAGGTAGCCCAAACAATGAGCTCACTAAAACAGTGGCAAGAATGGCCCACAAAATAAGAAATCTTAAAAAAAAAAATGCTTAAATAGGGATACAGGTTGACCCATGGTAACAATGAGATATAGAAGACATTATGTTGAAAAACTAACTTTACAACTGGGGTGGGGGGGGGGCGGGGGGAGGAGTGTAGTTGTGGAAGTGGAAGGGAAGGGATGGTAAGAGGAAAACAAAAGAGGAGGTAACAATGCTTGATAGGAAATGTACTCATTACCTTGCTCATGTAACTGCAACCCCTCTGTACAGTATTTTTACATAAAAAGTAATTTAAAAAACTAGATAAACGCTGAGAAGCTGGACTAACAACAGAGAATAAAAATAAACAGCCAACTATACCAAAAAAAAAAGTGGGAAGAAAAAAAAACCCCAAGGTCTTAGAAATAAAGAGCTCAATTGCTCAGATAAAAACTCAGTTGAAACTATGCCATTGAAAATGGTATCAGAGGTTGAAGATAAAGCAGAGAAACTAGATTTAATTAGACAATGAAAAACTCAGAAAATCCCAATGGGACCCTATCAAAAGATCAAATCTACATATAATAGGAATAGATGAGAAAGCAGAAATAAAACTAAAGGCATTGAAAATCTATTCAACAAAGTAATAGCAGAAAAACTTTCCCAACCTCAAGAAATACCCTGGACACATTAAAGGCACAAAATGAAGTGAAAAAAATAGAGACAAGTGACCTACAATGGCAGGCCATTAAAATGATTTCTCAACATAAACATTAATGCCAGGACAGGGAAAGATGTAATTCAAGCCCTAAAGGACAACTTCCAACATAGACTCAGAAAAGTCATACTTTAGAATTGATGAATAAGAACCTTTCATGATAAAAGTTAAAGGAATTCATGACCACTAAACCAGCACTACAAAAGACAGTTAATGGAATACTAGCCTCAAAAGACAAATAGAAAGACTAATTCATAGCGGAACAAAATACATACCAGGAAATGACGACTTGAAGGTGGAAAGAGAGGAGTTAAGTGGAGAGAGGCAGTCAAATAAAAGGGGGAAAGGGGGTGTGGAGAATGCTGTCAAGAATGCATTGAATATACCAGAAAATTAAGGGAAGAACTGAGTCAAAGGGAGGTAAAGATGTTGAAGATATAGATCAAGATGAATTGTATACATAAACTGCCGTGTTAAATGGCAAAAAAAAAAAAAAAAAAAAAAAAAATTCAGTATGTATCCTAAAAAAGCTGAGAAAAGTGAGGGAAGGGATTGGCTAGGAGTAGGTGAGAATGTCAAAAAGGGTGATCTTGATCAAGATGCACTGTTTTCATAAATTGCTTTGTTGAATGGCAACTCCTTTGAACAACTACTTAAACATACTTAAACATAATAATAATAAAAACAACGGGTTGACTGACAAAAAAAAAAACCAAAAACCAAACAATCCAATGAAATGCAGGAATGAATAAAGTTGGGAAAGAAATGACTGACCACATTAGAATTTAAAGAACTTTCCTGAGTGGAAGAGGGGAAGAGATTTGGCATCACAAGCACAGTGGCTGAAATCTTAATTGCGAAGCCCTCACCTCTCTTACACAATTGTGACCAAAAAAGTAAAATAAATAAAAAATAAGAATTTACAGTTGGGTGCTAGTGGCTCATGCCTATAATTCTCTACCTCCTAAGGAAGCTCAGATCTGAAGATTGTGGTTTGAAGGCAGCCTGGGCTGGCAAGTCTGTAAATGAACCAACAAACTACAACTGGTAGAGAGCTAGCTGTGAGTAGGGACAGTGCCTAGGCCCTGAGTTCAAGTCCCAAGACTGGTACACACACACAAAATTAAAACTCCACGATAAGCTGGGCTGAGGACTGCAGCTCAAAGCCAGCCTGGGCAGCAAAGCCTGAGAGACTTATCTTCAATTAACTACCAAAGACCATAGCCATGTAGCCATGGCTCAACTGGTAGAGTGGTATCCTTGAGCAAAAAAGCTCAGGGACAGTGGCCAGACCCTGAATTCAAGTGCAGGATTGGCACACACAAAAATCCTGCCACTACCCGTCAATTTAAACATCAGGAATCAATCTCCTAACACTATATAAAAATACCTGGCTCCTTACAGACCTTTTTTTTTTTCTTTTGGTAGCAAAAATATTTTCTTTTAAAGGTAGAAAACGAGACATAAAACAGTTAAATGGCTCCTTTTAAGGCATGTAACAATAATGCATTCATGATAAGCAATCAAATACTTTAAAAAAAACTTTATATACAGTATTTTCACAATAAAAAATAATAAAAAATGGGTGGGACACATAAAAAAAAAACTTTATAGTCAAGGTGATGTACTGAGGGGTTAAAGTTATCTGAGTACCTTTCTTGTCTAACTGGTTACCCTCTCTCATTTTTCTCCTACTTTCCCTGTCCCAAATGCCCCCTACCCCAAGTTGTACAGGTCATTTCCAACATATTTTCTTGTATCACTGTTGCATTGGTTCCCCCTTTGTCTCATCATTTAAAAAATTTCCTTTCCCTTCCCTAATGCTGATAAACATATATACAACACCCAGGGTACCAAAATCAAATACAGTGACAACAGGTGATAAACAATAGGGGGAAAAAATAAATCACATAGGACATTAAAAATAACAAAGGAAAAGCGCTTATGTCCATGTCTTGGGAGTTCATTTCCCTTAGCATCATCTTACATAATCATATGTACATAGCTACTGAGCTATTGTTCATCTGCTGATTATCCTAGATGTATACTAATTATAAATAAGGGAAACTGTCCCATGGGACCTGTTTCCTTGGGTTTGGCTTGTCAGCATTGTTTCCCCAAGTCCTTCCATTTACTTACAAATGGGGCAGTGTCATTCTTTCTGATGTAATCAAGAAATCTAATAACAACAGATGCTGGAGGGGATGTGGCTGAAAGGGAACACTACTATACTGTCGGTGGGAGTTTAAACTTTTTCAACCACTGTGGAAACACAGTATGGAGGTTCCTCAAAAGACTATACATAGAGCTCCCCTATGACCCAGCAATCTCACTTTTGGGCATTTACTCAATCACAAAAAAAGGCCACACTAAAGCTACCAGCACAACTATGTTCACTGCAGCATTATTTATCATAGCTAAGACATGGAACCAACCCAGATGCCCCTCAACAGATGAATGGATCAAGAAAACGTGGTTTATATACACAATGGAATGTTCCTGTTCTCCATGTCCTAACCACATCTTTCACTGCTTTCCTTCTCACCTGAACTATATAATGAGGTGTTCTAATTTTTTTTAAGTATATTATTCTAAGTCAGATGTAGGGCATTTTATTGTGTTAAATAATATATTGCAGAAAATAATCTAAACTAATTCAAACTGAAAACCTTTCATGAAAAAAGCCCACACACAACCCAGAAAATATTTATTTCACAATTTTTACATCATTTAAAAAGAATGAGATGAAACAATTTTGAACACAGTAATTTATTTTATGCAGTTTAAATCCATCATTTAAAAACTTTTAAAAGGCACTTTAAAAAAAACATTTAGAAATATTTTTCTATAACTTCAATGGTGATCACTTAAAATAAGCAACTCACCAGACATTTAAAAATCATTCACGACACTATTTAAATAATTTTTAAATTCCAAAACACAAACATTCACTGTATAGTACAACACACTGCTTAGCAGTAAGATTAGTTTCCCTCTAATAATATACTTCCTGTAGATTATTAATTTGTAGGGTCCTGCAAAACGATTCAAATTTATAATCTGAAAACAAGAGGTAAGAGAATTGAAACAGAACACAATTCAACTCTAAAACTAGCTTTAGAGTTGCTTTCTCTAAAGAGCATTTGGATACGCTCTTAATTCATCTGTGCTATAATTTCCATTTCAACTCTGATTATATAAACACAAGTCATTTTTAAATCAAGAGGTTATACTGATCACAAAAATACCACAGGTTGTCTCTCAAGATTTCTTGTACATGTTTCTGTCAGGTCTAATATACAAGTGGAGAAATAAAGCCAAATGAGTTTGGGCTTTGTTTTCAAGAGGAAGGTGAGTAGTGAGGATGGACCCAAATGACTTTATTTCATTTAGTAACTATGGACATATATTAGTTGAAAATTGCAGTTTCATAAGTAGAGAAAGAATCCTTAGCAGACATTATTCTAAAGACTTTTAATCTCCTAGGGAAACCTAAATTTAGTAATATAAAACTGTCATAAAGTGATACAAATTCTAATAACTAAAAACAGTCAAATTAATCTTACAAAGGCAGCGTTGAGAGTAGCTAGAAAGCATGTTAGTTGTAAAGAAATAAAGAAAAGCAGTAAGTACAAAGCAACAGACATTGCTAAAGACAGAATAAGGATCTAATAATCTGAAAATTTAAATGAATAATGTCTTAGCTATGAGCAGATTATTTAATCAAGTGAGGGAGTGTTTCAAGACAATAGGACCTAATATGATAATACAATTTGGTAGGCTCAAGGAAGTGAAATGAACACTCAAAAATCAATTATGAAAACAGCATGTGAGCAAATGTAAAGCTCAAGTCCAATTACTATGTTAAAAACATGATATAACTAATTTTAGTAGTTTAAAATTTCTAATTTTACTAGTTAAAGTTAAGAGTAACAAAATGTCTGAAATGTAAGGTATTGAAAGCAAATCATCAAACTGAGACAAAAATCAGCTTTGTATTTATGAACTTCCCATTAGAACATGTAAGTATAATGTTATTAGAGAACAAAAGACATTAAGGCTTATGCTTTAGGATCACATTGAAATCATTTATCCAAATGACAAATATCTTAATCTAAAAGATTATTATTAAAAGATTATTACTATGAAGTCTTTCTTAATGTGCTCTATGAAATACTAGAATTTTTTTGCTTCCTTAGATCATATAGGACAAATGATGCTTCAAAGTGTAGATGTGAATTGATAGTATGATTAGCAAAACATATTCTGCCATACTTCAAAACAGCATTTTGCTATTTATAAAATTTGACATTTTGGATGAGACTTACGTATGTTTTTAATGAGTGAACTTATAAATAAGTAATAAGCTGTTCTTGCCAGATGTAAAATTTTGGAGAATTACAGATTTTACAGGTATTAGCCACTCTGGAAGAGCTGAAGAATATTTGCAAAAATAAATGAACCACTGACAATTTAAATTACCTTCAACTGAATTTAGTATGATCCTAGACTATTTTAACATGTGTTAAGGCTTTAAATTTGCCTCTTTCATCATGGGATAGTAATCTGCACCAGAACCATATAGGTAGTTGGTCAATAAATCTTGAACTGAGATGAATAAACCACAAACACAGGGCTTGTTTAAATATACTCTGCCTTGGAGTTTCTGATCCAATAGGTCTGGGTAGGGAGCTGAAGAAGAGTTCCATTTCCAACGTGTTCCCAGGTTACGCTACTTGAAAGCTGAGGCCTATAAGCCAGAGTAAGCCCACAAAATCATTTTGTACATGAAGAGAGACACATGTTTTTTCACAGGCTTCCCCCAGCCTGTCTGCTTGCACTGATAAAATGTGTATGGCCTAAGAATAAATGTTACGATATCCAACTGGCCCTTGACAGAAAAAAAGGTTTCCTACACCTTGTTGTGTCTGGTAAAAATGTATCTTCCTGGACCCATGCTAAATCAGAACTTCTGGACTTGAGATCTTAAGACCTCCATTTAAACATGTCCCCAGGCAAGAATATGAGAACCACAATTTAACACTCACTATGACTGTTTGGCTGATTAACCTACTACTGGCTAACAGTATCAGATGCCATATGTCATATGTGTAAAAAGGAAAACAGAGCTAAATGACTAACTTCAAAGCTCACATAATACACATGAATACACAGGCTTGGAGTATAATTCTAGTTATGTTACTTACTAGTTCTGTTACAATGGAAAAGTTACTTTAATTCTCTAAGCCTCAGTTTCATCATTTATATTATGGGAATAATACTTAATTTGTGAGGATTAAATAATGTACCCAGAATAAGCATAGTCCCTGGTATAGAACAGGCACTAGATGAATATGAGCTATTGTAAGAAATGTAAAAAATACTTTCCTTCATTAGCTAATTTGATCATTTCATTCATTTATATCAAATACCTATACTCCCAGGTATTAGAATAATAAATCTTTGCTTCCTATACTGGGCCAATGTTCAAAAGGCCTTACATATAGTCGCTTATCTAATCCTCATAAAAGTCCTGTGAGGTAGGCAGTATTATTATCCTTAATTTACAGATGGGGAAATTGAGGCACAGAGACATTAAGTAAATTGTTCCAGGTTACAAAATAGTGAGGGAGTGAATTTAAAAAGTAGGCTGTTCAGCCCAGGCAGGAAAGTCTGTGAGACTCTGGATCTCCAATAAACCACTAGAAAACCGGAAGTGGAGCTGTGGCTCAAGTGGCAGAGCACCAGCCTTGAGCTGAAGAGCTGAGGGACAGCATCCAGGCCCAGAGTTCAAGCCCCACGACCGACAAAAAATAAAATAAATTAAAAAACAACAACAAAAACAAAAAACAAAAAACTAGGCTGTTGACTCTAGAGTCCAAGATTGATCACTACGCTTATGTCTTATTAAGCAAATGTTCTGTTACTTTTAGGGACATTTAGGATAAACTATTGATACTTCTAGTTAAGAAGAATATCATATGGGCTGGGAAGGTGGCTCAGTGGTAGAGTGCTTGCCTTGCATGTATGACTGGGTTCAATTCCTTAGCACCACATAAGCAGAAAAAGCCAGAAGTGGTGCTGTGTCTCAAGTGGTGGAATGCTAGTCTTGAGCTGAAAAACCAAGGGACAGCACTCAGGCCCAGAGTTCAGGCCCCACCACTTACCAAAAAAAAAAAGAAAGAAAAAAAAAAAGAGAAGAGTACCATACATGGAACACAGATAAATTCATGCTAAACCATAATAAAAAGTTGCTCATAGAAAAGAATGGATACTTTGAAATTATGGCAGATGATATCACAATGAAAACAACAAAGAAAAATTTAATAGGTAAATTGGTATGTGTTTTCACTGTAAGGATAGAGGAAACCATAATTAGCCACTGAAAGGAACATCCTCAAAAATATACTATCCAAAGAGGTCAATGCTTTCGTCATGTTTTGGCACGACAAATCTAAGTTATTTATCTAAGCAATGAATCAAGTGTATGACAAGTACATAAAATTATCATAAGAAATGCAAATATATGCTACATTTGAAATAATCTTATGGAAAATGTAAAACATTCTGTTAAATATTGTTAGACACTCAGTAATGCTGAAGACAACAAAAGTTAAATAATTTTTCCCTACCTAGAAATTCATTAAACAGAAAATTACTAAAACTAGAATGAAACATTTGTAAATGTGTTTTGACAGCAGACTTGAATAGTAGTCTGCTTTGTTAGAATTATCATGGGCAAAGCAATATCCTCAAATAGTAAGTTAGCATCACATTCCAAGTTATTATTCATAAATTAAGCATTTACTTTTTAATGTAACATTTTAATAACATTTGGAAAATAACATTTTTTAATGGTTTTAATCAACTCTGGTCAAAACCTACATTTGAAATATTTTGCCAGCATAAAAGCCACCTCAAACCTAAAACTGAATTTTAAAACAAGTTATAAAAGGCACAAGCAAGTTCTCATTTTTCAACAGAATGAAAATGAAAGGCATAACAATTATGTAGTTGGATAGAGTTTAAAATAATAATGTCACTTAGTTATTCCTGAGAGTGGCATTGATAGAAGAAAAGCATGCCCAAATAGCATTAAATTTACTATTTATTAAGTACCCATAATTAACAATGGGTAAAGCTGAAAACAAAATATTTGAAAATGCATGTTTACAGAATGCTATTATAGCTTTAAGCAAATAAATACTAGTACTGGAGAATAGTATTTAAGAGTGGTCAACAGTGAAAAGAGACATAGGAACTTGGTAGGATTCATTAGAACCAAGTGTATAACATAGTCAGGGCTGAGAACTTCAAAATGTATTTTTATTAATGTGCTATTATTCTACCTTCTCCTTGAAGAAATGCTGCCAATTATAAATAATCACAGAAAAATTTTAATTAGGTAACTGTGTGTTGGGCTGATTCATTTATACTATACTGCAAATGAGTTTATAAATAACACTGAGCAACAATATTTCCTTCTAAAATTTCTTTAAGGCAGGTCTGTTTAGCATTGGATGTTACTACCATGATGCAGTACAGGTATAGCAAATTTAGCTGTTTTAGTTTCTCAGTGACAATAATACACGTGGTTGGGAACAGGCAACAAAATCGCTTCTGGTTTTTCTATGTTAACATTTTAAAAACATGTTTTTCACATATATATATATATTATTGTATCAAAATACATTTTAACAGACTTCACAGCTCACTTAAAGCTTCAGTTTGCAGTCACTCATTTGAAAGATTTCTAAGTGGAATGTTCAGTTAGAAGAATGAATTCCTCACTGGGATTTCAGGATTTTATGTCAGAAATGTAGAAAAGTCCTTCTTCAGTGCAATGCTAGACCATTTTACCTGGGTTCATTCTTTTTTTTTTTTTTTTTTTTTAACGGTTTCCTAATTTTACTTTTGGATCCTCATCCTTGTTTAATTGACTTATTTTCTTTAGTATATTCTCAGGTAAGGCAGGCTGATATCTATATAAATAACCATATGGACGAAGATGATAAACGAGGTATTCTAATTCATACATAGTTGTGGAATCAACATAGTGAAAAGAAATTGCAAGATCAGAACAGCAACCAGGACCCTAAAAAGTAGCAGAAAAAGGCACTGTTAGCAAGAAGCACATTAACATTCAATATACATATACTGATAAAGGACACACAAACTTTAAGAGAATTGGAGCATTAAAGCTGACAAAGCAGAGTAAGTACCTGCTTTATTAGACATGTGGAACAAACCTAAAATTCCTAATGATTTAAAACCAAGTATTAAGCTGCCAAAGTATTTCTAACAGAAATGTATTCTCCTACATACTCTGTATTTTAGGAGATACACTTCTGGAGACTTCTTCAAATAAGGCATTTATATAAAGAATGAGATTCTATTTGTCTAACTTTTTTGTTTCCTGCATAATTTTCTTGGTTGGCTCAGCCTCAGAAAGAAACCCCTAGAGCATTCAAATCAATGGGTATATAGCTTTGCCTAATATCTGCTTACAACCTAATAATTTATCTATCAACCTAAACAGTGCGAAGAGGAAAAAGTTCTCAAGTCAGACTTAGGTTTGAATCTAAATTTTGGTTACTAGTATTTAACTTTGGGCAGCTTGCTAAATATGTAACATTTCAACTTTCTTCAAAAAGTGGTTAAAGGAGACACTGGTGAGTACAAGGTATCATATTATTCTGAAATGTACAAACATAATTTATCAAATTATGTGCCTTGGATAGTCACAGAAATGTATGTTAAGGTATAAAACTAGAGACAGATTAAAAATCTATCGTGTGTTAAGCTATATTACATTGTAATTATGGTTAAATGACACAGGTAGATATTTCTAATACATAAATAACAAAAGGCTTAGACATTATGTAAATTTTGCCCAGCTAATGTCATTCAATCATTAGACAGAGTATAGGATTGGGACATAGATCTTTCTGATGTTGTCTTCCTGAAAATCAGAAAACTCTTTAACCAAATCTTCATAGTTTGCTTTCTAGCTTCAGTTTTTGCTCAAAGTCACCCATGAGAGAGGCCTTCTGTAAGCACCCAAATCACAGTACCCTACCCCACTACAAGTTTCTCCCTATCACTTTATTTGGATTCTGAAGACTAATTATTACCTAAAATCTTTGTCAGTCTGTCTATTGTGTAATTGGAACTTAACTCCTTACTCTATGCCTTTTGTGTCCAGTGTTACATGACTATCAGTATCTACTGAAGACCTATTGCTGATACCTGTTCTCATTCTGTCACTCTATGTAAAATATAAAGACTGAGAGTTCTAGTTATTGCATTAAAGCAACACAGACACATTAGCTACTTTATTAACCTAATAAAAGTCAGACCCAAGTATATTTATACAGTAATGAAATTTCTAAACTTACCTCTATAGCAGGATAATAGTTGTAATTCCAGTACCAAAAAGTTCTGGGTAAAAAACCTTTTATTAAGTGGTGTTCTGGTACAAAGGGATGAAAAGTTTCTTTTCCAGTGGTATCTCTGGAATCTCCAGCTTCTACGTTTATAATTTCCATGCATTTTCCCAGTGCTAAATCTTCAATTGAGGAACTATGTGTACATTTCTCTGTTTTAAATGCATCAACAAATCTCTTCAAGGCTTCTTTGCTCAGTACATATCCAGCTCCTCCACTCATGTAGCCTTGCTTCACATAGGGCTTAAATCTTCTTCCAAAATAAATGGGTCGCTCAGGGTCATATTTTGAAAGAAGCCATCTTAAATTGTCTAGTATCACATATGTATCATCATCAGCTTTCATAAACCAATCAGCATCTTCTAAATAATGGTCATGAACATACTGAAAAGCTTTAATTGTTTTCCAGTACAGCTGATCTCTGCCTTCTTTGGTTTTTAATCCCACAGTAGGGAAGTCTTTATTTTCTTCTGAACTCATAAATAACACTTTGTTACAACGCTGGGCCCATGTGGCTTTGACGTGTTTGGCCTTTTTCTCTAGATTTTGAGGGCCTGTCATAACCCAACAAAGAATTTTAACTTTTTGATAGAGGTTTTCAGCGATGTCTGTGTTTTCATCTAGCAAATAAATGTTTTTAAAAGTTATATTTAGATGTAAAAAACAAAAATACTATATTAAGAAAACATTTGTTTAAACTTATTTCAAGGACTGTCTTCTACCCATTTACTTACTAGTGACTTAGATTAAATAAATCAAAACCCAATCTAATATGTAACTGATACTCTGATTTATTAGTCTCATGTCAATTTTATCCAGAAGATAGCTAAAGTTATCTATGTCCAACAATGATTCACTAAAAGTATCAGTATCCGCTGGAAGTTTGTTAGAAATGCAAATTTCAGTCAGACCTGCTGCATTAATAAATCTCCTATTAATTAATATGCACTTTAAATACTTAAGTTTCTGCTTGCTGCTTTATGTTACAAAGAAAGCACCAACTTTTTTTTTTTTAGCAGAATATTCACAGCATTTTCTCATTGTTCTGAATGAGTTTCTAAATGGCAGGGGAAAAACATGCTGATAAAGTGCAGTTCATTTTTGAAATTCATTAGAATCAACTTCTATGAATTTCTTAAGTAATATGTGCTGGCCTTGAAGGCTGTCTGATTAAACCAGTTCAAATAGAGGGATTAATGAAAGCCCGAGGCTATTTCTGGTAGTATTATATATTTCAGTTTCAAGTACAAATCCAGCAGCCACAAACAGAATAGGACAATGCACAAAGGTGGAATTCCCAAGTTAGTCTACTGTAGAATTGTATAAACTACAGGTTTGCAAAGATATATGGAGCTAGTCAGAGTATAAAGCAGCATGCTTATTTCATCAAGGAAGGATTTCTACTAAACAAAACAAAGCCACTTAATAAAGAAAAGAAATAAGTTAGGGACTTAAACTGACTTGCATCCTGGTGTAAGCTTCGCATCTGGATACAAACAATTCACAGGGTATCAGGCAAATGCCACAATATGAGTGACAATTGGGCAAGAAGAACCCAATTACATGATTCTGACTAGTGCCTTTCAAACTATCTGTGGTTTTAAAAGAGCAATCTTTTTGATTGTAAGGGATCTATCTTTTACAAATATGATAAAAATGAATCAGAAAAACATGAGCTGGAAAATATATAAACTTCGGTCTATAAGTATTTATTTTTAGATTCACACAAAAGTATTTGGCCAAATTAACTTCCTGGCTACATTACTTAATTTTAATACTTTTTATTTTGGTGTCGGTATTGGACTCCGGGTCTTGTACTTGCTTGCTTGTGGCTGGTGCTTTACCACTTGAGCTATGCATCTTAACCTACTTTTTTGCTTGTTAACTGGAGATGGAACCTCATGCATTTTTTTCTGCCTTGTCTGGCTTCAAACTGCAACCCTCCAGATCTTAGCTTCTCAAGTAGCTAGTATTGCAGACATGAGCCACTGGTCCCTGGCTTTAATACTTCACTGGCAGACCAGCCAAAGTCTGCAAATCACACTTGAGAGTACAAATACTGTAGGATATTTTCTAAGAAAGCATACCCTTAAAGTTAAATATTGAGTTAAAGCTTCAGTGCTTAAGAAAATTAACAATATCATAACTTACCAGTTAACTGAGACTGAATAGAAGTTTGGGTGGGAAATCAAAATATTACAATCTAAATAACAAGAATTCACAACCCAGAAGGACAAAATGCCAACAAAATCCCTCCATTTTCAGTTAGTGTGGATGGATTGATAAAACCCCCCATCTGTCTAACTTAGGATAAGACAGCTTTCAGATCCCACTGCTGGGATCTGATAGATATTTTCACCTTTTAAATTGCTCATTTACTAGTTACTGTGTACCAGCTATGTGCTACAACAAGAGAGGAAAAGATGAATACGATTTATTTCCTGCCTCAGATGAATTCAGTTTAACAGAGGAACTTCACACACAGGCAAACAAGTAATTGCTACATAGTAGGAGATGCCATAATAGAAGTAAGTACAAGGGCTTCAGTGTGTTGAGGGAAATTAAGTATAACTGATAAATTCTATAGAACAGTGATATAAGGACTCGATCAAACAGAAAAGGGAAAGATACAGTGACACTAAGAAAGAGATGATACAGAAAAAAAATAGTTCTTCATATGAGTAGAAGACAAGACACAGGGAAGTTAAGTGCAAGTACATGTGTAAGTAAAAGCCAGAATTAAGGGAATGTACTGTATATACTGAGAGAAGGAGATCTGAAAAAATGGTAAAGAAATAGAATTATTAGAATTCAGTGACAAATGGAATTTATTCAAATGTGTAGGAAACCATGTATCACAGTTTCATAGTTTTCTGACTTAAGTGATGGTAACTGCAATATAAAATAAGGAATATACTGGGGGAGAACAAGTTTTGAGAATGGGAATAAAAACAAGAATTCAATATACATGTTAAATCTGAGGCAATAAAAGACTTTACGATAACCTACTTCTTGTGGGCCACTGAGCAGAACCAATATTGATCCAATATATGTGCCTGCAATGAGGCCCAGCATAGCCTGATAACTGGGAAGTATGACTCTAATTCATCATCCATCATGGAGCCATGCTGCAGCACAAGTACACAGCAACCAAACTGATCTGTAGTAAGTACAGGGTACTACTCAGAGCTTAATTATTGTTACATAATGTTCACGTAACATAAAAATGTGTAGTAGTATGGATCTGCTTGATAGTTGATAAAACTTACTCAGCTTTGAAAACACTTTCCAGTCTCTACATGAGAGAGGTTAGGTAAGAAATAATTTACTACTGGAAAGATTAGATAAACAACTGAATGTAGAACATCTTAGAATTCTGATTATTTTCAAGCTATATGTATTCTCCTTAGAAAAATAAATCAGAGTTGGCATTATGCCTTCTCCCAGTAGGCTACATAACACGGAAAGGAAATTAAAATTACAAGGTTGATAATATCAACCTAAATGACAAAAATCTCGGAGAAAAGCAAATTAGGGCACCTACAAGACTCAACTTCTATGACCCTAAGAGATCAGGAGAACATAAAGTCATCATAACACATTATTACTTTTTAAAAAATTTTCTTAGTTTCTCATGATGCTCAACAGGAAAAAAGGTTATATTACCTACTAATAAAAATACAAATTTGAGATTTGTTTGTGTATAACATTTACATGTGAATATGTATATATACTATATAGAGAGAGAAGTAGAGATTTTAAAAAATAACATGGATAATATAACAAAGCCATAAAAAAAAAACTGGACCTAAAGAAAACTTTTCCAAATATTATGCTGTTTTTCATTTTATGGTCTTTGAACCATTTTTTTTTTTGGGGGGTCCGGTCGTGGGGCTTGAACTCTGGGCCTGGGTGCTGTCCCTCAGCTCTTCAGCTCAAGGCTAGCGCTCTACCACTTGAGCCACAGTGCCACTTCCGGCTTTTCTCTTTTTGCTTATGTGGTGCTGAGGAATCGAACCCAGGGCCTCAGGCATGTAAGGCAAGCGCTCTACCACTGAGCCACCTTCCCAGCCCCTTTGAACCATTTATTAAAAATTTATATATGAAGTGGCGCTGTAGCTCAAGTGGTAGAGCGCTCGCCTTGAGCTGAAGAGCTGAGGGACAGTGCCCAGGCCCAGAGTTCAAGCCCCACGACCGACAAAAAAAAAAAAAAAAAAAAAAAAAAAATTTATATATTTTATTTTTATTTATTGTAAAGGTGATGAACAGGGAGGTTACACTTACGAAAGTAAGGTAATGAGTACATTTCTTTTTAAACAGTTACCATTTTACTTAAAACTAAATTTAAAATTAGTAGCTTTCTAAATAAACTGACTTTAAACAACTTCCTTCTCCTAAGGGAAACTAAAAATTGCCTTTTAATATCAGGAATGTAGATTTTGTTTATAGATGTAGTGTGTGTGTGTGTGTGTGTTGGTCCTAGGGCTTGAACTCAGGGCCTGGGCACTGTCCCTGACCTTTTTTGCTCAAGACTAAGCACTCTACTACTTGAGCCATAGCATCACTTGTGGCTTTCTCAGTAGTTAACTGGAGGTAAGAGTCTCACAGTTTTTTCTGCTGGCTTTGTGCCATGATCCTGAGCTCGGCCTCTTGAGTAGTTATGTTTATAGGCATGAGCTACCACTTTCCAGCTCTTATAACACTTTAATAACACAAAACCATACCTTTATGTTGGCTAGAATCTGCATTGAAGTTCATTTGACCTTCTAGATGATTCTGTCCAATATCATCTGAATGTCTAGCGTGAGGATCATTATGAAGAATATTAGGCTGAGTGTCATCCTGTTCTCCCAACAAAATACTAAATAACTGAGAACATAAAAAAAATCCTATTGCTGATCCACAGAGGAAGGTTAAAAAATTCAGCCAAGATTTAGAGGCCATTTCCTGAAAGTGTATTTCTGAAAGAGAAAAAAAAGGGAGGGGGGGAATATATTAGCAGGATATTTCAAAATTATAAAGCACGATAACAACAAAAACAAAAAGTCTGAGGTTTAACTACCATGGAAAGTTCCTTTGGTATAGGAAAACACTACTTCTGGTATGTATATGTAATCTATGCATGATGTCCCATGTTTTATCTCTAGATTATTCAATACAAGGTAAATGCTATATAGGTATATCATATTGCTTAGGGAATGATGACAAAATCATCATCACATGTTCAGTAAGTATGTAGTTTTGTCTCCCAGTATTTTAAATTCACAATTGCCTGAATCTATGGATGTGAAAACCATGGGTAAGAAGGCAGGAGGTAACTATCAAAACTGACTCAGCATACAAAACCTAAACCAGCATAGCAGAAATAAAAACTTTTGCCAAAGCACCAGATTTTTAAAAAGAGATTTATCTTGGAAGAAATACTTCAATTTTTCAAAGGTAAGTTTATACTACTTTTAACCATTCTAAATACTATGTGCCAGAATTTGATAAATCTTATTTTCTGTATGAGTTTGATATAAATGTTATACCATCAAAGGTTCCTGCACAACTATTAGTAGTTATCTTAAATTGGGTCCCCTAGAAGAAACTGGAAAATGAGACATGTGGGTGAAAGTGATTTCTTACGAAGTGTGGAAAAAATAAAATCACAAAGATAAAGGTAGATGGAGGCATCACAAATACTAGGCTAAGAGAATATGAAGGACTTGGCTTCAGTCACAGCTACTTCCAAATAAACTCTGAAACCTGTGCAACTTGCTATATCTACAATGAAATGGGCTTAGAGCTTCCACTTCCATTAGAGTAGACTCTTGAATACTCCTACAGAAAGCCATCAGGGTTCTTTTATGTAACTCTTTTCCTGTCCCAAGAATTTCCTTATTCTTGTTTCTTCCCTCCCTTTCTAAGAACTGATTTGTTCATATTCTTTAAATTATGCAATCTCTTTCTTACAAAACTGCTGCTTTGTCTCCACTCAATTCCTGGCCAACAACTAGTATATAATTCCTCTTCCCGCTGAGGTTTTTGCCTTTAAATCTTGTTGGCAATTTGTAAAATCTCAGAGCACATTTCAGTTTGCTTGAAGTCTGTGTCTCCTGAGTTGTAACTAACATCAGTCCAAATAAATTCTTTGTTTCTTAATCAATTGGTGCCCTAGTTTTTCTTAAGGTCGACAAAACTATTCCTTGGAAAAACCTGTGGGGAAATAACACAAGAAGGAAGGAAGCTAGCAAGCTACATCCCATGGAGGGCAGGTAATTCTAACTAAATCCCTCAGGGTGGTGGCACAGGACACAAAAGTAGGTCATACCTCAGAGTATACTTAAACCATCAGTCACTGGTTGAGATCTGTCCTTAGGAACAAAATTTCCAGATCTATCTCCCACATGAACACTGGAAAGCAGGTTCTAGTATTGTGAGGACAGTTCCCATAAACAACCCTGGAAGATACATGTTGGGAATGGATACACACAGCAGCTCTAAGAGGAGAATGAAAGGCTTTAACTGGCCTTTGGACAAGCACTGGCGTCATCTGTTACTACGAGTTTAGGACAGGGAAAACCACTTGGTTTGGATTTGCATTCTGGTACTCCCAAAAGGATGAGTAATAGACCATTCTAGTTAGATCACCCTACAATTGAGGTCCCTGGTGATTCGCCCAACAACATGTGATGAGATTTTAATTAATTTCTTAGTATCTACTCTAAATTACGAACAGTTAAGAATTACCAGACATTTTAAGGAAAGCTTTAAGAAGGACAAATAACAGAGAAACTTGGAAGAGACTATATAATGATATAAAAACTTAAACAAAAAGCTAGCATTAATATTTTAAAAATAAGACATTATGTCATTGCATTAATGAAATAAGATACTAGTTTTTTTTTTAATCAGAGAACAAACAGAACATATTAAATCTCCAAAAACCTGTGCTACTAAAGTATGTCAACAACATAGGATTATTCTTCATCAGACTCTGGTGGCCTCTGTGAGAGCTCTGCTGTAAATAGTACAAAGCTATGAGGGTTCAAGAATCTTAAAAGTGGCTGCAGTGGCTCAAAGCCTATAATCCTTGCTACCTGGAGGCAGAGATCTGGGGATTGTGGTTCAAGGCTAGGCCCGGCATAAAAATTCTCAAAACTCCATCTCAACCAATAGTGTGTGCGCAGTGGGGGTGGCAAACACTTACTATGTCAGCTACAGAATTAGTACAACAGTTAGATACAGTGGTGTGTGTCTGTCATCTCTCCTGATGTGGGGAAGCATAAGTAGGAGGATAACAGCTCAAGTTAGTCAACAAATAAAGTGAGACTCTCCCTTGAAAATAACCAAGGCATAAAGGCCAGAAGTGTGGCTCAAGTGGTAAAATGCCTGCTTTGTAAGTGCAGCATATAGACAGACAGACAGACAGACAGACAGACAGACAGACAGACAGACAGACAGACACACACACACACACACACACACACACACACACCCTGAAAAGCTGAGAAAACTGAGTACTAAATAACTTCAAATTAAAATATTAAACAATTTAAAAGCTTAACAGTAAAGTTTAGACAGAAGTTAAAAAAAATCTATTTTGCTAAAAGCAAACTTTTACCTTGTAGATACAAATTAAAAACAAGGTGATGAAAAAGAATAATATTTATGATAGTTACATATTAGTTTATAGGCCCAGATAAAAGAGAGGGGAACAAGTTTAAAGTCACAAAAAATGGAAAGGCTGGTGTAGAGATTTCCTGTATATTTCCTGCCCCCACAAATACACAGTCTCCTTTATTAACAACATCTCTTGCTACTTTTCATAACTGAGGAACCTACATTATCACCCAAAGTATATAGTCCTAATCTAACCCCATAGTCCATTTTGTGGGTTTGGACAAATGTACAAAATTGTCACTATATGATGGAGTATTTTCTTTTACTGCTGCCCTAAAAAGCCTAAACTACAGATGATCCTCAAGTTAAATCCACTGTAAAAAGAAAATACTAGATTTTGAAATATTAATATAGCTAACATATAGAATACCACAGTCATGCAATACAGCACACTGTGGAGGGTTGGATATTTATCCTGGCAATTATGTACCAACTGGGAGGTGCTCCAGTTCTGTGTTGCAAGGAACCTACCCACATATCACTAGGCCAGGAAAAGGTCAAAACTCACAATTCCAAGAATGGTTTATGCTAAATATATACTGTGTTCACATTATGGTTTTAAAAAAAAAAGAAAAAAAAGAAATTGTAAACTGAACAACTAAGCCAAAGGTCATTTGTATTTACTGACAATAGTGATGATAAATCTACTTACTACCTGTTCAAATACTTGTAAAAAATAATTACATATTTCTAAAAGAGAAGGGAGAGTGAAAGGCAGTGCTTGTGTAAGTATCATTTAATAGAAAACAGCTGGATTTGAAATACTTTATCTCCTACATAATTTGTTACAATATCATATACATTTTGTCTCTTAGATTTGCTGATTATGCTTTTCACAAGAATTGTGAAATAAACT
This sequence comes from Dipodomys spectabilis, assembly GCF_019054845.1. Lineage (NCBI taxonomy): Eukaryota > Metazoa > Chordata > Mammalia > Rodentia > Heteromyidae > Dipodomys > Dipodomys spectabilis. Next base: position 497,392 of record NW_024870874.1, on the reverse strand, counting down.
AGAAATGACAGAGTAAATCAGTACACTTATTCATTCTCTCACCACCAAGTCTATCTCTGTACCTCTATTTTAAAAGACATTTTGTGATGATACTTTTTTCCCTCCATTCCTTACTCATTCGCCTCTGAGCCAATAACTTTATAGAAGTTTCACATAACAGTCTTGTTTAAAAGTTTTATAATAATGTAATCCCTGTTCTCTTCTATGTGGGGAATTTGCTAAAAGACCAAATGAGTATTGGCACAGATAGCATTCACCCAATTGCTTTTTTATACGTACATAACTAAGACAAGTTCAATTTATGAATTAAGCACAGTAGAATTAACAACAGAATAAAAGTAGCATACTGAAAATAATTTGAAAATGGTGTGTCTCAAAATAACTTATTGTACTATTGATTTTACCAACTTTAGAATACATACTTTTCTTTCCTTATTAAACTGAGAACTTTTATCTTCTCATTTATAGTGATTTTTTAAAATTTTATGGCTTATTTTGGAATATCCAAATTGCCAGCATGATCACACTGAGGTCATTGATAAGTTAAAATATGGTAACCTGAAAACTCAGTATGCTCAAAACAATACAACAACAAAACCTAAACTAAAACATAGCAAACAGCAGAAAAAGAGAGAATACTATTTACAGAGTAATTACATTATTATATTCAAATACCTGGTTTTCACCAAATAATACTAAGGCATACAAAGAAAGTAATCACAGATTATTTTAAAACCTTTGAAAAGAGAGAAAAAACTCTATAGTAGAAACAAAGACAAGATATTCTGAAGCTAGGAGTAATAAAAATAATTGAAATTTGTTAAAGAGAATCCAAACCAAATTTGGGCAGTCAGGAAAAATAATTCAAACTTGAAAATAGAACAATTTATAGTCTGAGGAATGAAAGATAGATAAACATCATTAAACAGACCCATTTACACATGAAGGTAGTTCCCAAAAGAGGGGAGAAAGTCTAAAGAAGTAATAGCTGAAAATCCCCAAAGTCAATGAAACATATCAATATTAACATCTAAGAAACCCAAGAAAAGGTAAGTAGGGTAAACTCAAATATTCATATGAAGAAACATTCTAATCAAACTGCAGAAAGCCAAAGAGTTAATCTTGAAAGCAGCAAGAAAGATGTGATTTATCATATATACCAATGATCATCAGTAAGATGTCTCATTGGAAATTTTGGAGGGTTCAAATGTAATAGTTTGATATATTTAATGTGCTAAAACAGACAAAAAATTGCCAACCAAAAAATCTCACATCTGGAAAAATTGTCCTTTAAAAATGAAAGAGAAATTAAGATACTTTGAAGTTAAAAAAAAAGCTGAGGAAGTTCATTACCACTGGATTGGCTCTTTAAGAAATACAGACTCTTTCCTTTTCCTTACAAATGGGGCAGTGTCATTCTTTCTGATGGAAGCATAAAATTCACATTTATCTATATATGTATATATACATATATATCACATTTTCTTGATCCATTCATCTACTGAGGGGCATCTGGGTTGGTTTCATCTCTTTTTTTTTTTTTTTTGGTTGGTTGTGGGGCTTGAACTCTGGGCTTGGGCACTGTCCCTGCACTCTTCAGCTCAAGGCAAGTGCTCTACCGCTTGAGCCACAGTGCCACTTCCGTTTTTTCTAGTCGTTTACTGGAGATAAGAGGCTCACGGACTTGCCTGCCCGGGCTGGCTTTGAACCGCAATCCTCAGATCTCAGCCTCCTGAGTAGCGAGGATTACAAGCGTGAGCCACCAGCACCTGGCAAACTAAATTCTTCTTATTTTTTTTCTTTTGTCGGTCATGGGGCCTGAACTTGGGCCTGGTGGCTGTCCCTCAACTCTTCAGTTCAAGGTAAGCAATATACCACTTGAGCCACAGCGCCACTTCCTCCATATCTTAACTATGGTGATTAATGTTGCGATAAAAATAGTTGTGCTGGTAGCTTTAGTATGGCCTTGTTTGTGGTCATTGGGTAAATGTCCAGAAGTGGGAATGCTGGGTCACGTCACAGGGGAGCTCTATGTGTAGTCTTTTGAGGAACCTCTACACTGCTTTCCAGAGTGGTTGAACAAGTTTACACTCCCACCCATGGTGTAGTAGCATTCCTTTTGGGCCACATCCCTTCCATATTAAATAAAGTAAGCCAGACCCAAAGAAACATAAGTCCCATGGTTTCCCTTATTTGTAATAATTAGTATATGTCTAGGGCAATCTTAGCAGATGAGCAGAATAGCTCAATACCTTTGCACATATGACCATATAGGATAAGGCTAAGTAAAATGAACTCCAAGACATGGACACAAGAGGTTTTGCTTTGTTGTTGTTCTCAATGTACTACATGATTTATTATTTTTTTCTTTTGTGTTTTTTTCCCATATGGTTTATCCCGTTGTCTCTGTATTTGATTTTGGTACCCTGGGGACTGTATATATGTTTCTCTGAATTAGGGATGGTAAGGGGAACAAAAAAATGGTGAGACAAAGGGGGAAACCAATGCAACACCGATACTCAAAAGACAGTATGATGGAAATTATCTGTACACCGGGGGGGGGGGAGGATGGAGGGAGGGCAAGAGGGAGAAAAATAAGGGAGGGGGTAATAAGTTGAACAGAAATGTACTCCCTACCTTACTTATGTAACTGTAACCCCTCTGTACATCACATTGACAATAAAATTAAAATTGAAAAGAAGAGAAATACAGACTCCTCTTCAAACTCTATTACAGAGCTATAGTATTGGCACAAAAACAGGCCTGATGACCAATTGAACAGAAGACCCAGAAATAAATCCACAGACCTATTGCCATCTAATATTCAATAAGGGAACTAAAAACACAGGCTAGAAGACAACCTCTTCAACAAACGATGCAAGGAAAACTGAAACTGGACCCTTATTATCACCATTCACCAGCATCAATTCAAAATGGATCAAAGAACAAGGTAAGGCCTAAAATCATGCAACAACTATAGGAAAGAATGGGAGAAACATAGGACTCCTTGGCACAGGTAAGAACTTTCTGAGTAAAAATCTAGAAGCACAGAAAATCAAAGGAAGACTTGATAAATGGGACTACATCAACCTAAAAAGTTTCTGCAAGGCAAAAGATATAGCAAGAAGCCAAAAAGACAACTTACAGAATGAGAGAAGATTTTTGCCAGCTACCCATGGCCTAATATCCAGAATAAACAGAGAAACTGAAAAATTAAACCCTCAAAGAATCAACAATCCAATTAATAGATTAATAAATGAAATAAAGAGAATCTTCTCGAAGAAAAATGGCCAATAGAAATACATAAAGAAATGTTCAACATCTTGGCCATAAAAGAAATGCAAGTAAAAACATTAATCTGGGTGCTGATGGCTCATGCTTGTAATCCTAGCTACTGAGGAGGCTGAGATCTGGATCACAGTTCAAAGCCAGCCCGGGCAGGAAAGTCCTTAAGATTCTTAACTCCAATTAACCATCCAAAAACTGGAAATGATGCTGTAGCCCAAAGTAGTAGAGCTCTACCTTGAGCAAGAGCTCAGGGACAGTGTCCAGGCCCTAAGTTCAAGTCCCAGGACCAACAAACAAAAACAACAACAACAAACAAAAACTGAGATTCTACTTCATCGCAGTTAAAATGACCATTATCAAGAAAACAAATGATAACAGATGCTGACGCGAATGTGGCCAATATACTGCTGGTATATAACTTGTTCAACCACTCTAGAAAGCAGTATAGAGGTTCCCCCCAAAATTAAACACAGAACTACCCTATGACTCAGCAAGTCTACTCCTGGGCATTTATCTAATGGATTACAAACCAGGATACAGTAAAGCCACTAGGCACAACCATGTTCATTGCAGCAGTATTTACCATAGTAAAGGCTTAGAAGTAGCCCAGATGCCCCTCAATGGGCAATTGGAACATAAAATGTGGTACATCTGCACAATGGAATTTCAGTTATTTATTAGAAAGAATGATAGTGTATCCTTCGTAAAGGAACAGAAAGACCTGGAAAATTATGTTAAGTGAAGTCAAGCCCAAAGGCCCAAAGGATGCATGTTTGCCCAGCATGTAGAAGCTAGTTTTAGACAGTGAGCTTATATTTTGGGTAGTATGCAAATATATACAAATATATTGACTGAAATATGGTAGCTTCAAGGGAGAATTCAATGTAACTTCTTAGAAAGTCAAAGTTAAAAAAACATCAGGACGCTGGTACTTAAAAGGGGTGAAGTAAGAAAGGGGTGACACTGATGAAGATAAACTATTTGTAAACTGCTTTGTTAAATAGAAATTCCTTTGTATTTAAATAATTTATAAAAGATATGACGATATTGAAAATACAAATACAGAAAAAAGATACTCCCTATGACTAGTAGCCAAGAGAATAGAAGTGGATAAAATAATACGAGGTAAGATACACTTAAAAAAAATGACAAGACAAAGGATGCTCTAAGAGAGAAGAATAATTATAAAAAATGTATATATCTGGTAAGAGACCATTAAAATACATAAAGTGAAAAAGTGAAAAAAAGTGAAAAAGTGGGGGTGAGTTCTAGAACCATATAGAGGATAAGAAAACAGAGGACCTGAAGTATACAATAAGCCAACCAGATCTAATAAATATCCAAAACACCTTACCCAAAAGAAAACATATTCCTCTCAAGTATACAGAGAATATTTCTGAAGACAGATCATATGCTAGGTCACAAAAATCTCCATATTTCCAAAGATAGATGTCAGACAACCACAAGATGTCTGTAATCACAAAAAGGTCACATTAGGAATAAATAACAGAAGGAAAACTGAAAAATTATAGAAATTACTCAAGCATATAAAAAATAAAGGAAATCAGAAAATGCTTGGAGACCAATGAAAACAAAAATATCAAAACTTTCATAAAATACACAGACAGCTAAGAAGGGCATTTACAGTTATTAACTTTAAAAAAAGAAAGATCTTTGAATAAAAGACATTCACTGGATAGAAAGTAAAATTATCTATTTTCAGATTACGTAAATGTAGCAGGATACAAAAATTACCACTAAAGTCAGTTTCATGTTCACAGACTAATATTTCATATTGTTAAGATGTCAGTATCACTGTCAAAGGATCTACTTAATGAACTACTTAGTAAAATGTCAATGTTTTCTACAGAAACAGAAAAAAATCCACTTACAATTTTTAAAGTAACTAAAAAGACGGGAATAATCAAAATGGTATTAAAGAAAAAAGAGAGAAATGAAGCTGGAAGATTCATACTTCCTGATCCCCAAACTTCCTACCAAGCTCTAGTAACCTAAACAGTATGGTATTGGCATAAAGTCATACTTGAAGTCTGAAACTAAACTCTCATTGTTCTTGGCAAGGAACCAGAACCACTGACCAAGCAAAATACAGTCTTTTAAACAAATATGAGAAAACTGGATATCCACATGTAAAAGAATGCTATTTGTCACTTACACAATGGAATGAATATATGCATATATACACTAAAACTAACTCAAAATGTACCAAAGCCTTAAGTTTAAGAGTTGAAACTATAAAATTCTTAGAGGCAAAAACTTCACAACACTGGATTTGTCAGTGATATGGTTATTATACCAAAGACCAAACAAACAAAATACAGCAGCAAAACTGGATTTCATTGAAAACATTAAAATGTTCTTTGGAAGACACAATCAATCAAGTTTAGGCAAACCACAGAACGGGCAATATTTACAAACTATACCTATGATAGGGGATTGTATTCAAAATAGAGAACTTATAAAATTCAACAAAACAACAATCAACCCAATTCAAAATGAGCACAAAACTTGTTATCTCTTTAAAAGATATATGTGTGTATGTAAATGGTAAATAAGTACATAAAGTAATTCCTAAGCATGAATAATCATTAGTGGAACACTAAAACTATGAGATGGGACCTCATATTCACTTAGAATGTCTACTACCAATAATAATAATTACTATAAAAAAATAACAAGAGGGGGCTGGGAAGGTGGCTCAGTGGTAGAGCACTTGCCTTGCATGCCTGAGGCCCTGGGTTCAATTCCTCAGCACCACATAAGCAAAAAGAAAAAAGCCGGAAGTGGTGCTGTGGCTCAAGTGGTAAAGTGCTAGCCTTGAGCTGAAGAGCTGAGGGACAGCGCCCAGGCCCAGAGTTCAGGCCCCATGACCGGACCAAAAACAAACAAGAATTGGAAGGTATGTGGAAAATTGGAACAGGAACCCTTTGTATTGCTGTACTGGTGTACTGCTCCTGTGGAAAACAGTATGGCAGTTCCTCAAATATTGAAAATAATTAACATGTGATCCATCAATTCCACTTCCCATATTCATAACTGCAATATTAAAAATAACTAAACTATGGAAACATACCACACATCCACTGACAGATGGATGTTAGCAAATATACAGAGAATGTTAATCAGTCTTAAAATTTTTGACATATGCTACAAAAATGTAGGAAACTTCAGGGCATTTTTAAAAGTAAGACAAAACAACCCCAAATATATATCCACTCCGTTTCCAACTCAAACCTTCAGCTTAGGGTTATCAACATAACATTCCACATTCATCTTAATGCTCCCCAAAGAAACAAGACATTTTTTCTGCTCCTCAGAAAGGTCTATTTATTAACTCACGAATACTAAGTCTTGCTGTGCTTTAAAATTTCAAATATTACTGCAGCTAAATTTTGTTTATCACAACCCTTCTCCAAAATCCTATAATGCTCATTTCTTCTTCAGTAAAATGCTGGTAAGTCCTCTGCTGTACAAATCTCCTTTACTGTAGGAAATTAATTAGCCTCACTTTGTCAGCCTACAGATATGTCCCTGGTGGTCTTTATCAGAGGAACTTCATCAGTTTGAAACAGTTTATGAAAAAAAAAAAACAAGTACATGTGGAAACTTAATACATAATTCATATACCATTTCAAATCAAGAATAAGATGATTTACTCAAGAAATGGTATTAAAATAATTAATCATCTGGTTAAAATAAAAAGCAACCAGCTGGATTCCTTTATGATAATTAGCAATTCCAAATGTTTCCAAGATTTCAATATTTTAAAAACTGAAATTAAAACAAAACTAGAAGAAAAACATCTTTTTGCATATTTTTATCATGAATTAAAATCTTCCCAAAACTTTGAAGCTATGACTATAGAAAAATTATGTTAAAAGTCTCTGGATACATTTCTGAGGGCAAAGCAGTTGGTTAAAAAGAATGTTTCATTATAACATGTTTTTATTTTAAGTATGGTATTGAGAAAAAAATGATCAACTTAATACAAAAGAAATCAAAATTAAAAATTTACAGGAGAAAGTACAACAGTCAAAGATGTTCAAACTTTGCTCATGATTAAAGGAAAGCAAGTCAAATGAAGAGATACTATATTTAAACTAGCATAGTGGCAAAAATTTCCAAGTTTATTAACTGGCATATATGCATTCTTTGTCACAATACACATTTTTACTCTTTTGGAAGAGCATTTTATTATTTATTTATTTGTCGGTCGTGGACCTGAACTCTGAGCTGTCCCTCAGCTCAAGGCTAGCTCTCTACCACTTGAGCCACCTTCCCAGCCCTACCTTTTAAAATTCTTAACTGAATATACCTTTCATCATCAAAAATTTATCCTACGGACACAATCATGGATGCCTTTAGAGATGTGCGTGACAGCTGGAACATGCCTGTTTGTTGATAGAATTACATTCATACAACATAATGCTCTGTCGAGAACAATGGCCTACACTGGGCACCAATCAATAGCTCACACTATAATCCTAGTTACTGAGGAGGCTGAGATCTAAGGATGGAGGCTTGGAGCCAGTCTGGGCAAGAAAGTCCAAGAGACTCATCTCCCATTAAGCACCAAAAACCTGAAGTGGAGCTGTGGCTCAAGTTGTAGAGTGCTAGCCCTGAGCAAAAAAGCCCAGAGACAGAGCCTACGCCCTGAATTCAAGTCCCAAGACTGGCACAAAAATAAATAAACAAAACCAATGGCCTCTATATGTTATTTTGATAATACAGTGATTTTTTTTAAAAATTAGAGAATGAAAAGAGAAAACAAACTCAAACAAATAATAAAGATAAAAGAATTGTTTCATTACCATCTCTACTACTAGTTCTCCCTCAAGTTAAGTGCTATTCACTATTTAAAATCTTGTCAAAAAAAGTAATGCCTATATCAGTACATATGCATGCTCACCTTTTAATTTACATTTAAATTATGCTGTATCTAAGCTCTACCTTATCCTTATTTTTTCCTCAATGCAACCTTACCCACTTTAATATCCATGTAAAAGATTTATTTTTAATATAAAATAAAAAGGTCTGCATAGCATAGTCTTACTTTTTTAAATGCTTGTGTATAAGCATGTTAATAGACATATAAACAGACATATAAACACACACATATCTTATGAGTAAACTTCTGGGAATGTATATTGGATGACATGAACAAGAATAGCAAATTCAAACCCTGTGTTTTAATTTTAATGTTCAATCTTCGCATTTTACCTGTGACTTTTCTGATAAAAACTGAATAAAGGTAGACTTATTCTACCTTTAGAATAGTAGAATTAGTATTAACACTACAGTATAGTAGTATTTTACTAATAGTAAGATACTAATTCTACTATTAGAACACAGTAAAAAGCCAGAGAGGACTAATTTCCTTATACTTGTTATACAAAATGATCTCTAGGTCCTTTTCAGACTTTCCCAAGTTTCAAGAAATGACTGCTACCTGTACCATAAACATTTCAAATTCAACTTATCCAAAAGTGAGTCATTACCATCCTCCTTTAAATCTGCTCATCTTGTCTTAAGTAAATGGTAATTATCTAAATTACTCATCAATGGATTTCTATTTCATTCCTATCCTGTATACAGAAACTAGAAACTCAAGGTCTTGCACATAACAAGACACACTATACCACAAAGCCATACACACACACCATCCCCAGATTTTCTTAATGTTCCCCTCACTGTTATCCCAAATTCAATGGCCAAGACAAGTTGTAACACTTGGTTGCCTTCCAGGAGGGGCACTTAGTGACTGAGGTAAATACAATAGAAAAGAAGAGCTTACTTTCTACTTCATTGTTTTATTCTTGTTCTTCCCTATAATTTTAATCTGATATGATGTATCCTTTTCTTTTACTTACAGCAATAAATAAAAAATTCTGGGCTGGGAAGGTGGCTCAGTGGTAGAGCGCTTGCCTTGCATGCTTGAGGCCCTGGGTTCGATTCTTCAGCACCACATAAGCAAAAAGAAAAAAGCCGGAAGTGGTGCTGTGGCTCAAGTGGTAGAGCGCTAGCCTTGAGCTGAAGAGCTGAAGGACAGCGCCGAGGCCCAGAGTACAGGGCCCACGACAGGACCCAAAAAAAAGTTCTAACCGACTCTTCCCTTACTTCAATCTTTTCTTCTTTAGTCTCTTTTTACCAGTAGCCAGTGATCCTTTTAAGATAGAAACTAGATCTTGTCAACCATTTGCTAAAAACTTCAGCCATCTTCCTATTTCATTTAAAAAGCCAAACCTTAAAATGACTTTCACTTGGTCTGCAGTCTTATTCTACCCCTTTCTTTCACATCTATTTTGGTGGTTTGGAGGCAAAAAAGTGAGCAAGCAGCTCATTTTCATTTCATATGATTGATCCTAATACTGTTTCCCTGTGTTTTAAGTAGAGACTCATTGCAGTTCCTTTAAAAAAAAAAATGCCAGGGTATTTGAACCAATTACTCATGTCTCATTTCCCCAACTACTGCAAATTTTTGCTTCTCAGAGATCTTTTTCACCATTCCATTCTTACCAGCAGCACTTATCATGCTTATCTATTTAATACTTATCTAGTATTATTCTACTTACTCATCTTGTTTACTCTTCTCCATCTTGGTCAGTGCTTCTTGACCCTGAATGTTCATTTGGAAGGTTAGTTAAAAGTTTCCAAATCAAAAGATCTGCGGCTGTGTCTGAAAATTTGCATTTCCAACAAGTTCCAGGTGTGCTATGGGTCCAGGCACCACATTTCTTGAAAACCAAGCTTCAGGACCACAGAAAATGTAAAGATTGGAGTGATAGAGGGGAAAACCAAGGACTGCAAAGAGTTATAGAGCACATTCTCTTCTAGAAGTTTAAGAGCAACTCTCTGCCAACATCTTAAGATATGTAGCCTGGAGAATCAAATTTGGGAAATGACCTAGATTGTGGTAATTATGGCAGCTTTAGGAAGTTAATACAACAACCAACAATGCAAATGACTAAACCAAGTGGTGTAAAACATCAAATTCTGCCTACTACTCACTTTCTACCAGTTGAATGTGTTTTCATTGTCAATTAAGGACGTTTCCTGTTTTAGAATTTCCCCAATACTGGTTTCTCCTTGTCCTTAGTATGTTTCTTCAAGTACAAAGCACCTCATATCACAGATGCTAGAGAACTTCAATCTCCTTTTTTGTTTCTCAAACCTTCTTGTGGCCTCCCATAGCTCAAGGACTTGTTTTATTTCTCCAAAGGATGTTTCCTATTTTCACACATCACACACACATCTGGGGCATGAAGTATATTATGTCCCCTGGGATATGTGATTTAGGTGCAAAGTAAAGTATTTAAGTACATACTGAAATTTCTTTCTAACCAGATCTCAAAATGAAATGTTAACCTCACATTTTATGAAATAAATCTTTCATTTGAAAGAATGAACTTAATTGCACTGATAAAAAAATTATATCACTTCTTCCTTTCTTTCATCTTGTAAAATAATTTGTACACAAGCCTCTTCACTAGAATCCCAACAAATCATTTGAATGTATTACAAAAATTTGTACCTCAAGTGTAACTGAAGTGCAACATAAGCTCACATTTTTCTATTGAAGGTTCATTTATAAACATACTCACAAATACTTCAAGTTCTGAGTTCACTATCAAAGACTACTTTAAATTATTATGGCTTTCAAAGGTAAGCTGTATAACATGACTTTCACTTCAGCACATACATACAACATACATACAAATAATATATAATATATACCTAAGACACACTTTGACATTTATATTGGGTACACATTAACTTCTTATATGTACTCCTAAATAAACTGGTGATAATCTAAACATTTCTTGGTATTTAATATATTCACAAATACAGACTAGTATAATTTAAAAGTGTAAATGAAAAGAAAAACCTTAAATGAGTGGTAATACGAAGTATTTTTAAGATGCTGAATCCTAAGTAAAAAAATACAGAAACATATAAATTCCAAAGAAATTTAAAAGACATTTAATAGTTCTCCACTCATAATACAAAATCATTCTCTTTTCCTATAAATTTTAAATGAGTCGTTTTCCTTACTAAATCACTATTGTAGTCAACATATGGTACCAAGAGTTACGTGTCTGATAACTTAAAACTTTATATTCATTTAACCTGTACATCAATACTTAGTAGAGCTGCAGAAATAAAACAAGCAGTTTATTATATACAATACTTACAAGACAGTTTTTAAGCGACTAAAATTCATTTGACATTTATCTGGTGAGTGGAAAGCTGTCATCTACACACCTTCTAAAAACTCAAGATTCTCACCTCCCAAACTTAAACTAGAATTAAACAATTTGAAATTATGCATAACATATTTTTTCTTGGCATCCAGGCACAGCTATCTATGTCCTACGTCCAACTTTTAGCAAATTAACATATCTCTGACCCTTACACATTGCCTAATTACTGTCTGATATGTTAAAGTTGTAAGTATAACTTTTCAATTCATGCGTTATGTCTTTAAATATTAAAAGAAAACGCTGATATCCACAGTGAATTTGACGATCTAGATTAGAAATTTAGGTAGCTTTCCCAGAATATATTTAAATTGCTAATGTTGTTTTGGAAAATGGGGGTTTCTAAGAGCTAAAAAAATCACACACACCTCTATGATAAGCATAAGAGTATATAATTTATCTAAGTTCACAGTCGTACGGACAATTACCCAGCAGCCAGCAATCCCTCACACCTTGGTTGGGAAGGGAAGAAAATCACCAATTCCTTTGCCTTTCCACACACCAAGCGCCACGACCGCACACCTGGCAGGTTCACTCCGTCGGCGGCAAGGAAACTTAAAATATAATTAAATCTGGGTACAGACGAGCCTGATGATCCACATTAGCCCCGGGCTAACCGCAGGTACTCGGGCGAGGCACCCGACGGCGGGGCGCTCAGGCGACGCGGCAGCCCCGCGGCGATCGCGACCAGAGCCCCGCACCTGGGCGCCGGGGCCGGCGGGACGCGCCGCTCGCCCGCGACTCGCTCGGGGAGGACCCGGGGGCGGGGCGGGGCGGGGCGGGGCGGGCGGGGCCGGACCGCTAAGCGGTGGGGTCCCGACGCCCGGACGCCGCGCGCCCGGAGGAGGGAAGGGGGGCGGCGGCGAGGGGCGCGCGGGAGGGCGAAAGGAACGACCCACCGCCACCCAGGGGTTCCGTGTCGGCCGAGGCGCGGCCGCGACCCCCCGACCGCGGCGGCGTGCGCGGAAACACCGGCACAGGAAGTCCCCTCGACGCCCCCGAGCCCGCCGCCGACCCGGACACCTGTTTGGCCGCGTCCGGCGTCGGTTCCACAGCACCCCCCGCCACCACCCCCCCACGCTCCCCGCTAGCTCACACACACCCCGGGGGAGCCGGGACCTGGGACCCGCAGCCGGAGGGCGCCTCCGCCGGCCGTACCTGCCACAGCCGCGGCGCCCTCTCGCCCCTCCGGAGGGGGCGGAGGGGGGGACGACACGGGCCCGGCGACCTTCGCTCCCGTGGGCAGCCGCAGAAGTGGCTGGTGGCCGCTAGCCGGGGCCGCCCGCGGCCGCCCAGATCATTCACCGGTGGCGGCGGCGGCAGCGGCGGCCGAGGCGGGCCCAGCGTGCGCTCCCGCCCTCTCGCTCCGCCCCTCCCCGCAGCGCGTCCAGGCCGCTGCCCGCCTTCAGCGCAGCCGCCACCCAGGGGTCTCCTAGCGCTGACGTCGTCGCCGCCGCACCAGCCCCGGGGAAGGGCGGGACCGGAGGGGCAGGGTGGGCGGGGCTATGGAGACGTGCGGACACGGGGATTGGCTGTGGAGCTCAAGCCCCGCCCTTCTGCGAAGGGGCCTGGGAAGTCGGGGCTTTCAGGAGCTGTAGGTTTAACTGCGGCCCCCTGGCGGAGTGACCCGGTCGTGTCCCGCCTTTTCAGTCGTGCTGGGGCGGGGGAGGGGGAGGGAGCGGTTCATGTCTGGCTTCCGGACTTAGGTGCACAGTGCATCAAGTAATCGGCAGGATGCGAAGCTGGGGCATGCCTGAGGGGCTTTTGCCTGAGAAACAGACTGTCACGCTCTAGGAGTGTCTTGACCTCTTTTAACCAGTTTGGGGTTCTGGTTTTTTTCTTTTTCCTTTTGTTGTCCTCTCCCTGAACTTTACTCTGTATCTGAGTGGCCTTAAGGAAAGGAAGTTTGACAATCTGAGGTATGTTTGGGAGGGGAGAAAAAGACCAGAAGATCCACCCCGTCGGTGGTAACAGAAAGTCGTGAGAACGACTGAGTGGTCTGAGTTCCATCAGCATTCAAATCTGCCCCAAGCACCGGAAGAAGTTCCTGGGGTCTCCGACAAGTCTTCTGCCCTTACAAGGCAAAGACTTTGAACCGGGAAGCTGTCTTTGAAACCGGAGGGCTGCCACCTGTTGAGGCGGGAGGGAGGTCTGCACCTTACTGACGTTAGCCGTGATCTACCAGGCTGAGCTCCAGGATGAGGAAGCTGTTCTCGGCTTCCTCTGCTGCTTTGACAAGCTTTCTGCAGGGAGTTCTTTAGAACCCTTGACCGGAGAGTGTGGACTCGGAAGTCAAACTGCATGGGCCCTCTTCATTCTCTGTTGCTTATTGTGCTTGGTGTAGACGGATGAAGTGATAAAGCTCTAAGAGGTTTAATTTTTACTCTGGTTCTGGACTATGGTCAAAGAAGACCGCAGCTGTTGACAGCTGGCAGAGATCTGAAGTGAAGCAGGATATCGTAAGATAAGAAACGGAGTTGATAGGAGATGTAACCACACTGGCCCACCCTTACCTCGTTAATCCATTAATCACAGGAGTGAATGAACAATTTATAAGAACAGACCCCTCATCAACTTAAAGGTTCCACTTGAACCCATGTCTTAACATCTCATAATAAGGATTAAGTTTCAACCTAAGTTTTGGAGGGGACATCCATATTCAAACCATAGCAGGCAGAAATATTGGTTACCTTCACAAATTAGCTATGCGTTCTTACCACTACTTAAGAGTATGCTCAAGAGAATCACCAATGTATTTTAACTTATTGTTATTGTCCTTCACATATTTTAGGTTCAGTTTTAGTACCATTTTCCAGGATGTATCAATGGATCTAAAAGAATCTGAACATAATTAAAACAAATTACATCGAATGATACAAAAAAATCTTAAATTACATCTAATGATACTAATCCAAATTTATCTTTTTGTTCAGATGAATAACTGAAGGCAGAAATATAAATTTATAGGTCCACACTAGAAAAGAAGGCCATAATATCCAAGTTAGTGTCTTTTCCCAAGCTCATGTCTATCTTGTTCTCCCTTGCAGCCTTAGCTTTATCCTTTTCTCCCCAACTTCTTTCCAACCGCATCCCCTTCTACAACTTTCTTCGGTATCCTTCTACCCACTGTAAAACAGAAAAAGGAGACCCCTCTGTGGTCAAAGTGTTCCAATAGAAAGCAAAACAAAATTCAAGATTATCTCATTTAATTTATTGAAAGTTATAATTAATAAGTAATAACATTTTTTCAGTGAACAAAGAAACTCTTTGAAGATAAGATAAACCATAGTTATACTTTGGAAAATTACAGGCAAAAAGGGCTGAGATCTCTTAATCTTTCTCTTTTTGGCAATTTTGAAAGGTATTTTAAATAAGCATATTCAAACAAAAATTTTAAATGTAAAGAGATGGTTATAATTTGACTAATTCCTATAATCTTAAAGATGCTTACTTTAAAATTTCTGTGTTACATTCTCCCACACATTTAAAAGTAAACACTTAAGGAAATATAAATACAGAATTTTTAAAATTAATATCCGATGCACAGTTTTTTTTTTACAGGAAGTCTACATCATGAATTTTAAAATGTTTTTTAAAAGTTGCATAGTGTCTGTTAACTGGGTGTATCATCAATATTTTCTTGGCTGATATTTATGGATTCTCCCCTCAAGATTTTACTATTATAAACAATTCTTAAGAAATTTCTTATGCTTCTAACTTTGTACAATTGTGCAATGATCTCCTTGGACACATTATTAAAAACGACATATCAGCTACATTGTTATCAACTGGGAAAAAACTAAGTTGTGGTTACTTGAAAAATATAGTTTATATGTGGGACTCAAAACTTACTGGATTCTCTCATTTGAAAACATAAATCTCAGGAAGTATCTGGTTGGTATCTAATATTTCAGTAATGCATGTCAAAACTCCTTGAAGCAGGAAAATAAACATTGTGAGTAGTCTATGCCAATATCCTTTCCAGTCAAACCTGACTTTTTTCTCAGGGTGACAGTGTGTCCTTTAAAAAGATTCACTTCCCCCAAAACACTTGTGAGTCATAGCAGATCATATGACACAATCAGTGAGAGCAAAATAAATGTCTCTAGGAGGGATTTTAGGAGAGTTTGTCTTGCATCCATCCTTTTTCTTACCTGGAACAGGAACTCTGAGTAGCCATATTCCAACCACAAATAGAAGCCCCACATGCTATTATAGTATAGCCAGAGGTGCTTGCATTCTTGCTTACTCTGGAGGGCCAGAGTACTAGTTCTTGACTGCTCACTTTTGGATTTTTGTTATGTGACAAAAAATAAACCTCTTCTCTATTGGGTTTTGTTATGTGGGTTTTTGGTTGTAAGCATTGGATGCAATTCCCACTTGATATAATAAGACAGGTCATCATTTATTCATCAGTATATAGAGAATTTGTGGTAAGGTAAACAGAATATAGAAATAGAAGGTACAAACCAACAATAATTACTTACAATAAACTTACTCCTAATAAACTTATTTTTATTTTACCCAAATATTAAATATATCTACAAATCATTTTATAATGATTTTAATTTTGTAAATTAACTTACAGTTATTCCAATTGTAGTCATAAAATATAATCATAAATTATTTGATACTGCCTTCCAGGGGTGGTGCTTAATTCCATTTAACTTAAAATTTGGGCTGTACTTAATGACTTGTTCTCATGAGTAGAATGAGGTGGAAATAATGTAATATGACTTCTCTAGGGGAATTTGTAAACCATGCTAGATTTCTTCCTGTTCTCTCTCTGAAGTTACTTTCTGAGTAAGGTAGCTGTCAACTCATATTTGTAAGCCCACTGGGACAACTTATGAAGAGAGTTACTTGGTGAGTAATGAACTTCCAGTGGATAGCCATACAAGTGATCTTGTAAGTAGATTCATCATCCCTATTCAAGCCTTCAAATGACTGCTTGTATCCCAAGTCAATATCTTTTTTATTTTAACTCTTATTTCTGTTTCCTGGAATTCATTTAGAGAAATATTATTTTATATGATCAGAAGTATAGAGACATTGTACCTTTGCTTCCCTCCCCTAGGAGTATCCTCCTTTGGTCTCATTGCCTGTGAATACCTAGAGTATTGTATAATTTGTCATGTCCCAGTGTATTTTAGATCTTCGGTCTAGCTTCTGCACCAGGTCAATATCTTAACCTCAAAAATGACTATGATCTAGAACTACTCAGTAAGCTGCTCTCAAATTCCTGGTCTACAGGAATTAAGATAATCCATGTTTAAATAATTGTCTTATATCATTAAGTTTTTGGATAATTTGTCATGCAACAATAATCAATTGACTGGAGCCTAATATAATGTCTGTCACATAAGCAGGAATTTAGTTATTGTGAATGAATAAATAATCGAATGAAGTATATCTCTTTTACTCTAAATAAGTTACATATAATGATACTGTCATTTTTGATCCCTGCAGAAGTGTCATTCATAGCAAGTAGTTTGGACTTAAGTATATGGCAGGATGGTAGGTCATTACGTGTCTGATCTCATTTTATTAGCCTCTTGAAAATTTATTGTGCCTTAAAAAGAATAGCTAATTATGACTTACTCCTTTTTCTTTATATGAATTAATTTGTAACTTGGCTAGGTATTTGCCCCTCTTTATAACAACAGTGGTACTTAAATATTTAGTAACATGCATATATTTTACCAGTAATTTGGTCTAGAAGTTCATCCTAAAGCAAATTTCACCTAAGTGAGATGGTGAACTACATGTCTCTTTAGAGAGGACTTGGAATATCAGAAGCAGAGAGTTTGCAGTTGTTGGTACTGCACAGTTTGGTAGCAAGTGTAACCTAAGAGGTAAATTTATAAGGATTCATATGACAGAGTCTTAGTTAAGATTCAAACACTGATTATGTATTGAATTAATGGTCTGAACTCCTTGGTTTTGTTAGGGAGTGGTCCTATGTTTTTGCTAAACACATGTACTTATGATAGAATTTAATTTATGAACAGGCATACTAAGAAATTAATAGCAGTAACTAATAAGATATTTGTTACAATATATTATAGTAAAAGATACATGGATATGCTCTTGCTCCACAATATTGTATTGCACTGTAGATTTTAACAACTTCAGTATATAATTCTTTCTTCTTATTAAGAACTTCCCCTTTTCATTTAAAAGGAACCATGGCTTCTCTTTAGATATCAAACAGTACCACTATCTTTGTGCTTTGGGGTCATTGTAAAGTAGAATAAAGAGTTACTTGAGCACAAGCACTGTGTAATTGGTGATAGGCCACCCGATCATTGAGATTGGCTTCAATAAGACAGAAATGGATGGGGATTTGCTGGGGGTGATTCATGGATCTGGGTGGGGTGGAGTGGCCTAACATGAGATTTCATCATACTATTCATAATGATTTAAAACTTATGAATTACTTATGTATGGAAATTCCTACTTAATATTTTGTGAGCACAGATAGTCTAGGCAAATGAAAGTAGAGAAAGTGAAACTCTAGATAAAGGAAGATTACTATATAATTTCTTTCAGCCATTTAGTTATGCCTCCAAAACAGTTAGACATTAGATTACTTGTAGTTGTAAATGATTTCTTAGTAGACAAAAAAATTCTAAGACAAAAAAAGGGCAGAGCTGCACATGTTCCATTTCTAGTACCAAACTTGGAAGTGAACAAAAGTGGACACTAGGAACCTGAAACCAAGAAAGTCTGCCAAGTGAAAGTGTGCTTTGAAATAGGGCTTTCTTCTCCTGTTGAAAATATATGCCCATCTAATTCTGTGGAACCTGAAAAAGCATTTTCTAGAAGGTGTTTATTCTTTTTTTCTTTTCTTTTTGTTTTTTGTTTTGTCAGTCGTGGGGCTTGAACTCTGGGCTTGGGCATTGTCCTTGCGCCCTTAAGCTCAAGGCAAGTACTCTACTGCTTGAGCCAGTGTGCCACTTCAGTTTTCTAGTGGTTTATTGGAGATAAAAGTCTCATGGACTTTCCTGCCCTGGCTGGCTTTGAACCGTGGTCCTCGGATCTCAGCCTCCTGAGTAGCTAGGATTACAGTCGTGAGCCACTGGAGCCCGGCAAGGTGTTTATTCTTTTTTTTGGTGGGGGTGTGGGGGGGGGGGGATCTGGTCGTGGGGCTTGAACTCTGGGCTTGGGTGCTATCCCTCAGCTCTTCAGCTCAAGGCTATCACTCTACCACTTGAGCCACAGCACCACTTCCGGCTTTTTTCTTTTTGCTTATGTGGTGCTGAGGAATCGAACCCAGGGCCTCATGCATGCAAGGCAAGCACTCTACCACTGAGCCACCTTCCCAGCCCCAGGTGTTTATTCTTTACAGCTATATTTTCAAGAGTTTGAGACAGTTTGGTGTTATTCTGACTGGTATTAGAATGAGGCAAAGATGGAGAATAGAGCAGAGGAGAAGATAAAGTCTAGGTAATACTTATAACCTCAAAGGTTGCTACGTGTGCACCGAGGAAGTGATGTCTCAGGAAATACTCCCTCCCTGATGTTGTACTATATTCCTTTAGTTCCCTGAAATAAGAGTCATAACTTTCCTTCCTTTGTGGCTCATGAAAAGCAGAACACATAGGTTGTAAATGAAATATGTGGTTTGCTTTACTATGAAATGACAACAGAGAGATATATATATATATATATACACACGCACACATATAAATGACAACATATATATATTTATTTAAAGAACTGATGTAATTCCTTTTGGAATTTTTATTTATTTATTTATTTATTTATTTATTTATTTATATATATTTATTTAAAGAACTGATGTAATTCCTTTTGGATTTCTGTCCATCTCTGTTGAGTAGCCCTTGGTCCTTATTCCTCAGTCTCATCGAGAAGTTAGACCCCATGGCTGGTTTTGTGCGAGGGGACCTTTCTCCCTCCCTGCCTACAGCTGATGAGACAGTGTGGATCTATGAAAGAATCTGATTCACGTTCCTTCTAAAAATCTGAAATTGGGACACAGAAGTGTTAACTTTTATCTCTTAAATATAGAAAACTATAACCAAACATGGGTTTTAACCAAGCACATAAACAATATACAGATAGAAGTCATTCTACAAGGAGAGAATAATAAAGCAGCAGATAATCTGAGTAGAGCCCTTGACCTGTGGGGCTCCCTGAAGGAGAAGGAAAGAAAGAGGAAACTAGCTTTCTGAATTCTCAGAAAGGTTTCCATAGGTTTCCATAGCCATGGTTCCATAAATGGCTTTATAGCTTCGTTCCTTAAATGTCTACCCTGGTTTTTATATTGAATTATAAGGGTTTGGCTGTTACTAAATTACTTTGAATGAGTACTTTTTCCATTCTTTAAAATATATTTTCTTGGAGCTGCATACTGGTGGCTCATGCCTGCAATTAGCTGAGAAGGCTGAGAACTGAGGATCATGATTTAGCCTGGGCTAAATCATGATGAGTCTTATAAGACTCATCTCCAATTAACCATCAAAAAGCTAGAAGTGGAGCTGTGGTTCAAGTGGTGGAGTGCTAGCCTTGAGCAAAACAAAAAACAACTCAGAGACAATGCCCCTGCCTGAGTTCAAGTGTGTGTGTGTGTGTGTGTGTGTGTGTATGTGTGTGTTTGTATTTTCCTTCTTGGGATTAGAGAAATGCTTAAGTAGTATAGCATTTATCTACCATGCACAAGGCCTTGGTTTCAATCCAAACATACACACATAGAATAAGGTTTAGCTGGGTATGCTTGTGCATGCCTATAATCCCAGTGCTTGAGCCGTCAAGATAGAGGCCAGCCTGGACAGCATAGTGAGACTCTCTCAACAAACAAACATATAAGTAAATACAATATATTCTATCACTTTATTTAAGACAATTCTTTGTGTCTCTAGGAAATCTGGTCTGATGAAATAACAAGGCTTTTGAAAAGCTTGCATGAAGTAGTCTTTTGAATCCAGGAACCAAATGGCAGAGTGAGAAGCTCAAAGTTCTTGTCCTCCCATATAAACATTAAAAGCAAGATGAAATTGTTAGAGCCAGTTTTCTGAGAACTCTGGAAAAGTCATAAGGTTATACCAATTAAACAAGCCGAGTCGCAAGAAACACATTTGAAAACTGTATGTTTTGTGGCGATTTTGCTTTCTTCTTTCCCTGTCCTCTTCCCTTCACAGGGACAATGAAAGTGGCAGTAGTCTTGCAGTGGCATGTCTGGTACAGCAGCTGCTGGTATAATGTTACTATGTACATAAAGCCATAGTAGCCCCCCTGAGCCCAGAGTGGCACTGTTTACTATGTTCCAGAAGGAAGAAAGCAAACTTTGAAAATGATTGTCAGTTTGAATATGGTCTGTTTCGAGCTGAATGGGTATACTATAGTCCGAATTGGGCAATTCCCCACCTTCAAATTCATTTGTTGCAGCCCCAACTTCCAATGCAACAGGACTTATAAGGAAGTAATTAGGGAAAGTGAGGTCATAAGGGAAGGGCTGGATAGAACTGGTGGCCTCTTACTCCTGTCTGTTGTTCTTCAAGTGCACACAGAAAAGGCTATGTTAGGGCACAACAGAGGTGAGCAGCTGGAAGCTGAAAAGAGCACTAGCCAGAAACCAGTTTTTCCATGTGACATTCTAGACTTCAGAACTTTGAGAAAATAAATTTATGTTGTTTATGCCACCAAGCTGGCATAACACACCTGAGCAGGCTAACACAAGGAAAATGGATAAACTGTGGTCCATTTAGACAATAGAATACCATTCAGTAAATAAAAGAAATTAGCTTCCAGGATAGTAAAGGAACCTTAAATGCATATTACTAAATAAAAACAAAATCTGAGGGGCTGGGAAGGTGGCTCAATGGTTGAGTGCTTGCCTTTGCATGCATGAGGCCCTGGGCTCAATTCCTCAGTACCACATAAACAGAAAAAGCCGGAAGTGGTGCTATGGCTAAAGTGGTAGAGCACTAGCCTTGAGCTAAAGAGCTAAGGGGCAGTGCCAAGGCCCAGAGTTCAGGCCCCATGACTGACAAAAAAAAAAAAAGAAAATCTGAAAAGGCTCCCTGCTGCATGATTCTAACCAGGTGACATTCTGGAAAGGCAAAGCTATATAAAATGATCAGATGTTACTAAGAAGTTGTGGAGAAGGAGAGATGAAATTGGAACATATGGGAGTTTTTAAGATAGGGAAATTTTTCTTTTTCTTTTTGGAGTGATCTAATGATTGTTATTTTACTTTAAATTTTTTTTAAATATTGTGAAGGTGATATACAGAGGAGTTACAGTTACATAAGTCAGGTAATGAGTACATTCCCTTTTGATCAGTGTCACCCCTTTCCCCCTCATTCCCTCCTACTTCTTCCCCTCCAGACTTCCCTCCCTCCAGGATTGTACATTTCATTTGCAACATGTATCTAGTGGGTTTCACTTTCTTTTGCTTTTTTAATATTTGCTTTGTATTTTGGATATAGAGTCTCATTATTTAGTCTTAAACTTGTAATCCTACTGCCTAGCCTTTCCTGAATGCTGGGATTACAGGTGTATACCACCTGGCTATGGAAAATATTTTATATAATACTAAAATAGTGGATACATGAAATTATACCTTTTAAATATATAGAATATATAACCACAGATTCATGGTAGTGTAGTTTTATGGACTCTTGCTGATGATGTGTCATGGATATGGCATATTGACAGTGGAGAAAGTTTTATATATACATGAAGATTCCTAATAAACTTCATTGTGAAACTAAATTAATTTAAATAAAAGTATTATTTTTTAAAAAAATGAACAGTAAAAAGCAGGGAAGCAAGTCATCAAATGCAAGTAATCCTTAATGAGAGTTAAAAGGCCTATTTCTCATCAGAAACCATGGAGGGCAGATGACAATAAAGAAGATATTTAAAGTCATAAAAGAAAAAATTAGTATTAATAAGTATTAGTATTAATTAGTATTATTATTAGTATTTAATGGGAGATGAGAGTCTCACATGCTGTGGGCTGTGGACCACAATCCTCAGATCTCAACCTCCATAGTAGTTAGGACTATAGGTATGAGCTACCAGCACCCAGCTCTGTCTTTTATTTCTATAGGGTTCACAGACACATGTAGGAAAAACTACAAATCTGTTGGGCACATGCTATATAAAGGTGTAGTAAGACAGTACCAGCATCAAGGAAGAACACAATTTTCATGTTTCTGAAGTTAAGTTAGTATCAGTTCAAAATATATTGCTGTAAATTTAAGGGTGTGAAATGTAGTCACCATGGCAACTACAAAGAATAACTGAGAAGATATATGAAAAGAGAATGAGAATGGTTTACTTGAAAAATCAACTAAATGTAGAAGAAGGCAACAATGGAGGGAATAAGAGACCAAGAATATGTGAAACATATAGAACATGAGTGGGAAAATGGCAAAAGTTCTTTGTTACAAAAAGCCATTTTAAATATGAATGGGCTAAATTCTCAATCAAAAATCAGAGACAGGAAGAATAGATAAACATGACTCATTCATCTTTTGTCTACAAAAGATTCATTTTAGATCAATAGACAAAAATAACTTAAAAGTGAAATAATGGGAAAAGATACTGCATTTAAGTAGTAACCGCAACAGAGGAGGGGTGACTATGCTACATTAGGCAAACATTCTAATGAAAACAATGACATTATATACTATTAAGAGGGTCAACTCATCAGAAATATATTATAGTCACTAACACATAGGTACCAAACATCAGAGACCCCAAGTAGTTGAAGCTAATAATGGTCAAATTAATGAGAGACAAATAATTCTACAATCATAGTTCAGGATGACACTTTCAAAAACTGAATTTCTAGACATAAAGATAAAAGAGTAAGGAATTAGAGGATTTGACCATCAAGCAAATCTGGTTGAACAGACATTATATAGAACAGTCTACCCAGTAACAAAAAAAATTCTTCTCAAAGGTGCATGAACATTCCAGGCATGTTGTTTGTTAAACCACAACACAAGTCTCAATAAAGGTGAAAATGCTAAATTGTACAAAATATCCTTTCTGACTAGAATATAATGAAACTATAAATCAGAATAGAAGGAAAACTAAAAAATCAAAATATGTGGAAATTAAGCAACATATTACTGCACAACAAATGGATAAAAACAACACAAGAAATATTAGAAAACATTTAATGCTAATGAAATAAAAACATGCATATCAAAACTTACACAATGCAGTGAAAACTGCTGAGGGAAATTTATGACTGTAAATACCTACCTGTAATAAACAACAATAATCAGTGTCTTAACTTTATCGCTTGAGAATCTAGGAAAGGAAGAACAAACTAACACAAAACTAGCAGATGGAAGGAAATGATAAAGATAAAATAAATAACTGGCAACATTAAAATTGATATTTGAAAAGATTGTCAAAATTGACAAACGTCTAGTTCAACTGGCAAAGAAAAAAGAGAAAGGACAACTGAAAATCAGAAATGAGTGTGGAAATACTACTGGCTTTACTAAATAAAAATTATAAAGGAATATTTATTGTCGATGTGAGTAATTGTACAACAGTTGGATATCCTACACTGACTGGGAAAATTACTAGAAACACTAGCTAAATGACTGGAAGTGAAAAAGAAAATCTCAGTAGAACCATAGGAAATAAAGAGATTAAGTCAGTGTTAAGAAACCTCCCAACAAGACAATGTTATGACCTCAGGGTGGAGAAAATCCAGAGGCTTGGGCAAATGTGACAAGGAGTTTTTATTTGGCTGGCTGTGAGCCTCCTCCAGGAACCCAGAACAGCCCCAACCTCCAGTAGGGCAGTTTTTATAAGTCAGAAGCACACACAGGTGGCGGTTTACAGAAGCTCAAAAATGATTGGGGGGAGGGGATATTCTTCAGCTGTGGTCAGGATCAGGCAGACAGCGTTCTGGAGGCCAGAGATTCAAGCTTGGAATTGGGGGTTATTAAGGAATGAAAAAAGCTGGGTTATTACAAAAAGTTTAGGACTCTATGTCTTCACTGTTGAATTCTGCTAAATATTTAAAGAACATCATCAATCCCAAAATTCAGGTAGGAAACAAAGAAGAGATAAACTACCAACATTAACCTTATTCCATACCCATGAAAAAATATTACAATATATAGATTAATATCCTTTACGAATACCGAATTAGCAAATGAAGAGTGACAAATGAATAGATTAAAAAATGAACAGTAAAACAAATCTATTAACATATTAAAAGATGTACAACATGACTAAAAAATAGGGAAAGAAATTTATGAGAAGACATTTCTTCTAAAATTATATACAAATGGAACTGGGTTCATGGCTCAAGATCATTTCACCATGCTAATCAGTGCTGACCTCAGCAATTAAGGAAGTTTTTTGTTTTTTGTTTTTGTTTTAACTTTTACCTTTAATCAGAGAATTTTGAAATACTTCCAGTGTGACAGGTATACTGATAACCTTATTATGCTTGTCTTTGTGCTAAGGCAAACTTCAATAGAAGCAGAAGATATATACATATTTTAAGAAGTTTTTAAAACATTTTTATTAGCTTCAATTAATTGCACAAAGGATTCTCATTTTTGGCATTCCCATACATACAATGTGCCTTGATTAGATTCATCTCCCCTCCTTCACTTTCCCTCATCCCCCACCCACTTTCCTCAACCAGTCACAACAGGCTTCATTGTTCTTTTTTCACACATAAACATCAAGTATTTTGACCACATTCAACCTCCTTCACCCTCTCTATTCACGCTTCTTGCAACAATACATGGAATGGAAAGAATTCATGTTTTCCTATGTTTCTATGTTTTATTTAAATTCCACAAACTATTTATAAAGTACAAGGTATGAGACATGATGTTATTTTAATCCTGTCTCTGTTAAATATTTCTGAGCCACTGGTCTTCAATTGTAAAAGACAGGTAATAATGCTCATCTTTTAGAGTGGATGTATTAGTTAAATGGAAGGATATTTGTGGACCTAAGCACACTGCTAGTACTCAGTAAATGGTAGTTATTTTTATCAACAACTATAATGATAAGAAATGGATTGACTGAAATTTTAAGAGGCAATATCTTTTCCACAAACACTTCAAGTTATTACCACATTTTTAGTCCCTTAACAGCAAGTGCTGATTAGCAAACATAAAGATACTCACTATAAAGATGCTTATACTGAAATGTGTGTAAGTGGATTTTTATCCAAGAGGCAATTATCTCTAAACCACATGAATTGGACTAAGTGATTTCTGGGTTCTTTTTTAACTGGTAAAGCCACAAGAGTCTGTGGATAGAATGGCCCTCCAAAAATTAGAATCAGTTGTTTCTGTCACTGCTTTAAATGAACCCCAAGATAAGGACTCAAATGTTTTTTTCTTTCTTGCTATTGTTTCTAACATATTTATAAGATATTTCTTTGTTGCTTTGTATGTCCTTCCCCCATGGTATAACCCCTGTTTTCACTGTATTTGATGTAGGTATAATTTGTGGAGGGGAAGGTGGACTCATTGCAGCAATAAGATGTACAAGATGTTATGTCGAAAAACGAACTTTACAACTTTGGCTCGGGGAGGTGGGAGGGGGGAAGGGATGGAAAGGGGAAACAAAGGAGGAGGCTACAATGCTTGATAAGAAATGTACCTTGCCCATGTAATTGTAACCCCTTGTACGGTATTTTCACAATAAAAAAAACAGCAACAAAGAAAAAAAACAACTCTTGTTTCCATTTCCTGGAGTTCATTTCAATAAATATTATTTTAGTGATCAGATGCAAAAAAATTTAAACTCTAACATTTTCAAAATATTTATCAGTGTCAAAGTAACAATTTTTTTATGAAAATGGAAGTTACTACCCATCATTTTGTTCTACTCTTACAGTTACCTACCCTATTTAAATTATTATGGCCCAGTATTTTCTCTTAATGCTAATTATTTCTGTTGGTTACTGTCTTTATATGTGGAGGTTTTTTAGACCTAAACAAAAGAGAGAGTTTGGCTTTCTATCTATCATCTGTCAACATATTAGTCTTGGGGATTGATCTCTCTAACATAATTGCAACCGGCACTATATACTTTTGGGTAGATGCTTAAACACATACCTTTTGTTTCATCTTTTGTGTTTAGGAATAAGTTGCATGTATGTGGTTAGAATGAAGTTAGAATCAAACCTTATCTCTACTTTGAGCTGAACTTGGCATCTTTTATTGAATCAATCCAGGGTAACTAACATATAGATGGTGTTTTTTTTTCCTCTACCACATATTTATCTCTACATATATCTTCCTAATTCTTACCTAAGAAAAGGAGTCTGATTTCTCACAAGAAACAGGATAATATTTTGTTTCCTTTCCTTCTGTACGTCAACCACCTAATGTATATATTAGGACAGTCAACCAAGAGTATACTCTTTATACACTCTATTACACATCAGACTGCAGTTAAGGAATAGGAAAATAATAGCTATTAATTAGAATTGAAGGTGGAAAGTGGAGATTGAAGAGGAAGATACCTTCTTAAAGGACTGAAAGATCAAGAAGGAAAGTCAAGTGATAAGTACAAATCGAAATCAAAGAAACTCCCCAAGTTTAGAAGAACCAGAGCTCTAGTTAGGTGAGGACACTGAAATTAGTACCCAATATGAAATGTAAAGACTGGATGTATGAAGGAAAGAATGAGGGAGGGAATGGAGGTCCGGGAATTTAACTAGGTTTACTTCATTTATGATTCTGTAGTCATCTGCCTTTGAAATACAGACATATTCCCCAATTTATGAATATGAAGGAGGAGAGGGGAGAAAAATTACCTAGTGTATGAGAAAGGAAATGATAAGAAATGTCCAATTTGTCAGACTTGCAACACTTGACTGAATGGCCAGTTCCCTTTTCTTCCATTGTTTGTTAAATGTGTTTTTATGAACTGTTGAACTATTTGTGTAGAAAAGTACATTCTTTGAATTGCATCATCTTAAAATGAACTTTTGGAATATAGAGCATATGGAGAGAGGGATCTTTTTCTATTTTACTAACATTAATTATCTAAAGATTGCAGAAAAGGAAATTTAAGACAGAAAAACAGTGACTTGCCAAAGGCATCGCTGTCTAATTAATTCAGCCTAATTTGCAATTTGATGAACTCTTATTCAGTTTGTAAAACTTCTTTATCTGTTGAACCTCAAGGGAGCCTTTGCCTTGAAAAGATGATTGAGGAGGATGGGAAGGAAGAGAACAAACCACAATAGTCCAGCTCTCTTTCTATGAGTGTGGAGGTCTCTGTTACTTATGCAGTCTATTTCTTTCAGCCTCCTCCTTCTCCTCTTCCTCCTCCTCCTCCTCTTCCTTCTCTTCCTCCTCTTCTTCCCCCTCCTCCTGTTTGATTTCTGACCCTTTATAGCACTGCTAGTCTTTCTTTCTTTCTTTCTTTCTTTCTTTCTTTCTTTCTTTCTTCCTTCCTTCCTTCCTTCCTTCCTTCCTTCCTTCCTTCCTTCCTTCCTTCCTTCCTTCCTTTCTTTCTTTCTTTCTTTCCTTCCTTCCTTCCTTCCTTCCTTCCTTCCTTCCTTCCTTCCTTCCTTCCTTCCTTCTTTCTTTCTTTCTTTCTTTCTTTCTTTCTTTCTTTCTTTCTTTCTTTCTTTCTTTCTTCTTGCTTGCTTACATGCTTGCTTGCTTGCTTTTTTTGGCTTGGTAAGTGGGGCTTGAATTCTGGGCCTGAGCACTGTCCCTGAGCTCTTGAGCTCAAGGCAAGCGCTCTACCACTTGAGTCACAGTGCCACTCCTGGTTTTCTGGTGGTTAATTGGAGATAAGAGTCTCGAGGACATTCCTGCCCTGGCTGGCTTTGAACTGTGATCCTCAGATCTCAGCCTCCTGAGTAGCTAGGATTACAGGTGTTTGCCATGAGCCTCCAGCTTCTTTCCCTTTTCATTGCTGAGTTCCAGTGTTTATACCTGCCCCTTCTAGTAGAAAAAGTAATGTCATTATTGCTATCATTTAAAAAAATTGACTTCTCAATTCTTCTGGCTCTCTTTCAAGTATTATAAGAAGGAAATTTCAGTTTGCATTCTGGAAGATTATAAATCTGTTGAATACCAGCTGTGGATTTTATAACATCCTCATGATCCTTTTTTTCTGTTTCTCAATCCCATTAAAATCTGGTGAGAGCAATGAATTGCCTCTTTTCAAAAATACGTAAGTCATAGATATATTCTGTTTGACTATGATTTCAGAAGGTTCAACAACTCACTGGAGTTTATTGATTTTAGAACCTGCTAGTGTCTCAATATATTTCACAAATGTCACAGAATTTGAAATAGGAAAAGGGTCTTAAAACATAATAAATTTTAACTTACTTTTACAAAAATAATTCAGCCACTAGGCACTGGTGGCTCATGCCTGTAATCCTAGCTACTCAGGATGCTAAGATCTGAGGACAACGGGTTGAAGACAGCCTAGTGAGGAAAGTTCGTGTGATTCTTATCTCCAGTTAACTACCAGAACAGTGGAAGTGGAGCTGTGGCTCAAAGTGGTAGAGCACTAGCCTTGAGCAAAAATGCCCAGGGACAATGCCCCATGACCCACAAAAAATATTAGATTATGTAGTAGCCATTTTCGGTAGTTGGGATGCGGGGGGAGAAGAAGAAATGTACAATTACAGGTAAATCCAAAAGGGACAAGTATTTCTTGAACACTTACTATACATACATGCATTTATGTTTGAATTTATAAATATGTATGTATGATTCCTATAAGGTACAGTTATTGTGAGAAGTTATTAATACAGACTACATGCATACAGAAATGTATATGTATGTAGTGATACCTCAGTATCTCAGGAAGATTAGTTTCATAACCCTCCAGATATCAAAATGTACAAGTACTCCTCTTTTTTTTTTTTTGGTCAGTCATGGCACTGTGCCTGAGCTCTTCAGCTCAAGGCAAGTGCTCTACCACGTGAGCCATAGTGCCACTTCTGATTTTCTGGTGGTTAATTGGAGATAAGAATCTCCTGCCTTGGCTAGCTTTGAACCATGATCCTCAGATCTCAGCCTACTGAGTAGCTAGGATTACAGGTATAAGCCACCAGTGCCCTGCTCAAGTCCTTTATCTAAAATGAATTTTATTTATGTATGAACATCTTCTTGTGTGCTTTTTTGGGTGTTTTGAGACTGTCTAACGATATAGCCCAGGCAGTCCTGGAACTTACTATGTAGCTCAGGCTGGCCTCAAATTCACAAGCCACCTGCTTCAGCTTCTTGAGTTCTGGGATCACTGGCACATGCCACAGTGCCTAGCTCTTCTTTGTGCTTTAAATCTCCAGTTACTTATGATACCTAATATAATGTAAATATGTATAAAGAGTTGCTATATTGCATTTCTTAAGAAATAAGGTACAGGGCTGGGAAGGTGGCTCAGTGGTAGAGCGCTTGCCTTGCATGCCTGAGGCCCTGGGTTCGATTCCTCAGCACCACATAAGCAAAAAGAAAAAAAGCCAGAAGTGGCGCTGTGGCGCAAGTGGTAGAGCAGTAGCCTTGAGCTGAAGAGCTGAGGGACAGCGCCCAGCCCAGAGTTCAGGCTCCATGACTGGACCAAAAAATAAATAAATAAATAAGGTACAAAGTCTATATGTGTCTAGTACATATGCAGCTCTTAAAAATATTTTTGATCCATGATTAGATGAATCCGTGAATATGGTATCCACAGACATGCAGAGTAAACTATATATATACACACATATGTTTACAAATACATAACACATAAAGTATACATGCCATGAAGTATATATGTAGAAATTTCACAACAGCTGTGTCACTAAACTTTGGAAATTGAGACTTAGCTTAGATATTTGACTCAGACCACATGCTATTCAATAGTAGAATCCAAATCCTAACCTCTGTGTAACTCCAGTGCTCTCTTAAATGATTTCTCATTTATCTTTTCTACTCAACACAAAACTTAACATTTAGGAGGTACTCATGGAATTGTGTAAAGTGGTTGAATTAAGCTGAATAGAGTCAAGTATAAAATCCTGCAGTAGGAGACTAGAGACCCCTCTCCCTTTACCCATCTTCCTCTCTCATTTAATGTCTTTTCTTTAGAGAAAAGTGGGGCAGTCTAAGGGCTTCCAAGCAGTTGGTAGGACTTTACAAAATTTCAGAGAAACATAGTAATTTCAGCAGTAATATCTTAGCAGTGTGAGAGTAATAGGCTTAGATATGCCAATTTTCATTGGAAAGGAATGTACTATAAAGTTAATGCAATAGTAACTTGATGAAAGCATTTTCAATTTAGCAAGTTCTCTGAACATTAAACTAGGCATTCTGACTGGTGCTCCTAAAATATAAAGAACAATTTGAAACATGCCTAGGAGGAAAATACAGCAATTTTAGTGTTAAGACAGTTCTCAAATGAAGTCTGATGTTAAAGGGAAAAGAATCTCATTGATTGAAGGAATTGTTCAGAATTACATGTCTGTACTCTGGCTGAGGTTAGCTAATGAAGGAAGCTAAAATTTGAAGAGGGCTAGTGAAGAGAATGAAAGTAGGACAAGAATATAGAAATCTCTGAGATAAAAGGTGATAATACTTCAGAAGAATATCTTTAGGAAACTTAATGAACACTAAACTAAGTTGAGGAGAAACTATATTGAGAGAAATTACAGTTTTACAAGTCAGTCAGGCTGACTGAGTGACACAGATTCAGACACTTGATTGATGTATTCATGATTTATAAATAAACTCGATATTTTTGGTCAGGTCAAGATCATGAAGGTCATGATGCATATCTTTTACATTTCCCCAATCCTTTCCTAAACACGTACTAAACAGCTAGAATACAAAAAGTCACACCACATTCTCCTGAAAATATCTGTAGGAATGTCAAAAACATCAGTGAATTTTACCCAACTTTCCACCACAGGTAACGGCAGCACTGTACAAAACATACACAGATTTAGCAGCTATGCAGAGGAAGTAGAAAGAACAAAACAAGAGTTTTGATGGTCCCACAAACACTGCAGTATGGAAGATGCCAACTTATACTCAAGTAGCGGATTCCACCTTGAATGGAATTCTTAGCAAGCAAATATTGTGAGGAAAACAATAAAAACAAGACGGCTACAATGTATATAAAGGATCTCAGCATATACTGTCGAACCATCAGGAGGCCAGACAGCAGTGGGATGGCTTAGGTATTCAACAAAACTCATACATCCAATCAAACATCTTTTCTGCAGAAAATACTATGAAATGAATTCAATAGAGTAATTTAGGAATTCTGAGTGTAAGGGAGATAAAAGGATTAATCACTGGAAGGTGATGTTGGACTCTGGAAGATCAGAGCCCTGAAACTGGATATGATTACCCAAAAGAGACTAGCTACATCTCTGTCTGTCTGTCTGTCTGTCTATCTATCCATCCATCTATCTATTGTTCTATCTCATGTCTATATTAAAGGAAGGAATTTCCAATAGTGAAAGGCTGACATGCTACATCCCAGTCCCTACCCTACAAGTAAAACACTTTAACAGCACAGGACATCTGGTTTCGTTTATACATAAGCAATAAAAGAATATGGTTGAACACCAAACAAATATTGTATTGCAGAAAAGTAAACTAACTAATGGAACTATAGCTATTAATACATATAAGAAAATATATAATTAAGCATCAGATAAAAATATAACAAATATCTAACAAATTAAGAAAATAATAGAAGCTATAAAAGAACAACATATAGTAGGACCAGAAAACTCAGAAATTAGATGACTAAACATTAATTATAGATTTCTGTCATTCAGAACTGGGTCACTGTAATATGCTGAGTCAATGCACTATGAAGGTTAGTCTATTTTTAGTTTAGCCTTACTCTGAAAGTATGTCCTTTTAAGTCTCAATTGACAGACTAGGGTATCTTATAGTTTCTGTCCCATGAGGTTGGCTCTGCACTCCCAATTTTTCCCCAACCTCTTGAATCCATCAAAGTTTTGATCAACTTAGGGGTTGTACCATCAAGGAAGCTGAGACAGGAGAATCACGATTTGAGTCCAGCTTAGCTTAAAGCTCCCTCAATAAAACAAAACAGTTTGCTAGACTTTTCATCCTTTTGGTCCTTTTTCTCAAACAGTCAAATATCTCAGAGCTAAAAGCAATGGTATATACCAGGCTATGTTATTCCCTTATAGTCTGAATCCTGACCTTTCAAAATGATAGTCTGAATAGCCTTTCTACTGCCAAATTATTCCCCCTTAAAAAAAACCTAGTCCCCTATTGTCAAAGTAAGGATTTGAGAAATCTTTAAAACAGAGTGAAAAACAGAAATAAACCAAAAGATACAATACAGAAAACAGAGAAAAATTCAATATGAATGTAACAAAAGCCACAAAGCAAAGCAAATCCAAAATGCATAATGCAAAAAGATTTTCTTCAAGACAAAACAATATCTATTTTGAAAGAACACACCATTAAACTGGGAAACAATGAATCCAGAAGGGTTAATATCAAGGCCTATTTTATTTTATTTGGCTTTTTTGGTCGGTCATGGGGCTTGAACTCTGAGCTTGGGCACTGTCCCTGTGCTCTTCAGCTCAAGGCTAGCACTCTACCACTTGAGCCACAATGCCACTTCCAGCTTTTTCTGTTTATGTGGTGTGAGAAATTGAACCCAGGGCCTCATGCAGGAGAGGCAAGCACTCTACCACTGAGTCACCTTCTCAGCCTAAGGCCTATTTGAGTAAAACTAGACAACAGACACATAAAGACTAAGGAAAAATAAAATCTTATTCATATCAGGTTTATTTTTATCGTAAGACACTAGAAAAAATATAGCACAATGATTATTATATACTCTAAACTTACTTTGAAGTATAAATGCTACAAAAAGCAAAGCAATTGTGAACATGCAGTACTCATGGAGTATTCTTTCCTGAGAAATCTGGCTAGAGAGAAGCTTCACAAAGCAAGCAAGCAAAACAAACACACCAAAACTACAGGATATTCTTCAGCAAAGTTCCAAATACTGGTTTACTGATAAATGTGAATTCAAAAAATGGATAGATGTCTGGATACACAGGTAGAACAATGAATAAATTTCAGTCTCTCACTGGAAAAGGAAAAAAAAGATCCATTTACGTTACGAGTTAGTACAGAATTAGAAATGTGAAGTCAAATAATGTTAGTTCTGAGGAAAATTTTGTGGGTTTTTTTAGATTAAGTACTTTTACATCCTTATATTTTAAATAAATAAACTGTCTCGGAATGTTTTGGCTAAGATGCACAGATGGTTCATAGCTGAGCCAGGAAATGGATCCAGAGTTTTATGATACTTAGTGAAGTTCTCTTTAAAGTTTTGTTCAGTCACAGTAAATATCATTATTCATTGTCCCCCAAACAAATCCTATTCTTTATATCCTATAGTAAAATGACATTTTTATTTGCTTAAAGCTTGCAGAAACAATTTATGTTTATTGTAGAAAAAATACTTATAGTCTCATCATAGAGAGAAAAACATTCTTTGTTATAACACTTTTTAAAAAGCATTTTTCAGTTTCTCTTTTTCTTTCTGGACTTTAGTGCTCATTGAACAACTGCACACTCATATGCTTTAAAAAAATGGACTCATATGCCCATATAGGTTCATAATCGTTTTCACTAAACATATTATGATCATCCAATAGATACAGACCTAAGTCAAAAAGTAACTTTAAAATAGGAATTTTAATAATACCTTTTGTTTTATTTCTCTAAGCATTTCATGAATCCAACTCAGGCAATGTAATTTTTTAAGTAATTTATCTCTTATCTGTCTCCCTTTGTATTTGGTTGTTAGGAGTGTACAACTTGCCCAGATGATCAGATGATCCCAGATGATGTCCCTTTGTACCTCCTAAAACCTAGAGGCAATATCATCAGATATTTTTTTTCCTTCAATAGGGAAAGAACGAGAGAAAATGAGAGCAGAAGAGAGTTACTGTGTACTGAGATGCCAGTAACAGTGAGCAAAAAAGAAACTAGAAGTAAATATGTTTGTATACATATTGAATGCTTACAGCCAGACATCTATGGTCATGTCCCACATGCAGAGCTCTAGTGAAGAAAGGTTTCCTGTTGTGGCTAGGTCTGGAGAAGACTGCGAAGCCCCAGGGACCAGCTAGCCCTGTATCTTGGATCTAGACTAGGAGAGCACTATTTAGCCCTTGGTACCTTGCTAGGTCCACCCTGCATCATAATGAACACATATGCGGCAACTACAAATGATTACTTCACTTAAATCAATATTCTTTGTAAACATTTTACTCTTAGTACTGCTGGTGTCGTTGTTGTTACTTTATCTGTAGCCCAGAGTTTAGTTCTGTGCCATCCTACACCCCCAGCCCCACAGAACCATTGCTTGAATTTCACTTAACAGGGCTTGTTTAAATTTGGATCAAAAAAGAGATTGGGTTTTTAAGTAGAACAAATAAGGTTTTGGCTTTAAGCAGACCTCAGTTCAAGTCTCAGTACCAGTACTTGCTAGCTATGTCATTTGGACCTATAACCTCTCTATGAGGAAATAATAGTAGTAGTAAAATGGGTAAGCCAATGCTAACATCAGCAGGGTTAGGGGAGAATAAAATAGGACAATGGATATACTTGGCCTAAAATAATTTTCTCCAGTTGTTAGTTTTTAACCTATATTTTGTTTGTTTATTTACTTGCTTACTTATGATATGGGAATTTGAACTGAAATTCTCATGTCCGCTTGACACATACTTTCAACCATATTTAAATTTGAACATGTTGGATAAAGAACTATTACATACATCAATGGATCTGTTAAAATGAAACCTCCCTGTACAGGTAACTGATTTCAATAAAAAAAGGAAAAAATTGAACATGTTCAGACTTACATCTTTTGTTCTTTCTCTTTTTTATGTTTTAGCTTAAAATGTACAATAATCATATACATAGTAGTGATTTCATGTTTATTGAATAACAGGGATAATTTTCTAGCTATTAATTCATCACGATTATGGAGATGAAACATGATTATCTCATTTTTTTACTGCCCTTTAGGAATTGCTTTCCTTGTAATCATTTATTTCTATGTGCTTCACCTTGGCTTACTTTCTGATTTTATTACTTAACATAGCTATTAGCTTTCTTGATTTCCTTTAATTAAGTTGTATTGGCACCTGAACATGGAGATGCCCCTTTTCCTTGATAGGCCAAGTTTCTCTTTTGCTGATTGTGACGATTCAAATCAACTCATTTTACTTTCTGTAATAAATGGAGTATTCCCATCTCCATCTTAATCTCAGAAGAAATGTCAACTAAAATATGTTTTAGTGACATGAATATTCTAATAATAGTATATATTTGAAATGGAAATTATTGATGTTTCCTATTGTAAGCAGCTTATTTTTTAATATATTTTTATTGTAAAAATACTGCACAGAGAGGTTACAGTTACATGAGTAAGATAATGACTACATTTCCTATTGAGCATTGTTACCTCCTCCTTTGTTTTTCCCCTACCATCCCTTTCCTCCTCGCCTCCTTCCCCCTTCCTGAAGTTGTAAAGTTAGTTTTCAACATAGTGTCTTGTACATCTCATTGTTAAAATGGGTAAAGCTGTATCCTTATTTCAACATTTTGTTATTTCCTTTTCCCTCACCAAATTAGAAAAATGTATATTCAAGATGCAGGGCACTGGAATCAAATACAGTGAAAACAGGGGTTATAACATTGGGGAAAAACATACAAAAGAAACAAAAATAATCACAAAGTACATTAAAAGTACATTAAATCAACAGCAAGAAAGATAAAACCACTTGTGTCCCTATCTTGGGGTTCATTTCACTTAGCATCATCTTATACGGTTGTATGTACATAGCTTTTGACCTCTTCTGCTTGTCCTAGACATTTGCTAGTTATTGCAGGTAAGGGAAACCATGGGACCTATGTTTCTTTGGGCCTGGCTTACTTCACTTAATCTAATTTTTCCCAAGTCTTTCCAGTTCCTAACAAATGGGGTGATGTCATTCGTTCTGATGGAGGCATAGAATTCCATTTTATATATATATACCACATTTTCTTGATCCTTTCATCTACTGAGGAGCATCTGGGTTGGTTCCATGTCTTAGCTATGGTAAACTGTAAGCAGCTTATTTATCTTGTAGTATCCAACTAACTTTCATATTGAAGAAGCTAACATGCTGGCCTGTCACTAAAAGCCTCTTTCTAGGTATATTCACTCCTATAACAAGGGTGGATAATTTATAATTGACTAAATATGGTTTTCCTGATCAGTTCATAGGCTTTAGGTCAAAAGCTATATCTCTCATATTTTATATGAAAAAGCCACGTACAATGAAATCACAGTCTTTTTGCACTATTTCAAACTCCACATTGTTTAAGCAGAAGGTATTTAAACAAGGTGGTGGCCTCAGGAGGAGCAGTGACTCTAGGAGAGAAATGGTAGTGGTGTATATAGAGGCACACGTACAGATATGATGTCCACAAGTGCACAGACACAAAGACTGGGTATTGAAAGAGTATAAAAGAAAGTCTTTGTTCTTCAAAGTATTTAAATTCTAGTCCCTTTTATCTTCTAGGAAGGATAAAATGACTTCTCTGGGAAGTTTTGAACTTCTTTTCAAAGGTAATGCAATTCTATTTTCAGAGAAATGGGAACTCTAGAGTCTAAGAAAAGGAGAACAGAATCCATGGACTTAGTGTGAGATGTACATGTGTCAGGAGCATTGCAAAATTAGAACAAAAGAGGAACTGGAAAGGTGGCTCAGTGGTAGAGTGCTTGCCTTGCATGCATGAGGCCCTGGGTTCAATTCCTAAGGACCACATAAGTAGAAAAAAACTGGAAGTGGTGCTGTGCCTCAAGTGGTAGAGCGCTAGCCTCGAGCTGAAGAGCTGAGGGACAGCACCCAGGCCCAGAGTTCATGCCCCACGACTGACAAAAAAGAAAAAAAAGAAAGAAAGAAAGAAAGAAAGAAAATTCCTATAAGTATTGCCACAAACTAGATTGGGAGGCTTAGCCAGCCTTGCATTCTTGGGGCACTGGTGGGAATAGTGATGTTTCTACCAAGCAGGCTCCCAGTACCACATGAGGAAAGCCTTGAGAAATTCTGTTTCCTTATAGGGTTTTTTTTTTATTCCTCTGGAATATAGGATCTGTTGCACCCTAGCATACTCACTGGAGTCTCATGCTCAGCAGAGGCCACTGCTTTTTAGTCATGTAACCTAGACATATGGTATATTTACTGTCTGACATGTTCTTGGACTGAGCTATTAGTTACTCTTGCATACATGTGACAAAATTTCTAAGAGAACAGATTAAAGGAAAAGGATTTATTTTGGCTCACAGGGTTCTATCTGTGGCTCCTTGGTCCCATGTGCTTAGGCAGGGCATCATGGCAGTGGGAGCTGGCTGAGAAGACTGTCCACCTCTGGTAGGACAGGAAGCAGAGATCAGAGCTCGAGAAACTAGGTGTAACCTTCAAATGTACATTGTAGAATCTACTTCCTCAAGGAAGATCTCACCTTCCAAGGTCTACCCCACTTCTGAATAATGCCATAAACTGGGAACCAAATATCAACACATGAGCTGTGTGGTCCTTTCATATTCAAATCATAGCATCGAGTTAGACTTTTGAAAGCCTTTATAAGGTTTAAGTTTTGGTGATTGGGGAAATTAATACTATAAACAAGCAAAATGTTGTAAACAAACAATGTTTAGGGTATCAGACAATGCAATGGAACAAAGCAGTGAAGGCTGATCTATGCAGGAAGTGGAAGCGATAGTGTTAAATAGGGCAATAACTGAAAAATAAGTATTTGAAGAAGAAACACTCAAAAGTATTTACAGAAAAAAAAAACCAGAATTATCTCAGGGAAGAGTACTCATGGAACAAGTAGTGATAAGTACAAAGGATCTGAGACAGATGATACCCTATATTTTTACACCAAGGTAAGTAAAGCTGAATCTGAATGAGGGAAAAATGGACTGGAATAGATCTTGTACCTGTGAATCATATAGGTCATTGTGGACCTGTGAAAAGGTTTTGGCTTTGCTCTGAGATGAGATGAAGTATGAAGTTACCTAACTGTGATTATAGAAGAGTGAGGATAGCAGTGGTGATATTATCTCTTGGGCTATTACAGAGGTAGGATAACTCCAAAGAAAGTGCTAAAGAGTCATGGGGTTCTGTTTACAATTGAAAGTCAGAGGAAGAAACATCAAAGATAGTCTCATGGCTTTAACCTAGACAACTGGAAGGATGAGATCTTTATTTATTTATTTATTTTATAGGGAACCAAAAAAATACGCTTAAAAGAAATCACACTTTTGTTTTGGGGTATGTTTAGTTGAGGTACCTAAGTAGATATGCAATTGAAGATGTCTTATAGGCAGTTGAGTTTGGAGTTCATGGGAGAAACAAGTGCCACAAAAATAAGTCAGGGTACCATTAGTATTTAAAGTCACACAAATAGACCAAGTTCTTACTCTCATGATTGTGACATTCACTTGGGATTTTGGGGCAGAGTGATATATGTTGCTATACCTCAGACTGGGAATAATAGGGTAAGGGCACCAGTCTGATATCAGTACTACTTTACTAAATACTGCAGGGAAATTCACATATTTTCTTTAAAAAATTCTCAATCAGTGGTAGAGCGCTTGCCTTGCATGCATGAGGCCCTGGGTTCGATTCCTCAGCACCACAAAAGCAAAAAGAAAAAAGCCGGAAGTGGCGCTATGGCTCAAGTGGTAGAGCGCTAGCCTTGAGCTTGAGAGCTGAGGGACAGCGCCCAGGCCCAGAGTTCAGGCCCCACGACCGGACCCAAAAAAAAAAAAAATTCTCAATCATACAATTCATTGGAATTTTAGTGTTTATCAGATTCAAATAGCTAGGAAGCTAAACAAATATATTGGTGAGTATGAATAGAGGAAGAAAGAGAATTCTACAATTATAGATTATCAGGTTGTGTAGAATCTATAAACAGATGGAGGGAAAGTGGGCTGACCCACAGTCTTCCCACTGCAAAGATCCAGAATGACCTACATCAACAAACTCTTTCCAGCTGGAGCTTTCTTAAGCCAAGATGATGATTAATTTTGCAATTAGACCATACGATTAAGGCTTATGCTCACAATTGGATGATAGCTTAGACTCAAATATATAATTAGCCTTTTAGTTGGTCTTAGAAGAACATTTGTAAACTTGCAAACTTCCGTACAGCAAAAGAAACGATTACCAGAGAGAAGAGACCGCCTACAGAGTGGAAGAAATCCTTGCCAGCTATTCATTTGACAGCAATTAATATCCAGAATATATAAAGAACTAAAAAAAATCCTACCAAAAAATTCAATCAATAAATGGGAACACAAACAGTGTTCTCAAAAGAATAAATGCAATGGCTATTAGTACATGGAAAACTATTCAATATTTTTATCCATCAGTAAAATGCAAATCAAAATGACATTGAAATTCAATCTCATTCCAGTCAGAATGGCTATCACAAAAAACCCAACACAAATGCTATCAAGGATGGGGTTGAACCTTATACACTGTTGGTAGGAATGTAAATTAGCACCACCATTTTGGAAAACAGTATGGAGGGTTGTCAAAAAACTAAAAGTCGAACTACCATGTAATCTTGTAATACCACTCAGGTATATAACTAAAGGAACTAAAGTCAGCATACCCAAGAGCTACCTGTACATTTGTATTTATTGCAGTATAATTCACAATAACCAATCTGTGGGCTCAGCCTAAGTGTCTATCAATTGATGAATGAATGAGGAAAATGCAGTATACAATGCATCCACAATGGAGTTTTGTTCATCCATACAGGGGAACTGAGCTCATAATGTTAGGTGAAATAAGCCAGATTCAGTAAGATAGATACCACATTCTCTCTCCTATGTGGAATCTAAATTAAAATTTAAAAATATACAAATGTGGAAAAGGGAACCATTTTGGAAGAGGAAAGGAATCATCAGGAGAGGAGATAACAGAGGGCAAAAAGGTGGGTATATGTGTGAATATAATCAAAGTACATTGTATACATGTATGAAAATATATAATAAAACTAATTATTTTGTGCAATTAAATATGAATAAAGTGTTAACAAAAAGTTTAAATAGAAAAGATAAAGTAAAAAAAATATAAGATTCTTCTGAGAGGGGTCATTTATGACTGCACAGGTCTTAAACTTTGCCTTATAGTTTTATATTTGGCATGTTCTCTACACAAAAAGCTCTTGATTAGATTCTCTCATTTTACTCAGCTCTTTGTTCTGTTTCCCACAACATCTTACCCAAAGTGATTAAAATCTCTCCCTCTTTTATTTTCTCTTAAAGTACCTTTCTTTATAAGGCCCATTTATAATGTCTTTTGTTTATTGTCTGTTTTCTTTCACTGGAATTCATATGAACAGAAACTCAGTGTTCTTTATTGTTGTCTCTTTAGGAACTAGTGACTGGCATATGTTATACATTTCAAAAATAATTGATGAATAGATGATTAAATGAACCCATTGGAAAGTTAACTAGAATCAACTTGTATATTACTTTATCTTCCCCTTTCAAATGTTCGTATGCTTGTTATGTCTAAAATAGATATTGTCTTTTCTGCTTTTTTTGCCCAAAAAGTGCTTATGGTGTTACATTATTTATAGTTTACAGAGCTGCATAATGGATAGGCAGAAGTAAAAAAGAAACATTGGAAACCTTGTTAGTGTGTCCAGCCTTCTTACAGAGTCTTGTAGAGTCAATTCTTTTAAGAAGGCCTTTTTCAAAGATATGTGTAGTTTTATGATTTTCTACTTCAATTTACATCTATAATTTGAACACAAACTGTCCTATTTATGGAGAACATTTTTTGTTATTATTTTATGTCTTAGATGGAGGGAAATAGTGACCTTAGATGCTTAACCCATTCCCTCCCCAGCACCACTGCTCCCACTTAAATACTCCCTACTCTCCACCCTCACTGGAAGAAAGGAAGGACAGAGGAGAAGGGGAAGCTAAAAAAGATTAGAGAAAGATTACAGAAATCTAATTAAAGGTGAACCATCATCTCCTTGTACAGAGCTATTTGTGTGGGGCTTTTCTTTCATCAGATATCAGTAACAGCCTCATTCAACCTTTCTGCCCTGATCTCCTTTTAATAAAGCCCATGTCAATATATTTGAAACTTCATCACTTGGTGTTTGCATATTGATTTCTTTAGTGTTATCAACCTTTAATTTTGAAAATAGCATTCATTTTTAGCAGCTTCCTAGCATGCTGGAGCATTCTTTGTTCTGCTTGAGGAGTTAGGTCTTTTTCTGTGTTTTGCCCTTTGGGTAGTTCTCTTCATGATTAAAATTTATATGTCAGCATTTTATCTAGCCTTTTTTCCTTCTTGTAGCAACAATTTGAAAACTTCTTAAAAATATAATCTTCCTTTTTCAAAAGATATAACAGCATTCTTGATAGAAGAGGAAGTTGCTCAAGTGATGCTTAAAGTTCTCTTGATTCCCTAACAAAAGATTTTTTTATTGTTTGTCTCTTCCCAAATTAAGTTTCTTTGGATTTATAAATAATAAAAAAATGGAAAAAATTGTATCAAACACAGTATACAGTTCTAAGGTCTTCTTTTAAGCATTGCTTGGTCATTTAATTTCTATACTCTTATCAATGTGATTAATGGTAAATACTCACCAAGCATTTATAATATAGAAAGAACTGAGACAAACAGTTATATGAGATTGGCACTATTCTTCAACTAATTTTTCAGATGACAAAACAGGCCTGGAGACCATTCCATTCAGATAATGGAGTAGTCCTTGGCAGAGCTGAAATTCAAAGCATTCTTTGTCTCAGGGGGCTATACTCCAAACTGGTATTTGACAATGCCTCTATAGGATTCATGCTTTGGGTAGTTTTCCCTTTCCAAGTCCATTATTTCTCAAGTTTTCAGTTCTGTCTTCACTACAATTGTTTACACTCTTGCTAAGGTAGTAAAGTTTGGCAGTTCATGGTACATGTTCTTAAACAGATAAAGTAGACCCAAAGCCAGCACATACAAGGAATAATCTTGAGTAAATGTTTTAGCCTGCTGTGCCTCAGATTCTTAATCTGAAATTGAGGAATAATAGTTCTTCCTTCATAGAGTTGTAATACTTAAATAAACACATACAAAGTATTTAGAAGTATCTCTGGTATAAAGGAAGTATTTAATAAATAGCTAATAATGTATTTATTGATTCAGCATATACAATTATTGAAATCTCTTATATGTACAAAATGCCAGACATCATGAGACATGATGGTGAAAAGGTTTAATGGACAGTTAAACAAGAATCAGTAGCCAATTTTGTAAATCTCTCCAACTAGTGCTTTGATACCTGAGTAGTTCAGGTTTGTAGTATGATTTTTCTAATGTAATGTTACTTTTCTAATCCTGTCAAGAGGTGGTGTTAATTTCTTGTTCTTTGAATTTGGAATGGCTGTGATTAAAGAATGTGGTGAAAATGATGTGGGATGACTTTTAGGTTTAGATGTTAAGAGGCCTCACAGATTATTCTTCAACTGGTGAGATCTAGTCTTCGTGTATGGAAGTGGCTACATTATTGCAAGATGAAACATGTAGTAGAGAGATAGGAACTCTGAGAGTTTCTGGCAATTTCAGTTACCTTGGCTAGGTTCCAGGCGTGTGGATGAAACCTGGCACACTAGACTCTGTAGCGTGTGTCAAGTTACCCTAGTCAGCACCAAATAAAACACAGGCCGATTGCCAGTTCTGCTCAAACTGAAGATTATGAGCAAATGAACAAAATATAGTCACATGTTTTGTTACATGTTTTGATCAATGATGAACCACATATGTATGATGGGCCTACAAAATTATAATGGAGCCCAAAGACTCCCATGATATTGTAACCTTCACAATGTTTCGATGTAATTACCCTCATGTTTATGGTGCTGCACATCTACTAGGCTTCCACTCTTCACTTTCATGTGTACAGCACATAAAATTATGCAACACATTGTTTACTAATGATAATAAAAGATTATATTACTGGTTCATATAGTTGCTGTACTACAGTTACCATTGTTTCAGGTTATATTCTCTGGGCTTACAAAAAGTTTACCATAAAACAGCATACTGTGCTACCCTGTCAGCATCCTCAGAAATCTCACATTTATCTGCCTTCATCTACTTTATTTCCTCCCTGTCCCCACAGATATTTTTCTAGGTTTACTTATATACATATACAATGAAAACGGAGAAAAATTCTTTTCTATTGTACAGTATTGGCAAAGCAATGAAAATATGCTGCCTGGATCTACTTTCAAATCTGTGCTGTCTTCTGCTCTCCACAGGGTTTTCCCTGCTGCATGGGAAAATATTCTTTCATTTACCACGGAGATGATTTCCATGGTAACAATAAAAAGAATGAGACACAAGTCTTGAAAAGTAAACTTCTGTAAAATATGGGGCATGATAGTGGGCTTGCCCTGAAAAATGTGGGACTAAGGTCTCCCTAATATTCTAACACTCTTTAATCCTAAGGACCAGATCTTTTCTCTAAGATAGCAGATTTTTTTTAGTGCTCTTTAGGTTCTCAGACAGGACTAAAGCTAAGAAAAGAACTAGGAATTGTTTAAGTCTAACCATTTAGATATCACTCTCTTGAAACAGGAGGTATATCCTTGGCCATATTTCTCACCAAGATTCTTGCCTACTGCCATCTGACTGGGCCTCTCTTGTGATCCACCCTTCCATTAAAAAAAAATGTCCTGGCTA
Organism: Dipodomys spectabilis; assembly: GCF_019054845.1. Taxonomy (NCBI): domain Eukaryota; kingdom Metazoa; phylum Chordata; class Mammalia; order Rodentia; family Heteromyidae; genus Dipodomys; species Dipodomys spectabilis. The sequence goes on along the minus strand of NW_024870874.1, from coordinate 453,055 downwards.
ACATTGTCCAAAAAGAAATGCACTCTTTTTTTTCATTTTTTTTTCATTTTGCCAGTGTTGGGGTTTGATCTCTGGGCCTGGGCACTGTCTCTGAGCTTCTTTTGCTCAAGGCTAGCACTCTACCACTTGAGCCACAGTGCCATCCAGCTTTTTCTGTTTATGTGGTACTGAGGAATTGAATACAGGGCTTCATGCATGCCAGGCAAGCACTCTACCACTAAGCCACATTCCCAGCCCAGAAATGTACTCTACCTGCCTTAGGTAATTGTAACCCCTCAATACATCACCTTTATAATTATAAACAATTAAAAATAAAATTCTCTTCCAATTCTTGGCACTGTTTTATTTCTGCATCTCCTCTTGTAAGCTATCCCCAAAACTTCTTTTCTTCTAGACATGAAGCAGTTCAGCTTGGAGGGAGTGACACATGAGTGCTCTTTTGGGAATTCTCAGAAGGAATGAGAGTGTAGTACTGAATAGTATTCAATGTAAGCAGTCAAGTCTTTGAGCCACTGGATTCTCATTTTCTTTGTTTGTAAAATGAGGCCCCATATCATTAGTTTTCTGGGAGAATTGTTGTTATACTTGCAAAAGATATGTCTAATATGCTATCAGAATAGGCTTATTACATCTCAAGTTTGGTCACAGTTTGAAAGAACTAATTAATTACAAAGTACTTCCACATTCTAAAGTGCTAGACTAGCCATGTCAAAACAAGTTTATGGAGTAAAAGCTGTTTTGGCTAGAATATGCAGTCATCAAAGCTGATGAGGTCAGGAAATTTCTTTCTTCAAACAGTTGAACAAGGGATTTAAATTTAATGTGTCCATTTATAGGTATGATGGTGAATCTTTTTTCTATTGATATAATTTTTATCATCTTTAAGTCATTGTACAAAAGAATTTCAATTCAACATGTCTGATTATGATTACAATGTGTCATGATCAATGTCAGTCCTTCATTGTTCTACCCTTACCTCCCAAGTCCACCTCCTGAAGTTAGTTGGTTCCATTTTCACATATTGAAGTAGGACTGCTGACTCCAACCAGTGCCATGTTAGCCACATGGTAGATGATAAGATACTGATTTTTGACTGGTGCCATCTTGTCTTCATGGAGGAAGCCGGGAAGTTCCACCTCTCAGATGATGCGCATGCCTGAACTCCTAGAGGCAGGGGTGGGGACTTGGACAATAGGTTACTGGACCTTCCAGTTGGGCTGTGAACTCTCAAGCTCACTGTGACTTTGCCCAGTGACCTGAGCCTATTTAGGCCTGGACCAGCTCAGGCACCATGATGCCATACCATGAGTCCTGACTCTCTGGCTCTTTTCCAGTCACCATGGCATCCCATTTCAGCTTTCCACCGAAGCTGATCTGGTTTGTTGGTATTTTTTTTCCATTCTATTTTTTTTATTGTGAAAATACTGTACAGAGGGGTTACAATTACATGGCAAATTAATGAGTACATTTCTTATCAAGCATTGTTGCCTCCTCCTTTGTTTCCCCTTCCCATCCCTTCCCATCTCCCAAACAGTATTTTTTTAAATAAGTTTTTTTATTGTGAAAATACCGTAAGAAGGGTTACAATTACATGAACAAGGTAATGAGTACATTTCTTATCAAGCATTGTTGCCTCCTCCTTTGTTTTTCCCCTATGATCCCTGTCCTCCCATCTCCACGACTACTCCTGGTCCACCCCCCCCCAGCCCGCCCCCCCTGCCAAAGTTGTAAAGTTCATTTTCGACATAGCATCTTGTACATCTCATTGTTGCAATGGGTCCATCTGAATCCCTATTTAAACAACTTCATTTTTCCCTTCCCCTCCCCAAATTATACCAACATCAAATACAGTGAAAACAGGGGTTAAACTGTGGGGGAGGAACATACAAAGCAACAAAAATATCACCTTATAAATATGTTAGAAACAATAACAAGAAAAAAAAAACCACTTGTGCCCTTATCTTGGGGTTCATTTTGCCTAACATCAACTTATCTGACCTTTTCTGCTTGTCTCAGACATATACTAGTTATTGCAAATAAGGGAAACCATGGAACCTATGTTTCTTTGTGCCTGGCTTACTTCACTTAATATGATTTTTTCCAAGTCTTTCCATTTCCTAACAAATGGGGCAATGTCATTCTTTCTGATTGAGGCATAGAATTCCATTGTGTATATATATATATATATATATATACTACATTTTCTTGATCCATTCATCTACTGAGGGGCATCTGGGTTGGTTCCATGTCTTAGCTATGGTAAATAATGCTGCAATAAACATAGTTGTGCTGGTAGTTTTAGTATGGTCTTGTTTGAGATCATTTGGGTAAATGCCCAAAAGTGGGATTGCTGGGTCATAGGGAAGCTCTATGTAGAGTCTTTTGAGGAACCTCCGTACTACTTTCCAAAGTGGTTGAACAAGTTTACACTCCCAACAACAATGCAGTAGGGTTCGCTTCTGTCCACATCCCCGCTAGCATCTGTTTTAGAGTTCTTGATTATAGCCATTCTAACTAGGGTGAGGTGGAATCTCAGTGTTGTTTTGATTTGCATTTCTTTTATGGCTAGAGAGGTTGAGCATTTCTTCATGTGTCTATAGGCCATCCTTTTTTCCTCTTTAGGGAAGTTTCTCTTTAAGTCTTTAGGCCACTTATTTATTGGGCAGTTGTTTCTTTGAGGATTTGTTGTTGGGGGATTTAACTTTTTGAGTTCCAGGTATTTTAGATATGAGATCCTTGTCCATTGTATGGCTAGTAAAGCTCTTCTCCCAATCCGTGGGCTTTCTATTGATCTTGCTAGCTTTATCCTTTGCCATGCAGAAGCTCTGCAGCTTCATGCAATCCCATTTGTCCAAACTTTCTTTGATTTGTTGTGTTTCTGGGTCTCTATTGTGAAAATTTTGGCCTGTGCCAAGGAGACCTAGGGTTTCTCCTATTCCATCCTGTAATGTTTTTAGAGTGTCTGCTTTGACTTTGAGGTCTTTGATCCATTTGGAGTTGGTTCTGGTGCAGGGTGATATATAAGGATCTAGCTTTAGTTTTCTACAAGTAGTTAACCAATTTTGCTAGCACCATTTACTGAAGAGGCTGTCTTTCTTCCATTCTATTTTTTTTTAGCTCCCTTATCGAAGATTAGATGGCTATAGGTCTTTAGGTTCATTTCTGGGTTTTCAATTCTATTCCATTGATCCTGAGGTCTGTTCTTGTGCCGGTACCAACCTGTTTTGATTACTATGGTTTTGTAGTAGAGTTTGAAATTTGGTATTGATATTCCTCCATCACTGTTCATTCTGTTAACAATCGTTTTTGCTATCCGAGGTCCTTTATTGTTCCATATGAATTTCTGGATTCCCTCTTCTATTTCCTTGAAGAATGAGGTTGGAATATTCGTAGGTATTGCATTGAATTTGTAGATAATCTTGGGAAGTATTGCCATTTTCACGATGTTGATCCTTCCAATCCAGGAGCATGGGAAGTTTTTCCACTTTCTAAGTTCTCTTTTAATTTCCTTTTTCAGGTTTTTAAAGTTTTCATCATAAAGGTCCTTCACTTCTTTGGTTAAGTTTATTCCTAGGTGTTTTTTTTGTGGGGATATTATGAATGGAGTTGCTTTCCTGATTTCACTTGCGCTCTTCTCATTGTTGGCATACAGAAAAGCCATTGATTGCTGAGGGTTAATTTTATACCCTGCTAACTTTGCCCAAGTTTCGAATCAGCTTGAGTAATTTGGGAATAAAGTCCATGGGATTCTTTAAATATAAGATCATGTCATCTGCAAAGAAGGAGAGTTTTACTTCATCTTTCCCTATTTGGATCCCTTTTATGTTGGCATCTTGTCTTATTGCTGTAGCTATGCATTCTAATACTAAATTGAAGAGAAGTGGAGAGAGTGGACATCTTTGTCTCATTCCTGAGTTAAGACACAGTGGCTTTTGTTTTTCACCATTAAGTATAATGCTGGCTGTAGATTTGTCATATACAGCCTTTATTGTATTGAGGAATGTTCCATGGATTCCTAATTTTTCCAGAGCCTTCATCATAAAGGGGTATTGGATCTTGTCAAATGCCTTTTCTGCATCTATTAAGATAACCATGTGGTTCTTATTCTTGCTCTTGTCGATGTGATGAGTTATATTAATTTATTTGCGTATATTGAACTAGCTTTGCATCCCTGAAATGAATCCTTTTTTATCGTGGTGACATTGAATTCTTGACTGCAGTCTCCCTGCTCTTCATTCACCTACTTTTCTCCCTTTGACTTTTTAAGTACCTGTTTCTTGGTGTTTGTTGAACTTTGCCTACCCCTTTTAAGTATCTGTCTCTTGGTGTTTGTTGAACTTTCCCTTTGCCTTTCTAAGGAATTACACTATTTGAGTTCTCCCTTTAATATATTGTATTTCAGCTAATACATTGTATACACTTGCATATCACACAACATATTTACTTATATGTTTACTTATACTAATTCTAGCTTCCACTGATCAGAGAAAACATGCACTCTTTGTCTTTCTGTATCTGACTTACTTCACTTCATGTAATATTTTAGGTCCTTCCATCCCTTTGCAAATGGTACAATATTATTCTTTTTAGTTGATGAGTAAAATTTCATTGTGCATATGTCCATATTTTCTTGCTCCATTTGTCCATTGAGGGGCATCTGGACTAATTACAAACCAGGATACAGTAAAGACACCAGCATAACCATGTTCATTTCATCATTATTCATCATTTGTAAATTCTTGCTCTAACTTTCTGAACAGTTGAAATTCTAGTTAGAAAATTATTACTTATGTCTTTCTTTCAGTTTTTCTATAGTAGTTTCAAGTGTTGGGTGTTACATTTAGGTCTTTAATCCATATGGAGTTGAACAGATAGGAGCCTAGCTTCAGCATTCTCCAAGTAGGTAATCAGTTTTGGTACCATTATTTCTTGAAGAGGCTGTCTTCTCCAGTGTGTTTTTGGATACTTTGACAAAGTTCAGATGGCTGTGGTTGTGTACTTTTGTTTGTGGGTTTTCTATTCTGTTCCATTGGTCTTTGTGTGTATTTTGACTGCAAAAAGAACTTATGTCATCTTTCATGATGATTTCAATGACTAGTTAGTTCTAGCAAAATACAAATTATTTATGTGCTTATATGCAGGAAATATAAAAGTAATCAGGTTCTTATAAAATATAGAAGTGCAATTCAGAAATAAATCCTAAGAGGTAGTAATCAAACTGATTGCCAGGGGCACCATAATCTGAGATATAGTCATAAATATGTGAAATCAAGAATCTTCCCTGGAAACTTGTGGATTTTAGAAAATGTTAAACAGTTGCATCCTGGAAATGGTAAAGTCACTGTCGTTGTTGAATTCACTCACTACAACACTTGTGAAACTAGACAGTGATTGTTGAAATACTGTTGCAGAAAAATTGTATGCCTGCATTGTTCTACCTGCCATCAACAACCAACATCTCAGCAGGCAAGTCTGGTCTCACTTCTACCTATCAGGTCTGTATAACTCACAATGGAAATATTCACTATGAAAGAGTCAAAGAAATCTCATTTTGAGCTTTAGGGATTCTGCACTGCAGGAAAATACCACAGAAGGTAGTGGGTGCTAAGAGCCAATGTTTCATATCTTTCCTACTGATTCCATATACATGAAAGAGCATCTTATACCTTTAACTAAAAGATCAGTTACTGGGTTCAGCTTAGCTTTTCAAAAAGTCAACTTTATTGAGGCACAGCTTGGGTACAACATAATGTACCTATTTGAATAAGTTTTGACAGACAATGAAAATGGAAGACCATTTTGGGGTCAGTGGCTCATATCTGTAATCTCAACTCCTCAGGAGACTGAGAACTGAGGATCACATTCAAGGCAGCTCAGGCAGAAAAGTCTTAAAGACAAAAGCTACAATTAATCAGCAAATATTGAAGTGGAGTGGCTGACATGGTGACAAGAAAGTCGAGAGAGAAAGAGAGAGAGAAAGAGAGAGAGAAGAGAGAGAGAATGTAAAATCACCAAGGATAGAGATGTACACATTTGTAAGTCCCAATTTACTGGAAGGCTTTGGCAGGAGGATGGCTTGAGCTCGTGAGTTCAAACCAGCTATGTAACACAAGGAGATCCTATCTGGAAAAAATGATATAAAATCTTTCTGTTATTAACAAAAGTTCCTTTATGCCTTTTTGGAGACAGCCTTCCCACTTCATCATAACAATTTATCTGTTTTCTGTCACTATAGCTCAATTTTCATGTTCTAGAATTTCATATAAATAAAACCATGCATTAAGATCCAGATGTTTTTAATATTTGAAAACATTTTTTTTTCTTGCCAAGACTGGGATGGTAGAGTGGAATACATAGGGTCTCTGAGGTCAGACAAGCTCAGAGTTGAATCCTTGCTTTGCTACCTACCGGTTACTAATCAGTGCAGGTTGAATGTGCTGGGGTTAGATTTCTTATTAGTAAAATAGTAATTGAAAAATAAACCAAACTAAAATTTTACAAAACAGCACTAATGTATGAAAGCATGAAGTAGCTCTCCATGCATGGTGAGTGATCATTATTTCTCTTAATGATGAACTATCATTTTCCATTTATGCTACTTTTCCAGTCAAATTTCTCTAAACTATAGTGCTTCTGTGGAGAATTGTACTACTGGCTTGCACATATAACTGCCATACAATGACAAATAGCTGATTCTGGAGGATCAGATTGTTTAGGTTCAGTTCTCTGTCTGCCACCTGCTATGTGACCTTATATGATTTTGGATGTTTCCATGACTTTATTTTTTATGTAAGAAAGGAATAATGATAACCAGGTTGCATCCTATCAGCATAAATTCTCTCTTCATCCAAGCTCCTACCCCAAGAGGAGTGCCTTTTGTTTTTATGACCAGCTTCATTTCCCCATTTTAGCTTCTAAGAATTTCTCCTAGAAGTATAATTATATTCTTACAGAATATATTTGTACCCTCTCTTATGGCACTCAGTCTGCACTTCACATTACCATTGAGCCACAGAAGATGTGAGACATAAAAATGGTTCACTCAAACTTTTCATCTTATAGAAAGTATTACAGACATGGAGTAAGGATAAATTACTTTCCTAAGACCACATCTTCAGAAGATAGACTGAGATAGAACTTGGTCTCCTAACTCTCAGGCTAGCATCCACACATGATTTAAAGTGTGTATTAGAGTCCCTGAACATGATACTTGATAGTTTATTGGATTATTATGTGAATTCATAATCTAAGCTCTGCTTGTCATAGTGCCTTAGATCTTGCCATCCCCTAAACAAAAAACAAAGAAACATGATACCAGATCCTATTTAATTATAATTTCAAAACTTATCAAGTAACCATTCGAAAACAAGTCATGTATATTTATATTACAATGTGAGGTTACTAAATAAAATCTGTTCAGGATATCTTGAACAGATTTTATGTGGCAGATATAAATTCCTGCTGACGTGGCATCAGTTCTTTTAGTGGCTCACCATAAATTGAAAAAAGTCCTGCCAGTAATTGCAAAGTAAACACTTTTTGACATCAACTCAGTCGTTGGGTAAATACTTTATGATGAAATTTCAGTGATACCTTTAGTTTAATAAGATAAAAGTCTGTACTATACCCATGTAAGGCAAACACAGTAGGTAAAAAAAAGTAAAATACAAGCAAAGCAGTATTTTATTTGCTTGTCAGAAAGAAGTTTTATGGCTTCTCTAGGGCTGAGGAACTAAAAATGTAGCCAAAAGACAGATGTTTATGTCCATATGTCATTTTAGACTTTGCTGGGGAATAAATAAGGAAAGTCAGTAAAAATATTCTGGGAATGGCAAAGAAAACATGAGAAGCATGAGAAAGTTAGGGAGATATCCTCTATGAATGTAGAAGAGCCTCCACTCTTCTCCTCCTCTTCACTTTCCTCCTCTGCCCCTTCCTGTCTTCCTCCCCCTTTCTAATGAGTACCAGAATTAAATGAAGGTGAACTACTACTTGAATCACTCACAGCCTTTTGTTTTGCATTAGTTGTTTTTCTGATGTCGTGTAATGTTTTTGCCTAGGGTTTATTTCAGGCTATAATCCTTTCTATGCCTCCTGTGTATCTGAGATGATAGGTCTAAAATACCACACTGGCTTATTTGTTGAGATAGAGTCTTGCTAACTTTTTGCCTGGGATAATTTTGAACCGCAGTCCTCCCAATCTCTGCTTTCCAAATAACTGAGATTATAAGTGTGTGCCACTAAGCCTCTCTTACAAGTTTTAGACTGATGTACATCAGGGATTTCCTCCCTCAGGTCTGGTCATTTGATAGAAGGATTAAAAAAACTGAAGTCAACATATATTTGAATCCATGGCTAATATTTATTACCTTGAAAACACACAGTGGACTAGAAAGGGGAATAGGTGCCTGGATGAAGTCAGGAAGAAATCAGGCACACGTTTCCAAGTATCCTGTCACACTGGAACGGCTCCCTTTCTTTAACAATGAGAGAGATGAGAACACATGCAAAGTGTTATCCTAGGCTAGCTCATTAGAAATGTATGCCCAGGGGTTCTTCTAATCAAGGCCTTATCTAATGGAATCCCTCTGCCTATACATACTAAAATCTCAGATTCCCAGAAGGAAAGCAGGTGTTCAGCATAAGCCGTGCTGTTTGCATGGTATAACCACTGTGAGCCACATTTGTGATTAAGGCAAAGTTCCCCATCAGTAAAGGGGAGTCTTTATCATTCAAGCTCCTATGTGCCAGGCTGTGGCTGATCTTGCAGGCAGGCCTCAACAACAGGCCTGCTATGATAACTCTTTCCTATGTGCACTGTTTTCTTTATTCTGGCAGTATAAAGACAAAGGACAACAACTGTCATAATCCTGTTTGTGGTAACTAGGTTGTCTAAAGTCACACTGAGTTAGTTAACTAGGTTAGTTCAAATGGGACTTTATGTAGGGACAGGTTTCTGGGGACTATATATCTGGGATATGTTCAAATCCTTTGTTTTTCTTTTCAATTTCTTTGTTTTTGGCTGCCATGATCTGATGATACTTCTATTCGTGTGTTTAGTGCTTGCTGTATCTAGGCAGATATCCCAGATGGCTGTCTTAGGCTCATTACAGCATGATGGTATGATGGCTGGCTTTCCCAAGAGCCAATATTCTAAGATACCCAGAAGTTCTAGAATATCACTTCTATCACATCCTATAGTTAAAAGCACACAAAGACCAACCCAGAATCAAAACAAGAGGACTTAGACTAATAAGGAGAAAAGCAATTATCTCTAATGATTAAATTAATCTAAATTATATTCATTTCTATTATGGTTATCTGCTCTACATGTTTTATCTCTCTTACTGACTGCAAGTTGCTTAAGAGAGGAACTCATTTGAAATCTTTACAATATTTAACAATACTTTGTTTATAACAACATCGTTATACACTGAGAAATTATTTATTGAAGAACTGAATACTATGAAATGCTTACTTCATGCTAAACTCTATACCAAGCTCTTCAAAATATATTATCTCATTGAATCTTTCCAACAACTTTGTGAAGTAGATATTATTATTCCCACTTTTACTTGAGGAAAGTGAAGCACAGAGTAGGCAAGTAATTTGTCTAAGGCATGAAATCCTAGTGCTAGTATCTGAAGTCAGACTGACCCTCATGCATATATAAAGTCATCACAGTCTATTGATTTCATCATAGATCCGGGCTTTTTATAAAGAGGAAATTCACAACAAATCCAAATTGAGGTACTAAGCTGTTGGAGGAAAAAACCCTAGAGAAGTCTTAGGAGTATGAGAACTTTTACTAATTCTTTTTCTAATACAACTGGACAAGTGGAGAAGGTAGCATACAAGGATGGTAATAATCCCCTTTCAAGGATATGAGCTTTCATAGCTGAAACATTGAATACTAGCCCCTGATTGTGAACTTTCAATTGAATTTCGACCTACTATACATTATTTGAAACTTGACCTAACTAGAACAAATAGAATGATAGAATGATTTAATTGATATTTTTCAAAACATAGCTTGTAAGAACATTTCTGCTTTAACTGCATTGGATTCCAGTGAGGCTGGGAAATACAACCATTCATCTAGGAAGCCCTGTGGCCAGAGGTGAAGCTATCACTACCAGGGAAAAAAATGACACACAGATAACTTTGTGGTCTCTGGAAGGCTTCCTTTGCAGAGAAGGAACTCACCCTAGTTGCTCAACAGTTTCACTTGCACTGCAATAAGTAAGTCCTACTCCACCCTCAGGCTGGGAAGCTTTCCCGGTATGAGAAATAGCCTCATGTCTTCCCAGAAATGGGTCAGGATTAAGTCGATGGCTTAATGGATTAGTAGAAGATAGCTGCATAAAGGCAAAAATGTTTTCTATCAACTCACCTATGGTTCTTTATGATGTCAGGGTCTTGTTACTAAATGTTTGTCCATGGACTAGCAGGTTCAGCATAAGTCCAGAAGCTTGCTAAAATGCCAACTTGGCAGTGTAACAAACTTGCCAGATGAGTCCCATGTGTGGAAAAGTTGGAACACATTGGTTTTGGATGCTTTTCCTTCTTCTCTTCCCAATCCCCCAAACACATGTACCCAAATATTCTGTGCCTGGAGCCAAACTGTTTTCCCTAGCAGGGTAACTTTCACCTAGAGAACACATATTTGCGAGAGTTCATGAACAAATCAAAGTTTAGAAATAAATTATTCACCATTTCCTATAGATTAACTTGTTATCCTGTGCCAAAGGTAATTAATGTATCTTATGGGTTTATAATAAGAAAATTACGGGGCTGGGAAGGTGGCTTAGTGGTAGAGCACTTGCCTTGCATGCATGAGCCCTGAGTTTGATTCCTCAACACCACATAAGAAAGAAAAAGAGCCGGAAGTGGTACTGTGGCTCAAGTGGTAGAGCGCTAGCCTTGAGCTGAAGAGCTGAGGGACAGCGCCCAAGCCCAGAGTTCAGGCCCCACGACCGGAACCCCCCCCCCCCAAAAAAAGAAAAGAAAATTACTGAAGATTATATTAAAGATGGATCTAGAAGAAAGGTTAATCCATGGTTACTTCAGTTAGAAGTATGAAGAGCCTGGATGCACTGCACAGTAGGAGCTATAGAAAACAATTAGGTACTGCACAATTCAAAAAGTTGGAAGAAAGGATTATTAAACTTTCAGCCGCAAAGATTTACACATTATATGATACATACATCTGTCAAACATTACATGACATCCTACTAATAAGTATAACTTCCATATTTTTCTACATAAGTTAAAAATAAAAATAAAATGAACATATACACACAAATGTGATTTTAGTTGGAGGTTGGAACTTTATTTTCCTATTTTTCTTTTATGAGCAGAGACTATTTTAAAGTTAAAAAAAAAAGGGGGGGAGGGTTAAAGGATAAAGGCTATGTTTATAATTCCAGCTATTCAGGAGGCTGAGATCTGGAGAATTACAGTTTGAGGTTAGTAAGGAAGACAAGTTTACTATATTCTATTTCCAAATTAACCAGAACAAAAGCCAGGCCAGGCCAGAAGTATGGCTCATGTGGTAGAACACCAGCCAAGTAAGAAAGCTGAGTGAACTTGAGACCCCTGAGTTCAAATATTTAAGTTCTGGTACAATCTTAAAATATATATGTTTCAGCTAGATCGCTGAGTAAATAAACATACCTGACTAACCTGAGAGAAAATAGCGATGACAAAAGATCATTATAAATCTACCCAAGACACACTTGCCCTTGCCAAAATAAACTGCTTATTCACAGGAGATGGGTTGTACTTGTTTGGGAGTGCTACTCTTACTTGCTTACTTTTGCATTTCTAAACTTTTCTTTTAAAAGTATTTTCATATTGAAACTTGGCACAAATGTTTAATAAAATTTTCTTCTAGTAGTTGAAATGATTCACCATTTATTGGCTAGTTGAAGGCTCCATGGCCCTGAATCTATTTCACTCACTTTGGAGGGACATGCATGCAAATCAAAGAGCCTACATTTGGGAAATCTGTTTGGAGAACTACTGTAAAATTATTCAAATTAAGGTTTGTGGTAATACATGTTTAAATAATTTTATTATAACTCCATATATTCTTTTCAAAACCCACCTTATCTGTCCCATTTGGTATAGAAACAAGAAAGATCACAGCTTCAGAGGTCAAGATGGGTGATGCTGGCATTACTCAGGTGGTAGACTTCCTGCCTAGTATACTAGGAACCAAACTGAATCCTAAGAATGCCCAATAAACAAAAAAATCAGCTTCACATAGAGCCAGCAAATATGAAAGCACATTGAAGACATTGGGTCTTTCTTCCTCTGCTTCTGGAAAATATGAAGGACAAATGAAAAGAGCAGAGGGAGCATTAGGTTTCCCTAATCAGTTGTTGGCAAGAACTCTTGCAAGCGAACTGGCAATAGAAAGTTCATACCTGATGCCTGATTCATGAAACAAATTTCTGTGGAAGAAATTTTAACTTTAGTAGGAGGAATTGCTTAAACTTACTAAAAGCAAGCATTAGTGAGCAATATTTCTCATTCCAGCAGAGGGTCTATACAAAATAACTTTTAATTCTTAGATCATTTTAATTGGTGTATTAATTGCCATGTTAAGTTTTCTGTACAGTTTTGTTCATGAATGGGTTTTTAAAACTGGAGAAATTAAAATAGTATAGTTAGAGGATTTTTTTCTCCTTCCTTGCTGTAAGGACTAGAAACTCACCTACTCAAACTAGTAGTTAGAAATGTTTAGTTAATCATTACAGCAGAATCACAGGATTCCAAGAAATTAGGTCTTAGACAGACTAGAAAGCTGTTCCTAATCAAGCCAAACCTGTTTCTCCCTTAATCTCAACTTCTTTGCATACATGTCTGCCAAATGCATCTCTCAAGATCAGTCTCATTTGCTTCTACTCATCATCTTGCAAATAGCTTTCTCATTCATTAAGTTGACATGCCTTTCCATTCTAGCTCTTGCCCCAGACTAGCAATGATCTCTATATTTTATAGTTTATTTTAATGGTTAGGGAAATCTGGCATGGATAATCTGTGCTGATTAAACCACATTAATCAAAGGCCTCTGATCAATTAATGGATTTGTTATCATCTACCATTGCTGGAAGAGATAGAAGTGGCAGATGATGTACCAGGCTACCTTTTCTGAGCATAGCCTTTACTATAATAATATTATGAAAGTAGATCTTAATAAATTCACATCTATGAAGTGAACAAAACAATGCACATGTATAATTCTACAACTGGACCAAAGGGCCAAATTAGTGACATGACAGGAAGTACCAAGGGTTCAGAAAAGACCTGATAAAGCTTATGACATTAGGAAATGGTGAGAAACTGAAGATATTCCAATTGTCAGATATGCCAAAAATAATATGTAAGAAAAATACTGAATATTCCTTGAGTATTACACTGTAGATTAAAATTAACACCATACTGTATAAAGAATTCCATTTCAAGAAGGCTGATAAATCACAATCAGGAATAAAAATATGTAAAGAATAAAGTATAAAGTAATAGAATAGGAGAAATGGAAGTGGTAATATGTAGGTAACAGTTTCAGTGATTTCTGCAAGCCTGTCAATTATATATGGAACAGTGTGGAGAAGGCTATAACCTATGCCCACATGCTGTTGACTGTCTGGCTGGCCTCCAGAGAAGCTCTAGCCTTTGACACAGTCATAGGGTTGGGGGGTAGATCCATAAATGGCATGAAAGGACATGCAGACAGTTACTGTATTAATTATGTTTCCATCTCTCACAAATACTTTGGATAAAGATCTTACAACAAAGAAAGCCTTCAGTCCATACCTGCTTCACTCTGTTGCTCAGGGATCACAGTAATAGTGTATGTGATGGTAGGTAGAGTACATGGTAAATGAGGCCAAGTCAGAAAGCCTGGAAATAAAAGAGAGCAGAGTCAGAATCCCACTAAGCCCTTCAAGGGCACACCCGCAATAAGTGGATCCACCAAGCCCCACTTCCTAAGGATTCTACCATTTGCCAATAGCTCCATGCCATGAAGATCAAGCCTTCAATACATAGGCTTTTGGGAACCTTATGTGCCCAAACCATCATTTACCCCAAGCCCAAAGTAAATACCTCTAAATTCTGACATTTAAGGGTTTGTAGAGTTGGTGCTGGGTTGTACCTGTGAACATTCTTTTGAAGCCCATCAGCAACTAGCTCAGGCAGTTTCCAGCATCTTTGTCTAGGTGTATCTTCTTAAAACCATTTTTAACTTATCAGCATTTTAGGTATGGAAAAGTAGGGGGAAAAGCACAAGGAATTTCCATGTATAGTATTTTCACATTTGCATAACATATGCTTATGCATTATTCTCTCTCCCTACATAGATTCATAGATAAAGGACATATGGATAGAGAGGTAGAGAGATGGAAAGATACATAGATATAATTTGATTTTTCTGAACTATTTGAGAGTCAAAAGGTGACCAAATCACAGACATGTGCCTCTTTATACTTAATTAAGGGTTTACTATTTTCTTTTCTTTTCTTTTTTGGTTTGAATTCTGGGCTTAGGCACTGTCCCTGAGCTCTTTAGCTTAAGGTGAGCACTCTACTGCTGAGCCACAGCACCACCAGTTTTCTATTGGTTTATTGGAGATAAGAATTTCTTGCCTGGGCTGGCTTTGAACTGCAATCCTCAGATCTCAGCTTCCTGAGTAGCTAGAATTACAGGTATGAGCCACCGAAACCTGGTGGGTTTACTATTTTCTAAGCATTCTCTTACAAAGCTACATAGAAAATATCAAAATCAAGAAAATAATATTGGTATAATAACATTATCTAATTATAGACAATTCAGATTTCAGTTATTTAAAAAAGTCCCAGAGCTGGTCCTGGGGCTCAGTGGTAGAACCTTTGCCTAGAACATATGCAAGACCCTGCTCTTTGATCCCTTCCACCACCAAAAACAGAAAAAAATTAAATGCGCGTGCGCGCGCGCACACACACACACACACACACACACACACACACACACACACACACATACACACACACACACAGAGAGAAAAGATTTGAGGTTATGTTGCATTTTGTTCTTATATCTCTCTGAACTGAGGGCTGGCTTTCTTGCTCTGCTGGCATTCTACTACTTGAGCCACACTTCCAGTCTGGCACTTTGCTGGTTAACTGGGGCTGGAGTCTGTCTGACTTTTCTGTCTGAGCTGGTTTCAAACTACAAATATCTGGAGCTCAGCTTGCTGAGCAGCTAGGATTACATGTGTAAGCCACTATTGTCTTGCACTATCTTTGTGCTTTGTAATATTGATATTTGGAATACTGGTATTTGCAGGGGGTGGTTATCTAATGCTTTCTTATGATTAAATTTAAGCTAGCCACCTTTGGTAGAAAAACTCCTGTTGGTGTTTTTGTCACTACATATCTCATCAAAAGTTACATTGTATAAATTTGTTCTATTATCATCTCATTCTTAACGTGAATAATAACTAAGGATCACTAAATTTCAGATCCAAGTCTTCAAATGGAAAGGAAGACCCAAGATAACCTACAACAAATGACATCAAAGGAAAGAAATAATTTATGGAGCAGAGTTATAATTGCAGGGTTTTCTAATTGGCAAGTTTTGAGATTTGAAAAGCTATTGTATTCATAAAGAAATACTCAGAAAATAAAAGAAATACTCAGAAAATAAAATTGTAGGACTGGGAAGGTCGTTCAGTGGTAGAGTGCTTGCCTGGCATGCATGAGGCCCTGAGTTCGATTCCTCAGCACCACATAAACAGAAAAAGCCAGAAGTGGTGCTGTGGCTCAAGTGGTAGAGCGCTAGCCCTGAGCTGAAGAGCTGGGGGACAGCGCCCAGGCCCAGAGTTCAAGATCCACAACTGACAAAAAAAAAAAAAGAAAGAAAGAAAGAAAAAGAGAAAGAAAGAAAAGAACATTGTAATTGAAAAAACCAACAGGATAGTATTTTAAAGATAAAAATTAAGAAACTCATCTAGAAAATATAGCCGAAGAAAAATGAGGAGGAAGAGGAAGAAGAAAGGAGGAAGAGGAGGAGAAAGAGAAGAGGATAGTAGTCAGGAGAGGACGAGTGGAGAAGAGAGGGGGAACAGACAGGAGGAAATGTAAGAGATAAAAGCCAGTAGATTGCATTTCAGTTAGATTGACTACAAACTATAGAAATTCACCAAATGACCTAAAATTGATAAGGAGAAATTTCTCACATAAAAACAAAGCAAGTTCCAAGGTAGTCTAGTGTCTTCAGTTGAGTAAGCAGGAAACCCATGCTCCCGTCTTCTATCCATTCTACTCACTGGTTTCTATTTGCATAATAACCTCATGGTCCAAAATGACTGTTAGAATTACAACCATTATATCTAAATCTAGTCTAGGAAGAAAGGTAAAGTCAGCAAGGGAAATTCTTCAAAGCTGTGGCAACTAGTTTTAAACAGTTTTCCAATAACTTTTCACTGGCCAACCTATTTACAAGGAAAGCTAGGAAAGAGCCCTTTATTCTAGGCAGAAAAATGATCATATTTAAGAAATAAAAATAAAAAGGTGAGGATTCACTTGCTAAGGAGGACATTATTGTTATTTGGCTAGATGATTTGCAAGTTCTGCCAAATGGTTTAATATGCAAAAACGTATATAGAGATAATCATTAAATGATACACATAAGTCATAGCAGTTTAATTTTGTAACAATCTGGATATAAAAACATACTATAATTACAAACAAAAATAGAACATGTTTAACAAATATGTAAAAGATGCTAAAACATGTTAAAAAATTAGAGGATTGCCAATGCATGTGAAAATGAAATATTTTTCAGGATGAAGTTTTAAGAAAGAGTTTTCCCTTTGACTGTTATTGTAAGTATAAATAAACCCAGCTTTTTGGATGGAATTTTGGCAGCATTTATCAAAATATATCCATGTCTGTTGTGGCTGTAACAAATTATCACAAACAGTAGCTTAAAATATGATTTTAAGTCACATATAATATGCCAGCCTAATTACTACGGGTAAGAAGTTTGGTACTAGTCTCCCTAGATTAAAATCAAAATACTACCAGGGCTGATCTCCTTTGTATGTGTGCTATAGTCCTTTGTAGAATATAGGGTTTTAGGCTCTAGAATCTGTTTCTAGTGTATTCTGGTTGTTAGCAGAAAAGCTAGGAATTCAGTTCCTCACAGATATAGCTCCAATTTCTTTACTGGTTTAATGGCTTCTCTCTAAGGGTAAGACCAGCTTCTAGAATCCAGCCCAAAGCCCCATTTCATTCTGTGCCTCACAGTCCCTTCTTGTATCTCCCTCTAACTTCCTGTTTGATTCTGTTTCTTGGCCCACTTGGGACAATCCTCCTCTTTCAAGGACTCAGGTGAACCTATTGAGTGCACCCAGGTGATCTAAGATAATCTCCCCATCTAAGGTCAGAACCTAGTCTCTGTTACCTCGCTTTTGTTATGTGAAATAAACTCACAGCAAACATCTTTGAGGCACTAGAGAGCATTATTTTGTCTCACAGTAAAACATACCTAGCTACACCACACATAAATCCAGTATTACCCTATAGCCCAAAGGAATGAGGGAGTGGAGAGACTGGGGGGAGGGAGAGGAGAGGACTTAATTATTAGCATCAGGTTGTTAGCATCCTGAGCTGCTGAGAAAAATATGACAGCTTCCAATTTTCTGGGAAAAAATATTTAAAATCCAGATTCCTGAAAAAAGTCAAACTATTACAAAAGGGGAAAGATGTTCTGGATACCTAAAGCTTAGCAATTTTATGCTAACATGTCCTTTCTTTTTTTAAATCTGATTTTTTTAGAGAAACAGTTTTTCTTAATTGTTATTATAAAGATGATGTACAGAGAGAGAGTTTACAGTTACATAAGTCAGGTAATGAGTACATTTCTTTTAGGGCTCTGTTACCCCTTCCCATGTCCTTTCTTGAAATGTTCTTTGAGTGAGGAGTTCAGGAGCATGGGAATAATATAAGAAAGAGGAATGTGGTGGTGGTGGCAGTGGAGGATGCAAGAAGTGGTAAAATCAGGACAGAGGGGAAGAGGGAGCAGCAGCCTACAGTTTCAGCAATCAGCCTCAAATCAACCTCAAACCAGTCACACACTCCAGACCAGGAATATGGAGAAGAAAAACTGGCACTGATTGGACTTTGTTTTCATTGAGAGCTTAAACTCTGAGAACATGATAAAGGTACAGAATATACAAAAGGGAAACTTGTCATAAACTAATGATGATAGACAAAACAAAGGAAGTCTAGAGTTCTTGAACTTATGAAGGCCTTGTCTCTTTTTTTTTTTTTTTTGCAGTCACAGCAGTGTCACTCTGAAGATTAAAGCCTCTCTACACACCTGGTCTAATGAACCTCTATGTGTTTGTATGTATTGACATTATGTGGATAAAGATTTTGCAGGATTTCAGTGAGATGAGATTTTGAGTGATTTTTTTTCTCTTTTTTTAAACCTGTGTTTTCATGCATTCATTGTTCCTCCCTTCCTTCCTTCCTGCCTTCCTTCCTGCCTTCCTTCCTGCCTGCCTTCCTGCCTGCCTTCCTTCCTTCCTGCCTTCCTGCCTGCCTGCCTGCCTGCCTGCCTGCCTGCCTGCCTGCCTGCCTGCCTTCCTGCCTTCCTGCCTGCCTGCCTGCCTGCCTGCCTGCCTGCCTGCCTGCCTGCCTGCCTGCCTGCCTTCTTTCCCTCCCTTCCTCCCTATTTTCCTCTCTCCCTTTCTTTATTTTCTAGACAGGTTCTCAGTGGATAGTCCAGGCTGACCTCCTGCCTCCATCTCACAAGCGCTAATTTACAGGCATATGCTACCTCACCCAGTTTGTGCCATTGGCTTTTAGTGTAGTGCATTAAGAATTGTGGCATTGTTGTGGCAGATAAAGGGCTTTGGATATAGAAAGCGGCTTCAGGTCCTGAAGGCGTGGGTGGCTGAAGATGAACTGGATGTCTTGAAAACAAAGCAGGGAGCAGATCGAGAGAACTTTAGTCATGAAGTACCAAGGGGTGAAAACAAGCAGGAATTAGCCAGATGGGAACTGTGGGCAAGAGCAAGGCAGGTCAGGCAGATGTGGATGGCAGGTGTTTAGGGACCTGCCATCTGCAGTGGACTTCACTGGACTGAAGCAGTTAGAATACTGGGCTGTATTAGAATACCATGCATTGTATTTGTGAAGAAGCTTGTGTGGCATACTAAGAAGTCTGAGATCTTATAAAATCATTCTTGGGGTAACATGGGGGGGATGGATTGACATTGTTGATAGCAGTTAAGTGCACTTGTGTGAATATGTAGAAGGCTCCCCTTCTTGCACTAATCAAATTCCTCTACCTCTCCCTTAGTATCTTTTATTGCACCTTGCTTCTTTCTTGAGCTTACATCAATAATAAAAAAACTTATTTCTTTACAGTCTTTCTCTCCCATTACCCTGTCAATCTCAAGGAACAGGAGCTCACCAATATGGCGCATGTCCCCTACATTCAGAGTAGCATCACTGAGGAATAATTTACCCCTTCTATATATGTCAAGAATAAGGCAGTGGCAGGCTGGGTGCCCGTGGCTCACGCCTGTAATCCTAGCAACTCAGGAGGCTGAGATCTGAGGCTCACAGTTCACAGCCAGCTCAGGCAGACTCTTATCTCCAGTTAACCACCAGAAAACTAGCACTGTAGCTCAAGTGGTAGAACATTTGCCTTGAGCTGAAGAGCTGAGTGACAGCGCCCAGGCCCAGAATTCAAGCCCCACAACTGACCCTTCCCCCAAAGAAAAGAAAAGAAAAGAAAAAATACACAGAAATTAATGGTGGGTTGAGAGAGTTTTGCTGAGGTGAGAGATGGGGTTAGGGAGTGGAAAGGTAATCTTCCAGAACCTCCACTGGAAGACATCAAACGTCAGCTAGAGGCTGGAGGAAGAGTGTAGGTGGAGTGAGATGGGGTGGGCTTGGGTAACAGAGAAGGGATAAGTTCTATCAGAGAGCATCCCAACCTCAACTCACCCCACCGGTCCAGCTCCTCTGTTTTCTTGAGTCTTAATCTTTGCTACATTATCATCTGGGAAGTTTAGGGAAATCATCACTGACTGGTTTCCTCACTAGACTAATTAAATCTGGGGATAGAGGCAGAGCAGTAGTGTTTAAAAATTCTTTATATATATATATATATATACAATATACAATATTGTATAAGTATATTGTAAAAGTACTGTACAGAGGAGTTACAGTTACATGAGTAAGATAATCAGTACATTTCCTATCGAGCATTGTTTTCCTCCTTTATTTTTCCCCAACTTCCCTTCCCTCCCCACCTCCCCAACTCCTCCCTCCCCACTATGGATCAAGAAAACGTGATATATATATACATACATACAATTATATATATATATATATATATATATATATACATATAAAATGTAATTCTATGCCTCCATCAGAAAGAATGACATTTCCCCATTTGTTAGGAAATGGAAAGACTTGGAAAAAATTATATTAAGTGAAGTAAGCCAGGCCCAAAGAAACATAGGTCCCATGGTTTCCCTCATTTGCAATAACTAGTATACATCTAGGACAAGCAGAAAAGGTCAAAAGCTATGTACCTATGACAATATAAGATGATACTAAGTGAAATTAACCCCAAGATAGGGACACAAGTGCTTTCATCTTCCTTGCTGTTGTTTTTAATGTATTTATAATATGCTATGTGATTTTTTTTGTTTCTTTTGTATGGTTTTCCCCCATAGTCTAACCCCTCATTGTATTTGATTCCAGTGCCCTGCATTTTGTATATACATTTTCCTAATTTGGGGAGGGGAAGGGAAATAAAAAAATGCTGAAATAAGGATACAGCTTGACACAACAATGAGATGTACAAGACACAATGTTGAGAACAATCTTTTTTGCTTTTAATTTTAATTTTATTGTTATTGTACAAGTACCAATCTTCCACGGGCTCCCATTGCCAGCATTTGAAGAGCCTGGCCTCTGTGGCTTAGTCTGCTCCCTGTGGACACCTCAAGGTGTCCATTGATTTCCATTCCATTCTTCCTCTTTATCAGAGCTGGTTCTGGGGCTAACCCACACTGCAAATATTTGTTCTTTTCATTCAACACAGCCTTACTGTGTGTCACCTTGGCCAATATTTACACTTATAGAAGAAGACGCTTAAGACAAGCTTAATGACATGCTTTGTTTCGAAGTTGTAAAGATTGCATTTTACCAGTGTTTTTCTGTTACCTTTTAAGCTTTGGAAAACATTCAGATAACTCTTTGTCCTTGTAAACTTTTTCATGCAAGGAGCAACTGAGTCTATAAAAAGAACTCAGGTCATGTAATACTCAGTTTCTAACTTATTGATAGGAAGTAGGGAACATTTTTCTGGATGGTAGGGTTGATTTTTTTCAATCAACTATATCCAGTTGGGTGGCCAGGCTGACTTTGCAATGTGGTTTCTAGAAACCCTACTGTGGATTGAGAAATCATTCTCAGAGAAAGAAATGGCTCCTGTGTTAGTGGACTCTTCCAAAATCCTTCACCACAGAATTACCATTCTATGAAACCTAGAGAAATTTACTACTACTTTATCGTGATCCTCCTCATAACCTTTCTACCTCATGTTTTATAGTTTGTTATTTTGTTTTCAATAAGCTGTTTAAGAGATACAATACTTTTCTTATTAAAAAAAAAGAACACAAGGAACTCTCTGAGAAAATGTTCTAAATCTTTTCTGCTTTGCAGTGCAGAGGATTAAACCCAGGGCTCATGCTGGGAAAGCACGCTACTGCTAGCGGTGTCCCCACTCCTCTACTTCTTAACTGATGGGTGATAATTATGTGTCTCTATATGTGTATACATTTAAAAGTAAATCTAGGGAGTATCAATAAATTGGGATCCCTGCCTCTAGTCCTAGCACTACAGTGTAAAAAAAAAAAAAAAAAAACCCTTATGACAGCTTTTTCCACATAAATTCTTGGCAAACTGGGGAGTAGATGAGTGAACTGAATATAACCCAATCTCAAAGAAAAAAAAAATTACCACTTGTAACACAGGACCTGTTTTGCTGATTTGCTCTGCATTCTAGTTTTACTTTATAGAAAGGAAGAAGGCTCGCTGAGGAAGGGGAGGAGAGTGAGAAATCAGTGCAAATTCCTGGCAAAGAGAACATTAGCGAAGGGATAATATTGATCAGCCCTCTTTACTTTTCTTCAGGTATCATTTTATGCTTTGGTCATTCCAGTAGCATTTGTAGTTAGACACTTTGAATCCTCGAGTTTAGCAATACAATACAGAAATGGCATAGACCTATCTATAGGTATTGAACATGACATGGTGTCTATTTTAAAAATATTATTAGTTTGACCCAAAGCAATCCTGCCACCTATTGGTAGAAAAGAGAACTTTATTTCAATTATTTTCATCGTTAGCATTTTTGTTATTGTTGTTGTTAATGTTGCTTTGTTTTCTTTTTTGTCTTTCTTTTTTTATTAGTAAGATTTTTTTATTGTGAAAATACCGTACAGAGGGGTTACAATTACATGAGCAAGGTAATGAGTACATTTCTTATCAAGCATTGTTGCCTCCTCCTTTGTTTCCCCTTACCGTTCCTGCCCTCCCATCCTCCCCAAAGTTATAAAGTTCGTTTTTTGACATAACATCTTGTACATCTCATTGTTGCAATGGGTCCACATGTATACCTATTTAAACAATTTATTTTTTTTCCTTCCCCTCCCCAAATTATACCAATATCAAATATAGTGAAAACAGGGGTTATACCATGGGGGAGGGACATACAACGCAACAAAGAAATCATCTTATAAATATGTTAGAAACAGTAGCAAGAAAGAGAAACCATTTGAGTTCTTATCTTGAGATTCATTTAGCCTAACATCAACTTACCTGACCATTTCTGCTTGTCTCAGACATATACTAGTTATTGCAAATAAGGGAAACCATGGGATCTATGTTTCTGGGGCCTGGCTTACTTCACTTAACAGACACATGAAGAAATGCTCAACCTCCCTAGCTTTATTTTCATTTGAGATGAGGGCTCCCAATGTTGCCCAGGGGGACCTTGAACTCCTACGTTATCTTCCTTCTTTCATGCTGAGATGACAGATGTGTACTGCATAGCCAGCTTTGTCCCCTCCTGAAACAAGGCTTTACTGTATTCCCCAAGCTAGATTCAAACCCCTGGGCCCAGATGATACTCCCACATCAGTCTCCTGAATAGCTGGCAATACAGGCATACCAAGCCAGGTTCTTGTCTCAAAGTTCTATCTGCAAGTCCTAATGATGGAGCAGATTTCACTCACACAAGCAATGGTCAAAAATTAAAAAAAAAAATTAACTTGAGTGTTAATTCAACATTCAAGTCCTATGTGTCACCTGCAAGCTTCCTTTGAAGATGTAACTTACAAAGTTCTTAGAAGTATGCCATAAAATTAAAGAGATGACAGAACATGTCCCTCCTGAAAGAATCTTTGCTTTACATTTGCTTGAGAGAAACCACAAATGATCTTGTAGTGACTTTATGCCATTAAGTAAGCACAGCAATAACAGCAGAGTTAGGAATTAGAGAAAAAAATTATAACATTGATCATGAGTTTTAATTTTTCTGGTCATGAGTTTTAATTTTTCTGGTAAAATAATAATTTAGGAGAAAGGGGGCCAGGCTACATAATGGGAGACAAGAGACTAAGAGGGGTTGACTAGGCCTACTGAAAGAGCAAATGAAGGAACCAGGGTCTTCATGAAGAGATACAGTGAATAGGAAGATACAGAGATCCAAAAGGATAAGGAGTGATCTAAGAAGAGGCAGTTGGATTTTTGAGTTGGGCCATTTTTAGAGTGTTAAGATCCAGGACATGCTCCTTGGATTGAAAGGTAAAAATGAAGCAAAAAAAGATGCAGAAGTTGTGAAGCCAAATTTCTCCCTGGTTATCTACATAGAGGTTGCACCGCTGCCAGGATTTAGAATGCTGAGGAGTTTTCTCATTGATAAGAATGACTGTAATGAAAAACAGAGAAGGGAAGTATAGCAAAACTCATAAGCATTAGCAAGCTGGGGCAAGAGCAATAGCCCTCATTCCAAGCTTGCAAATTCCTGCCTGGTAACCTTGCCTGAGAGCCCAGTGTGCATGTCTATGTTACCAAGGAGACACATTCATTCCTATCTCTGTGTCTATTAACAGGCTTGAGTCTGTTGTTTAAGATATGGAAGAGTCTAGCACTTATCTCTAGCTCTCCTCCTTAAAACACTCAAGCTTTGCTATGCACTTCCTTGTAGAATATTTCTCTCAATAGAAAATATTCTTTCTTTCTATCTGCTCATTGGCTATCATCATCATCATCATCATCATCATCATCATCATCATCATCATCATCATCATCATCATTATTATCATCATCCTATCTCTAACTCTGTTTAAATTGTAGCTCTAGCCAATAATAGATTATCTTTCCCCTTTCTCTTCCACCACAAGGTCACAATGCCTGTCCCAATGCATCTATGGACAAAAGCAGACTCCTCTTAAAATGTCTCCCCCCAAAGGAACTGTAATAAAGGGGCTACGTCAAAGTACACTTAGAATCCCACAATAGGTGTAGTGTGAATCATGAGCAGTCTTTTCTGTGTCCTCAGACAGATAGTACTGGGACCAGTACTATCCAAGTGTAGGATTCAGTGTGTCCCAAAATAATCACATTAACAAGCTGAATAAGAGAAAACAAATATCCGATTCTGTATTGTTGCTTATTTAAACTGCACATAGTATAACTTTTAAAGCATTCTTTAGCATATTGTTCAATATAATAAGCTCTTCTTTCCTACCAGAAATGGAAGCACTGCAGTTGGCACCAAGTATGAGCTGACTGTTATGGTTAGAGAGATGAACAGCACACAGGAGTTAAGCAAGAAGATACAGGCATCCAGGGCTGTGTTATGCATCAGCACTATTTCTTGGTAGTTGAATGAGGAGGGGGAGCTCCTCATCAGCTGTTTAAAGTAGAACAATCAAGGAAGGAAGGGGGGTACTTTCTGGATTCTCTCTGAATATCTTAAGCATGAGTCAGATCCCTGGGCAGGCATTTGTCTTCTCCACTTAAAGCCAAATCTTTTATATTCCCAAAACAGCCAATGCCTGGGTCAGTGGCCTGCATGTTCAATGGGCCAGTCAGAGAATGCTAACATATATTACAGGGTACAAACTACTGCTAGCCTTCCGTGAAGACAGAAAACAAGGAAGAGCATGTGCCCTGGTTTTCATCCTAGAGAGAAGAATCAGTCTTTATGCCATTAATATTTTGACTATTTTTTGTGTTAGTTAACAAAATCTCAACCTATCCATCCTACGTAACATATTAATCTAAGGGTTTATTTTGTTGAGCACACCCATTAATTTACTAGGAGTCTATCTAAAAAGTGTGATTATTTGCTCTTTGCTAAGTCATAAGTCTAGTCTATTAGCCCAATCGTTTATATACAAAAGATTAAATGATAGATTTAAAGTGCATTTAATTCACCACTGATCATCCTTAATAAATTCATCACTTGGTGGGAAAGTTTGTATAAAGTGGATTATGTCTTGTTTTGATAGTTCTTTTGTGACTCAGTGGTTGGGAGTCAGCTATGAGTTGATCTGTAGAACTCAATATACACATCTACTGTCCTTGTCAAGGCTGGTAGAAATGGTCTCGGAGTTTGTAAATAAAATTTGCCTTTTGATCCTTTAAGAATTTGATCTATGTCTACAGTATTGTGGTAAGAGAGTAGTGAACACATGAACAGGCTGGTCCCACATAGTTGAACATAAAGAGCCATTATTTGCATAAGCCTCAAATGAGTAGGAGAACTTATTTCCTGAATGAAGGTAAAGGAAAAAAAGCTGATAACAAAGATGAGCTGAGGAGAGGAAGTGTGACAACAGAGAAAGAAAAAGAAAAACTCCTATTGCTATACGTTAGCTCTCATGAGGCCAAGTTGTGGAATTTTGATTCTGTCATATTTCTTTGTGCCTTTTCAATAAATCCCTTGTATTCCTACTTCCTCAAATGGATGTTCCATTTAATTTGCTAAGGCAAACCCAACTATGTCTGTTATTTCATTGCACCTGCCTTCATTCAGATATCATATTCTTTGAAGTCTTCTCAGACATCATTTTCCTATGGCTTTTTCCTGTGGCCACATTCCTCTTACCTTGGACAAAGAAGTTCCTGTTGCATCCTTGGCATGATGGAAGGGAGGAAGGGCATTCTGTTCTACTCTGAAGGCAACTGAACTGTTAGGTCATTTTTATATTATTCAAGGCTGCTTCAAACTCATGAAGCACATTTGTGGTACTTTATTTTTTTGAATTTGAATTTATCTTTTTTGTTATTGTAAACATAATGTACAGGGGGGTTACAATTATATAAATAAGATAAAAATACATTTCTTTTTGAACCCCTTCCCTTACTCACTCCGAGTTTTTGCCTCCTATCCCCAACCAGTTTGTAAGTTCATTTTCAACATAGTGTCTAGTGGAGTCCCACTGCTGCATTTGTCCACCCTTTGTGCCTCCGTAGCTGTGCCCTCCCCCTTACTCTCCCAAAGACAGGCACATGAACAAACAAAAGGAAAAGAAAACAAAAACAGCAACATAGAAAACATCCTCTTCCATTTCCTGGAGTTCATTTAGATGAATATTATTTTATATGATCAGATGCACAGAAGTATTGCACCTTTGTGTTCCTCTCCCAAGAACATCCTCCTTTGGTCTCACTGTGAGAGAATGCCTAGAGACTTGTACAATTTATCATGTCTAAGTGTATCTTTTAAGCCATCCAGTGTGTTTACTTGTAGCTTTATAGGTACATTCTAGCTACTATAGACTTATTTTCATTTATATATATATTATATATATAACATATATATAATTTACATATATATAAATTTCATTTATATTTATATATAAATATATGTGCTTATATATTTATATATAAGTTTCATTTATATATAATATGTGTTATATATTATATATATATATAATATATATAAATGAAAATAAGTCTATAGTAGCTAGAATGTGGAGGATATGGATTGATCCCATAGGTTGACTATAGAAACAATGCTGCAATGAATATGGTTGTGTTAGTAATGTTTGTGTGGCATTGTTTGTATTCTATTGGATAAATACCCAGGAGCAGAAATGCTGGGTTATAGGGGAGCTCTATATTTAGTCTTTTGAGGTACCTTCATACTGCTTTCCAGAGTGATTGAACAAGCTTACATTCCTACCAACAGTGTAATAGAGTTCCCCTTTGGTGTGGCTACTTTTAAAAGGTGCCCCTTTACTAAGGCTCAAATTAAGGTACATGATTTGGGAAGCAGAGCACACCAATAGGAAGGTATAATCTTCACAATTGTATGCAGTAGCCTTGCTTATAGGCTTTTATTTTTTAAAAAAGTAGATGGGTATCAGTAAGTGAGCAATGAGACATGTATGAGCAAAGTTTTGGCTTCCTTAGAAGATTTAAAAATACAGTTTAAATATAGAATGCAGTGATTTCTTTTCAATTCCTGAGCAACTATCATCACTTCAAATCCTCAAAGAAACAACCACCCCATTAATAAGTGGTCTAAAGACTTAAAGAGAGACTTCTCTGAAGACAAAATAAGAATTGCTAATAGACACATAAAGAAATGCTCAATATCTCTGGTCATAAAATAAGTGCAAATCAAAACAACATTGAGATTCCACCTCACCCCATGTAGAATGTCCATTATCAAAAAATCTGTCATTACTTCAAAGATAGTGTTCCTCCATACACACGTCAGGCAATGTGGTCAACATCCTCTGGATGCCCCAGTAATTCACTTTCTGGCATTTACACCTTCACATAACCTTCTCACATTTAGGACAGGCTGAATCTAGTGACTCATTTCCAATGAATATATTATGGCAAAAGTGATGGAAAGTCACTTCTGAAATTGGGTTAGAGTCAGTGTTTCTGTGTTGGCTACTCACTCTTATCTTGCTCTGAAAGAAGACAGGTGTTATTCTATGAGCTACTCCATGGACAGACTTATATGGCAAGGAACTGAGCAAAGCCCCTGGTTATAGCTGGAAATGAACTCCATCCTGAATTGGAATTTGGAAGCAAATTCTCCTTCAACTGAGCCTTCAGATGAGACCCCTACCTGCAGCAATGTCTTGATGGTAGCCTTATAGGAGAGTCTATAACAAGGTATTTGGTTAAGTTTTACACAGAAACTATAAGACAACCCAAATGCTTATTGTTTTAAGCCAAGAAATTTTGGGATGATTTTGCTATTTGAGGGCTCACACGTGAGTGATGCCACTCAAAAAATCAATCATAGGAAGAGCCATCTATGAAGCATCAACAGAAGCAATCTTCTATTAGCAGGCTTTACTATTATATTCAAAAGAGACAATGGGGGCTGGGAAGGTGGCTCAGTGGTAGAGCGCTTGCCTTGCAGGTATGAGGCCCTGGGTTCGATTCCTCAGCACCACATAAGCAAAAAGAAAAAAGCCGGAAGTGGCGCTGTGGCTCAAGTGGTAGAGTGTTAGCCTTGAGCTGAAGAGCTGATGGACAGCACCCAGAGTTCAGGCCCCACGACCAGACCCCCCCCCCCAAAAAAAAGAGATAATGACTGTTATTAAAAGTGAAGTTCTATAAAGTACTTGGTGACTTGTTTAGCATGTAATAAACCATCAAAATGAGTTATCATTATCTAATATTATAGAGTTTATTTAGAACAAGTGTGAATGTATTAGTGAAGATGACCAGTGTTTTGAAACTCCAGTGATGTGTTTAAGAAGCAAGGAGGCTCATATATGATAAGTTGATGTTAAATGAAATGAACCCCAAGATAAGAATTCAACTGTTTTTTCTTTCATGTGATTGCTTCTAACATATTTATAAGATGATTTCTTTGTTGCTTTGTATGTCCCTCCCCCACTGTATAACCCCTGCTTTCACTATATTTGATGTTGGTATAATTTGTGGAGGAGAAGGGAAAAAACAAATCGTTTAAATAGGGATACAGGTGGACTCATTGCAACAATGAGATGTATAAGTCGTTATGTCAAAAAACGAACTTTACAACTTTGGCTGGAGCGGGTGTGGGAGATGGTACGGATGGTAAGTGGAAACAAAGGAGGAGGCAACAATGCTTGATAAGAAATGTACTCATTATGTTGCCCATGTAATTGTAACCCCTCTGTACAGTATTTTCACAATATAAAATAAAAGACAAAAAGAAAAAAAAAGAAGCAAGGAGTGAGTTATCTTATTAGAGAAGGCTGAGCCATTAGGAATTTTAAATGTGAAAGCAAGGAATATCTTATAGTCTGTGGTGTATCATTGAAAATCTTTTAAGAAGCTAATATGGGGTGAACTATTCCATGAAAAGTTTATTTTTAAATATTTGTTTCGAGCTCTCTGCCTATTTTTTCCATAATAAAATTTGGTAAACCATTTGTCTTGCCAACCTCTCTTAGTGATAAAATCTTAACCTTTGCCACTGTTTCTTCTTTCTTGAATTATGACCTCTGCTCTCTTAAATATCTTTACTCTCTCTTCTCTGTAAATTTATGTGCCATCTCCATGTGAATTCTTTGGCATCTGCTTTTTCTCATTCTTCTAGCACTTCCTTGTCCACATCCTCATTATCTTTTTCCTGGATTACTGCACAGCTTCTCAGCAGGACTTCCCCAGCAGCTACCTGGGAAAATTCTGAGCTGAACTGTAACAGTGCTTATTAGAATGGTATTTTATACAAGAAATTATAGCTGCTGCTTTTGTAATCATCCAGCCAGACTGATGCAGTGGGATAAAATGTATCTAACAAGGCAGATGAGGAAGGAGTGATCTAGGCAGAAGCAAGAAGCTAGTAAAAGATAAAGGGATATAGATGCTCAAAGTTGGTGTGACCAACAACACTCTGGTAGAGTAGTACTATTTTTTCAGGCTGATTTAAAGTGTAAAGAAGTGTCAGCTTTGGTGAGCAATTACACTGAGGGTCTTCAGATCCAAGGAGCCAGAAGACTGAAGTAGATTATCAAGCATAAAACATTGGGTAAGCTGGCTGCTTGTACATAGCATTTGTATTTGGAGTAAATAAGCTGCAAGAATCACTCCTGGACTTTCACCCCAGAGGCAGTGTTCAGAATAACATAGTTTAAACACAAACATTGTGGTTTTTATGACTCAAAAAAAAAAAAAAGAAGCTAATTTGTTTCTAGGCACACAGACCAACTGGTTCATTCTGGGGAATGTATTAATGAATTCTCTCTACCTGGAAGTTTCATCATGCATAGTTTCCCCATGATTACGTCTGCCATAGCCATCTTTGCAGGAGCCTAGAAAGCTAGGATTATATTCAGTCCCAGACAAGATGTCAACTCCCAGTTAAAGAGATGTGGACACCATGCAAGATTTAGGGCAAAATCATTAGGACTCATCAGAAAATCCGTAACTCACATTTTAGTGTAGAGCTTTTCAGTCCTTTTCCTCCAGTTCCCAGAAACTACTTCAGACCAAAGCCCAGAGCCTTTCTCAGAAATCTGATCCAACCGTCCCTTGGCTCTTTTGTGTTCAAGCTAGAATTTAGTACAGCTGACTATATGGCCTTCAGCAGATCTCACTCTGTGTAGCAAGAAAAATAGAAGCATCATCTAAAAATACACCTGATGAAAGGGGTGATATTGAGCAAGGTGCTGTGTGTTCATAAATTGACATGTTGTATTATAACCCCTTTGTATAACTTGGTATACTTAAAGATAATTAAAATATAATTTAAAAATGCACCCGCAAATAGATTTTTCTCATATTAAAGTCACTCGGGTCCTACAGAAAACTGTTTCGTTTTCTTGGTATTTTCATACCTGAGTGCAGGCTTCTTAGGTTGGAACTAACAGATTGGAAAACAGCTCAGAAGGAACCAATGTTCCCTTCTCCTGAAATTCTCCAATTCCCTTTTCTCCCCTCCTCATAAAAAAAATTCTTTATGATTCTGAGAATTGAACTCAGGGCCTCAGCCCCATCTGTCCTGCTATTTTCAAGGTAAGGTCTTTCTTTAGCCTTGGCTAGTCTGGACTGCATTTCACCTACCTGTTTAGTATTTCTAGGGATGATGGGTATGTGTCCATCATGCTTCACTGTAGCTACTGCCAATGCATCCAATGCAACCTCGATGTGAGGTTTAGATGGAGTCTTATGACCTTCTTTTTGCCAGGATTGGCTTTGAGCCACAATCTCCTTATTTCTGCTGTCCAAGTAGTTCCTTTACTCTTATCATAGCTCACTTACAAGGTATGTATTGCTGAGAAGAAAAATAAAATCAATGAAAGATTACATAAACTTGTCACACATGCATGTATACACTCACATACACACACCCCTCCTAGGATTTGTTGCTATAAATATTTCTAAGGTTGATCAAACCCTAAAGACTTGATTTGTGCTAACGTGTAAAGAAATTTGACCTTTCTAAGTTTCAATGATGAATATTATTGTCATGTAAAAAAGTATTAATATTTAGAATACATGACTAGCACATATATTCTCAGTAGACAAATTATGTAAGTATAGTTTGAAGAGCAGATAACTTAAGGCAGAAAACTTAATTCTACACTTGCATGAGTATTAGTTCAAAGTTTTAAAAGGCAGATGAATCTATTTTTATAACAGGACACTCCAGAAGAACTACATTTTGTATTTGTTCATAATTCATAGTATTTAGGATATTGCCAGGACATTGCAAACTTCTACAATACATGAAGTCTATTATATTCTTTTTCTTTTTGACATTTTTATATCTTTGGTTAGCTTTCAGTTCATATTAGCATAGCATCTAACACAGAACAGATCATCTATGCCAGGTATTATTATACTCATGCAACCAAAAATATCTTCTTTAGTTCACACTGTAATCTGAGTTATTCTTACATATATTTTACAGATACATCTTTTCAAAGTTTACTATTTTGCTTAACAACACATAGCCAGCAAGTAGTAGATTCAAACCCAGATTCCAATGACTACAAAGCTGATCCTGTTGGGGGGCTGGGAAGGTAGCTCAGTGGTAGAGCGCATGCCTTGCATGCATGAGGCTCTGGGTTCGATTCCTCAGCACCACATAAGCAAAAAGAAAAAAGCCAGAAGTGGTGCTGTGGCGCAAGTGGTAGAGCACTAGCCTTTAGCTGAAGAGCTGAGGGACAGCGCCCAGGCCCAGAGTTCAGGCCCCACAACCAGACTCTCCCCCCACAAAAAAAAAAAAAGCTGATCCTCTTAGCATTTCAGTTTAAGAGCTACCACATCTATGGATAAATCACCAGCTTGAGTTCCAGAGTAGTGGTTTTCACTCTTTTCTTCAAATCAGACTGACCCAAGGTGATTAAAAGTACACATGTAGGGATAGCCAGCTCTAGCTCTCTATCTGTTCTTTAGAAAGCTTTTTCTTTCACTTGGCAATAAACTTCTGTTGTGCTAAAAACAGCAAGACACGTGTACCTATTCCCCATTCAGGCCCTGACAAAACAGAATTCTAGGGGTGAAGTTTCTCTCTGTGATTTCTCTGTTTTAGAGTCTCATAATGGGTTAAACTCTTGTTCTGAAACTTTTCACTCCATTTTCCTTTATGTATCAACCCAATGTTTATTTTGGGGGGGAGCGGTAGGTCACTAGGCTTGAACTCTGGGCCTGGGTGCTGTTCCTGAGCTCTTCAGCACAAGGCTAGCACTCTACCACTTGAACCACAGTGCCACTTCCAGTTTTCTAAGCTAAGAGTCTCACAGACTTTCCTGTCCGGGCTGGCTTTGAACCGTGATCCTCAGAGCTCAGCCTCCTGAGTACTTAGGATTACAGGCATGAGCCACTGGTGCCCAGCTTTTATCTACATTTAACATACACAAAACTCAATATTTCTTTTTCCTCTAATATCTCCTGCTTTATCAGAATTCTCAGTAATAAAATTATACAGGAATTATAATTTTGGTAAACAGTGAGTTCAAATCACATGATCCAAAGAAACAGAGAATGCATTCTATATATTTATATCCGGACTAGCCTCATTCCTTAGATATCTATGGGATAGTTTCCTAAATGATAGTCAAACTGATTCATAAAGCAATAAATAAATGAATTTCTGTTGCAGGAATTAGACTGTTCTACAAATCTAAAGCTCTTTAGGCCATTTTAGAAATACATCACATTTTTGTACTTTGCACAAGTAACACATGTGGACATCAAGTCATATGAATTAAAATAACATTAAAAATTATGTCAATAGGCCATCCTTGCCTTATGTAGGAAGAATATGAGGCAGAGAGTCTTGTAATTAATTGCTAAGGGGAAAAAAGCAAGTTTTTAAAAAGTTCAGCAGCAGATCTGAAATGTAAATCTTCAACTAGAACAATTATAGAATTTTATAAGATCATTAGAAAAGCCTGATAGAGATTGTAGAAGTAAGAGTCTGGAGTTCTGCTTCTATACTATTATATTTCACTGTGTTGTCAGAGAGAATTGAAGAATATTATAAATTCTGGAAGCAGAACTGACAAGCTGTAAATGACAAGTATTTACATTTTTTAGAAATAATAATTAATCAGAAGTCTTCAACTATAGCCCAAGGGCCAAATCTGTTTTTATATACCAAGTCTTTCTGGAACACAGCTTCTCCTACTTGTTTATACATTTTGTACAGCTTCAATGACAATGTTGAATTGTTTGTACAGAGACATACTGGGGCAAGCAAAGTCTAATATATATTTATTATCCAGCAAAAGTTTTGCTGATTCTTCTAACTCATTGCTTCTAGTTTCAAGCCATGCATTCCCAGAAGTACATAGATTTATTAAAAACACCTGTGAATGTGTATATTTTACAGTCTTGACTATTGTATGACTATATCTGGCTTAAAGATAAACTTTCAAGTAGTTATTCTAATAAACAAAATACAGATTAATTTCAACATGTTAGCAATTCTATAGTAGCTTTTTATCTCTGTGTAGTTTTAAGTATTAAAAATGAAAGTTAAATATGATTGGAATAGATTATTTGCAACTCGAAATTAAACAATAAAACCTGTTGAAATTGTTTTGGGAAAGTGGGGATACAGGGAAAGTAATAGAAGGGGTGAGAGTGATAGGAATACATCATAAATATGTCTAGAAAAGTAATTAAATTCCTCCACACCATATAAATAATGTAAGCTAATAAAAATAAATAAATAAAATTTATATCAGGAGTTCTGTGAAATTTCTTGTATTGAAGACTCCATTAAAAGGTGACTGGAGGGGGCTGGGAAGGTAGTTCAGTGGTAGTGCTTGCTTTGCATGCATGAGGCCCTGGGTTCGATTCCTTAGCACCACGTAAGCAGAGAAAGCCAGAAATGGTGCTGTGGCTCAAGTGGTAGAGTGCTAGCCTTGAGCTGAAGAGCTGAGGGACAGCGCCCAGGCCCAGAGTTCAGGCCCCATGACCGACAAAAAAAAAAAAAAAGTGACTGGAAAACATTGATTTAATGAGACCCTGGATCAAGAAAATTACTTTAAAGAAATATGAAAATAAAATTAAAATATTTGAGATTAATTGTACTGTTGTTAGCTTTCTGTCACTGTGACTAAATACTTGAGAAAATCAACTTAAAAGTGGCAAAATCTGCCAGGTGCCAATGACTCATACCTGTAATCCTAGCGACTCATGAGGCTAAGATCTGGGAATTGCAGTTCAAAGCCAGCCTAGGCAGGGAAGTCTTTGAGACTTATCTCTATTTAATCACCAAGAGGCAGAAGGTGGAGCTGGCTCCAGTGGTAGACCACAAGCCTTGAGCAAAAAAGCTCAAGGACATCAGCTAGACCCTGAGTTCAATTCCTGGAACTGAAGCGCATACACATGGGCGCACCCCCTTTCCCGCCCCCCCTCCACTCCCCCCACACACGGCAAGATTTATTTTGACTCATAGTTTCAAAGTTGTTAGTCCATGACTGCTTAGCCCCAGTAATATGGGCCTATGGCATGGCAGGGCCTCATGATAGCAGCCATGTGGAGAGCAGATTCACCTCATGGTGGCTTCAGAACAGAGAAGTGAGGAAGACAGGGCCCAGGGCAAAACATTCCTTTCTAGTAATGATCTGCTTCCTCCAACCAGGCCCCATTTGCTGATGTTTTCATTCTTCTGTTTGTGTTCTTGTCTAATGTGTATTGTTTTGTGTGCATAAGTTCTAACTTACAGAAATTTATATTTTACTAAGTTAAAATTGTTGTTTATGCCTGTTACTAGAATAGGAGGAATAGAAGCCTTCATTCAGAGCTATGCAATGAACATTTATTTATCCTATTTAACACAGAATGGCTACCATTTGAATCTCTAATAAGGACAGAGGCAGGTTGGCAAAGTGGCTAAGAGCTCTGATTCTGGATCTTGAGTGCCAGGGTTCAAATTCTAGCTTCTCCATTGACTAGTTGCTTGTTTGGTCTTGATTGAGTACTTAACTTTCAGTTCAATCACCTATAAAGCGGGGATAGGTTAGCTCATATCCTACAGGTTATAAGGATTAAATGTGTTAGGGAAATCTGGACTCTTCTCCTTATAAGAATAAAAATCACATCACAGCTTGTACCACAAACCACATATATCTTCTTTCCTTTCTGGGACTTCAATTGTGTTCAGTGGTCCTTTTAATTTCAGCTATTTAAATACTTGGTAGTAGTTCTCATATCTGGGCTGCCAGCATTCTCAAGTCATGTTAGTCACAGGTTCGCACTTAACAACCTTGCCTCTTATTTTTATTTTTAGCTTTTTTTTTATTAGCTTATCTTAGTTATATGGGGTAGGAAGGATTTCATTGTTACATCTCCAAACATATTTACACCATAATCCAATCCATGTTACACTTTCTGTCTCTTCTCCCTCGTTTTTTTAAAGAAATAAAATAGAAATGTTGAGATATAATCTTTAATGCATCCTTTTCTGCTTCCAAGAAAACCACATGTGCTCACTTTCTGCTCTCTTATTCCAGAGAAAAAGACATTCTGCTTCTCTATGCTTGTCTGCACCTTCACTAAGGATTCCAGATCCCTACCCTTGGGATATAGGTGATGAACAAACACACAATCCAACTAAAGAATATTTTCAGCTAGCCAGAGATACTTGGAAAGTAACACCAGTGGCTCATGCCTGTAATCCTAGGTACTCAGGAGGCTGAGATATGAGAACTGCAGTTCAAAACCAGCCCAGGCAGAAAAGTCCCCATGAGACTCTTATCTCCGATAAACCACTCAAAAATTGGAAGTGGCACTGTGGCTCAAGTGATTGAGCACTAGCCTTGAGCCCAAAAAGCTCAGGGAAAGCGCCTAGACCCTGAATTGAAGCCCCACAACCAAACAACAACAGCAACAACAAAAATATAACAAAATAGGAAGTCTTTGGGTGGTAAGGGGAGAGCATTCTAGGTGACAATGAAGCTGGGACAAGCATATTACTTGAAGATCAATGAGTCTACACAGAACAGTCCGTGCAGAAGCCTTCAGGGGAAAAGAAGCTGGATGTGGGTGAGAAGCTGAAGTCAGCCAAAGGTGCTGACTGATGTGCGTGCAGTAAGTAGGAAAAAACATGGGGACAGCAGGTCAGAGCAGCACTGTTCAAAAAACTCTCTACCCTGATAAAAAGGTTCTATATCTGTGCTATGCAATCTGGTAACCACTTAGCCATGTGTGGTCACTTACATTTAAGTTAACAGATTAAGTCAACCTGAAATTAAGCCTTTCAAACACAATGGCCACATTTCAAATGCTCAGTAACTACAAGTAGCTAGTAGCTCTATCATATTATATAATATAGGTTCATAGAATAAGAGGAACCAAAGAATGAAACCTTTGCTCAACAAAGTAAACTAACAGACTAGGATGACTAGTTAAATGTGGTAAGGGTTATATGCCACTGAAGGGTTTTGAATGATGAAAAATCTCTGGAGCTGTTGAGAAGGGAGCAGGGTAGAGAGGAAACCATAATGAGAGAAAATGTGGATCTCTGCAGCCACTGCAGTTGCTCAGGAGAGAAGTGAAGCATCTTGGACATCAGGGTTGTAGAGAAATCTAATTTGGGGATTTATTTTGGTGTCATGGCCAGCAGAAAGTGTTGATGAATTGCATATGATGTGAACCATGGATGAGGCTACGATGTTTGGTTTGATTAATTCTATTCTGTGCACTGGTGCTATTAATTAAGCTCCTCCTGTTTTTTAGGTGGATCACATTAGTTTGCTTCCTATTAGTATTCGTTTTCATGGTGAAATGCAGAGCACTTCAGGACTACTTGATGTGGTTAGTGGCTTCTGCCTCTCGGAGCTGTTACCTAGGCCACCAGTGACTTTCTCACAGCCAAATAAAATGCTGTTAATGGCGGTCCTGCTTGACATGTGTATCCTGTGCAGCTGTTGGTTCCCTCTCTTCCTCCACTGACTTTTAGGCTGCTCTCCCATTTTCTTGCTGCCTCTCACCTGTTCCTTTTCATCAATTTCTGTCATCTCTAGGCTCAGCCTTATATCTTTCTTGTGAACCAGGATAATGAGATCTTCCTCCCCACTCCCCTGCCTCTACCTTCTCCCCTCCACCCCACTCCCTGCCCCAGCCTTCTACGGTTGCTTTGTTTGAGACAGGGTCTCTCTTTGTAGCCTAAGGTAGCCTGGAACTTGTGATTGGCCTGCCTCAGCCTCCAGAGTGCTTGGGAATACAAGTATGTACCATTCTCCTGGCTGTCCATCTTACATATTGCAGGCTCACAAATTTATAATATAGTAGTCTTAGCCATTTCTATAAGCCTGGAAGTTAATTAATGGATTTAAATACATTATCTCAAATCCTTCCTGGAACTCGGGGCATGGATGACTTTCTAATTGCCAGTTAGGAAAGCTAAGGCTCACTAATGTGCAAGACTTTCCCCAAGGTCATGCCTCCCATTCCCAGATTGATGCTTTGAGCCACCTAGTGGACAACACATGAACATAGCTCAAGTATTTTTTTTATATATGCTTTTTTTATTGTAAAAATACTGTACAGAGGGGTTACAGTTACATGAGCAAGGTAATGAGTACATTTCCTATCCAGCATTGTTATCTCCTCCTTTGTTTTTCCCCTACCATCACTTCCCTCCCACCTCCATAATATTTGAGAGTAGGAACCACCCATCTCACTCGACCCACCTCTCCCTTGTCCTTTTAAAAAAATCATATGACTGGGAGAGGTGGGGAAGGGAAGGGATAATAGGAAAAAAACAAAGGAGGGGTAACAGTGTTTGACAAGAAATGTTCTCATTAACATAATCATATAACTGTAGCCCAGAATGTAAGTACAACATCTTTACTTTTTTTTTTTTTTTTTTTTTTGTTAGTCATGGGTCTTGAACTCTGGGCCTGGGCGCTGTCCCTGAGCTCTTCAGCACAAGGCGAGCACTCTACCACTTGAGCCACGGAACCACTTCCAGTTTTCTGGTGGTTAACTGGAGATAAGAGTTTTATGGGGGCTGGGAAGGTGGCTCAGTGGTAGAGCACTTGCCTTGCATGCATGAGGCCCTGGGTTCGATTCCTCAGCACCACATAAGCAAAAAGAAAAAAGCCACAAGTAGCACTGTGGCTCAAGTGGTAGAGTGCTAGCCTTGAGCTGAAGAGCTGAGGGACAGCACCCAGGCCCAGAGTTCAGGCCCACAACAAGATCCCCCCCCCCAAAAAAAAAGAGTGTTATGGACTTTCCGAACCACAATTCTCAGATCTCAGCCTCCTGAGTAACTAGGATTACAGGCGTGTGCCACCAGTGCCCAGCACTGTACAGCATCTTTACAATAAAATACAAGTTTTAAAAAAATCATATACTTCTTTCTATAAACTGCCCCTCTACAAGTAACAAAAACAGAAAATGGAAATACCTCATTTTCTTGTGTTCCTTATTTGGTTTCATGGCACTACAACAATCCAGTCTCTAAAACTGCAAACATCTTACTTCTCTGCCTTTCTGAAGGTTTTCCAGATCTTGGAGCTTAGACTTCAGAGGTGCTATCTATCTGTAGGAAACTCAGACATCTAGAGTTTAAGAATCACGCTGGCTTGCCCTACAAATCATCTGGAGGACTGATTCTACTCTAGATAGTTGAACCCCCACATCCAGAGAGAGATCTATTTCACTAAGCCCTGAAAATGTGTATATCTAAATTTTTCTTTGTAATTGTTCTGTTCTGGGAACCACATTCTGAGAATCAGTGGCCTGTAGCAAGTCATAGGTTGCAGCATCCCAATTACAGAGCAGGTGAGCTGGGAACAGCAGCTCTGCACCAGAGCCAACTACTGCAGAATCAAAACAAAGGAGGCAGTCATTTGGGGGATGAAAAGGAAGGCTCTGAGAAACCTGCCGTAAATGGGATAAGGTGCCTTCTACTGTTCTAGCTCTCCCATAATTCATAAATTCGACACGTTCTATTTATGGATAGAAACTATAATTTTGGACTGTAGATTGTTTTATTTGAAAAACAACCAATCATTTAAAACTAAAGGAGTGGGAGGAAATAAGATACATTAGGGAGTAATGTAAATAGTTGACATTTTCCCTAAAAGAGATGTAAATAAACTATCAAATGGATGGGGAAGGGAGCTCTTAACCAAATAGACTCTATTAACCAAAACCTCCACCATGCAGTCACATTTATTTCCTGCTTGACAAATGTTGCATTAACCCTTCATCCCCCCTTTGAAGTCTTCCCCCTTGCTTTATCCATCCTGTAAACTGGAATCTATCTGGCAGCATCAGAGTCCATACTTCTCAAAAATCCTTGTAAACATAATGAAATGTCTAGTCTGCCTTCATATTGCTGGACAAGGCAGGCATAAAAAGTACAAAGAAAGAGGAGGGGAAAGCTGAGGCTGGCAGCTTCTGCGGTTTCTATCTCTCCTGTTCTTCAGGACCACACTTTGCTCCAGGACTGTATAGAGCCCATAAACTTTGGACTCCACCTTCCTAGGAAGTGGGCATCACCACTGTTTCCCTGCATTGGAACTAATCTGAGTATACAAGATGGAGAAAAGCCAGTGACCTAAGAGTCCTGTTTATTTCTCACTTCTTAAATGTTGTATTTCTTAAAATATTAAATATAAACATACTATTAAAGTCTGTTTCTTACATAATAGAATAAATGTTTTTTCAATGAGTTTTCCCCATTATAATCATGATTCAGAGTTCTGGAATAGGGATCACCAAGTATTCAGGACCCTATTTTCCTCCCCTGGGATATGAGTAGAGGACTTGCAGGTGTCTTTCTAACAGAAAGTTATCGGTTCCTTTTGCAGCCATTGCCTTCCTGATGTAAGTTCTCCCAGCACTTCCTTGTCTGTTTTTGGTGAGGAAGTGGCTGTCAAATGGATCTGTCTTGTAGTTCTTGAATTTGGTCTTGATGTCTTCTGCCATGTTGTTCACTCCTAGAGTAGGTATTGGCCAAGCTTCAGAGTGGAGAGACTTTAATATGCCCCTAAAGAAGCACTCAGATAAATGTGATCCTTAGTATAGGCTTTATTTTTTTTTGTCGGCCGTGGGGCTTGAACTCTGGGCCTGGGCGCTGTCCCTCAGCTCTTCAAGCTCAAGGCGAGCGCTCTACCACTTGAGCTACAGCGCCACTTCCGATTTTCTGGTGGTTTATTGGAGATAGGAGTCTCATAGTCTCTCCTGCCCGGGCTGGCTTTGAACCGCGATCCTCAGATCTCAGCCTCCTGAGTAGCTAGGATTACAGGCGTGAGCCACCAACGCCCAGCTAGTATAGGCTTTTTATGTGGTAGAATCTCAAGGCTGTTGGTAGTAGGATCTAATATAAGAAAGGTCTAAAGTCAATAAATAGTAATGTAAGTCTGAACTAAAGAATGATGCAAATTAGTTCTCAGCTGCATCCTGAAACTTTAAACAGAAGCCAGAAACAATTTCTCTGCCCAGCAAAGCCATCTGTTCTTCAGGGAGCATCACCAGGCAACCATTTCTGTGGGTCAGTCTCACTAAGGAGGCCCCACATGGGAGCCAAGTTCCCTGCTAGGCCTCTAATTGTGCAATTGTCCCAACTCTCAAGACAGCCTTGTGAGATGATTGTATTGCTATTCAACAGGTGAAGGATTTGAGGCTCTTGGTGGAAAGTTTCCTGTGGAAAGGTCACAGTCTGAGTGTTTCTAATGCCTGCAATAAAAGAACAAGCAGCAAGTATTTACTTAGGACTTTCTCTTGCTAGACATTGGGCTAATCACTGGATTAAGTCACAAGTCTCCACGAATAACTAGGAATTGGTGGAAGAGGAAACTGCCATGTTGAGAGAAGGGGATGTTTTTGGCTTTGCTTTTTATTTTTGTGATACATCTCTTAGGAAAAGTAGGATTTCTAACTTTAGCAATTTTAAGTGGGAAAATTGAAATTACCTTCCTTTTTTTTCTATGTTCCAAAGAAGTTGGGTATTTGATTTATAATGAGATAATTATAACTTAACTTATAATGGACTAATTATAATTGGCAGCATTGGCATGGTTAAAACATATATTGAAGCATCTGGAGTATGCATTGACATACCTGGAGTAGTTAATAGCAGCCACCTACAGGATTAAATGTCATGCTTTGTTTTTAAAATCTATATACTATAGGCTATTCCTTATTTGCAAGACAACCATAAATCCTTAAGCTCATTTCCTCTTCTTACATCCTCCATGAAGTCAGACATCCTGCTTTAATGGTAGCATTTTTACCTTTCACTTTCCATACTATTGCCTTATTTTTTTAAATAAAAGTTCCAATAGTTCATTCAAATATTTACTTGTTTGCAAGATATGCAGCTAATGATTCAATCAGCTCTCTTGCATACCGCAATCAGTCCTCTGTGTGTGTGTGTGTGTGTGTGTGTGTGTGTGTGTGTGTGTGTGTGTGTGTGTGTGTGTAGGGGGTTTTCAACACAGGGCCTCATATTAGCTAGACTACCATTATACCACTACTGCCACACATCTGACTCTGCCTTTTTCTAGTTATTTTGAAGATGGTCTAGTGAACTTTTCTGGGCTGGTCACAAACTAAGATACTTCAGATCTCAGCCTCTTAAGGAGATAGGGATTATGGACACGATCCACCAGCACCCAACTACTAGCATTCTTTTTCCTATTGACTTCCTAATTTTATCAGAAATCCCATTCTATCAAACACAGAACTAATTTAAAGGACCACTCTGACGGTTCTGTTCCCCTGGAACCACTTCTGATATCAATCTCAGTCAGAGTTTATCTGGGAAAACATCACTATGAGTTTTATGACATATGGGTCTTATTGTAGGGTTTAGGACTTACCCAACTGTGTGAAGTGATCAAGTCCATGGAAGGCTGTTGTCTGTATGTTTAATGGTAAACCTAAAGATACTGAAGTTAGTAGGTCCAGTGTATGGGAAGGAAAGCCAGATATGAAACAGGGAACTGGATCTGTTCCTGTTCTTCTGTGCCATGAGGATGCAGGTGATCTCAGAGTCATACACCAACAGGTCTAGAACATGCAGAGAATGGAAGAAGAGGCATAGAGGGAGCTGGAGAGGCTTCAGGCCATTTCCACTCCACTCCAACCAGATGAACGAACAAACTAGAAAGAAGCAGCAAGGCGCCATGCACTGCCCTGATAGACCTTTGTGGAGAAAGCTGAACTTGCAAGTTGAAAATCTCATGCAGATTTCTCTCATGTCCAATTCTAACCCACAAAAGTACAGAGAACTGAGCTCTGGGGAATATAATTCCAGTGTAATTCAGTCAATCCAGGAGAAATAAGAAATATTGGGTATGAAATTGATTTTGAAGTCAAACTAACAGCATCTGCAGATGGGTTAGATTTAGTAGGTAGGAAAAGTAGATTACTTCCACATTTTTTTGTTTGAACTTTTTTTTCAATTCTAACTTTGGATTCAGTTTTTTGGAGTGAACAGACTTCACTGTTGACAGGATTCTTTCTGGGTTGCAAAAATTACCTCCTTCAAAAGTCTTCTCTGTACCTGGTGCTCCATCACCAAGGTGGCATACAGATCTTTGTGAAGACCCTGACTAGCAAGACCATCACCCTGGAGATGGAGCCCAGTGACACCATCTAGAATGTCAAGGCCAAGATCCAGGGCAAGGAGGGTATCCCCCCTGACCAGCAGAGGCTGATGTTTACAGACAAGCTGCTGGAAGGTAGCTGCACCCTGTGCAACTACAATATCCACAATCTACTATGCACCCAGTCCTGAGGGGAGGTTTTTAAGTTTCCATGTTTAAGCTACTGACAAGTTTTATTGCACTTTTGTTTCAATAAAGTTCTGGCATTCCTGAAAAAAAATCACCTCCTTCCATGTTTGTAAAATCCTGTACTTCCCTATTCAATCCTTACTGTCACAATCAGAAAATGAGAGGT
The DNA here is from genome assembly GCF_019054845.1 of Dipodomys spectabilis. Taxonomy (NCBI): domain Eukaryota; kingdom Metazoa; phylum Chordata; class Mammalia; order Rodentia; family Heteromyidae; genus Dipodomys; species Dipodomys spectabilis. The sequence continues at coordinate 409,619 of NW_024870874.1, read as the reverse complement.
TACTTTTACTGTATTAGGAGTGGAAACCTTAGTAGCAGTTATTAACTACTCCAGGTATGCTTCAATTTTTTTACTCATGCCAATGCAGTTAATTATGTTTTTTGCTTTTAATCTGGGATGGCTTTTCTCTCTTACAGTTACATAATTATTTTGATAATTAACCTTTGGAGCTCTAGGAGTGCCCACACACATGCATCACTCCTCAGGGTATTTGTAACTCCCTTACTAATGAAAGATTATTACTTAGTCCCTGTCTTTAGGAATTGGGACTATTGCCTGCTTGTTGAAATCTTACCTGGAGTGACTGTCAGCTTATCATCCTTTCCTTGGTCCCTTCTTACCTGTTCAGCTTCTTTTGCCAGTCCCTCTTTTGCCTGTCCTTCTTCCCGTGGTTTTCCTGGTATTGTATCCCTGGTATTGTATCCCTGATCTCTCCTTTATTTTTTCTCTTTTACTCTTTAGCAGTGATAACACTATTTTCAAGGGGTGGTACCCACACCCCTTGTAATTTATAAAATAATAGCACCTGTAATTTGCTGATCTACTACCACAGGCCATGTACTTTGCTAACATATATAATCTAAAAAAACCCTCCAGAATATTTTCAAAATAAGTCTTGATGTGGTATTAACTATTCCAGTTTTCAAATGAGGAAACTGTTTATAAGATTTGGGATTTTTAGGTAACAATGCTTGATAGGAAATGTACTCATTACCTTGCTCATGTAACTGTAACCCCTCTGAACAGTATTTTTACAATAAAATCTATTTTAAAAAGATTTTTTATTTTTCTGAAGCTAGTTAGTAAGTGGATTTTAACTAAAAAGGATCTAAATTGTTAGCTAGTGTTAACCAGCTGAAATTTCTCATTCATCAGACTTGAATACCCATGGCCATGTCAGTATATACATAGATTTTCTTCAATCTTTTCTAGTATAATACATAAAAAATCCTTACTACGATTTCATCATTCCCAACTCCAAGCCCCATCCAAAATATACAAAACATACCTCCTTTGATATTTATTCTTTTCAACAATGTATTCATCATTCATTAAAAGTTTCCAAATCTATAAACACCTCCGACCACTCCATTTCCTATAAATTCTTCATATCTGCCTGGTTACCAAGTCTTCCAGAACTGAGGGCAGAGATAGCTCTACACCACTGTGGCTCCTGGCACCAATTCCCATCTTCTCTCTGATCTCCTGCCACTATTCTTTCCATATCACAACTGGATTCCTACACTGCTACCAAAATCATCTTCTGAAAAAGATCATCAATCTGATCCTGCCAGCTTGCTTTAAAAACCTCTCTTGACTCCATGTTTTCTGGAGCATAAATTTCAATTTCTTTGATATGGCACCAAAGGCTCTTCACAATTAGCTTAGTCTGTCTTTCAGCCAGTTTTTACACATATATAAGGGATTATTTTTCTATGCCTATAGATGCTACTGAATGTGGAAAATACAAACATTTCAAATCTTGACTGAAATCATATTTTCCTTTTAATCACAGAGTGTCTCAGTCCCCAGTTCCTGCGTTATCCTACTTTACATCACTGTGACAGAATACCTGGGAAAATAACCTTAAGGGAAGAAGGATTTCTTTTGACTCAGTTTCAGAGGTTATGGCTAGCTCTTTGCTGACCCTGAGTCTGTAGGAAGGCAGACCATCTTGGCAATATGGCATGGTGGTGTAGAGCTATTCACCTCTTGGCAACCAGAAAACAGAGAGGGACAGGGACCAGACCAAGAACAGGAAACATCTTTGTAGGGTATGCCTCAGTGACCCACTTCCCTCATGATACCCCATCTCTTACTTTATATCACCTCCAAATAATGCCATTATATCATGAATCCACTTAGTTCAGAAGTATAGGTATCAGAGCCCAAAGCCCATCAGCTGGCAATAATACCCCCAGTATATAAACCTGTGGGAGACATTTCATATTTGAGCCATGCGAGCTACTAAAAAAGTACAAATAGCACGTGGAGTTACAATTTTATAGTTGGCAGGAAAGGAACGGTTATAATGTAAGTACTGGAGACCAACAAGGCAAAATTTTTATGAATTATTTCTTCTTTCAGTTCAGTGGTTTAAAATATAGTTCTTAGCCATGTTAGAAGGCACACATTCTAAATTCAAGATTATGCCTGGGCTGACGAATTTGGTTAAATCTGTAATTTGAGGGAGAAAGGACAGAAGGTTGTATGGTAAGGATGACAGATGGATATAATCCCCAAGATCTTTGTAAAGAGAAAAAAAACTTTTATTCTTCATTCCTAATAAATTCAATGAAATATTTTTAAAGACTTTTAATGGGCTACTTCAAAAGGTAAGATAATAACTATTTTTTTCCCCATCCTAAAGAAGCCCTAATTCTTCAGACAAAATCAGCAGACATTCTCTGGCCAATTATCCTCAAGAGACGCAGGATGTGGAGGTTAGGGAAGGTGGGCTGCAGGTTTAAGCATTGAGGGATCAGATCCTAGATGTGTTCTTGGTAACTATCTTTAAGCAAATCAAAGCATGTGTGCACATGTATGTGTATGTGCTCTTCAAATAGAAACAAAATATACTTTGCAACATTATTGTGGGGTTTACAAGAGGTCAGGTTGATTAGCAAGGAATTTGTGGAGGTTAATTTATTTCATTATAGTGCCATGCATAATGCAGCTCTGCTTTAGTCCACTCCAGTTACAGATTCAGAAACTCTGAAAAGTCTTATAGGTAACTTGTAATTACAATAAAAAAAAATAGTTATATGGTCAGGAATTTACCTCATACTCCTTTTCGCTTCCAAAATTGATTTCACTACTAATGATGAAGACATAAGTTCAGGTCATACTGAGATAGAAACTGGCTTGGATGAAGCAAATATCCAAGTGCTTACTCAATGTCAGAGTTGAGCAGAGAGCTTATGGATAAAGCAAATCCTTTACATGAAGTGATCACAGCCTGGTTGGAGTCAGACTAAACCCAGGTCTGTTGGATGGGTTAGGCTAGAATAGCTGTAAGCAAAATGCCAAGGCCTTTGTACCCAAAGGGTTGCATTCTGTCTAGGGACAAAATTGATGGCTTCTGATATCTGCCACTGTATATAGAGGACTATCTACTAGCTCACTACGTATAAATTCAACACCAATCTGTGAAGCAACAGATCTGTATCAGGGACTATATCCTTTAGATTTGAGCATAGAAGAAGAAATAGCACAATAAGTAATTCATGCAGAAAAAGCAGAAGAACAATACAACTCAAGACAATCATTTTCTCTAAGGAGATATAAACAAAAGCAGAAACAACATTATTTATGGTGCAGCAAACCAGGTAGTTTCTGAATAGCTGGGATAGACTCACTGTTCTCTGTAGAAAGTATCTGGTATCCAGTCATATCTGTTACTCAGTCACATATTCTTGGGTAGCCAGTTATGTAAGATATGACTTACCCTTCCTCTCCCTGATCCTATTATGGCCTTTCTTCCACTCCACAGTGCCCTTTCCTCATTCCCACATCCGTCCAGTAGCAGCAAAGGTTCTACCCTTTTGAAATCCTGCTGGGATCTTGCAAAATAGGATAAAACTGCAAGTTTGCATGACCTATTCAGATATGAATATGGTAGGGGGAAGGGAATAGAGAAAAAAAAATGAGAACAGCTGAGAGCTACTCTGCATCATCTCCTCTATTTGATTTTCAGTTATTTGTACTCAGAGCGGATTGGACTGTATAAGGAAGCTTTTAAAGATACAATCATCTCAGCAACACGGAGACCCACAGATGTGAAACAATTGGTTGGAGAATAAGTCTGGCAGTATCTTACAAAACCTCACATGTGTTTTTATGGGCCAACTGAGCTGAGATCCACAGGGTATGAATAACCCATTATCTATCTCTCTTTAATATTCAATATTGTTATGTGTTGTTAGTTCATTGCAGCTATTAGTTAAAGGTCCCAGAATCCTAAGCTCCCTCCTCTTTCGAACCTTTTCATCTTTAACCATTTACTGTTTTCTCCACCACTACTTTTTTGTCTAACTCTCTGTATTCTCTATTAACTTGCCGATGGTTATACTCTTTCCTTTTTTTCAGTTTAACTCCTCTTCCTGTTCTCCCAAAGTCTGTATTTTTCTTGCTCTTTCATCTTTCCACAGATGTGCAACAATCTCTAGCTTTGGACCATCTGTCTTCTTTCATTTCTGCCTTTGTCATGTTTTTGGAGGAAATCCCTTCCCTGAGGTAGTTATTTATTTGATTTTTATCTCTGTCAGCCTTGATCATTTGTTTTGACTATCCTCATAGGTTGTCAAGCAACATTTTGTTTTTCATGTGTGTAAATGTGGTAAGGTAGCCTAAGGATCCTACCTTAGTTGGAAGGCTTAAACATATTTGAGAGCATAGTACTTTTACTAATAGTAATAGGTAAATACAAATATGCATCACAAGAACTCACAAAACAATTTAATTTCACAACATCATTATGTTGCAATATGTTTAGAAAAAAATTAGTCTCAGAGAAACAACTTGTGCAATATCACACACTTGCCAATGCTTAGGATTAGAACCCAAAACCATCTGAATCCATTCTACTCTCTCTAACCACCCTACTTGGAGTCTATAACAGAAGAGGGCCCAGTATGCAAGATGAGGTACCAGTGATGCTATTTGAAAAATCAGTTATCAGGTAGAAAACTGTTCTAGCTTTTCTAGCCTGTACTATAAATATGGTTATATTACAATTAAAGTGACTTTGTTTCCCTATTGAAGCCTACCAAAGGAATTAATGAAAATAAGGAATTTGTTGAGAATAATACATAACATTTTACCTCATTTTTACAAGCCCAGGACAAATCTATCACCTACCTTCCTCCACACTATATGTATACATATTTACTTTAGTATACAATCAAACTTATGTTTTAATTCAGGCCTGTGTTTGCTCTCAAAGCCTGTATGCTTGGAATGACCCTGATTTAAAAAGTTACTAAGAATGATGAAACTGTTGAAATGGAAAAAAGAGGGGAGGAGTGTTGAGGAAAATTTGAACTTGATCAAGATACACTGTATGAAGAAAAGATACCTAGAATGAATAATTGCCAAAAGTTGGAAGAGGACTTTAAAATGCATTAAGTTATTAAAGGACATTATGTTAAATGATATAAAACAGTTACTGAAGAACAAATACTTCATGCTTTTATATATCTGCCTTACCTAAAGTAGTTAAACTCACAGAAGCGAAGAACAGAATGGTAGTTGTCTGGGGCTGGGGAGAAGAGGACATGAAGAATTGATAATCAATGGCTGTAACATTCCAGTTATATAAGATGAATAAAGTCTAGAAATTTGCTGTTCAGCACTGTCTCTATAGGAAATATTGGATTGAAAATTGAATTGTAAGTTTCATATTAATGTTCTTGCCCCAATAATAGTGATATCATACCATAGTTAGCTAATAAGTTTTAAAGTTTGAGAATTCCTTTTAGTAAAATCCAAAAACTACCCTCCACATGAAAATAACTGTGCTTTTTTTTGGATATTCCAATGGTTTTTAAATACTTGAATAAAATCATCTTGGACTCAAGAAATGAGTTTTCATTTTCTTTATCACATATGGCATGTAAACCTGAGAGGGAAGACAGACCAACGGTTAAGGGTGCTAGGAGGACGATACCAAGATTAGAATGTATCCTCTAGAAATATATAGTCACAGAGGTTTTGGAGCAAAGTGATGTGATTAGGTTGTTTGAATTTTCTGAAAGATAATTTGGGCAATGGTGCGGAGAGACAAGTAGCATATGGGAAGTACAATGAGAGAAGTAGCAGGTCACGTAGGAGGTTGAGTATGCTGCCAGCCACAGTGCTATAGAAATACCTCTAACTCCACCTGGATAAGCAGTATTCAGAGAGGGCATGACCAAGGATATTTCTAGGCTTGGGAAATATGTTGGAAGATGAGGCCATGAGTGGAATTAAGAATATCAGAGAGAGATCAAAGTGTTATTGATTGATTTGTTGGGTGGGGAGTGAATTGGAGTAAGAAAATATTTAGATAATATTAAGTTGTGTTGTATATATACAAATATATATGTATCTCATTTAATACATAAAGATCAAAGCCCAATAAACTCTCTCTCTCTCTCTCTCTCTCTCTCTCTCTTTCTCCTCCCCCCCCCCCCATGATGTAGCATGAGTAAAATCTTGAGGTTGTAACTGGCAAGAAGCCATTTACTCCTAATTACATAAGCAGAGACTAAGAGGACAGTTTAGTTTATTTTGTTCTTTTTTTTTTGGTCGTGGGGCCTGAACTCTGGGCCTAGGCTCTTTTCCTCAGCTCTTCATCTCAAGGCTAGCGCTCTACCACTTGAGCCACAGTGCCAATTCTGGCTTTTTCTGCTTATGTGGTGCTGAGGAATCGAACCCATGGCCTCATGCATGCAAGGCAAGCACTCTATCAGTAAGCCACCTTCCCAGCCCCTTTTGTTCTTTCTTGGGTGGTGCACAAATGTATTTCAAGTGTGTGTTGATTTTGATTTGTACTAGAAGACTTTAAATTTCTATAAATTTCTGTGTTTTATCAAGCCCAGCTGATAAAACTTAAAGTTCTATAGGAGAAGTGACTGTTTTGTTTTCAGTATTTTAGTTTGGATTCTTCTAGACAGAGAGACAAAGACAAGAATTTTAGCATAGACACTGCATTTTGAAATTTGAAGAAACACTATAAATTGGAGAAGTAAAATACAAGGGTAAAACAACTGATAAGAAGTAATTGTAAATGAGCTACCACAGTGGAAAACTAGGACTTTCTGGGAACTGAGTGAAAATGCAGAAGTCAAGCATTTGGGGCACCTATGTGTCATTTCCTGGAGTTTTTTGTTGAATTATTAAGGTGTTATTAATTCTTCTGCATTTTTTGCCTATCAGAAGTTTAGTTAGAAAGACTCATTGGATTCTAGTAAAGGTTCCTAGGTAATAAGAGATAGATACTGGTGATGGAAATCATGAGAAGCCACTAAAAGATCTGCAGGATAGTGGAGGAAGACTGTGTCCTCTACCTCAGTACTAGTGGAGAACTTTATATGTGTAAAGCAGCAGGAAGATAGTCATAGGCCTCAAAGAGATGGTCTATTAAAGTCAGCCAGAAACACAAAAACAATATAATCTTAATTAGGCAGGCAGGAAAAGTGTCACTATGGTCTAAATAATAGGGTTAATATTTTCACAGAAGCGGGAATAGTCATAACTACAGAATTGGAAACAGTTCAAAACTGGGAAAACTTAAATCTACACTGCTCTGGACCTTGAGTTCTTTTATTGGCTATATCAGCTATGGAAGCGCCCTTTAATATCTGTGTGGTAGAGCATTTTCCATTGCTGTAACAAATACTCGCGATAATAAGCTAAATGAGAAGAAAGTTTATTCTTACACAAGTTTAAGAGATTTTTCACATTGGTTTCATTGCTTTTGGGCCTCTGGTTGAGGAATGATATAGTTATCATGGTAGGAGTGCATGACAGAGCAAAGACATTCACTTAATGATGGGGAGGAGAGGGGTGGGGTAAAGGAGAGAGAGAGAGAGAGAGAGAGGAGTCCTAAAATCCCCCCCAATAACAGCATTTCCTGTCCCCCCCACCCCCATCCCCCACCCTTAAAACTCCTCTTAGGACTCAATTCAGTTTCACCACTCCATAATAGTGCCAAGCTGGAGACAAAGCCTTTAACTCAGGACCTTTGTACAACACATAATAGTATTTAATTTCTGGCTCCCAAACAGTTATGTCCATCTTATAATGAAAGTGTATTTAGCCCATCCCCAAGACTCCCAAAGCCTTCCACTGTCCAAACAAAACACTGTCTAGCTTCCTTAGCTTTCCTTTGAAATCTTGGAAGATTTAGTGACCCCTTAACTCTTGTAAATAATGTGTGTGCGTGCACACACACATGCACACATGCTAGTCCTGAGGCTTGAAAACAGGGCTTGGGCTCTGTCCCTGAGCTTTTGTGCTTGAGGATAGCTCTCTACCACTTGAGCCACAGCTCCACTTCCAGCTTTGGGAGCAATTAATTGGAAATAAGAGTTTCACAGATTGCTTGGGCTAGCTTCAGATCCTTAGATCTCAGCCTCCTGAGTAGCTATGATTATAGGCATGAGCCACTGGCTACAAATAATATTTGTGGACTATATTGTCTCTGCTGTAACCATTCAACTCTGCAGTTCTCACACAAGATGAGTGTGAATTTGTTCCAGAGAAACTGTATTTGTGGAAGCTGAAAGTTGAACTTCATGCAATTTCTCTTTATAATTAAATATGAATCCTCTTTTACTATTCTACCACTTAAAATGTAAAAGCAATTATTAATTTGTAAGTCTCCTAGACCATAATTTGCTGAACTCTGCTGAAGAAATGAAGGTACGTAAAAACCTTCATCTATGATAACTTGTCGCCCTTGGTCATTTACATATCCATATGATTCAATGATCTTGCTAGTGTTCAGTGAACACTGCTATTCACATACTGTGCATCATTGAATCTCAGACACATTGATGATGGCACTTTCCTAATCTGACCCAGAAGCTTTCTGTTGTTTCATACATTATTTACATAAGCTTTATGACTTTTTGTTAAACCTCCCTGTACCTACCTTTTTGGCAAACACTTACTTATTTTCTAACTCAATGGATTTGCCTATCCTAAATATTTCACACAAATAAACTCAGACACTATATAGAGTTTTTGTGATTCTTTTCTACTTAGTATAATGTTTTCAATGTTTATCTATGTTATAACATCATTCTGTACAGGAGTAATATCCCATTGTATGTACTGTATACTATATTTTGCTTATCCACTCATTAGTAGTTTGACATTTGGCTGTTTTCCTTGTTTCCTTATAAGCATTCATGTCCAAGTTTAGACATGTATTTTCAATTATTTTGGGTATACACATATAAGAATGGAATTGCTTGATAAGATAGTTATTGTTTAAATAAATTTTAGCCAAACTGCCTTAATCAATGCTAACTTAAAATCCACTGTGCCATGACTGCCACCTAGCTGACATAAATGTGAAACAGTTAATTGTAAGAAGTATTCTGATTTTGAAGATATTGTTTTAAAATGATGTCTTAATATTTATGTAAGATATAAGGGTATGACTTCAGTTGTACATTTACAATTGAAGGGGAAAACACAGTAATAAATCTTGTGACCATAGTATTCTGATCCACAAATCAGGTGATACTTTTACTGTAAATTCAAGATATATACATATACATACAAATGCAAATACCTATCTATAGATGCGTTTATTCATATATATCTGTATATGTGTGTGTACACACATATACACACTTATAAATGCACATATTCCAGTTTACAAATCAGAATGGGTCTGATTGGAAAGAAACCATTTTTAAATTAAAAGAAAAGCCAAGGCCAAAATTTAATACTGTGATAGTGTTTAAAAATGATATTACATTTCATGAGTTTGTGTTTGGAGAGACTGGCAATCAGTCAGGCTTAGACTTTTCTTCTATATCGGCGTGTGCTCTTTAAACTATACTTTGGTTTGTACTTCGGTAATGAGGAAACGACATTTAAACAGAAAAAAAAAAAATGGTGGCGCTAAGCTTCCACCTGTAATCTAGTTACTCAGAAGGCTGAGATGTGAGGATTACAGTTCAAAGCCAGCCCAGATCTTCCTGCCTGTGAGATTCTTATCTCCAATTAATTACCCCCGAAAAGTTGGAAGTGGAGCTGTGGCTCATGTTAGAGTGCTACCCTTCAGCACAAAAGTTCAGGGACAGTTGCCCAAGCCCTGAGTTCAAGCCCCAGGACCTACACACACATACACACACACACACACACACACACACACACACACACTGCTAGTAAAGGCAGATAATGACATAGCAATTTCCAGTTTGAGAATGTCAAATGAATGAGAAGGGTTTGTTTGCCACTGTCCTAAAGCTGAAAGATCCAAGATTAATGTGACAGCAGTTGTAGTACCTAATGAGGACTAACTTCTGCTTCCAAGACGGTGCCAGGTTGCTATGTCTTCATATGGGTGAAGAAGAGAAAGGCCAAAAGGGATGAATGCTGGCACATTTAACCCAAGAATACCTGAAGAAAGCCTGTATCCTCCAAGGCCTGTAGCAAGTACATACCCTGAGCATCAGTCAACAGCTGGACAAAGGATACTTCCCATGGATTGTCGCTGGGTTGAGTGAGTTGACATGAAGTCTGGAGAGCAACAGGTATATGATGCCAGTTTGTGGACTCTAACCCATTTTGTTGTAGTTACACCTGCTTGCCTTCTTAGGTTTCAAGTGTATATTCCCTTCTAAAAGTAAACAATGTACAACCCATAGACTCTTGAGTGCCTTTTTCATATTTTGTAAATAATACCATAGCCACTACAATGAAATCCACATTATAACATGTTTACAATTGATATGTTTTGATATGCTCCCTGTTCCATCTGGCCTGAGCAATTTTGAATGATTTGTATTCAGAACAGAGGTTGGTGTGGAATCATCAGGGGAGCTTTAAAAGATATGTCCCTGTACCACATTATGTTTTGGGTGCTGGTCAGTTATTTGTATAGCACAAGTGATCCCTGACATTACTTTTTAAAGGCATGTAAAAGTGCTACACATTCAGTAGAAATTATACTTTAAATTTTGATCTTTGGTCTATTTCTAGGCTTGAAATTTATGACGATATTCTCTCTTAACATGGTGTAGTAACAGTGAGGTTTAACATATGGTCACCCAAAAAATCACAACTGGTACTCTACAGTGCGCTGTATTGCTAAGCACTGAGTTCAGTAGGTATATTAAGTGCATTTTTGACTTACAATGATTTCAGCTTATTATAGATTTGTTGTGACATGACTTCAATTTAAATCCAGGAACACCCATATTTTCAAGAAGTACCACAGGAGATTCTAATATGCAGGCAAGGTGGACAACCCAGGAACAGATTCAATGTTGTGTAGCATTTGAAGTTAGAAGTCAGCTTTTCTGTTCTGAAGCCACAATACCTTTTCTTAGTTTTATACACTACACTGAGAAATAGAATTGCAGAAAGCTCTAGGTGGGGGAATGAGGTGTATGATTCCTCTCACTGATCTTGGAGGTAGATGACATTGCTTACAGTACCAAGGAGCAAGGCCTCTAGTCTGCCACTTTAGTATAAAGCCAAAGGGCAAGAGCACCATCGGGTCTGCTACAGGTAATCATATATGATATACTTTTCTGTGCAAGGCACACTGTTTAGCACCTTACTTTTCTGCACAAGGCACACCATTCAGCACCTATTATCTTCTATTTATCTCTAGTTTTCTCAATGGAGGCCAGAAAACCGATTTTCTTCTATTTTCAAGGGAAAGAAGCAAAACTCAATGAAAGTAAAGTAACTTTCTCAACATCACACAGTTGGCAGGTTATTCACCCTGAATCCTAGCTCTCATCTGTTATCTGATTCTAAAGCCAAACAGTTCTGCAAAGTTACCATGACATTCTGGGCTTCCCCAAACAGCTTTGGTTATTCCTCTTGTCTTGTGACTTTTAGTAACATTTCTTTTCATTCTCAACAGCCCAGGGTTATGCAATAAGTTATATGGTTATCTTCCCCATATTTTAATGAGAGTGATAAGAATAAAACAAAGTACCAACTATCTTACCAACCAGCCAAACAAACAAAATCAGGCATTAGTTCAAGGACAGAAGATGTCAGTGAGTCTAGGAGAAACAAGAAAGTGGGTGAGCTGTGTACCCTGTCAGATGGCAGGGATGTGACTGGCTGATAAGAAACTGTGGATTTAGAAAGAATGGAGGATTGTGGGTTTGTAGAAAGGCAAAGAGTAAACATGTAGGAAAAAGCAAAAGAAGACCTAGCTGTTTTGTCCACTTGGACTATTACTGTTTGGTATAGTTTGAGTGAGCCTCCTGGAAAACTCATGTTGAAAAGTAATCTCCATAGTGTAGTATTAACACGTAAAGCTTGAGGGAAAATAACTGGTTCAGGAGGACTCTACCCTTATGAAAAAGTTAATTAGTACCTTATAAAAGGGCTGTCGGCCATTTGAGGATACAGCTTTTGCTCTCTTTTTGTCCTTTGCCTTCTTCTATGTGAAGTTGCTAAAAAAAAAAAAAAAAATCTTACCAGATAACTGTAAGCAGCAGCAGACAACAGAGTCAGAGAAAATAGGACGATAAAAACAGAAGTCAGAGCAATATGAAGAAGAGGCCATGAGCCCAGGAATGCAGGCAATCCAAATGAAGCTGTGATTCTTAGAATGTTTGACCTAATAAAATTTTTTGTGTGTTTAAGCCATAGAGTTTAGGATAAATTGTTATAGTGACAATACAAAAATATATAATTGACCCTTAAATGGAAATATCAAAAGAAGTGTTACACCAAAGGTTATTTAAATATCTTGCTTCAAAACCACCACTTTGTTTATTTCACCAATTCTGGACCTGACTTCATAATCCTTGCCATCAATCTCCTCCCTTCTGCTTTGAAAAACTTAAGTCCAAATTCTGATTCCCAGGTATTTTCACCTTGCTCTCTATTCCTCTCTGTCCCCTCAGAACATAGCCAAAGCTCAGAGTAGATAGTAGTTTCCCTTACTGGCAACAATAAACTCAGCTGGAATGTCTGTTAAGAAACTTAATTTGACATGTATAAAACAGAGCAAATTATTTTTCATCTAGACCTACTCCTCTCCCTTTTCATACTTATTTGTAATATCACTACCCTTTGAATTTAGGAACCAAGTATTGGTCTGAGAAGAATCAGGTGAGAAAACAAGCAACCATGGAAAAGTTTAAGAAACACAGATGAAAGATAAAAGTAGCCAAATATAGTCATGTACACTCAATATACCACCCCTAGTTATTGAGGAGGTAGAGACAGGAGGATCTAGAGCTCAAGGTCAGCATAGGTAAACTTAGCATAATCTATTTCAAAAAATAAAATAAAATAAAAGGGCTAAGGTTGTAGCTCGAGTGGTAGAGCATTTGCCTTGCATACATGAGGATCTGGGCTCAGTTTCCAGTAAAAGAAAAAGTAAAAGAAAAGGCAAAGAGAGCCACAAGAGAAACCCTAGAGAGAAGTAAAATCGAAAGAACATGGGAATGACAAATTAAAAGAGATGCCATTGCCCCAGAGATGGGATAGAGGGCAGGGATCCAAACCTTCCTGGACAAGATAGCAGAGAAATTGTTGTGCTGGCAGAACTTGCCCAGATATCAGCCCTTTAGGGTACCATGGAAAGCTGTTCACAGGAATGTATGTATCTTACCAGAGAAGGCATTCTGCTATAAAGCCATCGAAGGAGATGACTGCTGGCAACCAGAAATGGAGGAAGCTTCCAGTGACACAGGCCTGGTGCTAGGCAAGATATGCGTTGGCGAACACACCAGAATCAGGAAGTCCTCTACTGACGAAGCTCAGTATTGTGCCAACCAGCAAAAGAAACAATGAAAGGACTCAGGTTTTGTGTGAATTTGGAGCTGAGAGACTATAGACTGTTAACAGGCACAGAAGGAGATCATCTCAAGCTTCTTTTCATCCCCTGATCCAGTTGGTATTACATCTTACAGTGCTTTCCCTGGAAATTTCTAGGCATTCATACAGTTACCTCATAATCTGCCTCTTTGCTTGACTTCTGCCTCTCACCTCTTCACATTTCCAGATCTGCTTCCCACTATTCCCAGGGATGTGGTTTGCTTAAACTGAAATGCATCTAGTGATGGACTGGCCATGAGTTTATACATGATGTAAATGAAACCAAGAAAAATGCTTATTCAAATTGATTCAACCAACGAGAATGGCAATATGCTATATCTGGACATTTAAAATTCTATTCTTGAATTTTTCCTCCTGTTTTTTTAAACTGTTGCATTGCATTTTGGAAGCAATCAGCATGTCATGAAAGACACTAGATAGGGCAAAGAAAAGATCAGAAGTTCTACTTTTTCAGTTCTGCATTTCAAATACTGAAAAAGAATCCCTTTTGAATACTGGCTTGAAGGAATGGATATTATTGGCTAATAAACAATGAAGTAATTATTGTATACAATGACCTGAATAGTTCTTATATCTGGGAAGAGCAGCAGGATGCACAATGAGCGTGTTTTTATTTCTTCTTTAAAACTGGAAGAAAAACAGAACTTTCAGGTAAAGAAAATATTCAATATATAATACTAACCTATTTGTATATCAACAAGATAGTGAGATTAATTTTAGTATTTTTATAAAAGAAGGCAGCTATGAAGATAAAACTAGGACCTTGAAAATCATGTTGCAACACTGTGTTAGGATGATGAAGGAGGTGAGAATTTAGTTCAGTGTTTTGTTTTCTAGCCTAATGGCCATGGATTCACAAGTTATTGTAAAACTTGACCAATTAAAATGCTCTTATATCACTTGTAGACTGACTTATGAGCTCTGAAAACCAATTGTTTAGTGTATCTTTCAGTGATGGCTAAAATTTTAAGGTCTTTCTAAAGTCATCTTTCATGTATATTCTCATCAATGATTACCAAGACAACAGTTTTTGTGATGGATGTTTGGAAGGGTGCATACAACTTTCAAGCTAAAAAAGTGATTCACAAAGTGAGATTAGTAGGATTATATAGAAACTATGTCAACATTAATTTGTTTTATTATTATTATTATTGTTTTTGGATCTGATCATGGGGCCTGAACTCTGGGCCTGGGCTCTGTGCCTCAGCTCTTCAGCTCAAGGCTAGCACTCTACCACTTGAGCCACAGCGCCACTTCCGGCTTTTTTCTTTTTGCTTATGTGGTACTGAGGAATCGAACCCAGGGCCTCAGGCATGCAAGGCAAGCGCTCTACCACTGAGCCACCTTCCCAGCCCCAATTTGTTTTATTATTATAACTAGTTTTCACTGGGTCCAGCCAGAATTTGTCATTAGGTCACGGGTATACATATTTTCTGTAGCAAACCTGAGGAGACTAGTCCCTGTTATTATCAGTAGATACCACTAGATGGTGACAAGTACTTAGTTCTTTTACTTTTTTTTTTCAATTGTGAAAATACCGTACAGAGGGGTTACAATTACATGAGTAAGGTAATGAGTACATTTCTTAACAAGCATTGTTGCCTCCTCCTTTGTTTCCCCTACCATCCCTTCCCATCTCCTCCCCCACCCCGTTCTCCATACCGCCTCCCCTGAGCCAAAGATTTTATTCTGAATCTTCTACATCTGTCAGTGCACTGGTGACAGCGGAGCTGCATGCTCACAACACAGAGGAGCTAGTCATGCCAAGATAAGAGGGTAGAGTAGGCCTGTGGAAGAAAAAGCAAGAGCAAAGTTTGTGGCACAATTAACCATAGGGACTATGGCAAGAAAAGCAGTTAATGTATGAAGAGAGTAGATTAGTGTATTTTATGAATAATCAGCAAGGAATTGGAATGAGATGAAGTGTAAGGGAAGAAGGTAGATAGCTATCACTTACACAAGGCTTGGAGGGTTTCAATCTTGTTCTGAGTATGAATAAAATTTCTTAAAGTCAGGTGCTAGGGTTCAGGTCTGTAATCCCAGTATTTAAGAGGTAGACACAGGAAGATCTCAAGTAAATCCAACTAAGGCTACATAGCAAGACCCTCACTCAAAAAAATGAATAATAAAAAAATGTCCTCGCATTCAGGAAAATGAAAAAAAAATTCAAGAATGTATGAAGGCAACATTCTGGAGGTGGTGGTAGGTAGACACTAGTTAATCCAGCAAAGACTATCATTTAGATAGTGTTAAGAGCAAAGACTGTGTTAGGAGAATGAAATTGACAATGATAGGAGAAAAGATCTTCTTTGAGTGACAAGATTAGGGAAGACCTCACAAGGAAATGACATTGAAGTGGAAATAAAAAATCACAGGAGAAGCAGGGAGATCATGAGAAAGAATACTCCAGAGAGAGGGAGTAGCAAGTGTGAAAGAGTTAAGACAGAAATGGGTTTGTTTGTGTAGCCACTGTACCAACTTTGTAGCCAAGGGAATCTAACTAGGAGATATAGTCAGAGAGACATCAAGTGTACACTGACTCAGGCATGTCCTGGATAAGTAGTGTGTATTCTATTTTAAATACAGTGGGAAGAACAACGGAAGGTTTGAAGCCAGGGGATATGATTGTATTCACTCTTTTAAAAGATTTCTTGATGGGGCTGGGAAGTTGGCTCAGTGCCTGAGGCCCTGGGTTCGATTCCTCAGCACCAGATAAGCAAAAAGCTGTGGCTTAAGTGGTAGGGCACTAGCCTTGAGCTGAAGAGCTGAGGGACAGTACCCAGGCCCAGAGTTCAGGCCCCACAACCGGACCAAAAAAAAAAAAAAAAAAGATTTCTTGAGTAACTCTACAGAGAACTGATTCTTAAGAGATGGAAGACAAAACCAAGGTATTGAAAATTACTCCGGGGAGAGATACTAGTCATCGGAATCAGAGCGATAGCAATAGAGAGGTTAGAAAAAAGTGGATGAACTTGGGCTCATATTTTTATGGTAGAGGCAAAGGAGTAGAATAAGTTTGTGAGTAAAACAAAAGAAGATATGAAATGATCTTCCTACATTGTGCTTGAATGTGATTAGCATTATCTTTAAGCAATTGTGGATATTCATTTTTAATATTCCAGCAAACTAGACAAGTAGTAGTTTTTTGAAGGGCTTTGTGAAATCTGCATACCACCAATAAGCTTGATAGCACAGAGAAAAAAATAAGCGTGAAAAGGTCCGAAATAGTTATGAAAGTTGTTTTGAAGATGAGAACACACTAACAGGCATGTGGCAAGAGTGGAGTACTTCCCTAAACCTTGGATCAAGGAAGACCCACAGAAAACCTGACCTAGACAAAGCATCAACTAATCTAAGTATTATGCTCAAGGAGTCATCTAGCAAAGATCTAATATGTAGGAGCAACAGATAGTTTTTTTAATGACTTAGAAACAGTCTTTGGGGATAGAAACAAACTTGGGGATGAAACTTACCACCCCAATGAGCATAGGAGATTTAAAGCGATTTAGAGAGTAAAGTATGCAAGAGTCCTGCCTAGCTTACATCATCCTTGCCTACAACTCATGTCCATTATTTTCAAGATCTTGTTTCATATGCAAACAAAACTTTTGTTTTATAACCAAATTGTTGTGCAAAATGATTCTCAGACTCAGAATTTTGAAAAGGACTTTATTGCTTATCTAAACTATACCATAGATGATCGAAGAATGTGTCATAGTTTAAGAGTGAAGATCACCCCAATGAACTTCCCTGGACTATTTCTTAGAAAATTATAGTTATTGAAAACTGCTGTAAGACTATACTCAGCCATATGTCCAAGGAGGCATAAAATACAGCTTTTTTAAAATGAGTTTCATGAAGTCTAAGGTCTTTTGTCTCTTTAGGTACTCTGACTACCACTTTTCATGGTCGATTTATTTAAGATAAATGCATTAATAGTTTAGAGGCATGATATGGCAATCCTTAGATACTAGTAGAAATTACAAACGGCTTCTGGTCACAGAAGTGTTTAAAAGGTCAACTTTAGATGTCAGCTCTCAAGGGTTAGTGTTAACAGATGGAGATAGAATAGTTCTCCTCAAAATTGGTCTTCAGGAGGGAGAGGCGCTGGGTCAAAATGGCAATCGAGGTGAAGCAGCAGAGGGGAGGAGTATTGGAATGGGCTGGGTGAGTGTTGCCACACGGTGGCCAGATCGAGGTGGTTTTGTAGAAATATGTTTGATTCTTGGACTGATCTCACAGTCCAGTGAGGACCTCTTTTCAGATAACATCGAGGTCAGGCTGTCCTCCCAACCAGGGAGCATTTCGGCACAGAACAAACTTGTTACTCTCCTACCCCACCACAAGCAGGAATTTGACCCTCAGTACCACTCTTCTCATCTTGGAGTTAGACAGGCATCCCAACAGTAGCAACAGCAACAACTTTGAAGAGGACCTTCCCTGCTTTTAGAATTTTACCCAGGTTCTGACAGGCCTTCAGAAAGGAGAACTGGATAACAGTTTCCCACAGGCCCATTCCTGCTGGATCATGATTTATTGGAATCAAAGTGACCACATCTGGAGCAGATATCTGGTTCCCAATTTCAGTTAGTGCACACACTCCCAAAAGGGGTGAGATCTTCTGCAGATGCTAGGAATGATCCATCATTTGGAAGCAAACATGGTGCTCTCTCCTCTCCAATCCCTAAGCAACCATGTTACAGATGATCAAAATGTTTACTTTTCAATGCCTTCAAAAGAATGATTAAAACTGAGTATGGATCGTGTAGATTGAAAAAAAAATGCAAAAGTAGAACAGCAGATCCCTATGCTAAAAAAGAAAAAAACAATTCAGAGCAGTAGTAGCTAAATCTCCCAAGCCTGAGAAGCCTGTGTTCCCTCCCCCAGTGCAACAGAAACACCATGATGTTGTCCAAATTATTTATTTATTTATTTTTTTGGGGGGGGTCCGGTCATGGTGCCTGAACTCCGGGCCTGGGCACTGTTCCTCAGCTCTTCAGCTCAAGGCTAGTGTTCTACCACTTGAGCCACAGCGCCACTTCCAGATTTTTTCTTTTTGCTTATGTGGTGCTAAGGAGTCGAACCCAGAGCCTCAGGCATGCAAGGCAAGTGCTCTACCACTGAGCCACCTTCCCAGCCCCCCAAATTATTTATGTTGAGAAGCAGAAAAATGCAAAAGATGATCGTAAAAGTTTTGAAGGTCATGGTCCAAAAGTTGAACTATAACCAGCTATCAGATAGATATCAAGGTATATCATGAGAACATTGTGACTAGAGTACCTGTAGAGAACATTGTGACTAGAGTACCTGTAAAGCACATGATGAATCTAGATAATCAAGCTTTTCATCTCAGACTAATGATGACACTATCCCCCACCAAGCCACATCTGCCATTGTGAAACAGAAGTGCCATGGATCAATTTTTATCATTATTCAACATCCTAGTCTTGCTAATAATGCTATTTCTAGATCCTTCTGCCATTTAATATTCTAGTGCCTTAGTAAGGAGAGTGCTCCAAATGTAGTTTACTTAGCCTGATTCATATGAGTACTTGGACTTTATGGACTTATGGAATAAGAAAATAATTATAAAAACACATAATTACTTGATCTGATTGAAGTCAGAAAAGAAGCTAGATAGACATCTATTTAGTAAAGAGTCATGCTTTGAGAGCATTTCAATTGAATTATTTTTAGCATGAAAATGTGACATTTCTATTTCTTATGTTTTATTAAGTATAACCAGTAACTAATGGGCACATTGTGACACACACACTACACATACACACACACATATACGCATACACATGCATGTAATAGTTCACTACTTTTCATTGTGTACCTGGTAATTTATATATAATTTGTTTGCATTGTTATTAGTATGTAGGAAAAATCATTCAAATTTGAATAATTTTACCTTTTGTTAATTAACTAGTTCATAATAAATGTCATACACAAATAATTTCTCTGAGCTGTGGCTCTGACCTTAGAAGCCATAGGAGATTAGGAAAAACTCACAAAATACATCTTGTTTTAGAACAGGTTAGCTGTTTTAATGTTTTTTAAAGAAAAAAATAGCAGTAAAACTGTGTTACTTTTAGTGACTTTTCCCCCCAAAAGTTTCAGTTTTATCTCCTCTCCTCCATACAAGTTAAAGAGCATCTCTGTCCTTGATTTGTTTTATGTTATCTACTTTGCCTATTTAATGTTTGTCATACTGTCCTCAGAGGTATTACTGATTGGCTGGCTTGATTGAAATTCCTAGGAAGCATTTGCTTTGGAATTGTATATAACTACAATTAGAAAAAAAACAGAATATATGCTAAGGCTCTCACAGTAGGCTACCACATGCTGTGTATAGCTATATTTTTTCATCACTACCATTAGGAGCAAATAACCTTTTAATATTTCTTTTCATCTCTTGGCTAATCTTTTCATATAGTCGGTTCCCAATTCTCCACACTTCAGTGGAACTAGTTTTATGTAGTCCTGAGTGGTGGATAATTTAAAAAACCATCACTTCAACTTGCTTTGGCTTTGTATTTATATTTGAGTAATTAGTTTGAAATCCATTCTGGAAATAGGTGTGATAGAGCAGTTTATATTAGAAGAAAACAAAAATAAAAATGAAAGTTTTCTTCAGTTTGCAATGGATCCCCCATTTTCCAGTCCAGTGATAGAATTCCCTTACTTTCTATATTGATGCTACTTACCTGGCCTATCACTATTAGAGCACTTTCCTGCTCAGATTCTAGTTCATTACCGGCCATGAGCTTTCTCTTTTATGGTGTGTTTGCTTGATCATGCTTTACTTACTTTTTAAATATTGGAACTTCTGAAACCTGGCTTTTAATTCCAACCACTTTTATTCTTGATGGTAATTGTTTCCACTCTCCAAATATGCTGATGGCTACCAAATCTACCACTTTTGAATAGTTATTTTATGTCAGCTATTACATTTATGTCTTTATCTTCTTTATCTCAATTAGTTCTTACAACAATCATGAAAGGCTATTATTAGCATCTTATTCCTTCATAGAGCTCAAAAATTTGCTTATTTTGCTCAATTCACAGTTTGGCAGAACTAGAATTTGACCTTAGATCTGATAGCAAAACATGCCTTATTGTACCAAACATGCCACCAATTCAGATTTCTATCCTGCATCTAAGATGGGGGTTGTACACCTTCAGGAACACTTTAGAGATAAAATTCTATAGAGGGGCTGGGAAGGTGGCTCAGTGGTAGAGCGCTTGCCTTGCATGCATGAGGCCCTGGGTTCGATTCCTCAGCACCACATAAGCAAAAAGAAAAAAGCCGGAAGTGGTACTGTGGCTCAAGTGGTAGAGCTAGCCTTGAGCTGAAGAGCTGAGGGACAGCGCCCAGGCCCAGAATTCAGGCCCCACGACTGGACCCCCCCAAAAAAAAATCTGTAGAATTGCCTTTGCTTTTCCTCATTCTTAGGAAATAAAAATCTTGGTAAATGGTTTTGACTCATGCTATGATTTAGATCAGGTCGTGAGAATTTTATCTTTATGTTCAACTTTCTGCTGCATGCCTCTCAGGAACTTTTAACACAAACCAGCTGAACCCATATGTCCCCAAACACCCCCTTCTTTCATTTCTCATGCTTTTAATATATCACGGTCTACACAAAGATAGAAATTGAGAATTATCTTAATATTATCTTTTCCCTTGCTCTTTTTATGCTTTTGGTTCCAAGTCCTAAAGAATTTACCCCAGAGGCTTTTGGACATTCCATTGTGACTGCTCTCATTAGCTATCTCCAAAATGGTCTCCGTGCTTCTAGTTTTTTGCATACTGATTCTTCATCCTATTTATTGCTGGCAGGGCCATCTTAATTTTTCTAAGAAGTGTGTTGTGGGGACCACGTTAGTTGCTCTTTTATTATTTTGCATAATGCGAAATGAAGTAGGCAAAGGTTGAATATTTGCTTAAAACATCACAGTGTAAAAAAAATCACATGCAAAATCAAGACAGTTGAATGGCGTGTGGGTATGCCTGTATGATGCTTTCTGCTATTTGACCTTTTAAACTGCAGTTAGAATGTGAGTAGTTACAAACAGATATAAGATTTCCACTAGGAAATCACAAGATATGACTGATAAAGGAGCCCAAAGGAATAAACAAGAGAATTTGTTTTCTCAATTGTGAATTTCAATACTCTGAGTATTGAATAGAAATCTCTGTAAGTATACAAATTAAGAGAAAGAACAAGCAGGTCATCTAGGCTGTGTTAACTAACACAGAGTTGACATAGTGGGCTATGTTTTGAATGCATGGGGATGTATATGAATTTAATGATATTATCTGTTTTGCAGCTATAGGGACTTGGATCCTGGGAAGTTTAGCAATTATATAATTATATAAAATGATTTTTAAAATTTATATGATTGTGAGTGAAATATAAACTTAAAGTGAAGTAAAGATTAAGTAAAGTCATGGGTATTTATGCTATGGCTCGATTTCTATAGGTATAACTGCCTCCTGTAAATTTCTTTGTTCAGCATTTGAACTCAGGACCTGGGCACTGTCCCTCAACTTTACTTCTGTGTTCTTTCTTCCCCAGACTAGCTTTGAAGTGTGATCCTGAGTTCTCAGCCCTGAGTCGCTGGGATTATAAGCATGAGCCACCAGCACCTGAAAAATTTCATTTTTTGATGTTAGAAAAGGATTCCACATTTTTGGAAATGTTCAGAAGCATTGATATAATTAATGTATATTTCAAACTTTCATAGTTTTCAAAAAATTTCAATGTTGAGATGAATGATAGGTATATGGTAGTTTAGAGTTGCTGGGAAGATCAGGATTAAACTATATATTTGTAAATCATCAACATGTAATGTTTTAAAGTCATGAGACTGGATTAGATTCCTGAATCATTAGTGTAGATTAAAAAATAAATAAAGACTGAGCTGTTAATTCCTTGTTCAATATCTATAAACACTTTGACTGGACAAGGTATAGCCTGGAGTGGAATTCTGCCTGGATGCAGCCTTTGTTTATTAAAGTCCAATGGGTTCAGGCAACCTGAGTTAGGTTTTTGTTTTTTTTTGTTTTGTTTTGTTTTGGGTCCGGTCATGGGGCCTGAACTTCTGGGCCTGGGCACTGTCCCTCAGCTCTTCAGCTCAAGGCTAGCACTCTACCACTTGAGTCACAGTGCCACTTCTGGGGTTTTTCTTTTTGCTTATGTGGTGCTGAGGAATTGAACCCAGGGCCTCAGGCATGCAAGCCAAGCGCTCTACCACTGAGCCACCTTCCCAGCCCCGCAACCTGAGTTAGGTAAGCTTATATCCTTTGCTTTGTTTAATGCTTTTATAAATTCATCTTCACTAAAAATATCCAGTTCATCTGTGACTTCCATTCCCATATTTCTCTAGCTTAAAACAAAACCTACAATCAGCCCCTGATTCTTTGCCATTACTTCTTCTAACATGCAATATCTAACTTGTATTCTGCAAATAACATAGGTTTATGCTGCAGTTTCAAATGACTGTCAAATCTTAAGACATTTATAACCAGAAAGATTTCTTTGTTCTTTTAAGTTACAAGTTAATAACAGGTATACTATAACTCTTCTCCATATAATTTTTATTGAAAACCCTGAGTTAGTAGAGTCACTCCTAACTGAAACATTGGCAGGAGAAAAGGAAGAGCCAGTGAACTGCAGAGGGCTGCTCATAAATGACATGTCCCTGCTGCTCACATGCCATTGACAGTAGCAAGTCACATGGTCAAAGTGATTTATAGAGGCTGGAAATAGTATAATCTTCCTCGAGAGGGGCACTGAACATTTTTGAGCAATAATAGCAGCTGCTGAATGTGCCAACTCCACTGAAACACATTTGCCTCTGAGCCCGCTTATCTTTCACATATGCTTTGTCAAACACATTCCAACATCTCAATATAGCAACTCCAGCTCTTAACCTGTCCCTTATGGATGGGAAGATAAGTTTCCCCTGATTGCCTGATTCTACAGTCATGCTTAGTCTTCCTCTGCTGATGCACAAAGTTGCCTGAACATGTTTTCTTTTGTCCCTTCATCCAACTTTCTTTGACATTTCTCAAGGAGACATGGACATTGATATGCATATCTCTTGTTTTTTTTTTTTTTTTGCAGCAAATGAGTCTATAAGCAAAAATTCTAAAAGCTGTTAACCCTTCATCCATTTCTTTATTCTCTGCTTTATTTCTTTTTTTTTTTTTTTTTTTTTTTTTTTATTGTAAAGCTACTATACAGAGGGTCACAGTTACATGAGTGAGGTTATGAGTACACTTCCTCTTGAACATTGTTACCCCCTCCATTGTTTTCCCCCTACCATTCCCTCCCTCCCTCCCTTCCCCGAGGTTCTTTTTTTTTTTTTTGATTGTGATTAAATGATTACATGATTTCAAAGTCACAAGTTCATTCTAACTTCCCTGGAGCAAATTGTCTACCACAGTCTGTAATATATAACAGTGTTCACATGTTATATACCATATTTGTGATCAGCAGCATGAGGATATTTAGTAGTGGTTCAACCAGATGAGCGGGAGTTCTTTGTTTCTTAAGTCCTGTTAGTTTTGTCGTATCACTAACCTTTTGGATTTAGCATCCACTTATGAGGGAGACCATGTACCGTTTGTCTCTTCGTTCTTGGCTTACCTCGCTCAACATGATTCCTTCTAGCTCCATCCATTTCCCTGCAAATGCCATTATTTTGTCATTTCTAATGGCTGCATAATATTCCATTGTGTATAGATACCACAATTTTTGGATCCATTCATCTGTGGTGGGGCACCTAGGTTGTTTCCATATCCTAGCTATTGCGAACAGTGCTGCAATAAACATGGAGGTGCACGTGTCCTTGTATATTGGTTCCTGTTGTTCAGGGTAGATGCCTAGAAGTGGTATGACTGGGTCGTAAGGGAGGTCAATCTTTAGCTTTCTAAGGACCCTCCAGACTGCTTTCCAAAGTGGTTGTATAAGTGTACATTCCCACCAGCAGTGTAATAGGGTTCCTCTTTCTCCACATCCCCTCCAGCATTTGTCGTTGGCTGATTTGTGGATGTGGGACATTCTGACTGGGGTAAGGTGGTATCTCAGGGTTGTCTTTATTTGCATTTCCTTCACCACCAGGGATGATGAACATTTCCTCATGTGTTTCTTTGCCATTTTTATTTCTTCATTTGAGAAGTCCCTCTTTAGTTCCCTTGCCCATTTAGTAA
This sequence comes from Dipodomys spectabilis, assembly GCF_019054845.1. NCBI lineage: Eukaryota > Metazoa > Chordata > Mammalia > Rodentia > Heteromyidae > Dipodomys > Dipodomys spectabilis. Next base: position 384,853 of record NW_024870874.1, on the reverse strand, counting down.
TTGGTTTGTTAGGTTTGGGAGGGATTAGTTTCTTGAGTTCCCTGTATATACAGGATGTTAACCCCTTGTCTGATATATTGCTGGTAAATATTTTTTCCCAATTAGTTGGTTGTCTTTCTAGCTTAGTTGCGATAGATTTAGCTGTGCAGAAGCTTTTTATTTTAAGGTAGTCCCATTTGTCGAGTCTCTCTCCAACTTGTTGTGACCCTGGGACTCTGTTCAGGAAGTTCCTTCCTGTGCCTATTAGTTCAAGTGTCTCTCCTACTCTGTCCTGCAGTAGTTTCAGAGATTCAGGTTTAATGTTAAGGTCTTTAATCCATTTTGAGTTGATGTTGGTGCATGGTGATAGGCTGGGGTCCACTTTTAGTTTTCTGCATGTGGCTGCCCAGTTTTCCCAGCACCAGCGGTTGAAGAGGCTGTGTTTCTTCCATTGTATGTCTTTGGCTCCTTTGTCGAATATCAGCTGGCTGTAGGCCTGTGGATTTATATCTGGATCTTCTATTCTGTTCCATTGGTCTTCGGGTCTGTTTTTGTGCCAGTACCATGCTGTCTTTGTGATTATAGCTCTGTAGTAGAGTTTGAAGTTCGGCATGGATAGCCCTCCCATATTGTCTTTATCCCCTAGAATTGTTTTGGCTATTCTAGGTCTTTTGTTGTTCCATATAAATTTTTGGACTGTTTTCTGTATTTCAGTGATGTACGTCATTGGGATTTTAATAGGAATTGCATTGAATTTGTATATTAATTTTGGAAGTATCACCATCTTTACTATATTAAGTCGGCCTATCCAGGAGCATGGGAGGTCTTTCCATTTCCTAGTGTCTTCTGCAATTTCTTTCTTTAACTTTTTATAGTTCTCATTAAATAGTTCTTTTACATCTTTGGTTAGGTTAATTCCTAAATATTTTATTTTTTGGGAGGTTATTGTGAATGGGGTTGCTCCCTTTATTTCCCTCTCTTCCTGTGCGTTATCAGTGTATAGGAAGGCAACTGATTTTTGTGGGTTTATTTTGTATCCTGCTATTTTGCCGAAGTGACTTATGATTTCTAAAAGTTTGGGGATGGAGTTTTTGGGATCGTGGAGGTATAGTATCATGTCGTCTGCAAAAAGGGATAGTTTCACTTCTTCTTTCCCTATGCGGATCCCTTTAATGTCTTTTTCTTGCCTTATTGCCCTGGCTAAGGGTTCTAGGACTATGTTGAAGAGGAGTGGAGACAGTGGACATCCTTGCCTTGTTCCTGTTTTTAGGAGGATTGGTTGTAGCTTTTCCCCATTAAGTATAATATTGGCTATTGGTCTGTCATAAATGGCTTTTATTGTTTTTAGAAATGTTCCTTCTATTCCTATTTTCTCCAGAGCTTTTAGCATGAATGAATGTTGAATTTTATCAAAGGCCTTTTCTGCATCTGTGGCGATAATCATGTGATTCTTGACCTTGGCTCTGTTGATATGCTGGATTACATTTATTGACTTACGTATGTTAAACCATCCCTGTGTCTCTGGGATGAAGCCTACCTGATCATAGTGTATTATTTTTTTTATGTGTTTCTGGATTCTGTTAGCTAGAATCTTGTTAAGGATCTTTGCATCTGTGTTCATCAAGGAGATTGGCCTGTAATTCTCCTTTTTGGTTGGGTCTTTGCCTGGTTTGGGGATGAGTGTGATATTGGCTTCGTAGAATGAGTTTGGGATAGCTCCCTCCTTCTCTGTTTCTCTGAAGAGCTTGAGGAGTATGGGTATTAGTTCTTCTTTAAAGGTCTTATAGAATTCTGCTGTGAATCCATCTGGTCCTGGGCTTTTTTTTGTTGGAAGACTTTTGATAGCTTCCTGTATCTCATTATAGGATATTGGCTTATTTAATTGGTTAACTTCTTCTTTGCTCAGTTTGGGTAACTTGTATTTCTCTAAAAATGCATCCATTTCCGCCAGATTTTCTTCCTTTAGAGAGTATAGCTTTTGAAAGTAGTCTGTTAGAATTGTTTGGATATCTTGGGTACGTGTTGTGATGTTTCCCGTGGCATCCCTAATCCTATTAATATGGGTTTCCTCTCTTCTTTTTTTAATTAATCTTGCCAACGGGCCATCAATTTTGTTTATTTTTTCAAAGAACCAGCTTTTTGTTTGGTTTATTTTGGTTATGGTTTTCTGATTTTCTAATTGGTTAATCTCTGCTCTCAATTTGGTTATCTGGCTTCGTCTAGTAGCTTTAGGTCCCATTTTTTCTTGTTTTTCTAGCTGTTTTAGTTGCAACATGAGATTATTTACTTGGTCTGTCTCCATTCTCTTGATGTGGGCACTGAGGGCAATAAATTTGCCCCTCAGGACTGCTTTTGCTGTGTCCCACAAGTTTCTTTGTGAGGTGTTTTCATTTTCATTGAGTTCTAGGAAATGCTTTATTTCTTCTCTGATCTCTTCTGTTACCCAGGCCTTGTTAAGGAGTGTGCTGTTCAATTTCCATGTATTAGAGAAATTTCTGCGGTATGCTTTGTTATTGAGAGCTAGCTTGATTCCACTGTGGTCAGATAGGATACAGGGGATTATGTCGATCCCTTTGTATTTGCTTAAGTTCCTTGAATGAACTATGATATGGTCTATTTTGGAGAAAGTTCCATGAGCTGCTGAGAAGAATGTGTACTGTGTTGTTTTAGGGTGAAATACTCGGTAGATGTCAGTTAATTCCGCTTGAAGTATGGCCTCACTTAATTCGGTAGCTTCTTTGCCAATCCTCTGGTTGGTAGACCTGTCCTTTGGTGAGAGTGGCGTGTTAAAGTCTCCTAGTATTATCGTATTGGGATCTATTTTATTCTGTAAGTTTGAGAGCATTTGTTTAACATATCTGGGTGCACCGATATTTGGGGCATATAAGTTGATGATGGTTATATCCTCCTCTTGGATTGTTCCCTTTATTAATATGTAATGTCCGTCCTTGTCTTTCTGTACTGATTTTAATGAAAAGTTTATTTTGTCAGATATCAGGATAGCTACACCTGCTTTCTTATTGGGGGAATTTGATTGGTAGATCCTTTTCCACCCCTTCACTCTGAGTTTGTTTGTATGTTTGGCTGAGAGGTGGGTCTCCTGAAGGCAACAGATGGATGGGTCTTGTTTTCTGATCCAGTCCTCAGTTCGTTTTCTTTTAATTGGCGAATTCAGCCCATTTATATTAAGAGAAAGTATAGAGAGATGCATTTTGTCCCTGCCATTCCGTTTTCCTAAGTTTTTCTTCTTTCCTTTCCTCCTGTGCTTGCTCAGTTAGACTTTGAGTAATGCCTGTTTGGGGCAGGTCCCAGTTCCTGGTTGCTTTCTTCAGGTTGTGTCCCCCCTCTTAGAATTCTTTGTAATGCTGGCTTAATGTTTATGTATTCATTTAGTTTTTCTTTGCTATTAAAAGTTTTCAGTTCTCCATCGAATGTGAATGCTAGCTTTGCCGGGTATATCAGTCTGGGTTGGCAGTTATTGGCTCTCAGGGCTCGTATGGTGCTTTCCCAGGCTTTTCTTGCATTCATTGTTTGTGTGGAGAGATCTGCAGTGATTCTAATTTTTTTCCCGTTGTAGTATAGCTCCTTCTTCATTTTTGCTGCATGCAGGATTGTTTCCTTATTATTCAGATCCATCATTGTTACTATTATGTGCCTAGAAGTGTTTCTCCTGGGATCTTGCTTGTTGGGTGTTCGATAAGCTTTTGTGATGTAGTTAAGATGGTCGTTTTTGAGGTGGGGAAAATTTTCATTGACTATCTTGTTAAATAGGTGTTGCATTCCCTTGCTCTGGAATTCCTCACCTTCGTCCACTCCGATTATGCGAAGGTTAAATTTTTTAGCATTATCTGCTTGCTCTTGGATTTCCCTTTGGTTTAATTTGAGTGATTTTTCCATATCTGTCACTTTTTGGTCCAGTTGGTGTATTCTGTCTTCTGTATCTGACACTCTACCTTCCATTTCATTCACTCTGTTGACCGTGGCTTCTATTGTGGTTTGCATGATGGAAATGGATCCCTTTATGGATTCAATGTTGGTTCTCAGAGTACTGATCTCACCTCTCAATGAGGTGATATCAGTATGCATTACCTCTAATTTGGCGTTTATCTCACTTCTTACTGAGGTTTGTGCAGCTTCTATTTTTGCATCCAATTTTTGTTTGATATCCTGTATATCTTTTGATAGTTCATCCTTGTGCTCTTTCAATTTCTGATCCATTTCTCGCTTTATTTCTTGAGTCATTGCCTCCAGCAACCCTTGGATGTAGTTTTTGTCTTCCATTCCTGCTTTGCTCCCACTGGGGCTCTCCCCTGCGTGGCTGCTGGCTTTTGAGGTGAGCTTGCTGTCCTGGGTAGTGGTAAACCTTGTGATTTTTCTCTGTGATTTTCGCATGGGGGTTCAGGAGACTGCTCTTCAATCTTGTTTTGGTGTGTCTGTCTTTGCTTGGTTGCTGATTCTCTATTGGTAGAGAGAGTCTGTGTCTGATCTGGATTCTGTTGGGAGCCTATTTCCAGCTGCTATTCACTTAGGATTCTCAGCTCTCTGCTGTAGCAATTCCCGCCTTTGGAAGGGTTGAGCAGCTTAGACTGCTTGTGTTTGCTCCTGCGGGTGCTCTTGGGAAGATCAGATGCTCTGGATGCACTCTCCCAAATACTGGAGTCTGCTATGGGCTCCTGATGTGTTTTTGTTTGTTTTGGGCTGGTTGTGGGCTTGAACTCTAGGTTTGGGTGCTGTCCCTCAGCTCTTCAGCTCAGGGCTGGCACCCTACCATTTGAGCCACAGCCCCACTTCTGACCCTTTTTGCTTTGTTCAGGCGCCGGTCCCCTGGCCTGGTTCCGGCCCCAGCCTGGAGCGCGCTCGTTAGGCCTGTGCTAATGTGTATACCACCTTGGTTATGCAGCCTGGAGGACACAGTTCAAATTTCTTCTACTGTTGGTAGTCTTGACCCAGGGGCACTGTTCCTGGCTTGAGCATTTAAGCTCCCTTCCCGGGGCGCTCTTGCTCTGGCCTGGCCAGCAGAGTGTGCTCCACCGGCTGGTGGGGCTCTCGAACAGTTCCCAGTTTTAGTGGGTCCTGTGGTCCGGGTGTTGGGGTAGGGAGTCTAGGTCAGGGTCTGGGGATTCCCTCCAGCTCTGGTCTCCCTTGATGGATTCCCTGTCCCCTGATGGGTACTCACCCTGTAGGTCGTCAGTTGTTGTTGCAGTCCGTCAGTTGTTGTTGCAGTCCGAGTTCAGTTGGGGTGGTTGCGGGCTGGGTTGGGCGGCCCCCCGCCGGGTCGTTGCGATCGCGACAGGTCCCTTTGTGGCGCTGCTGGTGCCGGGCGGCTTTGGCGGGATGGAGCCTCTCCGCTCCGGTGGAGAGTGATGGGTGGGGTGGGATCCTCCTGGAGACTCCCGGCTGGTAGGTTTCTCTGTTCCTGGCGATCTGCTGTTCTGCAATCCGGTACCTGGTGATCTGCAAGCAGCCCCCTGTGTCTCTGTGGCTCCGGCAGCCCCCGCCGGGCCGGCTGGCCGGCGGCTTGGCGCACTGCCGCGCGGCCAGTAAAGGTTGGGGGAGGGGTCTTCGCTCTTCTCTGTTCTGAAATTCTTCTTTTCCTCTCTTTCTTTTTTTGTTATTTTCCACCTCTGGTTTTTCTCTGAGTGTTCGTCTTTTTGTTGTTGTCGGTCTCTTGGGGAGATTAAAGGTTGGAACTCGAACTCTCTTTTTGGTTGGAGAGAGCTGTGGCGTTTCCCTACTGCCCCGTCGCCATCTTGAGAACTCCCCCTCTCTGCTTTATTTCTATAGCACTTACTGATCAGCATTGATATACTTAACAAATTATGTATCTTAACGTTTTTCTCTTTGCTTCTGTTTCTTCTTCCTTTAAGGTTTACTTATGACTCATCTTCCCCTTTCTGTCCCATAGAAAAGTGCTTCTTTTCTCTCTAAATGATGGGTTCTGCTCATTTCCTAAGCTTCCATCTCAGTCATGCTCTATTTATTCTTCTCGCTTTCTTAAAAGGGAATCTATCTCAACCTCTTCATTGGCTTTTTCTGCTTATTCTACATTCTGGCTCCAGCTGTCCTCAGGGATACACCAAAACCTTTTATGTTTCACTGTAGTTTCTTGGAAGGGCTCTTCCTGATCTTCCTGCTTAGCAACTTTTTGGGTAGAACAGGGCAATGTTGAGTCACCATGATAGTTGGAACTTGGCTTAGCTACCTAGCAGATGTTCAGTGCTGGTATGTTACTTTATCTTTGTGAACCATTTGTTACTTAACTGTCAGAAATATAATTATCTCTCATGGTCAATGTAGCACAGAAATATGCGACATGAATTATAGTCAGGAAGTCCTAAACAAATGGCAGTTTGTGTCATTATTAGTGTTGTTTTGGTTAGTCTTTGCTCATTCTGAAGCATACACTTAGTTGTTGTTCTGTTTATAGCACTCTATCTTAACTCTTTAAAACAATAATTACTCTGATTCTAGGTAGTGCTATTTATCCACCATTTTTAATCTTTTTTTTGGGGGGGGGGGATCTGGTCGTGGGGCCTGAACTCTGGGCCTGGGGGCTGTCCCTCAGCTCTTCAGCTCAAGGCTAGCGCTCTACCACTTGAGCCACAGCACCACTTCCGGCCTTTTCTTTTTTTGCTTATGTGGTGCTGAGGAATCGAACCCATGGCCTCTGGCATACAAGGCAAGCGCTCTACCACTGAGCCACCTTCCCAGCCCCATTTTTAATCTTTTGATCATTTATTTTGGGTTTACCAGTATTTTCTTTTCCTTCCCCTCCCCCAAACCATCCCTAAGCTAAGTCATTGGTCTTCTTTTACTTGAGATTAAATAAATATTTTGCTCCCAGTTGCTTGAAATCTAGATAGGTACATAAATAGGCATACAATCTATGATATTTCTTTTTTACCAGTGCTGAGCAATAGATTGCAGAGAGACAAAACTACTAGTATCAAGATAGAGCCATCTTTCTGAATCCAGAGTTTCTTTAACTGCCTTATAATTTTAACCTGCTGATTTTAGCACAGAGACTTTCTATGAAATGGGAAGAGAAGTAGAATATAGAGATGTGATCAGAAGTCGTATTTCAAGCTGTATTTCATGCCCCTTGGAAAGGATCATAAATATTTGAACAAGCCTCAGAGAAACAGAGCCAAAGGCTGTTGAAGCATACACAACAGTTGTAGAGTAGGGCAAATGTTCAAATGTCAGCCCCAGCTCTTTTTTTCCCATCTCTTTCTGGCTCTATTCTGCTTTGGTTTTTCTTTTTGTTTTGAGAGCTCACCTGTACAAGTCGTATATAAATTCCTCTGAGTAAGCAAATTTAAGGACAAAGAAAAGCTTGGGTGTAGGTTTCTGAGCATGCTCTCTGGTTAGAGGGATTTGAAATGATATACTACTGACCTATAATCTATGTAGACACTGATCATATGTCATGCTTTAAAATTTTTCTGTTTTGGCAAGGGGATATAGAGTGGACTGCGTAGGCTTGTAAATTAGTTGGAAATCTGATTCAGTGTTTGTAAGCATTATACCCACCTTTGGTCCTCAATTCTTCCCTGCCCAGGAGTTCTCGCCATACAGCTGGCCCCTCCCTCTCTCTGCCCAGACCCACCTGAACTCCCATCTACCTCACTTCCTACCCCCCCAGACCCTGCTGCTACCTAGATAGTGGAGGCTGCCATGTGCATTCTCTCCGGGAGAAATAAGGCTCCTCTAATAAACCTTGTAATAATCTTTCTCTTGTGCCTGCCTGCCTCTGCGTGGTCCCCTGGCATGGATGTGGTGGATCCTTTGATTGATCTTTTCATTGGTGGCTCTACGGGGATAGGTTCCCCGGTGGATTTGCCTCCCCTACTCCACTTCAGATGGGGGTCCGACCAGCTTCCCCGGGACCTAGCCTGAGATCCTACACTCCTATCACCAGAGGACCAACAAAGTAATTTTTCCTGACTGAGGAGCTTTACCTGCTGCCCAACACCAGCTAATTTCCTATTTCCAGGTAAGTGAAGTCTTAGATTTCACTGTGCAGGCTCCAAGCCTCTGTTGGGGGGCTTCAGGGCCCCCCCCCAAAAAAAACTTGGCCAAGTATCTAGCTGATGGCCTCTGTGGCTGAGGGATGCCGTGGACAAATGTGATGACATTTCCCACTGGTTGTTTACCACTTTTTGAGCCAAATTCACTGCTGGGGACACTTGCAGTCAGGTTTTGGTTCCACCATCTCTTACCATGGGAAAGGACACACAACTAAATTTCCCTACGACCATATTTGGCCCCAAATTTCAAACTCCACTTATGTGAGCGCTCAGGCAAGTAAAACACTCTCTCTCTCTCTCTCTCTCCCTCCCTCCCTCTCCCTTATAACTGAAGGTAAAAGTATGGGTGAGTTTAAGTTTAAACTCCTCCTCTGTGGCCTCTCCTGTGAGGCATCTCTTCCTCTGCAGCCTCTCCAGGCCCCCTCCCTTGTGAGACCCCCTCCTCTGCCTTTGTGTGGAGGATGGAACCTGAAGCTCCATGTGTGCCAGAAGCAATGCACCCTCACTGTCAAAATCTTCAGCTCTCCCTAGCATTGACCATGTGGCTCATGGCCATCTTGGCATCATGGGAGCTCAGCTGCTATTTCGCGCCAACTCGATTTCCACACCGACTCAACTTGATTCTGATACTCCCCTCCCCCCCACCTGACCAGCAGCACCATTATATCATGTCACAAGTCTGTTCTTGTCTCCCATTTACTAAAAGTTTTTTGTTGTTGGCAAAGTTTTGTTTTAAACTGACCACGTGGTTCCATCATAATTAGGCAAAGTAATTCCAAAAACCTTAAACAGCTTATTTTAAAATCTAAGCACACTTTATAATCTGTGCAGAAACATGTCTGTCTTTCCACTTGTCTATATGTAAATGAGTATGGTTTCAAGGTTACCAAGTACTCTGCTTACTAAAAAATCTTTGTCAATGGAAGTTGTGATTTAATCTAAATTGCTTTAAAACTTTGTGACCTGATTATAAGCCAAAGAAAAAACAGGGAGTTTTAAAAGGCCTTGGAAAAGGAATTAGGACAGATGTTTTCCTTTGCAAAGTAAATGAAATTGGTAATTAAGTTGGCTGTGATTTATGTCATTCCTTATGTCCATCTATGCTGAGTTAAATATTTTACTTCTGACCATTGCTAGTAAACTAAGGCTGAGGTTTTAATTCTCCATTTTCTCTCCTGTGCACCGATCAACTTCCTTTAATATCAAGGGACCAGAGTGAAACCAGTGGCACCAGCCTGCAAAAGTCATTGAAAACCAGGTCTTTAACCAACAGATGCAGAAATGTTTGCAGGTAACCAGCAGGAGGTACAACAGATGCCACAGCTTCGCCCAGACTCCAGCCTTGTTCCATCACACATGACCAAAAGCCTGCTAATTTGGGGTAAAACACAAGCCACCTCAGATGTTTGTTTCTATAATGTTAATCCCCACAAGTTAGACCACAAGGGGTGTATCAGCAAAGGATATAAGTTGACTTCTATGCTATTTTACAATTGGATGTATTTCTAAAGGAAAGGAGATGTTACAGTGCTAGTACATTAAGAAAACCTGCTAATTTCCTAAACATAACGCATAATGCAGAAAAATGTGGCCGGTTTAAACCTTTGGCCAAGAGGTAAAGGGTGTAGCCCAGTGTTTCAATGAAGCACTTACGCGCAAGTTAACATGATTAAAGTGACTTTTTAAAAAGGGATTAAAAATGGCATCCCCTTTGTGAAAATTTGGGAAGTTGTGGGAATAGATGGCCTCCCAAAGAAAAGTTTAAAAATTAAAATTGTCTTAAAGGTTTCTTTAAAGTCCAAAAAGATAAATTACCAGAACAATTGTTTAATAAATTCATCTGTTAAGTAAAAATGTTTGTAGACCTGAGATTGTGTCCCTATTGAGATTTGCCTAAATCAGTTTCCTCAGCCAGCCAGAAAAATGCTTTTTATAAACCAGACTGTTAAACAGTCTGTAGCCCAAGATATAAACCACTTTAAACAGGTTGCCCAGAGGCAATGGCGGCACTTAGAGTGCCAATCAGTCCCAGTTTAAAACCATCTACTGGGCTTTATTTAAAAACTTTGACAAGTAATTGTTAGTCGATTGTTAACAAGTTATAGGTAACCTCTATCTCATTGATCTCCTTGTGGCTTTACTTGGAAATAAAAAGGGCTTTTGCAACAAACACTCCTTTTGCTGCAGTTCAAAGCCATCTAGGGCACAAAGAATCCCTCTAAAACTCCATCTCCCAGCTAATCAGCACAGAGCGGGGCTGGAGGCAGGGCCCGAGACTGACCTCTAAGTTTCCAGCCAAAGGCTGAAAGTGGCATTGTGACTCTAAAGTGGTAGAGTGCTCACCTTGAGCAGAAGTGCTCAGGGACAGTGCCCAGGCCTTGAGTCCAAACTATAAATGCCAACTGGGACAAGCTATCCCAGCAATGGATGCTGAGAGCCCCCCAGGACAAAGTCAGTCCTGACAATGGAAAACCAGTCCATTATGCTCTCCCTTAATTGGTCCCCAAAGTCCCTAGAAACCGCCTTCCTGCCTTCCTTGCCCCGAGTCCAGTTATTCCTCCCTGCCTGTAATCGGCTGCAACTGGGTTTATACTCCCAAATGGAACTTTTCTGGCCCATGGCCAATATGTGTTCTCTTATGTCATTCATGTTAACTGACCTTGTCACCTTGTCAGCTTTATGCCTGATCTTTCCAAAAGTCTTTTTCAACAGGATAACATCCCCTGTCCAGGATACCACTTGGGAACAAGGCAAGGCCATCCTGTTCCTATAGGCAACTGGAGACATCACTTACACTGCCCTGCCTAGCCCACCGCAGACCCAGACCCTAAAAATTCCAGCTCCGGGGATTCCTTGATGTTCCCAGTCCAGCAGGAAGTAGCCAAAAGAGCCCATGACACCCGTTGGTTCTGGTATCTTTAAATATCTCTGCTACCCCCTCCTCAGGTTACTGTGATCCTAAAGCAGGAAAAGTCTTATTTCCCTCCTCCAGGATGCTGGGAGTCATGTACTATGCTATGTCTCCAATCTGAGACAGAAAAGGCAATTTCAGGTCTTCGATAGCTCCTTCCAGGAATCAATCCTTCCATGGCATATTCCTCTCTTGGGCTGCTAACAACAATTTTTTCCTTAACAGCAATTTTGCCTTTTATTAATTGTCTTGCATTTTAGGTAACTATTGCTATACATAAGGAAGGACCTTTACCAACTACTGTCAAGCAGATGCTTCTTGGATGGTACTTGGGTGAGCAACAAAACCCCTGACTACTTCACCCCTTTACAGCAGGTAGTAGCTCCAGAAGAAATGACCTCTGCCCATACCCCCTGCCCCGGCCTGGTACCCCCTATTTTTATTAAACAATAGAGTGGGGAATGTAAGCATTATGCCCACCTTTTGTCCTCAGCCCCTACCTGCCCTGGCGTTCCCACCATACAGCTGACCACTCCCTCTCTCTGCCCAGACCCACCTGAATTCCCATCTACCTCTCTTCCTACCTCCGGGACTCTGCTGCTACCTAGATAGTGGAGGCCACCATGTGCTTTCTCTCTCCAGGAGAAATATGGCTCCTCTAATAAACCTTGCAATAATCTTTCTCCTGTGCCTGCCTGCCTCTGTGTGGCCCCTGGGATGGGTCTGACGGATCCTTTGTGTTATCTAATGAATGGGTTATGGTTTCTGCCTTATTCAGCAACATATATTAATTTTATAAAGGTAGATTGGGATGAATAAAATGTAACTGTTTTAAGATGTTATTCATTTCAGAGAACCTTTCACTCATATATATCTTTTTTAACTTAATGGATACCAAGGGCTAACTGCCAGTAGATGACTGTCTGCTCAATTACTAAGTTTTTAAACATTTAAAAAATACATCCATCTTAATCAACACTGGCTTAATTGATAAAAGAATTTAAAATACTTTATTTTAATTAATATTCTTGGGGGTAAACAATGTAATTTGGCATTGGTGATTCCTGACAGAAGACTTGCTGACTCACATTGCTCTCGTTAAAAGATATGTTGGTTAGCATAGAGCAAAGTTTGTTTTATGCTGAGAATTTTCAGTAAGAAACTTCAGAATGTAATTATCATCTTCCCTCTTGTCAAATACTATATGCTCTCTGCTCACAGATTTTATATTAATTAGTTGAGTATGCATTAAAGGAGTATATCAAACCTGTATGTTCTCTAAGCATTGACCAGAGTATGATCTTAGTAGGTCTTGCACATATAGTTTCACTATTTATCTTTTTTAGTGATGATGTGAGTAGCAAAATACAAGTTTATTTAACAGTCTTTTTTTATATCGAACTCAGCATTTTTCTTCCTTATTTTTTTTTATCTTGTTACATTTTTTTTTTCTGTCAAAGGGATAATCACAGTATACAGTTGTAAGGGAAGGGTGAGAAAATCTGTTTTAAGCTCCTCAAGGGAATTGTACTTAAAATTTTCAAGGACTATTGATCTATTTTAGCTTGATTTAAATTTTTATTAGGACCAGGCAGTGGTGGCTCATGCCTGTTACTTAAGAGGCTGAGATCTATGATTGCAGTTTAAAGCCAGCCAGGGCAGGAAAGTCTCCTGACACTCTTATTTCCAGTTAACCACCAGAAAACCAGAAGTGGCATTGTGGCTCAAAGTGGTAGAGTGCTAGCATTGAGCAAAAGAGCTCAAGGAGAGTGCCCAGGCCCTCAGTTCAAGCCCCATCATAGACAAATAAATAAATAAATAAATAAATAACATCTCAGCTACTCAGTAGGCTGAGATACTCCATTTCCAATAAGGTAGAAAGAAGCATGGCTGGAAGTGTGGGCAACAGCCTCAAACCAGAAAGCTTAATGATGTACCAGGACAGGAGTTCAAGCCCTGGGTACTAGCACAAAAAAAAAAAAGGGGGGGGGGAGAGATGAGAGAGAGAGAGAGAGAGAGAGAGAGAGAGAGAGACATAGACAGACAGAGGCAGAGACAGAGACAGAAAGAAAGGGACACAGACAGACAGACAGACACACAGACACACAGACACACATACAGATTAGACTTTACTCACACTTCTTAGGACAAGCCTATCCCTGTACTTAACACAGTGCAGGTACCAGTTCAATCAACAGGACTGTTAAATGGAACACCCCTCTTAAACTCTAGTATAAATTGTAAATAGAAGAACAAATACTGCAATATCTGAATGTTAATAAAATGTAGGAAATATACCTAATTCTAGATGGGTTAGTAAAAACAACAATTTGAGTTAGTAAAAAATCTAACAGAGGTCTACCAGCTATTCTGTCTTTTATTAGTGTCTCTACAAAAACCTGGCTGGTCATTGTTCTCCACAGTTACAATACAATGAAATGGGCCTGTGGATCCAGACAAACTTGTTTTTACTCCAGAATCCACAATTGCCAGGTATGAGAATTTGGACAATCCACTTTTAACTGGCCTTATTACAACTATATTGTGTAATTAACTTTCAAAGAATAGATTGATATTTTAGGGATGAAAATGAATTAATTTCCCTCTCTGAGGGGAAATTGATCACTTTAGGACTTGTAATTTCAGAACTGGAAATACCCCTTTTGTGTCTGATTTCCTTATTTTAAAGATAGAAACCTAGGGTTGGGGTGTGCTCAGTGGCAGATTGCTTGTCAATCAAGGCACTGGGCTTCAATTCCTGCACCAAAAGAAATCTAAAGGTGGAAAAATATACAAATCTAAAAAAGAAGTTAGAGGATTTGTATCAACAGTACTCTCAGTTAAAATCAGATGGGGAGTTCATTCTTTTCCTTTAAGTGAAATATGTCAAAACCCAAAACAACAATAACAGAACAAATGTAATGAGGAATAAAATTGAATTGGCTAGAATATACTTAGAATATGCTTAGAATCTACCTAGTGATATTCATTCCTTGAGTGTGGGCCTCAAAATGAGGAGACTTCAATACACCCAAGGTTACAAGCTGGTTGGAACTGTCTCTCATCCAACCACATAGCAGCTTTGTTAGCAGTTTATCTCCAAAGGAATGAAAGTTTAATTCTGCCTGAAGATGGAGGAACATAATGAAATCCACATTATATTTACTAAAAGGTGGCCACCCTTCCAAGGATTCCTACCTGCCTTACAGTGTGTATATATCCACACTTATGAATCAGACTCTGTTAGAAGGTCTATGGGGCAGGGAGGAGATCTGCGGCCCTAGGGATGATTTCCCTATGCATGAACCAAGTACAAGTACAAGAAGCTTCCCTAATGGCCAAAAGGGAAGGGTCAGGTAACTTCAGGTGCCAGTAGTGCAACATCATGCCAAACCTCCTAGGTTATTCTTTTTAAAAAATGTTTTTAATTGTAAAGGTGATGCACAGAGGGGTTACAGTTACATAAATCAGGTAATGAGTGTAAGGTCTGCCTTGGGCATGGCAGGCCCTGTGCAGACACCTCCAGATCTCTTGGCTGTTTCCACACAGTATCTGTTACCTAGGTAACTAGCACACCTGGAAGCAGTTTAACCCCCCTCCCCAGGTCACACCTCCCACCTGATCAAAGGTCCTGAGGTCACATCCAGATCCAATGTGGCCACATCTTTCCCCCACCTGGCCACACCTCTTCCTGTCCCTGGCCTACATAAGTCCTGGCCTGGGGGTGGATCTCCCCCCCTTTTGGCCACGCCTTTCCACCATGGGGATGGGGGGGGGGTGGAGGAGGCAGTTCTGTAAATAAGCTTCTTTTCCTACCTGAATAGTGGTTGGTGTCTTCATCAGTTACCTAATGGAAACTACCTACTTAATATACCGAACAATAAGTACATTTCCTTTTGAACAGTATCCCCCACCCCCTCCTTCTCTCCCAGGGTTTCCCCCTCCTGAGTCCCCTTCCCCTCTCCAAGCTGTAGTGTCTAGTGGGTGAGTTGGTTCGCCTTACATCCTACCATTTCTGCGCTTCCCCTCCTCAAATCAGAGAAGCTTACCTGCAAGACAAAGGGTACAGACATAACAATCCAGAAGAGACTGGCGAGAATAACCCAAAGAAGGGAAGGAGAAAAGGAAAATAAAACGCCTAGACCTCGAGCAGAATAATCAAGCAAAACCTGTTTCCCGTTCCTGAGGTTTGTTTCGGTAAGCATCATTTTATGGGGTCCTAGGCACCCAGCCACTGAGCCCCCGCCACGCTCTCCCAGCACCCTCCTCTGTTCTCCGGGCTGCTTCATTGACCTCGTCCGGGAGCGGGTATTGGTCTCTCACCGCCCGCGGGCTCGCGGGTGGAGCCCGGGTTACTCTTTAAGCCGACCCGCTCCCGCAGCCCAGAGGCTCCCGGGCTTCCCCATCCCTCCATCCCCCGCCTCCGGGCCGGCGTCAGCCTCTCCCCGCCCCTCGCGCCCGCCCGCCCGGGCCCCGCCCCGGCGCGCTCTGGTTGGTCCCCCCCACCGACATGATGAAACTCCTCGCCCGCGTTACAGGAGACCGGCGCATATAAGGAGCGGAGGCCGTCTCCCCGCGCTCCCACTCCGCCGCCTCGCCTTCCGCTCCGCGTGCTCGCCCGACTGTTTCCGGCCCAGGTAAGCCGGGCCCCTCCGCCCAGCGCCGCGGCCAGCGGTCGCGCCCCGGGGAGGGGCGGGGGGCGGCGGGCGGTGTGCCTTTCCCGGCCCGTCCCGCGTCGGGGTCGTCCCGGGCGCCGGGCGGATGCTGCGGCTCTGCGCGTCTCTAGGGCGTGGCGGGCCCCCGGAGAGGGTCGCGCACCTGGGAGCGCCGGGGCCAGAATAAACACAGGGTGACTTCCGCGCTGCCTCCAGCCGGCGGGAAGTGAGTGAGCCGCGGCCGCGGGGCCCTGGCCGGCCCCGGAGACCGCGAACGTGGTCCGTCCTGCTGTCTCCCGCGGTGATGGGGAAGCGCGGGAGGTGTCAGCAGCCTCGGGCCCCGGCTGCGGCCTGTGTGGGACGCACACGTGGCCGGCGTCCCGGCTGGTGTGGCCCGGCCCCGTGGGTGGCTTGGTTCTGGTTCTGGGAGAGGCCGGCTGGGCTTGGATCGCTTCCGGATCCCATTCCCGGTGCCTTTGCCTCGCTCTCCTGCCCGCTCGGCCCCTCCCCACGCGCGTCGGTCCCCTGCCAGCCTGGACGGAGACCCGGCGCTCCGGAGCACGCCCTGCCCAAAGATCGGAGACCGCCGCCAGAGCCAAGCAGCGCGAAACCATTAACACGCCTTGTCCTGCTGGTTACCCACCGGGCCGATTTCGGTTAATGTTACTGTTGTAAATGAATAAAGGGACAAGCTTGTCTTTTCCAGCTCAAGGTTGTCTTTTCCAGCTCCTGGCCTACAGTAGTATTTTCTTCCCCACTGCCCGCGGCCCTGGTTGACTAATTGGAAGCATTGTTAGTTCCGTGTCCCTTGAATGATGCCATTGCTGTTAGAATAATGAATAGTGAAGTAGGTCTTGAGCCCATCCACTGGTTGGTTACTGAGATCTTAAAAATGGGATATGGTGAAGTTTAACCCGGTGGTGCCTTGAAATGTTGCTGTCCAATTGAGTAGCTGCTGCAAGCCACATGTCATTACGTAAGTAAGTTGAGCCTTAGGTGGAGATGCCAGAAATACACCAGATATTGATGATTTGTAAAGCAGCTCATCAGTACTTTTTGACTATTGATTACATTGTTGAAATCACACCCTAGGTTTACAATTAATCTTATATTTTTAAATATTTAATGGGGCTATTGGCATACTTAAATTTACATCCATGGCTTTTGTTCCTATTGGACAGCACTGCTGTAGAAGTTTAGGCTGAAGGAATGGAAAATTACTGGGAACAGACAACACCGGACAGACAGCATCAAAGTGGGACCTTTTCCCCTCTTAGGAGACGAATCCAGTAAAAGTGACATTATAGTTTTGATTTGCTTCTTCCTGCTGGAAAAATGTGTGCTTCATAAACATTTATTTTTTCCCCTTCAGTAAAACTGGAATTCATTTAGCATTAAGATGACATCAGCAAATGGTCCCTGATGGCCACACCTAATTTTCAAAGCACTTTCTAAACCCACTTTTTAATTGGCATTGAGTCAAAGGTGGATTAGTAGGTACATCATTGAATTAGTAGTTACTTCAGTGAATTTTCCTCAAGTAAATCTTCTAGGCTACTTGACCGACTGCATGAGAGACCACAACGGACCTGTGATTATTTCATTTTCAAATTGGCTTGAGTCAAAACTACTTTTTTTGTTACTTTGATCTGGTCTTTCTAAACAGGTAACTGAAAGCTTTGATCGTTATGATACAAATGAAATTGAAGGATGCTCAAAGTGATGAATGTAATGTTGTTCTCTCTCTGTTTCTCTCTGTCTTTCGATGCATATATTTCTCCTTTAGGATGTTTATCCCAAATTATCTAGGCATTTGCAGCAGACACACATTTTGAACCAATACAGAAGTAGTTAATTTTTTAAGTTAGAGATATTTTGTTAAAATAACTTTTGAGCTGGCAGTTTCCAAATTAAACATGATTTTCTTCCACGGTTGATGATTTGAAATTGAGAATTCAGTTGACATTTGTAAGGATTATTTGCTTTCTGGCTTACAGGGGTGTGTAATGTGTTTTGTTTTCTTCTTTTTTATACTTTTCCCACCCTACTTTTCCCCCATATTGCTGTGTAAATTCTTATAACCAATGCAGCTTTGAAGCAGAAATATTTGAGAACATTTTTGTCACTTAGGATGTTTTGATATGAATATTTTGTATCTTCTGTTGAAGTATTTCGTTTGTGAGGGTATCTGATATCAGATACCTAATTCTATCTAGTTCTTTAGTCACATTTGTCTAGGTCACTGAAAGCTAGAAGTTATGAAGTGCTTATTAAAAGCTGCATGTCTTAACATTACAGTGAGCAGTATGTATGATCTGCTATTTTATCCTCCATCTTCTACCTACACTTACTACAGATAGAGGGCATTTAATTGTCAAGGAGACCTAAGAGGACACTGTCCAAATCTGGAGCATTATCTAGATCTTTGAGGAGTTTTTGAGATTTGGGGGCTAGAATAAGATGGGGCTAGAGTAGAACTAGCTTGCCCTGTGTGTGTCCTGGGAGTGAACGAATGTAGGATGAAGTGATAGGCTACGGAGTGCTACTAGCTGACAACCAAACTATAAGGTGAGAGAGATGCAGGCTTGTACTGCTAAGCTGCTGTATTTGGCTGGAGTAAAGGTCATCTGTCTTATTTGAATAGTGGGGAGTAAATTAAGTCATTTTCCACCAGTGTGTGTCTGCCAACCTAGTGGAAAACTGCTAGAGATAACATGGTTTATGTGCCAATGTTTGAAGTGGTTTATACAGGTTTCTGGAATAAAAGATTGGATACTGACTATTTGATTGGTCTGCTTTTCTCTCCACAGAGAGCTCCTAACTGTGTTGTACCATGTGTGGCATTTGGGCCCTCTTTGGCAGCGATGACTGCCTTTCTGTGCAGTGTCTGAGTGCTATGAGGATTGCACACAGGGGTCCGGATGCATTTCGTTTTGAGAATGTCAATGGTTACACCAACTGCTGCTTTGGATTCCACCGGTTGGCGGTAGTTGACCCTCTGTTTGGAATGCAGCCAATTCGATTGAGGAAGTATCCCTTTTTGTGGCTCTGTTACAATGGTGAAATCTACAACCACAGAAGGGTAAGCAAGATGAAACCAGAAGATGCCTTCATGGGATTAAACCTCAGAGCCAGTTGGCTAAAATAGTATTTCACATTTTGTGTAATTGAAAAAAAATTATTATTACTGGGGTTTGAACTCTAGTTCTGAAGCTTTTCAGGCAGGCACTCTAAATGCTGAGCCATGCCTCCAGCCCAGTTTTCTGCTGGTTCTTGTGGGTTTTTTTTGGTTGGTCGTGAGGCTTGAACCCTAGGCCTGGGCACTGTCCCTGACCTCTTCAGCTCAAGGCTAGCATTCTACCACTTGAGCCACAGTGCCACTTCTAGCTTTTTCGGTTTATGTGGTGCTGAGGAATCGAACCCAGGGCCTCATGCATGTGAGGCAAGCACTCTACCACTGAGCCACCTTCCCAGCCCTCTGCTGGTTATTTTTGAGATTGTGGGGGAAGAGGAGGGGGGTCTTGCTACCTGCCCAGGTGAGTAATCAGACACAGTCTGCCTAGCTTCCCATCATTGCTAGGATAGCAGGTGTGTTCCATTTCATCCGCTCTTATTAAGAAGTGTCTTTAACTTTTTCTGGTTGGGCTGTTCTTGAACTGTGTTCCTTCCAGCCTCATCTTCCTAAATAGCTAGGATTATGAGTATGAACTACCATTGCTCAACAAAGGTCCTTTCCTCCCTCTCTCTCTCCTTCTTTCCCTACCTCCCTCCCTCTCTGCCCCTCCCTCCCTTCCTTCTTTTCTATTTTGATTTTGACTCATAGATTTTTTTTTTCAAGGTGGTGCCTGGCTCTGTGGAAGGCACTTGACTTGCAGTGGTAAAGAAAAGACTTGGGACTCAATTCTAATGGAACATATTGTATTAGGGAACAGACAACAACCATGCTATCTTAGGCTTTCTTTTAGAACACATATTAAACTGATGAATTTGAAGATGCACTTTCAGGAACAGAGATCAGAGAAATGGTTCTGAAGAAGTGGCACTTGAACTGAAATCTAATGGACAGAGGCCACCTGGCGAGACTGAGAAGTGATATGATGGGCAAAGGGCACCTGGCAAGGCTGGGAAGAGCATTTCATGCAGAGGGCAGCCAGATGGGTAGAAGCTCTGTGGCAGGAAACAGCTCTGGGATTTGCAGACGGAAAGAGCAGATGGGTAGGACCATCTAACAGGACTTGCTAGTCATGGTCAAAAATTGGAATATTTTTCTAAGGGCAGCAACAATTGAGGATGTTTTGCAAGCATGGAATTAAGTAGTTGGCAGATGATTTTTTTAAAACTTTTTTTTTTTTTTTGCCAGTCATGGGGCTTAAACTCAGGGCCTAGGTGCTACCCCTGAGCTTCTTTTGCTCAAGGCTAGAGTTCTACTACATGAGCCACAGAACCACTTCCAGCTTTTTCTGCCTGTGTGGTACAGAGGAATCGAACCCAGGGCTTCATGCATGCTAGGCAAGCACTCCACCACTAAGCCACATTCCCAGCCCCAGATGATTGTTTTTAACGGAATGTTTATAATACACAGATATTGACTAATGGCACACTCCACAAAGGGTAGAATGGTAGTTAGAGTGAAGTACATTAAGACATTCAGCAGCATTAAAGTTGGGACAACTTTCTAATCAAATGAAACTTATTTTTTGGCTGAGAGTGGGTGAGTAGATGGAAATTCTGGTCCTTGGAGGACAAATTTGAGACATGTCTTCTAGTTCAGGGTTATTTGGTTTTGTTTTGTAACAGTTACAATTTATAATCTAAAAGTTATTTTTTGTTTGTTAACATCCTTCCTAACTTACGGTTTTTGAAAAAATTTCAAATGTCCAAAAAAAGCAAAAATTAAGTAATTATTAATACTTGCTTCATCTTTTCGACAACACACACATATACTTTTTCATGTGAATTATTTGGCAATGTGTTGCAGATACTATGACACTATCCTTCCAAATATGTAAGCAAGGTTTCTTCTGAGATTAAGGATACAGGTATATACCTGTAACCCCATCCCTGAGGCTGAGGTTTGTAGCCCTGAGCCCTGAGGATTGTAGGTTTGATTTCAGTCTAGGCTGTAAGTAAGATCCTGCCTCAAGACAACAAAAAGGACATTCTTATAGAAGCTTTAATGCTATTTTAAAGCCAAAGGCTGCATAATACCATCTACCAAGTGTCTAAAAGAATAGTTGTTGTTGTTTCACTTTTTTTTTCTTAAAATTTGTGTTTTCTTCCTTTGCGGTGAGGCAGATTTTTGTTAAGGGCCTCTTATATTGCAGGTCTAAATCAAATCAATATCATGTCTATGAGAACACTAGGTTGTACCAGGGTGATGTTAGCCTGGATTTTCTCTTAAATGAAATAGGATATACTTTTTTTTTTTTTTTTTTACTAGAAAGACATTATTACTTGCCTAGTTAAAAAGTTAAAAAACTTAAATATTATATAATAATGTCTAGGTGAGCCAAATACGTTATATTTACAAAGAACTTGTATAGTGTGCCAAGCATCTGAGTTTATGCCACTTGGGCAGCTAGAAACCCATCTAAGGAATAGGATATATTTTAGGTTTGTAGAAAGTATTTCCAGAGGGGCTGGGAACATGGCTCAGTGGTAGAGCGCTTGTCTTGCATGCCTGAGGCCCTGGGTTCGATTCCTCAACACCACATAAAGAAAAAAGTCGGAAGTGGCACTGTGGCTCAAGTGGTAGAGCGTTGGCCTTGAGCTGAAGAGCTGAGGGACAGCACCCAGGCCCAGAGTTCAGGCCCCACGACCCCCCCAAAAAAGAAAGTATTTCCAGAAACATAGCTTTAAAGCTCTACTCTGTGTGTGTGTGTATGTGTGTGTGTGTGTGTTAAAGCTCAAGTATTGTGTGTGTATGTGTGTGTGTGTGTACTGGGGATTGAACTCAAGGTGTTATGCCAAGGTCGCAGGACCCCCGCTAGAAGACTACTGAGAGTCAGACTCTACAGCTGTTTTATTTAAATGGGCTGCAGCTCGGGCCTCATCCTCCACTCTGACACAGTGAAGCCTAGGAGGAGAACCCCTAGGAGGAGAGCCCCGAGCTAAGGATTTGCAGGTCTTATAAAGGCACACAATCAACCAGGTGTTTGGATTACCACCATGGGTTGCTTTGCTATACAGAAACAAGCAGCAACTGGTCACTGCCTCAGGCTTTTACCTTTACTTTTGCTTGTTTTAGTTTTGTTTTTGTTTGGGGCTCTATTTGAGCCATGCATACAGTAGGGTATTTTGCTCATTAATTGGAGATAGTCTCACAGGCTTTTCTGCTGCCCGAGGGGTCTAAGAGTGGAGAGAGGTGGAATAAAGGCGAGGGGAGTGGTGAATATGAGGCTTTTACCTAAGGGTTGGCATTGGGAGTGTAACTTCAGGAAAGAAGGAATTGTCACGTGTGAATTGTTAACCAACAGGACTGCTCTACTCTGAATTAATTGTCTGCAGAGTTTGTGCCAAAGGGAAGGAATTGAAAGAAGGGGAGGTAGATTTGGGAAACTGGTTTTTGTTTCTATTAAATACTTCAGGTCATTTATTCTTCAGACCTTCAACCCAGAGGGAATCAGTGGAAGGTGTTAGTAAAAGAATCATCCTGCTATGTCTCAGAGCCAGGAGGAGTGACCAGCCAGTTACTGTAGAGGCTGCTAAAGCCAGTTCTGGTCACTTCTTTGAGTGCTTTCAGAGGATTCACACATTCTGGTATGAGCTGTATTGTAATGACGATTTACAGGTCACTTGTACAAATTTATTCACTTTTTGAAATTTAAAAAATAGGTTTTAAGATTTCTATCTTTTTTATTAACCTCTTCTGTCTCTAACTATATGAGTAAAAATACAAAAAAAGGAACAGGAGGATTTTTCAATCTCAACAGTGTGCTAGTGGTAGTGAAGAGCTTTGGAATTGGGAAGAACTTACTTTGCGTGTGAGACCTGATCATCTCTGCTGTTTTCTTTGGGGTCTGTTGTCTGATAAGGCTGTAGAGTGATTGTTTCATCAGTGAGCAGAACCACAGTGGAGTTGGAGTAGAGGTGGGACTGGATGTTGTAATCTACTCATAGAGACCAGCAGTTTGGTTTTGAGCCATGCTCTATTATTGGGATGGAATCACTAATCTGTTGAAGATCAGTGCCAAATACACTTGTCCTTGTGTTCTTTATTTTCTTAGGCAGGGCACTGAGGCTGAACTGGAAGAACCTCATTGATACCATGTTCCTCAACCAAAAGTTGACAGTTTCCTCAGACATGTTTTGGTGCCATGACAACTAGGCATACTGTTTTTTTCACTTAAATGTAATATACAGTCAGTCCTTCCTATCAGCAGGTTTTGCATCCATGTGTCTAACCAAATATGCGTGTAAAATATTTAGGAAAAATTATGACATTGAACATGTTACCGATTTGTAAATGTCATAATTCCCTACATAATATGATTGTTTATAAAACATGTTGAATGAGGTATTATAAATCTAGAGATTATTTAAACTGTGCAGGAGGATGTATGCAGATCAAAGGTTAAGTACTGTACATTTTGTAGTAAGGTATTTGGGTACTTGCAGGTTTTGCTGTCTATGGAGCATCCTGGAATCAGTACCCCTGCGGAACATGGGATGACTATGTAAACATATGTGCATTATGTACATAATATATGGATACTATTCATTTCCATCTCTTATTGTCTCACAGTACATGAACAGTGGTCACTGTAACCTATTCATCAGCATTTTTAAATTGTCACTAAATTGAAAATATAAGGAATCAGCCTTATTGTACAGAACTTGTAAATTAAAACAATCCATGTTTTTGTTTTTGTTTTTTTTATTTTGGGCCTGAACTCTGGGCCTGGGCTCTGTCCCTCAGCTCTTTAGCTCAAGGCTAGCGCTCTACCACTTGAGCCACAGTGCCACTTCTGGCTTTTTTCTTTTTGCTTATGTGGTGCTCAGGAATTGAACTCAGGGCCTCAGGCATGCAAGACAAGCGCTCTATCACTAAGCCACCTTCCCAGCCTCACAAACCATGCTTTGATGATATCATAAAATGATTTATAGAACACATACTGGATGGACTTGGCCATAAAAATATTAGTAAAAGCACAGCATCCTAATATTGTCATTTTGTTCTTTTTCCATAAGTTACAACAACATTTTGGATTTGAGTACCAGACCAATGTGGATGGTGAGATAATCCTTCATCTGTATAACAAAGGAGGAATTGAGCAAACAGTTGGTCTGTTGGATGGGGTGTTTGCATTCATTTTGCTGGACATCACAAATAAGAAAGTGTTCCTGGGCAGAGATACCTATGGAGTCAGACCTTTATTTAAAGCCATGACAGAAGATGGATTTCTGGCTGTTTGTTCAGAAGCTAAAGGTAATGGTAGAATTCTTCTGAGTGTTTATTATTGCCTTTCTTTTTTTGTGTGTTTTGAAAAGTGTGGGCAATCCAAAATTCTACTAGAGACTTGGGAAGTTGAAGATTTTTCTGGTCTTCAAAGAATATTGGGAGCTTGGCCCTTTCTTCTTAATTCTCTTTGCTTCCTGAACACCATTAGCTGAACAGGTTTCTGTGGCCATATTCTTCTGCCCTGATATAATTCCTTGCTTCAGGCCTAAGAATAGTAGGGCCAAGTTACCATGGGCTGAAATTTTAAAACTTTAAAAGATAATAAATAATTTCCTCCTTTCAAGTTGTTTATCTCAGCTTATTTTATCAGTGACAGAGAAACTGGTAAACACATTCTTAGTTGTGTTTTGACAATAAATGTGACAAAGACACCATCTTTTATCTTTTACCTCGATACCAATAATATCCCACATTTTGGTCTCTTTGCCATTCCTTAAATCTTTTTCAGTATTCAGATTTAGTATTGGCTTAGAAAGTCTAATGAGATCAGTGAAAGGGTCCTAGGTCACTAACTAGTTACAGTATGGGTATAATAGATAAACAGCTGGTCTGTTTTTAGGTATTTCTAGTGTGATCGAATAGCTAAGAGCTAGCTAGTATTACCTACGAGTTACCTGAAGTACTATTAGACAAATCTGGCAAAGGGATCACAAAGGAAAAGTAAACTCCCACTTCCACTGAGTCTCTTGTCTCCTTTGACGTGTCTCCTAGAGACCTAATCATGGTCACACGATACAGAACTATAATCTCATCTTCAATTTACTCTCTGAAGTTGCTTGATTGTTCTTGTCTATACTTTTAACAGTTCCCTTTTCCAAACCGAATGCTATCATCTACAGTTATAGTTTTCCATTTTAAATCTTTTTTAAAAATCTGATTATGTTACTTATCATAAACCTTTTAATTACCCTTAGCCCTGGCCAGGGGTGTGTAATGTACTTCATCTGACAGATAGAGTGAACATCTGGGTCCGTAGTCTTTTATTTAAATGCCATGCAAATTACTGGGATTAATCATAATGAGTGAAGCTAGGCTGTTATTATTTACAATGAAACATTGACTTCTGTGTCAAAGATCATAATAGTTGTTAGGTTGGTTATTTCTAAAGTTCCTGGGAAAATTTAAATCATACAGATTAATTCATACATGGTGTGAAACAACTATTAAATATCTTAAATTAGGAGTACCTTGTGGTGGATCATTTTGCTGGTTAAAGAATTTGCCAGACTTCAGTGATGAAAAAGAAATGATTGCCCGGATATCATAAAATTAGCATTTAAATTAATCTCTTCATAGATACGTCTTTTCTTTTTTGTATTTACTTTATTATAGAGAATAGACTTTATCGATCAGAAATTTCAAGTAGGGAAAAGGATTTGAGCACTAGAGATTTTAATAAAGCTGACAGGACAGTCCACTAGGTGAGAGACAGTCTTTTCAAAAAATGGTGCTGTTAACTACCGCACATGGCAGAAAGTAAAGTCTGGACCTCAGACCACATCTACAAATAACCTCAAATACATCAAGAATCATTTTCCAGTTGTTTTCAGTTATGCCTTTGTGCTGTTTATTTCCATGCCATCATTTTTATCTCTCTAGAAAGTAGATGGGACAGCTTTGGGAATTTTTTCCCCTCTTAATTTGTTTACAATATAGACATGCATTTGTATTAAAAGAGGAAGATGGACATGTAGAGGATATTAACTAATCATGAAAGTTACTGTGAGGTTCTATCTTACTTGAATAAAGTTTTTTTTTTTTTAATTTGTAGGTCTTGTTACCTTGAAGCATTCCACAACTCCCTTTTTAAAAGTGGACCCTTTTCCTCCGGGACACTATGAAGTTTTGGATTTAAAGCCAAATGGCAAAGTTGCATCTGTAGAAATGGTTAAATATCACCACTGTAGAGACGAACCTTCACATGTCATCTATGACAGTGTGGAAAAACTCTTCCCAGGTAAGAAGTGCCCACCTGTCCCATGGTGAGACCTGTTTCCTATTTGATTTGATGAGGACGCATTGGATTTTGCAGACTCCACTCTTGGGTGATGGCCATCATGGATATGGGTGATTGAGTACCTCATTTCAATAACGAATTCAACCTGAGCTTGTCTGGTTTTATTTGTCATGCTTGTAGGTTTTGAGTTAGAGACTGTGAAGAACAACCTGCGGATCCTTTTTAACAATGCTATTAAGAAGCGTTTGATGACAGACAGGAGGATTGGTTGCCTTTTATCAGGTGAGATCAGTTAAAAAAAAATTTAGGACATGATTAGATGAAATGATTTGTAGCTATCACTGAGGTTTTGATTCAGTAATTTATCACATGATTAAACCTTTCCTTTATTATAGAATGTCCAAGTTTTTCAAAGTTATATGTCATACCCAGAGTAATACTGCAGCTTAAGCTAATAGCTTTATTAGTGTTGATAAAAATAGTTTGGGACATGGGGAGTCACATAGGAGTAAGGACATCAACTTGAAAGGAACTGGGCAAGGCAAGGTTTACTTCTGCAGAAGTAAAACTCACCAGCCCAAACTCTGGCAAGCAAACACAATTTTAGCCCTAACCCAGCAGGCTGAGCAGACTGGCTTAATTAAAGTGTGGCAGGAAAAGGATATAACTAAAATGTAATTAACAAGGACCAAGTTGGCCGGCCAAAGCAAGAACTTTTTAGAAGATCAATTCTCACAAGATTAACAGGAAGCACACTACTTTGATAGAAAAGACACTTCACCCACAGTGTAAAAGCTAGTTAGTACACATTCTTTAGAACCCTATATACTGATGATGAGATTGATGTAGTAATAAGTCCCTTCCTTCATACTTTCCTGTTTTCCCCTCCCATTTGTTTTTTTTAAACCAATAGAGTAACTTTTATTGTAGCTTCCAGTAAGAATATATTTTATCATATTAAAAATTGATTTCAGCTTATAAGCTGGAAGATCTGATGTGTTAAGAGTGTAATGGGGATGTGAATCATTTCTCTTCTGGTCTAATGAAGACATATAACCTGTGCACTTGCTCTCTTGTCTGTAGGGGGCTTGGACTCCAGCTTGGTGGCTGCCACCTTACTGAAGCAACTAAAAGAGACCCAAATACAGTATCCTCTCCAGACATTTGCTATTGGCATGGAAGACAGTCCTGACTTACTGGCTGCTAGGAAGGTAAGGCGCTGAAAGTTCCTGTTCAGTTTATCTACTGTGTTCTGGATACTTTTGTCTACTAGAGCTATACTGTCCTCACAAAGACATGGATAACAGTTCTGTCCTTCTGAATATTAGAACTTGTAGGTTTTGGAGCCTGATGGCTGGTTTAAATCCTGGTTCTACTGTGCATATCCTTGTTTCTTTATGGGGAGTAATGATGTATAGGATGGAGTAGTTTTGATATAAACAGAGAATTCATAGAAAATATGTAGCATACCTAGCATATAGTTAAGTACTTTTTGAATATGAACTGTAATTGGTTTTTGTTCTTTAGAGCACTGTGTTTAGAATGGTAGACTGAGCAGACCTTGTATACATATTCAGTGCATAGATCTAGTTCTAGCTCTAGAACTTAGGCTGGGTAAGAAATGACGAAAGAGCAATGCAAGTTGATGGTTGCTAGAAGAACCCAATATAGTCAAAGCACAAGAGGAGAACCAGTCCATGTGGGAATAGCATCCTGAATGAAGAACTGAGTGTTTCAAGAGAGCCCAAAAGAAACATTCTATGTTTTAGTGGGAACTTGTTGGACTGGGGAGAGATGAGGAAGGTTAGCTAAAATAGGGAGGGTGGGACACTAATTGGGAGCTTCTTGACTTATAGGTTGTAGTCTCGGAATGGAAAGAGCTGATGGGAGATTGGCTTTTTGTGGTTAAGTAGGAACAGAGAGGGTAGCCACCATGGGGTACATAGCAAGGTTGTGGTCCGGAGTTGTTTCTTCTTACTGTGGTTGTTGGGTAATTATTTCCTCTGTTTTATCTTGTTTGTTTTTTTTGCTCTTGTTTAATTCTTAATTCTGTGTGAGCTACTAACTTGTGTCACTTATTTAGATAATAAGCATATGGATTGTTTTTTGTATAATTAGGTGGCAAATCATATTGGAAGTGAGCATCATGAAGTCCTCTTTAACTCCGAGGAAGGCATTCAGGCCTTGGATGAAGTCATATTTTCCTTGGAAACTTATGACATTACAACAATTCGAGCATCTGTAGGTAAGGTATTTTTGGATGTTCAAGGAGTTTTCATGCTGAAAATACTTTATGGGAGGTGGTTGGCATCCAAGAGCACACTCAAGAGGGAGAGACCACATAGTAAACGCAGAAGCAAAAGAATAGAAGGGCTGTTTCATAGCAATTCAGTCTCAAGAAGCTACACCTTCTTGTCTTCTAAGGTCCCACTAGGCATTACTTCCTAGATCCCACCGCCTCCCACATCACACTGCAGAGCAAGCCTTAACAACAGAATCCTAACAATGAGAATCCTAACACTGCTAAAACTCCTTTGGTGATGGAGGCCAGTGTGCAAGGCCTGGTTTTCAAGTAATTGAATCATTGTTCAATACAGTGTTAGGCTAAAAAACATTAGAGTTTTGAAAACTGCACAAAATTGTGGAATGGTTTCTGGACTATTACTGTAACTTTTGACTAAGTACATGAACATAAATACAAACACATGCACACGTACATGGCTTGTTAAGGATTAAGGTTGTTATTTTGGAAACTGTTGATGTAAGTTTTAATGTGGCAATGTGGGAATAAAATGGCTCTTTCTGAAATGTGAATAAAAGGCACTTCTATTTAGATGGAGGGTTATATTATGTTGACATTAGCAGTAATTAATGTCTCTTATATTTAAGGTATGTATTTGATTTCCAAGTACATTCGGAAGAACACAGATACTGTGGTGGTCTTCTCTGGAGAAGGGTCAGATGAACTTACACAGGGCTACATATATTTCCATAAGGTAAGCACTTTGAAAAGGGAGTGGATATTCATGCTAGATAAAGAGAAGTCTGAATTACTGTTTTCTACGTCTGTCCTTTCTATGTCTTGTGATTAGCTTGTGAGTTTGTATCCATTCTTCAGTTAAGCATGATAATCATCTTTTTGTTTCTTAGTCCTTCTGATATGATGGCTGCTTCCCAAGGCTGCCCTTTTATTTGTTCTCACACTAACAATTTGAGAAGGGGGGGATACCTGTTTTATAATGCATTGCCTGCCTCTGTCCAGTCATCTACTCCTAACCTTGTTGAGCTTTCTATCTTGGCTGTCTTCTGTACTAGAAAATATGTAAAGAGAAATGAAAGCCGTTTTATGTGCCAGAAGCAAAGCTGTTGATTAGCTTTTTGTTTGTAAAATAGGCTCCTTCTCCTGAGAAGGCTGAGGAGGAGAGCGAGAGGCTTCTAAAAGAACTCTATTTGTTTGACGTTCTCCGTGCAGACCGAACTACTGCTGCCCATGGGTAGGTCCATATCTTCACATACGGTTTTATTTTTTAAGCTACTCAGAAGGTGGAGATAGTCATACACAGTCAAGACCAGCACAAGCAAAAACACATGTATCCTATCCAGTACCAAACCAAAAATGAGAACATGAGTAACCCAGGTTATTTTTCTTTTCAATTGGCTATATGTTGCAGAGGATGACATTATAGAGAGAAAATAAAGCTTGGCTCTTAGCCATGGTCTAAGTATTGCATGGTAATGGGAAAATGCTTTCTTAGGTTATTTCAGATAGATTTTTTATCTTTAAAGTATTATGGCATTCTACCACATCTGAGTCACCCAGAGAAGGCTGTTGCTGCTATTTTTAAGTCCTTAAGAAAAGCAAAGGTCAAAATGGAGCTGTGGCTCAAGTGGTAGAATGCCCAGGCCTTGAGTTCGAGCCCCGGGACTGGCACACACACACACAAAAAGCCATCGTAGAAAAAGAAAACAAAAGATCCCTGTACTTTTGAACTGAAAATGCTGCCATTTCATTGTACTTATAAACTGAAAATGCTTACTCTTTACACTGTTCTAGGCAAGGTACATTCTTTTTTTTTCTTTTTTAATTTTATTGTCAAGGTGATGTACAGAGGGTTACAGTTACATAAGTAAGGTATTGTCAAGGTGATGTACAGAGGGTTATAGTTACAAAAGTAAGGTAGTGAGTACATTTCTTGTTAAATGTGTTACCCATGCATTCTTCTTTTTGTGTGTGTCAGTCCTAAAGCTTAACCTCAGGGTCTGGGCTTTGTACCTGAGCTTTTTTTTCTCAAGGCTAGTATTCTACCACTTGAGACACAGCTCTAGTTCTGGCTTTCTGGTGGGGTTAAAAGTCAAATGGACTTTCCTGTCCAAGATGGCTTTGAACTTTGATCCTCAGATCTCAGCCTTCTGAATAGCTAAGGATTAGAGATGTCAACAACCAGCTCCCTGCAGGGTGCATTCTAAATGACTAGTTTACTCATGATTCTTAGCTTTTCTGTTTTCTGAGGTTCACATTTAAATAAGTGTTCAGGGAAAAAACAAAGGGGGGACTAGTCTTAAATGGGCAGTTTCATTCTCAAGGTGATAGATTTACTTTGAAGATTTCTGGGGGCAGTCATTACTGGGAGTTATAAAATGACTAATGTTGACATTGCTCAGTTTGGTTGATTACAGGAAGGTCTATTCCATCACCTAACCTGACAGATGCTAAATAAGTGTTCATTTTGATTTAGATCTTTTATTTTCCCTTTCAGCCTTGAACTAAGAGTCCCATTTCTGGATCATCGATTTTCTTCTTATTACTTGTCTTTACCACCGGAAATGAGAATTCCCAAAGTAGGTAAATCAATTCCAGATAAAAACTGCCCATTGCATTCAGGTTCTATTAGTGACTTTTATTGGTGCTCTGTTTGTTTTCACGCCAGAATGGGATTGAGAAACATCTCTTGAGAGAGACGTTTGAGGACTCCAACCTGCTACCTAAAGAGATTCTCTGGCGACCAAAGGAAGCATTCAGTGATGGAATAACCTCAGTCAAGAACTCCTGGTTCAAGATTTTACAGGATTACATTGAGCACGAGGTATTATGTGTTTACAATCATTATATCTTACAGAGCAGGATAGAGCTGCAATCTCAGTTACTCATTTTGTATTTAGTTTGAATGCTTTGTGGTAAAAGGAGAGACCCACAGTCCCCATAAACCATCTTTTTTAAAAGAATTATATGAGTTAAGTAGCACCAAGGATTATAAATTAGTATCTAGAATCAAGAGAGAGAAAGGAGAGAAATACTAATCATCACTGACGATTTAGCACAGTTTTAGGGTACCTGCCAAATGACAGATATTTAAGGTATAAACTAATTAAACACCCCAAATACTACAAATAAGTGCATGAGTATTTAAATTCCTGTAGCTATGCATATTGTTATGGTAGCATTTTCTAGGTGTTAGAGGACTCAAGGGGTCTTGTATAATTTATTGTCATGCTTTTCTTACTTCATTTTGATTTGTGGTACCAGATCAAATACTACATCAAATAGAACATTGGTTTGTTCTGCTCTTATTTTTATAGGTTGATGATACAATGATGGCAGCAGCTGCCCAGAAGTTTCCCTTCAATACTCCAAAGACTAAAGAAGGCTATTACTACCGTCAGATCTTTGAACGCCACTATCCAGGCCGGGCTGATTGGCTGACCCATTACTGGATGCCCAAGTGGATCAATGCTACGGATCCTTCCGCCCGAACTCTGACCCATTACAAGTCAGATGCCAAAGCTTAAGTGCTCTCTGAGCAATTGGGCAGAAGGAAATGCTCCTTTTGGCAACGGGGGGACAAAAACAGGACAAGGAGGCTCAATCACTTGGGCAGGGAGAAGAATAAAAATACTACACCTAAAATTTTGCTCTAATTGTTTATATTAATACAGTCTCATCATCCTAGGTAATTACATAGAGTGAGCTTTTTTTTTCTTTCTGTATTGTCACAATCACGAGGATTATGAGCTAAGCCAAGGGGAATATTTATATGCATTCACAGTACTCACCTTGCAGAGTTGCTTTGGAAAACAGCTGGGCCTCAGCTGTACACATGGCCACTCACACATGGTCTTCTCCCAGGCCTTGCCTCACCCATCTCCGTTTGGTCCTTCCATGACTTCCTGTCTTTCTTCTGCTGACTTCCCAACAGATGACTCTGGATGTGTTTGTCCTTGATAGAAGTTCATCATATCAGTTTTATAGGAGCCAGTGTCACTTCTGGAGACTTGTTCTAGAGCTGGAGTTATTAGGGTTGTTTTTTTTTAATCATTGGTATTGTAGGCTTTACAGAAGATTTTCATTTGAATGCTAAGTGTCTATTTTAGGATAATAAAATATATAAAAAGTGAATTTACTATTACACATGTATTACATGTGAACATAAGAATGCTTGAGGAGAAAAGTGATGAGGCCAGGAATTTCGGTTAATGGGAACATGAATTAAGGCTAGCTTTAGGTTTTTACCTACAGTTTATAAATGTCTCCAAGAAATTGAAGGAATATCATGAATATTGGATGACTTAATGATGCTCTTGTATTTGTAGATGTTTGAATTGTTTATTGTATTTGTTGATGTTTGAATTGTTTAAACCTAGCATGATTTGACTCTACACATTTTCTGGTAAGGAAAGCCTCCCATAACTAGCCAGAGTGGGATTAAGAATGCTTTGGAAATTTGATAAGCTTGTGTACATTGTAAAATAGTACATGGAATATGATCTGCCAGTTTTTAGGGTATGGAGTTAGGCTTTGGATTTTTAACTTAGTGATTGATAAGGTATAGCATATTGAGATACCACCTAGGAGTTTAATAGTAAAGATAATTAAACTAATTTTGTATTAGCAAACCTGTGTTAGGCATTGTCTCCATGATAAATAGCTGAGAAAAAGGCTATTGGAGGAAAGAATTGTTTTGGCTTCGATTTTCAGAGGCTACTGTCTATGGTCTGCGCAGGCTCTGTGGTTTCTGGGCTGATAGGGAGGCAGAATGTGATGATGAGGGTGTAGTAAAACTGACATACTCTTCTCTTGGCAGAGGAAGCAGAGAGGACAAGGAGGAGGCCTGACAGGATGAGGAAGGAACGTGAGATGAGATAGAGCCCCAGAGTACATGCTCTCAGTAATCCACTCCCCCCAACCAGGCCCTGCTTCAGAGTTTCTCCCCGGAACACCATCACATTGTGAACTTGTCAGTGGGTCCATGCATTAAGTCAGGCCTGATGCAGGCACCTCTTATCGGAGCCGCCATCTGGGGAGTTGAGCCTTCAATACTTGAGCCTTGTGGGAGACACTTTGCAGCCAAAACATATAAAACCAGAGTTCCTTATAATGGCTGCAAACACAAGATTCATATAAGGTTCTTGATGTGGTATAAAGTTAGCCTTGTTCCTTTTTTGCCACTTTAATAGATTTGAAGAAATTGTAGCACCTGGGGATGTGTAGTAGGAGTATCAATAGTTTACTTACTAACCAAACTTGTTTTCCTGGGTCATTCTGGTACTAGTAATTCAGTGACAGGTGGCATATGGTATCTAGTCCACACAGCACTGCTAATGATAAACTAGTCCTTCAGGCATAAACTCCCAGTTAGGGTTTTCTCTTAATATAAGCCCTACAAAAGCTACTGTGTACTTGGGCAGTTTTTTTTTTTTTTTTAATCTATTCAAAAACAAAACCCACCCCAAATTCTCCCAAGCCTTTTGATTTTTAACCAATCTCTTGCATATGGGCAGGGAGATGGCCTTGGTTAAGATAAAGCCTCAAAGCTTTTAAAGTCCTTTATGAGAAAAATATCACCAGGAGCTAATCCTGTCTGGTCCAGCCTCAGAGAGATTGCACCTCATTCTTCATAGAAAATTTGCTCACGTCACACTGATTACTCTGTCTGAGGACAGAGACAGCATGCTCCTCAGTTCCTCCTGGGTGTGTGGTACAGAGTCTGTGATAAGGAGTCTTTGTAGCAGGTCCCCATCGTGGGAAAGGCTGGCTCTGAGGAAGCAGAGTGGGTACTAGGCAGAAAGCCAGTTAGCTATGGCTGTGGCCCAGTGCAGAAGATGCAGAATTACTACCCAGCAACTCTGCCAAGTACCTTACTAAACTCGGGTAACCAAGTATGGCAGAGTTTATATCCTAAAAGTGGCCACAGCAGTATTTCATAGTCTTTCTCAGCCTTTCTTGCTACCCCTAAGAAGTTTCTGCTTCCCCCTTTGAGAGCCTGGGGAGAATTTTATGATTGTGTCAATGAGCAGAACATAGTGAAAGTGATAGTGTGCCCTATAGGCCAGGCCGTAAAGAGTGAATTGGCTTCAGCTTCCTTTTTTTTTTTTTAATTTTTTTTTATTATTGTGAAAATACTGTACAGAGGGGTTACAATTACATGGGCAAGATAGTACATTTTTTATCAAGCATTGTTGCCTCCTCCGTTGTTTCCCCTTCCCATCCCTTCCCCTCTCCACCCCCCCATACCCCCCTATCACCACCCTCCACCCCCCATCCCACCAAAGTTGTAAAGTTTGCTTTTCGACATAACATCTTGTACATCTCATTATAGTGGGTCCACCTGTAACTATTTAAACAGGTTGTTTTTTCCCTTCCCCTCCACAAATTATATCAACATCAAATACAGTGAAAGCAGGGGTTATACCATGGGGGAGGGACATACAAAGCAACAAAGAAATCATCTTATAAATATGTTGGAAACAATCACAAGAAAGAAAAAAACGTGAATCCTTTTGTAGCTTTCCCCCCCTCCCCCCCAGGGCAGAGGACTGAACCCAGGGCCTTGGGCTTGCCAGGTGGGCACCTTTCCACTGAGCTAAACCCCCAGCCCCTTGAATCCTTATCTTGGGGTTCATTTCACCAAACATCAACTTGTCTGACAGTTTCTGTTTGTCTCAAACATATACTAGTTATTGCAAATAAGGGAAACCATGGGACCTATATTTCTTTAGGCCTGGCTTACTTTGCTTAATATAATTATTTCCAAGTCTTTCCATTTCCTAACAAATGGGGCAATGCCATTCTTTCTGATGGAGGTATAGAATTCCATTGTATGTATACCACATTTTCTTGATCCATTCATCTACTGAGGGGCATCTGGGTTGGTTCCATATCTTAGCTATGGTAAATAACGCTGCAATAAACATAGTTGTGCTGGTAGCTTTAGTATTATTTTCTTTAATGGCACAGTCCAGGTGTTGCTGAGAAAACAACCCCAGTGTTTCAGAGCATTATCACAACAAAAGTGATTTTTCTTCAAATGATGTCCATCTTTGCTCTTGGAGGGCCTTGATCACTGTTTAGGGTTTTATAATCACCCTGGAGCCAGGCCAGGAATGCAATCTTGACTCAAAATTCTATCATCAGCATGGCTGAATCATGGGCCTAAACAAACTTCCACTCCAGAGTCACATTGCTTTTGTTTGTATTCCATACTAACGAACCATACCTAACTCCAAGAGACATAGACAAGAAAGGAAAATAAGTATTTGGAAAAAAGCACCAACTCCCACTATTGTTCGTGTTCAACATACATTCACCCTTCTCAAGAGAGATACTGCAGAAAGTGCATTCCACTATGGCTTCAAGTCTAGACCTTGGTATCTCTGGATGATGTGTGTTTCAGGGCTGAGAGGTGCCATTTCTTCATAAGAAGAAAACTCTATACCTGTTTGATATATAATAAAGCATAGAGAAACTAACTGGAGTCAAGAAAATACATATTGGGTGGGTGCTGGTGGCTCATGCCTGTAACTACCTACTCAGGAGGCTGAGATCTGAGGATCACGATTTAAAGCCAGCCCAGGCAAGAAAGTCCATGGACTCATCTCCAATAAATCACCAGAAAACTGGAAGTAGTGCTGTGGTTCAAGTGGTAGAGTGCTAGCCTAGAGCCAAAGAGCTCAGGGACAGTGTCCAGTCCCAGAGTTCAAGACCCATGACTGACAAAAAAAAGGAAAAAGAAAAAGGAAATACACGTTGGAGTAAGAACGGGAGGCATACAGTAAACTGAAGTGCATAGCAATATTGATGCACTGCTGTCCAGTCATTTAAAGGACCGCAACTCCAGCAAAGCAAACAGCCTTCCAGGGCCATT
Organism: Dipodomys spectabilis; assembly: GCF_019054845.1. Lineage (NCBI taxonomy): Eukaryota > Metazoa > Chordata > Mammalia > Rodentia > Heteromyidae > Dipodomys > Dipodomys spectabilis. Next base: position 348,721 of record NW_024870874.1, on the reverse strand, counting down.
GGCAGCTGAGACATCAGTGTCAGCAGAAAGAAACAGTGAAAGAGCTGGGAGAATCAGAACCTCAAGTCTGAAGCAGGAAACACTTTGAAGGGAAAGTGCTGATCTGAAGCAATAAAGCAAATCTGGCTTATGTATTGTAATTTTAGTGTCACAAATAGCAAATAGTTATTGTTGAGTGCCAAGGACTGCTCTAAAAGCTACGACCCATCCTCACAACACCCCTGTCACTATGTATGTACTGTTGAGCTCATCCATGTTTTGTGAATAAGGAAAGGGATGTGCAGGGGAGTATTATATTTCAGGCCCAAGGTAGCCTGGCTAATAGGTAATGCAAGGGATTTTTGATTCTAGGTCCCAGGATTTATTATGCTATGTGACCTTTCAAAGGGCCAGAAATAGAGCTATGTGATCTTTTGAAGGGTCAGAAATAGGGAAATACTTAAGGAAAAATTTGGTTTTTTCAATTTTGTTTTTTTCACACCAGTCCTGAAACTTGGAGTGTGAACTCAGGGCCTGGGTTCTGTCCTTGAGCTTTTGTGCATAAGGTTAGTGCTCTCCCACTTGAGCCACAGCTCCACTTCCAGCTTTCTGTTGGTTAATTGGAGATAAGAGTCTTGTGGGCTTTCCTGCTCAGGCTGGTTCTGAACCAGCATCCTCAGATCTCAGCATCTTGAGTAGCTAGAATTACAGGCTTGAGCCACCAGCATCTGATTACTTCTGATTTTAATGGGAGTAGCTATTAATTCCATTTTGTGAGTAGACCATAAGTTATTTATCACCTCTGCTAATTCAAGTAAAAGATAATTTTTCAGTTGTTAACTAGTAAGGAGCACAGGTGTACCCATGAGATTTTGATGTGTGTCATAGATCTTGTGTGATTCTTGCTTGATTTCAGCCTCCATGTGGTCAGCGGGTACTAAGAAACTAATTCATAGTCTTCTTTGCAACTTGGAGAATTTATAATAATACTAGGAAGAAAAGCCATACTTAACTAATGTTAGAGTTTTTATAAAATTAGCTTAAGTTCTGAGGACAAGTGTAACATTTAAAACCACAAGGTGGCAGCCATGGTATGTTTCTCTCTTCAGGCAATTTCATGCATTTTGCAAAGGTAAGAAGTGTGGGCAAACTTGTATGATAAATTGAAGAGATGATACATTTATTTCACAGAATTAATCACAGCAAGAAGCTCCCTAGTTTTCTATAGGTAATTATTGAGCAGTTTTAATTTGTTAATAATTTGTTCCAGAGTCCTGTATCAGTTTTCTTTCTGAAACTTTTTATCTCTTTTAGTCCACCATTCCTAAATACATCTGCACAAAGCATGTCCTTATAAAAATGAGATTCCCTTACATTATAAAAGCTAAGAAAGGATGCATACAACCAAAAATACTTCTTGATTTTCTGTTCTCCTTTCCTTCCTTCCTTCCTTCCTTTCTCTCTCTCTCTCTTTCTTTCTTTCTTTTTCTTTTCCCACCTCAGTCTCTCAAGTGCTGGTATTATAGACATGTGTCACAATGCCTGGCTTTATTTGTTTTTTTTTTTTTTTAACAAATGAAAAAAAAAGTATCTACAATAATTGTTACTTTCATAATCACTCATTCTACCAAACTCTGAGCTGTCTTTCTCAAAACTTCACACACAATATGAGGTAATGTACTCTGATTAATTGTGGCCTAAGACCTTAGATTCTGTAACAGTCTTGAAAAGTATCTACTTTTGTTACTCTCCCCCCCCCCCCTCCCCCTCCGCCTCCACCCTGATAGTTGAAAAAACAGCAACATAACTAGTGGTAGAGAAAGTAGTCAATTCATGGCTGATGGCATTTTCTGTCTAATGTAATGGATAACACAGTAAAGAGGTGTATATCAGATAGGCAATTACCTATGAGGTTGGATTGTAATGCCAAGGTCGAAGGACTCCCCGCAAGAAGACCACCGAGAGTCAGACTCTACAGCTGTTTTATTTAAACGGGCTGCAGCTCGGGCTTGTCCTACACTCCGACACAGCAGAGCCTAGGAGCAGAGCCCCGAGCTAAACATTTGCAGGTCTTATATAGGCACACAATCAACCAATTGTTTTGATTACCACCATGTGTTGCTTTGCTAAGCAACACGTGGCAACACGTGGTGGTCACTGCCTCAAACTTTAACCTTTCAGGATGACCCTTCCAAAATTGATGAGCCTCCATTACTATGTTCATCATCCTCTACCATCTTTAGTTCATACCAAAAAAGCTCTGCTTCCCTGTTAGCCTCATACTTTGTAGGGCTGAGCTCATGAGCCATAGTTTTAGTGGGAATGCAAGAAGTTATGAGGAACAGGTGGTTTGGAAGAGCAGAGGAAGGTCTTTATGTCTCTGTTGGACTACTTTCAGGAGTAAGAAGAAAACAAAGTTGAAAATCTCAATTCATTACTGAGTAAAGGAACAGGGATTATGGGGGTTATGCATCCTTTGCCTAGGTCTAATCCTACAAATGAATAACTGGGAATCTTTGTTAAAGCACACTGAATGTAACATACCAATCCCAGTGCATGATCCTGTACCCAGTCTATATTCTATTACACTTGGTGTTAGTTTTCTAAGTTGTATAGCTATAAAATAACCACGAGGTGGCGCAAGATGCTACTGAACCTATTTCTCAAGCTTTTGATGGGATTTTTTCTTGTTTTAACATCTGAATCCCACTTTTGGCCATTTACCCAAATGATCACAAACAAGACCATACTAAAGCTACCAGCACAACTATGTTTATTGCAGCATTATTTACCATAGCTAAGATATGGAACCAACCCAGATGCCCCTCAGTAGATGAATGGATCAAGAAAATGTGGTATATATACACAATGGAATTCTATGCCTCAATCAGAAAGAATGGGATTGCCTCATTTGTTAGGAAATGGAAAGACTTGGAAAAAATCATATTAAGTGAAGTAAGCCAGGCCCAAAGAAACATAGGTCCCATGGTTTCCCTTATTTGCAATTACTAGTATATGTCTGAGTCAAGCAGAAAAGGTCAGATAAGTTGATGTTAGGGAAATGAACCCCAAGATAAGTATTCAAATTTTTTTTCTTTCTTTCGATTGTTTCTAACATATTTATAAGATGATTTCTTTTTGTTGCTGACGATTTCTTTGTTGCTTTGTATGTCCCTCCCCCACAGTATAACCCCTGCTTTCATTGTATTTGATGTTGGTATAATTTGTGGAGGGGAAGGGAAAAAACAAATCATTTAAATAGGGATATAGGTGGACTCATTGCAACAATGAGATGTACAAGTTGTTATGTCGAACTTTACAACTTTGGGGGGGGGGAGATTGGAAGGGATGGGGAGGGGAAAGCAAGAAAGGGATGGGGAGGGGAAACAAAGGAGGAGGCTGCAATGCTTGATAGGAAATGTACTCATTACCTTGCCCATGTAATGGTAACCCCTCTGTATGGTATTTTCACAATAAAAAAATTAAAAAAAATCTGAATCCATAAGCATGTGTGCATTTATAGTGAATCACTTTGCTTGGTCATTATAAGTGTTGACCTTGGAAATACTTTTGCACATCTTATCATGTGATATACAATACTGCATGCCTTGAGTTGTGATTCAAACAGACAAACATTAGCCTAACAATCAAGTATATTATGTCCAGAGCTCCTTCAGAATTCTGTAACTCACTTGGCTTATGGTAGGAGAAGATGGATAGAAGGGAAAACAAGAGAATGTGAGTTCTGTATTGGGCAGCAAAGTATGTGATGATAGCAGTAGAAACATGAAACCTGTGCACTAACCCAGTATAATTATCACGCAGGCAGAAGTTACATATTCAAGGGCTGAGAGGAGCGAGGCGGGTAGACGGGAGGGGGGGGAGGGGCTATGCAGATGGGGAGCTATGGCCAGTGGCCAGGGCCCCCGCAGACATTCCTCAGGTCCAGTTCTTCCAGGCTATGTGGCAAGACTGGTGATTTGTGTTGTAAATCCAGATTTGGGGGGGGGGGGTGAGGGAGGCATTTAAATGTTCATTAAAATGCTTAAGAATTTTCAGGCTAAACATGTCTTGTGTACTGATGTTTGTTTATATCAATGATTCTATAAACCGTGTAAAAGACACAGGCTAGCAGCTAATGAAGCCGACTTAGCCTGCTCCCTATGGGAGCATCATGAAGTGATCCCATCTTTAGGCAAGGGATGTGTGTCAGTCCTTGGTAGTGGAGCCTATAGAAGAAGCTAAAACCTCTAGGTGGTGAGGCTCCCATTGGGTGGTGGAGGTCTTTGGAGAAGGTAGCAGCTTTAAGCAGTGGCTAGCCTTCACAGCAACTGGGAATATAAAGGACTGATCTGGTAAAGGCTATGGGATGGATGAAGCACCACCAGCACACCTACGTTTTGCCACAGTAACATCTACAAATGTGTAATGACCCTTACAAAAATGATAATTACATGAGAAAGCCATGTGATGATTTTTCTCCATCCATGCTTTAATAAGCTTAGAACATCTGTAGTATTTTTATGTGTATGCTTCCCTTTAAACATTGATGGATTTTTTTTTCATTAGCTAAGTCTTCAAAAACATTTGTTTTCCTAAATGTTTTCATTTCTAAGTCTTCTATTACACCTAGATTGATCATTTATTTGCTTTACTATTTATTTTACTTCAGATGCAAATTTTTCTGGCAAGACTCTCCCAATCCTAAAACTGGGGTGTTTTCCTGTTACTGAATCCTTATGATCCTCTTATATTCCCATGATCATTTTACAATAGCAATACTGTAGAATGATCTCACTATGTATCTGTGTATCAACTAAGGGCTTTCCAGGGAAACAGAAAACTCACCATATTTTCTGCATGCAAAAAGTTTGCTATTATGGATTCAATGTTTATCAGATTTTTAGGAAGACTGGAAGAGCAGCAAAGGCTAGGAAACGGAAGGGCAATTGAAATTGAAGATCTCAGCCTGAAGCAGGTAAGACTCTGGAACATATCTGGAAGCTACCTTAAGTCTTAAGAATCTCAGAAGTTTCTTGCTGGCTTCAAAGAGATACAGGTTGCTCCCAGATTCAGAGGCAGGCTAAGTCTCATTTGCTTGTCAGGCTACAGTCACATTCATATAATATACCTAACAGTGGCTTAACACCTCAGACTCTGTAGCATTCTTGGAAGATAACTTGAGAGGATATACCTTCTCTTGTCTTTTCTCTTTTCTTCCTGCTCCCAAGTCCTGTGTGACTTCCTCTATGGGCAGTTCCACACTCTAGAAAATGGGAGAGGTTGTGGGAGGAGACCACATAAAAGATGGTGGTTTTGCCCAGGTGACAACAGACAGTCTGACACAAATATCTCATCAGAGATATGAATAAGCTAAATTATAGTGAATTTGGTTAAATAACTATCTAGTCAGCTTGTATTTGCCATTTGTAGCTCTGGCACATCTCATCTATAAGTAGAGAGGAGTTTTCTGGACTCAGCAGAACTGTTGATGTTTTTGAGTAAAAGTGACAAGGAGACCAGAATAATGTAAACACTTTGGTTAACATGAGGGTACTTATGGCTGCTTTCTTTATGAGAGCTAAAGGGAGAGAACTTCCTTACTATGTTAGCTATAATTTGCCTATTTGGAGACTTGGTATTGTTTTTCCTTTTCTGCTCCCTCAGAAGGTCAGATAAATAACTTCATTTCAGTTTGGTAACATACGACTTTTAGCAAGAGTGAACTCATTTTAGTTTCGACGATTGGTCATAGAGCAGAAAATGAATGCAAATAAATGGCTTCCTATAGTTTCTATTTCTATAGATTCTATGTAGATTACCAGTTCCTCATCAGTTGGTGAATATATCTTATTCATGGTTTTGATTCCTTTCCCTAGTGCAGTTTTTAGAAAATAGTGACACTCAATGAATATTCATAAGGGGGCTAAGTGAATGACGAGAAGATAATAGCTTTCTGAATCTAGATGATGTTACTAGAGATCAATTGTCAATCTTTAGGAGAGTCTTGCATTTGGTAATTTATGGTAGACATGATAAAAACTTAGGATGATGCCTATGATAGAAACTCAGGGCGCTGCCTGTTCTAGGTGGTCCTGACTTCTCACATTTCTGAAATCTAAAATTCTAGCTAGGAAAGAAGCGTTAAAAGTCGCCGCACTGAATTAGATGAGACATGGAAGGCTAGAGAGCCAATCTCTTAACATCCAGGAACTATGTGCAATTAAGTAAACTACCACGAGGTGGCGCTTGAGCTCGTTTGTTGTAATAGGACATGGCCTTTTCTAGACAAGGGGCTTGACTGTTCAGAGAAATGTTCCCTTTAAAGCAACTAAACTATCCTCCAAATTATGACTAAAACACTCAGCTTTTCAACACAAGAACTAAATCAAACTTAAAAATAAAAGGAAAATGTGGAGCCTAATACCCTTGTTTATGATACTTGAACTATCAGAGAGTTACAGTGTTCTCTAAAGTGTCCCCAGGGGTTCTTATCCCCAGTTAGCCCATCCCTTCTTCCTGTGTGCAGTGGGATGATTCAGAAGCTCACTCTATCACTTCTGAAGTCTATGGCGAAATAACCCACCCTCCAGCAAGTATGTAGTCTCTTAAATTAGCTCAAAGTATGACTAAGAGCAGAGCATGACAAATAGTCAAAATTGTATGACTAAAATCCTCCTGAAAATCTACAAATTTTCTTTTATTCAAATTAGAGCTTTCCCCATGGCTTCCTACCCCCTTCTTTTTGATTACAAAAGTCATATGTACACATTGTCGAAGACCTAGAAAAGTAAGCAAAAAGATAAAAAAAAGCCCCACAATTAGTTTTAGTCTTGATAACTAATCAATAACAACTCTATCATCCTTTATTATTTGTACATGTTACTGGTTTGGTACAGTTTTAAAATACACTCAACATTTCAGGTACATGTCAGATTTTGAAGGTGAGCAAGACAATTTTATTCTATAAGATAGTCTCTCTCCTCTCTCTCTCTCTCTCTCTCTCTCTCTCTCTCTCTCTCTCCTCCCTTCCCTCCTTTATTCCCACCCACGTTCCCTCCCTCTCTTCCTCTCTCCATATGTATACATAATACAAGCATACATATATATGCACAGATACATAAACATGTTTTTTAAAAGTATCACATTTTACATGTTGTTCTGAATCTTGCTTTTTATTTCATTCTCTGAATGACATGCTAAGAACATTTTCCAAATCATTGAGTGGTTTTCAAAAGCATCCATTTAAATTTACAATATTTTATTTTCTAAATGTACTGTAATTTATTCATCTAATTTTTCTATTCTTAAAACTTTACATTTCCTGGGCTGGGAAGTTGGCTCAGTGGTAGAGCGCTTGCCTTGCATGCCTGAGGCCCTGGGTTCGATTCCTCAGCACCACATAAACAAAAAGAAAAAAGCCAGAAGTGGCGCTGTGGCTCAAGTGGTAGAGCGCTAGCCTTGAGCTGAAGAGCTGAGGGACAGAGCCCAGGCCCAGAGTTCAGGCCCCACGACTGGACCCAAAAAAACCAAAAACCAAAAACCAAAAAAACTTTACATTTCCTTTTTATTATACAAAGTAATAATTCAACAAGCAGCACTATAGCCAGATTGTTGTCAACACTTACATTTCTACTCTAACTTCTGTAAACTATAGATGATGGATTAAGTGGTATCTCTGACTAAATATCCTTTATAATGGCCAACCAGTTTTCATGCTTATTTTCTCATTTGGACCCTCACCATCATTGAATATTTTTTAATTTATACACACTTTTCAACTGTATAAGCAAAACTGTAATTTCACTGTTTAATGTCATGTTTGGACTGGTGGTGTGGCTCGAGTGGCAATAGTATGAGCTGTGTAAGCAAGCCCAGCAAGTGCAGTGCCCTGGGTTCAATCCCTGATAACACTAAGATATAGATTAATGTCATTTGTATCCCTTTGATTACTAGTAATATAGAGTATGCTTTTAACGTCACTAACCATTTTTCTTAGTTTTTTAAAGTCCACTCAGAATTCCTTAGTCTAGTTTTTCTTAAATTGGGTTTTAGTGTTTTTTTATTGATGTGTAAAGATTCTTCATTTATTTGAACTATTAACTTCTGAAATTATGTTTCTAGCTTTTATGTACCTTATTTTTACTTTTGGCACTACTGGAAGTTAAACTCAGGCCCTTGAGCCGGATTGTCTTGCTTTGCCAATGAGCACCCTACCACTTGAGCCACTCTTCCAACTCTGCTGTTTGCTAGTTATTTTGGAGACATAAGTCTCAAAGACTTTATTTTACTCTGACTAGATTCTGGATCTCAGCCTCCTGAGTAGTTAGGATTATAGGCATGATCCACAGATGACCCGATACCTTTTATTTTAGTGTCTTTTTTGGTTGTGTAGAATTGAACATTTCATGTAATCAAAGAATGTTTTTCCTGTTAAGGTTTCTAATCATTTCCCAAGAGTTAAAAAGCAAAGATGAACATTTTATGGCCCATTACATATAATTTCAAGAATTAGCTCTTCTTTGTGTCTTTGATTTTTAATTTCTCTAGAGAATCTGTATCTATACAATAAGGTAATTACTTATTAAATACGTCAGTTCTTTTTCTTCTTTTTTTTCTTTCTGTTCCTGGGGTTTGAACTCAGGGCCTGGGCTCTGCCCCTGAGCTTCTCTGTGCTCAAGGCTAACGTTCTACCACTTGAGCTACAGTGCAACTTCCAACCTTTTCTGTTTATGAGGTACTGAGGAATTGAACCCAGAAGATGCATGCTAGGTAGGCACTCTACCACTAAGCCACATTCCTAGACCTTATCAGTTCTTACTGTGGAACCTTCCCAAAGATCTCAATTAGTAAGAGGGTTGCACTGTTCTTTAAGGGTTATTTTGAAATAGATATACCTTAGGCTTGAATTGAGGGTCTTACAATCTTGCTTGGCTTTTTACTCAAGGCTGTGTTCTGCCACTTGAACCATTCCTCCATTTCCCAGTGGTAGAATTTTTGATTATTATATAATTAACAGAATCTCCTAGCATGAATAGGTGGGGTTCATCAGTGCTGAACATTTCAAAATGCGCTTACCAGTGAAGAATCGATGATCCTGAACGTTAACAGCAGCACCCACTGAGGAACACTGATGAGATTATCTCCCAGAGACATCTTTAAAAATATTACTTCTTGAAACATACCCAAACCACACTTCTAATTGATATACAATTATGTGTATTTTCCACACTGTACATGTCAAACTTAATGCATTGGAACATATCAAGCCTTTACTTTAATAGCAGACAACAAAGGCTTGAGTTTAACATGGCCGTTGTACAGATATTCATAATATGACTGGATATTAGCCTGACTTATCAAGTCAGTTAAATTACAGATTTGCTCAGGAATTATTACAGAAGGAGCTGAAAATAATTGTTTTTGTTAACTGAGAGCATTTATAGTTTCCATGAGAATAGTTTAAAAGAGTTCTGTTGAGGACACATCTGTTTCCTATCCTTCTCACACTTTCTGTATCACACATCCTAGCAAAGCTTGCAAACTCAGGGGTGCCAGTGCCATTGCTTCTGTTTTGTATTGTTCTCTTTGTTGTAGGTGCTGTGTGTTCCGATGCAGATGGGAAGGGCAGGAAATAACCAAGTCTGTTTTTGACTGTGAGTACATTGTTCCTGGAAATATTATTTTGTGCTCTTGAAATTGTCTGTGATGAAACGAATTGTTATAAACCGGTTTTTGTTGTTGTCTGCAGATGGCAGTGATGATCAACTTGTCATTCTAAGTACAAGGCACTGATTTTTTTTCTAGTTTGAAAGTGCTAGAGTAATAGCAGGGTTTATTGTGTTTTAATAAAAAAATCAGTAAGGCATCAGGAGACATCTGAATTTATATGTTTCACTTGATATCATTTAAAATATTAACTTACCAGATGTGGTACATTAAAAAAGCTTATTAAGTTAATAGTTGTCACCTGATTATGCAAATTTTTGAATGTGACAAAAGTATAAGAACTGGATTTGATTAGTGTGGCTAAATTCAGCTACTGTATCTTGGAAGTTTAGATTCTAAGACATATTTAAAGTCTTATAAATTTTGTGCCCTTAAATTTTTAGCTTCAGAATAGAATGTAACATTACTCTTTGAAGATTACTACAAGATATACAAGATAGGTTCTAGAATATAGACAGTAAAACAGTCACCATGCAAATGGAAGAAGTCATCAAAAAAGATTGTGTAAATTAAGTTATAAGTGCCATCTTCTTCTAAAGTAAGCTGTGGGTGATACATGCAATTCCAACAGCATGGGGAGGATCTGGGAGAAGTATAGAAGTCCGGAGAGACTCCACTGAAATGGCCAATGGGAAATGAATATAAAGGGTGTGAAGGTGAAATCAAAAGATGAATCTTCCTTAACAGAATAGAGTGGGGGAATGATGTGGTCTGAATCATTTTTTTCTTTTTTTTTGGTTGGTTGTGGGGCTTGAACTCTGGGCCTGGGCACTGTCCCTCAGCTCTTCAGCTCAAGGCTAGTACTCTACCTCTTGAGCCAAAGATGTACCCAAACACAGAATTTTCTATGAAGCTTTAAAAAGGAGAAAGTGGAAGTTTCAGCAAAATATCTCGGCACTTTGAGGCTGAAGTACCTGAAGTTGATAACGCTGCTTTTCTGTCAACTGCTCTGGATTGTGGAGAGACCTGTGGAGCTGGAAGGATTACAAGTGGAGCCCATACCAATGCTTATGTTCCTTTTGTCACCAAATTACAAATCAATATGGAAAAGGAAGTCTAAATCACTTTAGTGTCATGAATCTAGATGCATTATGTAGTCTTATTAGAAGTGTCCCGAGGAGTCTGGACAACATCTTGTTGGTGATGTGAGAGGAGATTCATGCATTAAATGTTAACAGATTAGATTTCTGATTTAACGACTTACTTTTCTGACAGGACTGTTAAGGAGCGGCAAATGAAGTCCAAATGTATGAGTGGGCTGGACATAAATGTACAACGCCTTAACAATAGACAGTGAGCTGCCAGCTCTCCAGCTTTCCTCCTGCCTTGTTCCAAATTAAAATTTCTTTCTTTCTCTCTTTATTCAGCAGATATTTGTAAGCGAGCTGGCAGTAGAGGACAAGTAGTAATCTCTCCAAATATGCTTATTTGGTGGATAAATAATGATAGCAGTAAGACAAAGATGATCAAAGTATGCTTCCTCCTGTGGGCCAAAAGAAGACAAGAAAGAAAGATAGTTGAAGAGATGGGATTGAGATCTACTAAAGAAACAACGACAATGTAATTAGAGAGCTCTAAATTTCCAAGGTATGGGATGCTTTATACACATCCCATAAATTTCGAAATGCTATGTTTTCATTTCATCTGTTTAAAAATTACTTTCTTTTCTTCCTGTTTTTTCTTTTTTAATTTCAGGGTGTCAAGCTCTAGCTCAGCTTCTTTGTTCAAGCCTGATACCTACCACCTGAGCCATACCTTCTGCTGAACTTTGTGCTGATTATTTTAAAGATGAAGTCTCACAGACTTTTTATTTGGGTGGGGGGGGGGAGAGGGGGGGACAGGGCTGGCTTTAAACTGTGATCCTCTAAATTTCAAGACCACTTCCTAGTTTTTCCTTTGTGGTTTGTAATTTTCTTAGAAGTATATTATTTTTTGTTTTCCAATATTTGATCATTTTCCAGAATTTTTTTTGTATTGTTGATTTTCTAACTTTATTCAATTGTGACCAGAAAGTACTAAGTATAAGGAACATTAAGTATTATACCAGAAATTTTAGAGGTCACTTTTAGAAATGCTTTATGTTCCTTGTGCTCACTTTCTGTCTTTCTGTTAGCAAGAACATAATAACAAGGCCCACCTAAGAGTAGGGAAGGAGGGCAGAAAATACTGATTACAGGTGTTCTCATGAAGGGGAGACTAAGCTAAGCTTTGTCTGGAACCATACTACCTTTAGATGAAAACATGTATTCCTTGATTTCTTAAACTTTCTATGGGTTATGTTCCTCTTTAAATACAATAGAAACAAAACTGGAAGATTTGCAAGGAAGTTCTTATCAAAGTGTTGCTGTCACCTTTCATTGAACAGCTGTTCTTGGCTTTTGGTATTTCCTACTGCATGGTGATTGTCCCAATTCACCAGAAACACAAAGCCAACTCCTTTCCTTCTCTAACACCAACACACAATAGATTAAAAGGAGTAGTGAATATTAGCACAGCTTTATTGGACAGCTATATGAGCAACTAAATTTTCACATTGAATTGATAACACTTTGTCAGTGCTCTAGCAACCAAACCCTACCACATGATCCTTCCGGTAGTTATTTCTCTTCGTAATTTAGGATATGGTCTGTTTGACATGAATATGAAGGTCATTCTCATTTCTAAATTTCTTCTTTCTCTCCTCTGATGATATACATTCCCTAACCAAACAAATCATCCAAACAAACAACTGTTCTTCTGTTGCTGGAAAAATATCCATAATATCTAGAGAACTTAAAAAATACTCAAAAATTCAATAACCCAATTAATAATTGGGCTAATGAGCTAAAGGAAGTCTTCTCAGAAGAGGTAAAACTGGCCAACAGACACATGAAGAAATGCTCATCATCTCTGGTCATAAAGGAAATGCAAATCAAAACAACATTGAGACTCCATCTCTCCTAGTTAGAATGGCCATTATCAAGAAAACAAACAATGTAAGATACTGGTGAGGATACACTGTTAGTGGAAAGGTAATACCTTGCTCAACCACTCTGGAAAGAAGTGTATAGGTTCCTCAAAAAATTGAACATGTGACCTAGTAATAGCTCTCCTGGGCATGTACCCCAAAGATCACAAAATAGGATCTAGTAATGCCACCAGCACAACCATGTTTATTGCAGCACTATTCACCGTAGCCAAGACATGGAATCAGCCCAGATGCCCCTCAAGAGATGAATGCATCAAGAACATGTGGTATATATACACAATGGATTTATACTCATCCTTTAGAAAGAGTGATATTATACCACTTGTAAAGGAATGGAAAGACCTGGAAAAATTATGTTAAGTAAGTCAGGCTCATAGGCAAAGACCTCATGTTTCTCTTCTATGTGGAAGCTGGATTTTTATCTTTTTTTTTTTTTTTTAGTACCTTTTAAATTTCTTGCCTGTCCTGGAGTTCAAGCTCCAGGTTCAAGCTCCAAGTTCAAGCTTGAACTCAGGGCCTGGGTGCTGTCCTTGAGCATCTTTGTGCCCAATGCTAGCATTCTACCATTTAAGCCACAGTACCACTTCTGGCTTTTTCTGGAGATAAGAGTCTCAGGGAGACTTTTCTGCCTGGGCTGGCTTTGAACTGTGATCCTGAGATCTCAGTCTCCTGAGTAGCTAGGATTACAGGCATGAGCCATTGGTGCCTGGCTAGATTTTCTGTTATAAGCTTATAAGTGAATGCATTGGGTTGTATGAAAGTCTGTACAAATTTATTAACTGAAATATGGTAGATTCAAGGGAGAATTCATATAGTGTAATTCCTTAGAAAGCTAAAATCAAGATTCAACAAAATAAAATACCAGGAAGTAGGTACTCAAACGGATATGATATATCAAAGGTAAGGGTTAGACAAAAGAAAGGAGAAGAGAGGGAAAATGCAGTAAAAAAAATCCAATATATCCTACAACATTAAGAAGAGTGGGGGGGGAGAGGAAGGGAGGGGTGAGAATATTGAAAGGGGTGACATGGGTCAAGATGTACTGTGTTCACAAGCTGCTTTGTCAAATGGCAGCTCCTTCGTACAACTATTGAAAGATAATTTTAAAAATCGAAAAAAGGAAAAGCACAAACCTATTGACAACTGACCAGTAAAACAAAACTGAAACTGTGTTAAATAGAAACATCTTTTGCTTCATTATGCCGACTGATTGCATTAAGCCTCAACCTCTGTTATAAAAAGTAGTCTTTGCCCTTAGTTTGTCCTTCTAAAAGCCTTTAAATAATTTCCCCAAATAACAGTTTTCTCCCAAACATTCTCTCCCATTTCCTAGAAAAAAACTACTTTTTCTTGTCTTTGTTGTTTGATTTTGTCCAGTATCCCTCCTCCACTCCTCTCCCAGTGATATATTTGAATGTGTTCATCATGCCGGGAAATTAAAAAGTGTAAAAAAAAATCTGAGTTTACAAACCATTTATGGGAAAGTGAAATAGACATTCTCCACTTTGCTTGTTCCTCAGATCAGAGGCCACCAGTTAACTGAGAATGGGGGAGAAGAGGGAGCTGGTGTCAGTCTGTGTCTAAAAGCTCTTCCTGTGACACCGATGTGAAGTCAAGATAGAAAGTTACTGGGTTAGAGAGATCTACCCTCAATTTCAGGGAGTTAGCTGATGGCTAAATTGTAATAAGATATATATGTTTTCAAAAGGAGTTAGGTGTATCTGGAGAGCCATTTCTTCTGGGAAATAACTCATAACTCCTTTGAATCATCACTGTTTGAAGATATTGATGTTGGGATACGAGATACTGGTTTTGAGATGGAATGACATTGCTTTTTTTTTTTCTCCTCCCTGAAAATAATAGCATCAGCCATAATATTAACTTGGTTTGTTATTTGTATATTTCCAACCTGAAAATGATTCCCATGTTGAGGTGAATTTTATCTAGGAGTAATTAAAATGTTTCAGCATAACTTAAAGTAGAGGAAATTGTATTAAGTTTCTCATGGATAGGATGATTAGGCAATTGGTAAAGCTTTCAGAATCAGTGATCTGAGGCAAATGAAAGAATGACTAAATAGATAGGTATCCTGTCTTCTCAGTACATCCAGTATATAATTTTGTGGCATTAATAAGTTGATCTCGACTCATTCTCCTGACTTAATGACCTAGGTGAGATTTCTGCTTTCTCTGGGTTTAATGAGGATATTTAGTGAGCTTGAATATGCAATGAAAATATAGCTTTTCAGATGTATGCCACCTGCACTGTACTCAGGTGCCTATGAGGATTTTGTTTTTTTGGGGTCCGGTCGTGGGGCCTGGGTGCTGTCCCTCAGCTCTTCAGCTCAAGGCTAGCACTCTACTACTTGAGCCACAGTGCCACTTCCGGCTTTTTTCTTTTTGCTTATGTGGTGCTGAGGAATCAAGGCCAGGACCTCAGGCATGCAAGGCAAGCGCTCTACCACTGAGATACTTTCCAAGCCCCTATGAGGATTTTTTAAAAACCATATGAAATGATGATTGCCAGAAATTTTAAACTATAAAGACTTTTCAACATTTTCTATGTTTATAAGACGTCTTCCTGAATAATTTCTAAATATTAAGATGGAGGTATGAAAAGCAACTTGTGACACTCTTTTCATTTTGAAGAACTTTTATTTCTTCAGTCTAATTTTTGTGGTTGCCATTGTCACCATACCACATCAGTCTGAAGTAACATTTAGTCTTCCAAATCAGAAATCCAAATCCATGTCACCTTTGGTTTCTCATTTTGCTCCACTCCCAACCGCCGGCATCAGACTACATTGTTTCTCACCTTGAAACCTCTTTCAAACATTTACACCTTTTAATTTCAACTGTAAACCTAGCTTTAAAAAAAAAAACAAACACTGAACTTCTTTGTCTTTCTAAATCTCTATGTTTTATGTTTTAATTGACTCCACTTGTCTGGGAATTTATACCTTCTTCTTTTTTTTGTTGGTTGTGGGGCTTGAACTCGGGGCCTATGTGCTATCCCTGAGACTTTGTGCCCAAGGCTGGTGGTCTAGAACTTGCGCCACCGCCACCAATTTTTACCTTTTTAATCATCACTTTCAGCAAAGTCATGAATTCTAATCTCCTTACCCTGGTTTTCAAAGGCTTTTTGTAACCAGGATCTTTTCTGACTCTCCAACCTAGTTCATATCATTCCAACATTTACCTGTGCTGTTTAGATAGATTTCCCATAGTAAAGAAAGAAACAAAGGAAGGGAAAAAAAGGAGTGAGTCAGAATTTAAAGGTAATTAATAAGTATCTTGAACATTGCTTCCAATACAAAATAATTATAATCTAATTGGTTTACAAAAATACAATTCATTTATTTCCCTTAGAACTAATTGTTTGTGCCTTGGGTAAATCATGCGGCCATTTGCGTGGCTATAAAGGGATGACAGTAACTCCTGACTCTCATTTATCCTTTTTTTTTTTTTTCAAATTCTTTATTGTAATTAAGTGATTACATAATTCCCCAAATTTCTCAGTATTGTGGGATAGTGATGCTTAGTTAAAGTCACAAACACATTCTAACTTTCATGGGGTGAATTGTCTATCATGGTCTATAACATTTATGAGTTCTATGAGCTGTGACAATACAGGAATTTCTTCTGCATTGGGTGATATGTACATTTCTTTTGTTTTGCCTGGCTTCAGCTGTTCCCTCTTTCCCATTTGTTCCCTCCCTCCCATCACTCCATTGAGTTGCTTAGTTCATTTTGGTCAATGTCCAGTGCAGCTGATGGGTCCCGCTGTTGTATGTTTTTCCCTGATTCCCTCTAATTCTGTCCTCCTGGTTCCCCTCCGGTGTGCATATATATACCATATATATGATCAGCAGCATGGGGTTATTTAGTAGTGATTCGACCAGATGAGTCTAAGTCCTTTGTTTCTTAAGCCTTGTTAATTTTGTTGTATCACCGAATGTTTTGGATTTAACATCCACTTAGGGAGACCATGTGCCATTTGTCTCTTTGCTCTTGGCTTACCTTGCTCAACATGATTTCTTCTGGCTCCATCCATTTCCCTGCAAATGCCATTATTTTGTTCTTTCTAATGGCTGCATAATATTCCATTGTGTATAAATAACACAATTTTTGGATCCTTTCATCTGTGGTGGGACATCTGGGTTGTGTCCATATCCTGGCTATTGTGAACAGTGCTGCAATAAACATGGAGGTGCATGTGTCCTTGTATACTGGTTCCTGTTGTTCAGGATACATGCCTAGAAATGGTATGGCTGGGTCATAAGGGAGGTCAATATTTAGCTTTCTGAGGACCCTCCAGACTGCTTTACAAAGTTGTTGTATAAGTATACATTCCCACCAGCAGTGTAATAGGATTCCTCTTTCTCCGCATCCCCTCCAGCATTTGTCGTTCATTTATTCTTTATAAAAAGTAGGCAAAGCCGGATGCCGGTGGCTCACGCCTGTAATCCTAGCTACTCAGGAGGCTGAGATCTGAGGATCATGGTTCAAAGCCAGCCCGGGCAGGAAAGTCCGTGAGACCCTTATCTCTAATAAACCACTAGAAAACCAGAAGTGGCGCTGTGGCTCAAGTGGTAGAGCGTTTGCCTTGAGCTGAAGAGCTGAAGGATAGCTCCCAAGCCCAGAGTTCAAGCCCCATGACAGACCAAAAAAAAAAAAAATGGGCAAAGAATATAGTAGGCAAATATCTCACAATAAGTTTGTGAGTAGAGAGATGTTTTGAAATGAATGCAAAGCTGGTCAATTAACAACAACATAGCCCTTCCCACCTGAGGAAGAAGACAGTGCTAGCAATGCTCATCAGCTTGTTTCTTCTGCTCAGCTGCTTCAATGCTGAGCAAGTGCCCATTTCACCTCCACTGAAGAAGTCTCAAGGGATCAGATTGTCCACATTAAAAGTGACTCTTCCTATCTCTTTGGCCTAGTGTCTTAGTCTGTTCAGGCTGCCCTAACATAATGCCAAAGATGGGATGGCTTAAAAACAGCACAACAGGCTGGAGTCTGGAAGGCTAATAGCAAGATGCTGGGAGATGCTGCCTGATAAGAGCTTGTCCTTTAATTTTCTCATAGACTTTTATTTTTTATTTTTATTTTTGTAGGTCGTAGGGCCTGAACTCTGGGCCTAAGTGCTCTCCCTGAGCTCCTCAAGCACTCTACTACTTAAGCCACAGTGCCACTTTTGGCTTCTTCTGCTTCTGTGGTGCTGAGGAATCGAACCCAGGGCCTCATGCATGCAAGGTAAGCACTCTACCACTGAGCCACCTTCCCAGCCCTCTCATAGACTTTTTACCCATGTTCTTACCTGGTGAAGATGGAGGGAATTCTGGTCTTTTTAGTTCCTTGTAAGGGCACCAATTCTATTTCTTGAAAGTTCCAGCCTCATGGCTATTCACCTACCAAAGTCAGTTGGGAATTAGATTTAATTTTATGTTTTGGGCATGATAGTTTATGTTTGTAATCCCAGTAACTCAAGAAGCTGAGGCAAGAGGATTGTTTGAGTTTGAGGTTAGCCTGAACTATGTAGTAAGACCCTGTAATAAAAGACAAAAAAATAATCTTTCACTTTGAGTTTTTAGGAGTACCCATAGATTCAGTCCATATCTAACAGTAAACTCAATATAGCTAAACCACTTGGCAGTTGTGCACAGCTTGGCTAAGTTAATTCCTTTCACTCTTTAGAGAGGCTAACGAAGCAACACCATTAACCAGCGAATGCTGTAACTAAAGGATGGAGGCAGTGATGGCAGGGAGAGAAAACTTTAAGCACGGTTTTATTGATGTTTTCCCCATAAAGCCAATCTCAGATGACATTTTATTTCATCTCTAATGATGTAGGCAGCTACAATTGAGGGCAGTGAGAGAAGTCTGCCTCTACAGGGAGAAGACAGTAGAAGCGCTGGGGAAACAAGATGTGGTTCATTGGCGAGACCCTGGTGAGAGAGTGTCTCACTGGGAAGTCATTAATACATTTGCGTATGTTAGCCTATGTGCAACTAATCTCTTAGGTTTTTTTTTTTATGATACCAAGGATGGAATTCAAGGCCTTTCATTTTGCTAGGCAGACATTCTACCACTATACTACAACTTGCCACCAATTTTTATCTGGTTATTTCTTTAATTGTACCTCCCCATTGATTATGATGAGTAGTTATACCAATATTTCTTAGAAACTTGGAAATTTTAGTTTGTATTTCTACTTTGATCCAGGAGTTGTGTGATATTGTGTTGCTAAAATTCCAAGTTGCAGGAGATTTAAAATATGAAGATTATCACACTGTGATTATATTTTTATTCTGTTATGACATATGGAAGTCTTCTTTGAAAGGTACATATATTCACTTTTTAATCAGTGTGTTGTGTTTACTTGGAACAAACATGGTCATAACTAAGATTTTTGTCTATTGTTGCTTCTTCAGCTTCTTAGTTTTGAAGGTTTCCAGATAATTTAGTTTCGTGTGAAGTATTCATAGCTTTGTGTATTAGTGGCCTTCATAATTCATTGAACTGTGCCTGTATATGTACTATTCAGTGTTTTGTAGTTTGAATTCTACATTGCCAAATATCCAAGTCTTTGGTTTGCTTGTATATTTTTAGTATACCTTTTGTATCCCAATACCTTCAATTTTTTTAACTTGCTTTAAGTATGTATTGTATTTTGCAATTATGTTTTGCTTTTTATGATCTAGTCTGGACATTTTCTGATTATAAAAGCAATATATACTTAACATAAAAAAACAGAATTATAGGAGGTATAAAAAAGATAAAACAAGTGCTTCTAACCCTCTACTCCAAGGACAGACAACTACTTTTAGCATTATGATGTATTTTATTTAGTTATTTTTCTGTTCCTTATAAGATGTTTGTTATGAATTTTTTTACAATACAAATCTTTAATATATATATTATTGTAAAGATACTGTACAGAGGCATTACAGTTATGTGAGTAAGGTGATGAGTATATTTCCTATCAAGCATTGTTACCCCCCTCCTTTGCTTTCCCCCCATTATCCCTTCCCTTCCCACCTACCCAACTCCTCCCTCTCCCCCCAAAGTTGTAAAGTTCGTTTTCAACATAGTGTCTTGTACATCTCATTGTTACAATGGGTCAACCTGTATCCTTGTTTCAGCGTTTTGTTATTTCCCTTACCCTCCCCCAATTAGAATAATGTACATTCAAGATGCAGGGCATCGAAATCAAATACAATGAAAACAGGGGTTATACCAGGGGGAAGAATATACAAAAGAAACAAAAAAAATCACACAGTACATTATAAGTATATTAAAAACAACAGCAACAAAGATAAAACCTTTTGTGTCCCTATCTTGGGGTTCATTTCACTTAGCATCATCTTATATGGTCATAGGTACATAGCTTTTGAACTTTTCTACTTGTCCTAGACATATACTAGTTATTGCAAATAAGGGAAACCATCGGACCTATGTTTCTTTGGGTCTGGCTTACTTCACTTAATATAATTTTTGTTATGAAATATTTCTACTTTATATGTCACTTACTTTTAAAATAATATCCCTCAGGACATGGATTTCTTTTTCTACTTGTTGGTAAAATCTAGTGCAATACTGTTTTTGTGGTTATTCACGTGTGGCTATTCAGAATGCCCATTGTTATGTTTACACTGAAGTTCATATAAGAATTAAAGCAAAACTGCCTTTGGATGTTTATTTCACTAAGAATTTAACTAAAATTTGTGATTACATGGAATATACTCTGTCTCCTCTGGTGGGCCTCTTCAGTGTCAGATCCTGATGTGCAGGCTGAACATATAAGTCAGCCTTCAAACCAGGACTCTTTTGAAAGAAAAGGGCAACTATTAATATCTAGCTTAGGGAACAGGCTTCAACCAAGAATGCCTAGGAAAAACAGATCTAAGTGCTCTATAGAAACAAAGGGCTCTTCCCTGAGGATACCTGCAGGTAAGCTGCATAGATCAGCTAGAGCGAAGATGGGTTTTCAAGCTCTCTTGTCTCCCTGTCTCTGTCCCTCTCACTTTGTCCTCTTGCCTCTCTTCCTCTCTTTTCTCTTTTTCCATAAGACTGATTATTGTCTAGCTAGTTGACAGTTTCATTGCACCAGTACCAAATACTCTGTCATCATTATTGATCTTGCCTTGCTGAAACCATTTGGTTTCTTCTGAAGTTTGAGTAAATTCTTAAAAGAAGCTGATCTTAGTTTCCCATCTTCAGCATTGTAATTTTCTACTTCCTGCAAACATAAGCTCAGTAACTCCTTTACTTAAAATGCCTTTATTATCATCTGGTCTTTCCACTCCCTTCTCTTCAGTGACATATTCTGGAAACATCTGTATCAAATGTTTCCTAATGTGACAAACAACTGTGAGCTCAAACATACCTGACATATTGATGTTCTTGGTTATGTGCATTCAACTTCACAGGCCCCAAACACAGCAAGCTGAGTTTTAGAAAAAAGGTGACCATAGTATACTTGGCATAATAATAGTTGCAATATTTACAATACCAAGATGACTTGCACAAGCTTCAGAGAACTGGGAATTCTAGATATGATCAGATTTTTTCCAACTAAGATGTTTCCTGAGCATCTACACCACAGGCAACAGCTGTATCAGTGGCAATGCTGTAGTTTTTCTTACCATTAAAGAAATCATGAAGGAGCTTCTGTAATGTGGGAAATGGACAGAAGCACCAACAAGGTCATGGACCTATGATTGTTTTTATTGTTATCATGAAGAAACTTTCTCCACAGTAGATGAGCTTTCAATGATCCAAATGGGTCTGGAGAATAGAGATGTTAAAGAAATTAATATGAGCCTTGTCCTGAAAGTTAAAAGTATATGTGTATAGTATATTCAAAAATTGAGGAGAATTCTGTAGACTTCTTTTTAAAATTTTAAATTGTTACAGAGGTGTTACAGTTACATAAGTCAGGTACATTTCTTTTTTTCTGCATTTATTTATTTATTTATATTGTGAAAATATCATATAGAGGGATACAATTACATGGGCAAGATAATGAGTACATTTCTTATCAAGAATTGTTGCCTCCTCTTTTGTTTCCCCTTCCCATTCCCCGCCGCCCCCCCCCCCCCCCCCCCCCCGCCTCCCCTTGCCAAAATTGTAAAGTTCGTTTTTTCGACATAATGTCTTGTACATCTCATTGTTGCAAGGGGTCCACATGTATCCCTATTTAAACCATTTGTTTTTTTCCCTTCCCATCCACAAATTACACCAACATTAAATACAGTGAAAGCAGGGGTTATACCGTGGGGAGGGACCTACAAAGCAACAAAGAAATCATCTTATAAATATGTTAGAAACAATCGCATGAAAGAAAAAACATTTGAATACTTATCTTGGGGTTCATTTCACCTAACAAGTTATCTGACCGTTTCTGCTTGACTCAGACATATACTAGATATTGCAAATAAGGGAAACCATGGGACCTATGTTTCTTTGGGCCTGGCTTACTTCACTTACTATAATTTTTTCCAAGTCTTTCCATTTCTTTTTGGACAGCATCATCCTGTCCCTTACTCTCTTCCAGTTTTTCCCTCCTATCCCCACCCACAAGTTGTATAGTTCCTTTTCAAAATAGTGTCGCGTGAGTACCGCTGCTGCATTTGTTTACTCTTTATCCTTTAATTTCTGTGCCTCCCCTTTCCCTCCTAAAGACATATAAATGAACAAACAGAATAAAAGAGAAAAGAAAAAAACAGCTAAAAAGAAAAAAACCCCTCCTTTTCCATTTCCTGCAGTTTGTTTGGATAAATATTATTTTGTATCATCATCAGATGCACACAGGTATTGTGCTTGTGTGTTCCTCTCCTAAGAGTATCCTCCTTTGGTCTCCTTTGTGTGGAAATCCCTAGAGACCTGTATAATTTAATATGTCCTGGTGTATTTTAGATCTAGTTTCTACATAGTCCATAGACTTCTTGTTCTCACTATTATCTTCTTATTTTGTCCTTGATATTGGCATTGTTGGCTTTTGGTTAAGGACATTTTCCCCACTCAAGCATCTATCCCTAGCTGAAGATTAGACATCAAAGATTTCAACTTCAAAAGTGAGGGTGAACACATTGAAAGTGCTAACTTCTACTTTGTTTGTGAAAGAATCAAGTGCAATAAATGCATGTACTTTTTCTGCGTTTGCACATTCAGTTAATCAGGATGCCCACGCATGTATTTCTACTGAAGTTCACATATGATTTAAAACAAACCTGTCATTGATGTTGTCAATAAAAACTAATTGTCAAGGATTAACACATTTGATTGGATAAACTTCCTGTTCAAGGCACCAGAAATGGCAATGTCACAGGCTTATAGATAATACAGAGCCCATTAATGTTTCTGTCATTTTCACAGCCTGGAGCTGGGAGTCATTACAGCTTTGCCCTAGTGGTGATGCTGTAAAAGTTAACTTCAGTAATGTTATTCAAACCAAAGTGTAGATGGGAGTTTTTCTATCTTCAGCTTATGCTTCATTTAGACCTTTGGCTTGCCTGGATTTTTGGAGAATTAAATAATCAAATCAGAGTCCAAATTGTATTGTGGGATTAATTATAGCTTGCTATTTTCAGTGTCAGTGATATTTTTGTATATGCAAGTCAGAGTATGGATGATCCTCTTTCCTAGAGCAATGACAATGACAACCTTTAATCCTGGATGACACCTTCTTAGGAATTCCAACTGTAACTTTCTTCCACATGACTTCTGAGGAAGGTGAATATGGCTCATTAGAATTAGAGATAGGCATTAGAGCTGCTGCTGTCACAATAAACTGGGTATTTCAAGATACCAAAAGTATAGAAACCAGCCAGGTGCTGGCTCATGCCTCTAATCTGAGATACTCAGGAGACTGAGATCTAGAGGATCATGGATTCAAGATCTGCATAGGCAGAAAAGTCTGTGACTCTCATCTCTAAAGTAATTGGCAAAAGTCAGACCTGGAGGCATGACTCAAGTGGTAAAGTCCCACCTGAGCAAGCAATAAAAGCAACCATGAGGTTCTGAAATAAAAAATACCTGTAACCATCAAAAGAAAGAAAAGAAGAAAGAAAGAAAGCCTACAAAGAGCTATATAATAAATGTGACTTTGGAATTTAGTCTGTTCTCATATATTTCTTTATACTTTATGGTAAATCATTTGAATGTTTTCAAAATATTTACATTTTATTGTTTTATCTCCTTATGTTTCTCACTCAAATTTTTGTTTATGATTTTTCTGTGGTAATATACATATAATATATAAATAATATACATATAAATTATATAATATATAAATATATACCTCTAATTCATTTACTTTTGCATAGCATTCCACTGTTTGAATATATCCTCATTTGTTTATTCAGTTTCCACTTTCCTGATGCTATATTATTATGATGTTTCTTTTCTATTGTTACGAACAATGCTGCTGTGATTATGAAAGAAAAGATCTATGGATTCAATTATATTGAAATACAAACTATATCAAGTATCTTAGGGAAATGGAAATGACAATCTGCTAAACAAATTTTCAGTGCATACAATCATTGGACGGTTAGGATTAAGGATGTATTAAGAACTCCTACAAACCAATAGAAGAATATAAAAACTTCAATAAAAATGGGGAAAAAGTTGTGAGACAATTTATAGAAGAGCAGAAAAGTAAACCTGAGTGACTAAGAAATTATTAAAGATGTTCCATTTCACTTAGAATTATAGAAAAGTAGAAAGAAACCCTGCAATAATAACTATATCTATCATACTGCACAAAGGAATTATTTTATAAAGATGAGCTCAAATATTAGCAAAGATGTCCTTTGATGAAAATTCCTTCTCCCTGGCTTGAGGAAGTTTCAATTACTATACCCATTTTGGAGAACAAATTAAAGGTACGAATGCATATATACTAGAAAAACTCTTACCCAGGGAATGGACATAAATGTTCTTTATTTATTTTCAATGGAAAAAAAATTTTCTATAAGAAAATTTGCTTCATATTTTAAATTACAATGATTTAGTTATTTCAATCTTAAACTCATCCATGTGTATTAATGTATAATCAGTTTTGACAGTCATAAAAATACCTATGGCCTTCTAACCTACACATTTATTTTCTTTACATTGATAGTATGTGTAGAACACGTTGGGTGCTGTGTGATGTCTGGGGATGAAGGAAGCATTGGTTGGCTATTGTTTTTAAGTTTTACAAAATCACTCATATCCTCCTTTCTATGTTCTTATAAATATCTCTGTCCCAGAAGGCAAGTTACCCAGCTTTGCAGGAAGTATCTCATTATGTGGATTAACCTACCCCTGTTTCCATCATCTGCCTTTTGTCCTGACCACAGAGGATGCTCAGTAATCACTGGTTGATGTTGATCAGCGATAATGCTCTTGTCTGCCTATCTCCTGGGCTTTCATCTGCAGAGACATTAAAGACATCCATTTAGTCACTGGCAGGAAATGAATAAACAGATGTAGAATGGCTCGAGAAATTACAAAGCATACACAAGAATAATTCCCTAAAGTTCTGTCTCGCAGAGCTGCTCCTTTCTTGGCTTCTGAGATGCAGAGGAAATAAGCACAAGGAAACATGTCCACGTAGGAACAGCAGAGAAGGCATTGCTTCAGAGTTCTTAGTGCACTATCTTATCTATCTCTCCTAAGGCTTATCAGAGTGAAAATCAAATGCGTTTTTAGGCATCTTTCCCTTCAAGTGAGAGAAGAATGTTGACATCATTTGTTTCCGGTGTATCAAATATATCCCTGAAATTTATATCGCACATATCCAGCAGATTGGTGAACACTTCTCTTTCCATTAGATAATTAGTTTATATCTGGTAAGTTTGATTTTGGAGTGTGAAGTGTGTATCTTGTCAAACATTCCAACACAGGATAGAAATACATAAGCAATGTCTAACTTTTACTATTATGTTCTATTATTCCATTCGTTATAAATTATTTTACCCAAAATCATTGGGGAAAATAACCTCAGACTATAGGCAGCATGGAAAATTTCTGCTGTGATAAAACAACACTGACTAGACCATACATGTGATTCAACCATCCGTGGCTGGCAGAATTTTTCCTGCTTTATGTGTGGATACATTTATTGTACTGCCATGATTTTCCTCCAAGAACACTTCATGAACTCAGGTGTTAGTCATAAACATCCAGACCAAAAATATGTTCATTTCATAGCAACCATGCATAACAGATAAACCAAGCAAGCAACACCCTCCCAACACTTGGGTAGAAAATTTGCAATGTTGTGAGCTTCCTTGCCCTTCACTGCTAAAGGAACCGGCTATTTTGGTCATGTGTGTGTGTATGTGTGTTTGTGTGTGTGTGTGTGTATGTGTGTGTCTGAGTGTGTGTGTCTGTGTCTGTGTGTGTATTGGGGTGTGCCTCTTTGATTCCAGCATATTATATATCATTACTGACTCTGTAGAGATAGAATGTGTAATCTTGGAGGCCGAGATAAATGATACCACACACATATAGGTGGCATAGAGTATTTCTTACTTACACAGAAGCAAGGCTAGAGAGAACAAAAAACAAAAGAAGACTGGCTCAGGGCTTCTCAGTGGCTAGTGATAGGGTGAGATAAAAGACAAAGCTTTCTTTCTTTCTTTCCTTCCTTCCTTCCTTCCTTCCTTCCTTCCTTCCTTCCTTCCTTCCTCCCTTCCTTCCTTCCTTCCTTCCTTCCTTCCTTCCTTCCTTCCTTCCTTCCTTCCTTCCTTCCTTCCTTCCTTCTTCCCTTCTTTCTCTGTCATGGGGCTTTAACTCTGGGCCTGGGTGCTGTCCCTGAGCTCTTTAGCTCAAGGCTAGCACTCTACCACTTAAGCCATAGCACCACTTCTGGTTTTCTGGTGGTTAATTGGAGATATGAGTCTCAGGAGCTTTCCTGTCTGGGCTGGCTTTGAATCCTGATCCTCAGATCTCAACCTCCTGAGTAGCTAGGATTACAAGCATGAGCCACCAGCACCCAGCTAGGGCTAGATAAAGATTTCTGAACACAGAAAAGACTTTTGTAGCTTGAACTTGCCCTTGGAGCAGGACATTGAGTACCCAAGTATATATCAGCTTGCCAAATGTGGGGCAGAAAGTGAGACATAAAAGTTGCCACTAAAATGTTGGGTGATACTCTTTAGTAAAAGGCTCAAGATTTATACAATCTGAAGAGAAACCAGGGTATGGGTGGTATTCTTTATTAGTGGTACTTGAGTTTGAACCTAGGGCTACTCACTTACAAGACTGGCACTCTACCCCTCAAAGCATGCATCTAGCCCTTGAGTGACACTTTTATATCATAGGGGTCCTCTGTGTCTATCAAGCGAACCTGTCACCCTTAGGTTAGGGGGACAGATAAAGAACAATTCACTCCAGAGCTAGAAGACTACAGAAATGGAGAGAAGTAAGGTGCAATGTGGCCTAAGATGTGGACACAGTTTTTAGAATGCTGGAACACTTATAGCTGCCTGTCTTGGAAGCTGACTGTCCAGGACCTGGGCCTGACCAGGCAAAGTCTGAAGATTGGATAAGCTACACTTGAGTGTTACTTCCTATCTCCTGAGAGCATAACATAATTCAGATCTTTTTTGTGTGTAGCAATCACAAAAACAGGCAAAGAGACAGAGCTCTGCTCTCTCCTGCAAAGCTAACCCACTATACAGCTTAAAGGGAAGATGGGAATGATGTACTACTCAGGAGAAATGTGAAAAAAAAACCCACTAGTAGTCTCCCAAATGTCTCTCATATCTGCTTTTATAGCATCTAAACTTCTAGCATCGAAACTCACTTATTTGGATTAGAGTTCATGTAAGCGTCCACGGAAAGCACAACAGGGAAGACTTGATCTTCTATTAGTACCTTGAAGAGAGTGAGTTTCCACTGGAAATGGAATGAATCTTTGTGAAAGGACACAAAATGTGAGTTGTGCTGATGGCCTAAAAAGGGTAGATGCCGGTTATTAAGACCATATAAGCTGATGCTGAGCCAAACGAACCCCCCAAGGTATGGACACAAGAGACTTTTCTTTGTTGTTGTTGTTTTTAATGTACTTTGTGTGATTTTTTGTTTCTTTTGTATATTCTTCCCCTGTTGTCACTATATTTGATTTTGGTACCCTGCATCTTGTATATACATTTATCCAATTTAGGGAGGGGAAGGGGAATAACAAAATGCTGAAACAAGGACATAGGATGATTCATTGCAACAATGATACTCACTAGACACCATATTGGTTATGTTTGGATTTTTTTGTGTGTGTTGGTCGGTTGTGGGGCTTGAACTCTGGGCCTGGGTGCTGTCCCTGAGCTTTTCAGTGCAAAGCAAGGGCTCTACCACTTGAGCCACAGCGCCACTTAGACACTATGTTGGAAATGAACTTTACAACTTTGGGGAGGGGAAGTGGGGGAAGGAAGGGATAGTAGGAGAAAAACAAAGGAGGGGGTAACAATGCTCAACAAAAAATGTACTCATTAGGGCTGGGAAGGTGGCTCAGTGGTAGAGCGCTTGCCTTGCCTGTCTGAGGTCCTGGGTTCAATTCCTCAGCACCACATAAGCAAAAAGAAAAAAGCCAGAAGTGGTGCTGTGGCTCAAGTGGTAGAGCGCTAGCCTTGAGCTAAAGAGCTGAGGGACAGCGCCCAGGCCCAGAGTTCAGGCCCCACGGCCGGACCCCCCCCCCAAAAAAAAAGAAATGTACTCATTACCTTATTCATGTAACTGTAACCCTCTCTACAGCATCTTTACAATAAAATAAAATTAAAACAAGAAATATACTCATTGCCTTACTCATGTAACTGTAACCCTTCTCTACAGCATCTTTATAATAAAATGAAATAAAAAAAGAGATACCTACAGCCTGACAGGGTAGTCACCGCTGTAGTGATTCATTTCAGCAGATAGTTCATTTCAGAATGCAATGACAGGTGCTCAGTGGGTCAGAAGTTATAGGACATGAGAACAAAAAGGAGAAGTGAAAGCAAGACGTATGTGTGGGTTAGATAACTTTAATTAGTCCTCTTCCCTTTTGGAGATCACAACTTATTAGCTAAGTTCTTTTCAGTTGCTAAAAACATGTTAAATTCTTTTTTGTTGTTTTAATCTTTCTTTCTCTGGGCACATTATCTGGGACAAAATCATTTTGAGTGACTAGGACCCCAAATTTCTCTGTAAAATGTCATCTGAATTTTCAGAGAATTTGATTTGTGTCAAAAGTTAAAACATCTTTTAGAAGAAAGGGAAGAATGTTATGTTGCAAAAAAAAAACCCCTTCTTAAAGATGATATATTACAGCATAATGTCACTAAATGCCAGCTTTGTGTATTATGTATAAAGAATATGAGGAAATAGTTCCAATGGTGGCAATAAAGACTTGGAGCATTGGGCACTAAAGTATTGTACTTGGAGTTACAGATATTTAGGCAGAATATCAAATGTGAGAGCTAGCTGTGCACATGAACAAGCACTACTCAAGGAAACAAGTTACTCTGCAGATATCATCTGAGGTTCAGTTAATGAGAACATTTCAGAAATGCTCATGCTGGGAGAGATGTTTTATTAATACCATGTCATTGGTAGTTTCAGAAATGCCTGTCAAAAGGCTCCCAAAACATTTCATGTTCCATGAAGCTGAAATGTACATGTGGAAATAGCTAGTGTAGATTGTCTGGGGTCTCTTGCAATGTCCTGGTTGAACAAAAAGATTCTGTGTATGTGTGTGGGGCTGGGGGGTGCTGTGGCTAGGTAGGAGGCAGAAGGAAAGCACACGGGGAAGACATTGCTTGAAGGCAAATAACAAGACAGTTGGCAGTGTTCTACCTAAGGAAATGAGCATTGCCACAAAAGGTGAGAACATGGTTGTCAATGAAGTAGTCTGAAATGGGTGTGGAGCATGCACTGGAGGAGGGTTGAATCTTGTCCAGATTCTCAAGATAGGTATCTTCATTAAACAACTTACCTTACACTCTGTTGTAGATACTATTAAATAGATTTCAACTTTGCATGTGAAATATTTCAAGCATATAAATAGGGATTAAATGGTTAATAAGTACACAATGCACATTGCAAAGCTTAAAAATTATAAAGTTCAGAATCATCTCTAGATATAAGCTCTATATTTCATTTCACATTTATTATTGCTACTTATAACAAATGTTATGCATAATATATAGCATTGTATTAAATGCTGTCTAGCCTGGTTTATTTTAATCTTAAATCAGATACTGATTCTATTTTCTACTGTGACTTATTTTTTCTCTTTTCCAACTTTATCATATTAAAAAGTTGTACAAAGGGGTTTCAATTCAACATGCCAATTTATGAGTACAAAGCATCTTGATTAGTGCCTATTAGGACTTTTGATTCTAATACCTCCACCCAAAGCTTTTGGTATTCTTTAGCAAATCTCTTTCTCCTCTGTCTGACCCACCAGTATTGTCTCACTTAGGGACATCAAAAGTTGTCATAATGAGAAGGACAAGACAAGTCACAAATTGGAAAAAAATATATTTTCAGAACCTTAGCTAGCTAAAAAGGAATTAGTTTCCAGAACAGAGAAAGAATTGTTATGAATCAATAAAAAGGAAGCCAATCCAATCAAAGAGACAGAAGAATGAACAGAGTACTACTTAATACTGCGAAAGAATTCCATGAAATTGGCAGACACCAGAAAGCCTGATTGATACTGCTGAGAGATGCCAAAGATGAAGAGTTAGTAAGAACGTGAGTTGGTATAACCACTGTTGAAAAATAATGTGCCTCACCTAGCTGAATGAATATGACCAGTGTATGACCTAGCCTGCTACTTACTACAAGTAGATTCTCTGAGGAAAATTCCCCACGCATGAATTAGGGAGCAGCGACCAGAATGTTAGCATTGCTCATAATAAGAAAAAGAGCCAGAAACCCCAAGCATTCATAAATGGTAAGATGCCTAAATGGGTACCGAACAGTTATATAATCAAATACTACACCACTGGGAAAATGAATCAACTTTCAGAGTTTATATCAGTACGGGCAGTATGGGCAATCTAAAGGGCATAAATTTAAAACAAGCAAGTTACAGAAGAAAGCACAAATCCCATAGCAAATATTCAAACAGAGGGACCCGTGGGTCATAAAGATGAATACAAAAACAAAAACAAAGCCAGAGAAGGAAAGATATTATAGTTTCAGGAGAGTCATTACCTTCCTATGGGGAATAAGGAGAGGTTTCAGGCACGAATGGCTTCTAGGCATGCTAATGTTTTTATTCCTTCGTTTGGGTACTGGGCACATCTCATAGTGCTTATTTTACCATTGCTCTTTGAACTATCCACATTTTTATACACACCTCTAAGTTATATTTGATCATTCTAATAAGAAATTTATATATGGAGACTTACCCATCTCAGATTGAAGGCATCTTAACTTGATCTGGGGGCTGTTAATTTTGTTCTTTATTTTAGCCCTCCCCTCTCCATTCTGTAGGCTCCCACTTCTTTATGTCTTTTCTGTCTTCAATGATCCCTTGTCTGTCTTGGTCCTTAATATTTGTTCACATGCCTGTTTGAGTGTCTAAGAGTGCCCTTGTTGGTCCTCGAAGGAAATGAAATGCAGAGCTTCCTGAGAAAAGAAAAGGTTCATACCCAGGCAAGAACAAAGTTAGGTAACTTTAATAAATGAATTTCCTATGCTCACTTTTTATTAGAGATCTTCTCTGTATCAAGCTGTCTGCTAAGTATTGGGATTCAAGCCTCGTTTTTGAGCCTGGTATTCACACACTGTTGCAGTCAGGAAAGCATGTTTCCCCATGGCTTGACAGTGCTGAACAGCTGGCTGAACAGTTCTCTGTGTGCTAGAGAGGCAGATGTAGCCAAACTGTGGAATAGATTTGCAATCTCTTTACAGGAAGTCAAAACACACAAAAGAAGGGTACAGAGGACAAAGGTCACTTTTATAAATGCTATCTAAATGCCTCAGTGTGCACACAGATGTTAAAATATTGGGCATCTTAATATGACATACGAAAGACCAAGACGGCTACAGAAACCTTGTCATGAGGTCTTTCCCTGGTGAAGCGTGTGTTTTCCATTTACTCAGCGTTAGGATGGCCTGCTTTGTCTTTTTTTTAATTAATAAGTTTTTTTTTTATTGTGAAAGTATCATACAGAGGGTTACAATTACATGAGCAAGGTAATGAGTACATTTCTTATCAAGTGTTAGTGTTTCCACCTCCTTTGTTTTCCCTTCCCATCCCTTCCCATCTACAGCCCCACCCCCCATACCCCTAGCACCAAAGTTGTAAACTTGGTTTTTCCACAGAGCATCTTGTACATTTCATTGTTACAATGTGTCCACTAGTATCCCTCCCCAAATTATACCAACATCAAATACAGTGAAAACAGAGGTTCTGCCCTGGGGGAGAGACATACAAAGCAACAAAAAAAAATCACCTTATAAATATGTTAGAAACAATAGCAAGAAAGAAAACCCATTTGAGACCTTATCTTGGGGTTCATTTCGCCTAACATCATCTTATCTGACCTTTTCTGCTTGTCTCAGACATATACTAGTTATTGCAAATAAGGGAAACCATGGGACGTATGTTTCTTTGGGCCTGACTTACTTCACTTAATATAATTTTTTCCAAGTCTTTCCGTTTCCTAACAAATGGGGCAGTGTCTTTATATTTGTTCTGCTGGACTTTTAGCTTTGCAAGGGACAGAGAATTTGCATCTACATCTCAAATGGAACTGAAAAAGTAATACTGTGTATTGACTGCTTTGTCTAACATGGATGGATTCTGCACTAAGATTGAGGCAAATATTATGCACCACTTGGATAGAATGGCTCAGAGTGAGCCACATTTGCTTATGGCTTTGGGAAGTAAATGAGCCTCAGACTGAGATCCTAACTTGAAAACCAATGGGGGGAAACTATAATACTAAGCTCTTGGATTAGAGAAGCCTTTTTAAAAATGGAAAATCATGTGACATCATAATTCTTTTTATAGTATCCCACCTACATAGTGTAATTTAAGATAAGTGCTTTATACTGTATTTCAAATACAGGCTGTCATCCTAAATATGTACTTTATATTTTGTTGCTAGATATTTGTGTACTGTGTGGCAACCAGCATAAAGGCATCATCCTCATCTGAGAACATGTTTCTTTAGACAGGAACACAAACAATACTTAACACAACTCAGCCATAAAGAAAATGTATGGGAATAAAATTGTTTAAATATGTTATACAGTGATGTTGATCTTTGATGAATGATTGAAATTTGGGAAAGAAATGTATTTTAGAATGAAAGTAAAAGTAATAACTGAACAAAACAACATAGACTTGATATACCAAAAACTTTACAGAAAATCATGAATATTATTTCCAGTACTTCAAGGACATTTATTTTTTCTTTTTTCTTTTCTTTTTTGTCGGTCATGGAGCTTAAACACTGGGCTTGGGCAATTCAGCTCAAGGCTAGCGCTCTAGCACTTGAGCCAGAGCACCACTTCTGGTTTTCTGAGTGGTTTATTGGAGGTAAGAGTCTCACGGACTTTCCTGTCCAGGCTGGTTTTGAAGTGTGATCCTCAGATCTCAGCTCCTCAGATCTCAGCCTCCTGAGTAGCTAGGATTACAGGTGTGGGCCACCACCACTGGGCTCAAGGACATTTTTTGAGTTTATAATTTCAGCTTTATGAAGGACTGGCCTCATCAGTCTGTCTGCATTTTATGGTATTAGGCACATCCGGACCTTTCTTGTGTTTGAAAGCCAATCTCCACCTGCTGACTGATAGTGGAACTGTGGGCAATCATTCTGTTTTTTGAATTTAAAGTTTAGGGAAAAAGCAATGATGATTGTGTTAGTGGAGTTGAATGAGAGTCGGTAGAAGGTGAACCTGACAAGAAATAATGGTAAAGTAGCCATCATAAAGCCATGACAAAACAGGACAGACATAGGGAAAGGGCATATTGACTTTTCTCTCATGCCAGGACCCAAATCTCTGCCAGGTTTTTCTGTTAGTGGCATCCTATTATAAACCAGAGGGCACAAAGTGGATAATGACATCCATAGAGGTCAGCCTCCATGAGCCCAGAACATGTCAGAAGAGAATATATACACACAGCTAAAGGGTGTGGAGAGATAACTGGAATGGAAACTATAACATTTGATAGCAAAATAAAAGTAAGTGCAAAAAAAACCCATCAGTGAATCTGCATTTTAAGATATTTTAAGTTAAGGAACATTTACTTGGTAGCATCGAACAGTTTATATTTGAATCCAATAAGTAAAGCACTCAAAGACAATATTGTAACACAACAAAAGGAGATGGAAAGAAAATTTTCAAGACTAGGAAAACAATTTGAGGATCAAAATTCTCATAATGACAAAGCTAATAAATATATGATAATATCAAGAAACTGAATTAATATATGATACTGAAATTAGTAATAAGGAAAAGTAGATAATCACAGATGTTAATGAAAAAGATTTTAAAAAATCAGGGCCACTAATAGGTACTGAGAACAAAGAAGGTTTATTGTAAGAATGGCAGATACCTGTCAAGTAAAACACAGAAATTAAAACAATCCCTGTTATAAAATGAGGAATAAAACATTCAGATTGGAAAATGCATTATGCATTAGAAGTAAATTTTATACAGAATACTGAACATTAAGACACAATTAAGTTACATTGCTGTATCTTCAGGGTGAAAAATACTTTAAATATCCATGAAAAATGATCAAATCAACTGCAGAGAGAGAGAGACAGAGAGACAGATAGACAGAGAGGTAGAAGCCTTGAGAAGAAGAAAAAGGAAATCTTCACTAACCATAAAACAGACAAGGGTCTCATATCTAATAACCTGTAACTCAAAAAATTAAATCCCCCAATAACAAATCCTCAAAAAAAACAACTGCCCAATAAATAAGTGGGCTAAAGACTTACAGAGAAACTTCTCTGAAGAGGAAAGAAGGATGGCCAATACACACATGAAGAAATACTCAACTTCTCTAGCCATAAAAGAAATGCAAATCAAAACAGCATTGGGATACCACCTCACCCCAGTTAGAATGGCTATAATCAAGAACTCTAATAACAACAGATGCTGGAGAGGATGTGGCCAGAAGGGAACCTTACTGCATTATTGGTGGGAGTGTAAACTTGTTTAACCACTTTGGAAAGCAGTATGGAGGTTCCTCAAAAGACTCCACATAGAGCTCCCCTATGACCCAGCAATCCCACTTTTGGGCATTTACCTGAATGATCACAAACAAGACCATACTAAAGTTACCAGCACAACTATGTTTATTGCAGCATTATTTACCATAGCTAAGATATGGAACCAACCCAGATGCCCCTCAGTAGATGAATGGATCAAGAAAATGTGGTATATATACGCAATGGAATTCTATGCCTCCATCAGAAGGAATGACATTGCCACATTTGTTAGGAAATGGAAAGACCTGGAAAAGCTTATATTAAGTGAAATAAGCCAGGCCCAAAGAAACATAGGTTCCATGGTTTCCCTTATTTGCAATAACTAGTATATGTCTGAGACAAGCAGAAAAGGTCAGATAAGTTGATGTTGGGCGAAATGAACCTTAATATTTTTTCTTTATTGCAATTGTTTCTAACATATTTATAAGATATTTCTTTGTTGCTTTGTATGTCCCTCCCCCATGCTATAACCCCTGTTTTCACTGTATTTGATGTTGGTGTATTTGTGGAGGGGAAGGAAAAAACAAATTGTTTTAAAAGGGATACAGGTGGACCCATTGCAACAAAGAGGTGTACAAGTTATGCCAAAAAATGAACTTTACAATTTTGGCACTGAGGGGGAGGTTTGGAGGGGGGAGATGGGAAAAGATGGTAAGGGGAAACTAAGGAAGAGGCAACAATGCTTGATAAGAAATGTACTCATTACCTTACTCATGTAATTGTAACCCCTCTCTATGGTATTTTTACAATAAAAGAAAAAAACAACTCAGGGACAGCTCTCAGGCCCTAAGGTCAAGTCCCCGGACTGGCAAAAATAAAATAAACCGGACTTATTTGTTAAACAAAAAAAAAAAAAAAAGAAAAAGGAAAGCAGTAGTACCAATATAAAGAAGAGAAGGAAGAAAATTAGGAGAAGGAGAAGGAGGATAAAGAACTTGGAGGTGAGATTTCTTTCTTAACTGGAAATAGTGAATTGGAGCAGGATTAAA
Organism: Dipodomys spectabilis; assembly: GCF_019054845.1. Taxonomy (NCBI): domain Eukaryota; kingdom Metazoa; phylum Chordata; class Mammalia; order Rodentia; family Heteromyidae; genus Dipodomys; species Dipodomys spectabilis. The sequence continues at coordinate 312,840 of NW_024870874.1, read as the reverse complement.
GAACTATTTGAGAACTATTAAAGAACATTTGAGAAAATCAAATGTAGTGCAAAGATATTACACCTGAGCTAGATGTTGTTGAAGTGGAAATCCACCAGCAGATATTCTCAAGCAAAGGATGAGAGAGGATTTGAGAGGATCTTGATAGTAGTCTTTGGGAAGGTTTGGACAGGAATGAGTCTTCCTAGGGAGGAAAAGGATCATAAGCAAAGTTGTGGAGAGAAATTTGAAGAAAATATGGAAATCATCATGATTAGAACAGAGAACCTATATTTTAAGAGAGGGAGAGTTAGGTAAGGAATGGCCAAATCATATTGCCCCATTTGTTAGGAAATGGAAAGACTTGGAAAAAATTATATTAAGTGAAGTAAGCCAGGCCCAAAGAAACATAGGTCCCACGGTTTCCCTTATTTGCAATATCTAGTGTATGTCTGAGTCAAGCAGAAAAGGTCAGATAAGGTGTTGTTAGGGAAATGAATCCTAAGATATGTATTCAAATGTTTTTTTTCTTTCATGCAATTGTTTCTAACACATTTATAAGATTATTTCTTTGTTGCTTTGTATGTCCCTCCCCCACAGTATAACCCCTGTTTTTACTGTATTTGATGTCGGTATAATTTGTGGAGGGGAAGGGGAAAAACAAGTTGTTTAAATAGGGATACAAGTGGACCCATTGCCACAATGAGATGTACAAGTCATTATGTCGAAAATGAACTTTACAACTTTGGTTCCGTAGGGGGGGGGGAGTGGGGGAGTGGGGATTGGGTGGGGGGCAGGGGGAGGATGGGAAGGGATGGGAAGGGGAAACAAAGGAGGAGGCTACAATGCTTGATAGGAAATGTACTCATTATCTTGCCCATGTAATTGTAACCCCTCTGTACAGTATTTTCACAATAAAAAAAATAGGATGGCAAGAATAAAAAGAAAAAGAGTGTTTAGAGTCAGGATTAAGAATTACCCATTCCAATAGATTAGGAACGGATCAATAAAGATGATCAAGAAGACAGATGACAAGTCAGTCATATACCTCTGGTAGATCAGGGGTATACTTATCCTCCAGAGAACTAGGAACTATGACTACTTATTACTTAAATTATCTTACAACTACTATTATTAATGCCTATGCATTATTTTGCTTAGTGCCTATTTATTTTTAATTTACATCAATTAGTTATTAAGGGAGTTTTGTTTTACCATTTCTGTTTATGTATACAGTGCTTCTTGATCATTGTCACCTCTCTACTGTTCTCTCCCTTCCTATCTCCCTCTTCCAAAATCAGTCTCATCAAAATGCCATGCCTATTTAAATCAATGTAATTATGGTCTTGCTTGTAAATTTAGTGCTCATAAATATTTGTAGGCATTTTCAGATCATTGGGCAAATTATTCTTCTTTCTTATGTGTGCTCCATTGTATGTATCACCATTTTGTATGTTAATTTACTTGGTGCTGTATCTCAGTGAATGTAAATTCATATTTCTAAATGTAACTTACTATGAAAGATGATAAAGCAATTGACCATATGATCTGATGTATTTTCAGTGGTAACCCATTAAGTCTTTTATGTGAGTGGGTTTCAGAATTTATTTTCTCCCAACCCCAATAAGAATAAATTAAATTATATTAGGTTTACATATCAATGAATAGATTGAAAACCTATTTCTTCTTTACTTAAGACATATACACATATAAAAGCCACTACATGGGTGGGGGCTGTGGATATTGGAGCTGGAGCAGAGGTTTGGGACTTTTTGGAGACAAGAGGCTGCTGTTGTGAGGTAGAATAGGGTGGGGTGGAGGAAGGAGACATTGAAGTATGGTAAGAGACCACTGCAAGATCCAGAAGAGAGTATTTACAGTGGTGCTGTAACCATAGAAATGGTAGATAGGACAGCTGCCAGCAACATCTGATGTATTTTGGTCTGTACAATAAATTCATCTCTTACTGAGTGAGCTAAAAAAAAAAAGCTTAAGAGCACTGCAAATGGAGAATTGTCTTGACAATTTGCAAGGCCATCATTTGCCATTCCTTTTATCTTCATGATGAAGGGAGAATCATAACATAGTTCTTTCATAGGGAGAAAATAGATTTGAATATATATAAATATATATAAAACCAGAAATTATGATGTATTACTGTGTCCCTCAGTAGTTTTATTTTATTTAGTTTTGGCGTATCCTCTTTATTTAAACCTTTGTAAGCCTCTAAAATTGTTGTGAGTGAGAAAGAACTTTTGTGGGAGTTGATTTCTATGCCCTCAACTGTCCCAGTATGACCTTGAAGTATGCTGACTCCTCAGGCCTTGTATATCAGTTCACAGAGCTCACAGCTGGTCAGTCACGTGGCAGGCTGTTGATTTGTCTGGATTTGTGGGGAAGGCAAAATTCTAAGATGATCTCAAGCCCTTGAGACCTGTAAATATAATGGGTTATCACTCTTGTGATTTGACTATGCTATGAGGTATAATTGGCTTTAAAAGGGGGAAGTTATCCTGGGTGGATCTCACTTAATCAGACAAGTCCTTACAAGTGATGGTGCTCTTTCTGAGAAGAAATCTGAAGTCTGGAAAATTTGAAGCATGAAGGAATTGGAGACTTGGACAAGGTTCCCACTAATGTTGAACATGAGGACGACAAGGTGAAAAGCATGGGCAGATACCAGGAACTGAATGTATTTTACCGGTGATGGCTAGCAAGGAAATGGAGACTGAAGTCATACTCAAGGAACTTAATTTTGTTTTAACCACCTGAGCTTAAAAGAAACCCTGACCAGGCCCTGAGTTCAACTTCCAAGACCAACACCCCTTCCTCCTCCACCACATAAAAGCTGGCCTGGCCATGAGCAAACTTTCAGCCTAGGAATAACCTAGACTAAGAACTCTCCTCCATATTGCACTGGGATTTGATCTAGAGAAGTACGAGCTAATTAATTAAAGGATATTTTAGCTCTGTGTGTGCTGGTCCTTGGACTTGAACTTAGGATCTGGGTATTATCCCTCAATGTTTTTGTCCTCAAGACCATCACTTAAGCCATAGCTCTGCTTCTGGCTTTTTTGTAGACTTTTTAAAAATATTTTTTAAAATTTATATGGAACAATAAAAGACCCCAAATAGCAAAAACAATCCTTAACAGAAAGAACAGTGCTGGAGGAATATCAATATCAAATTTCAAACTCTACTACAAAGCCATAGTAATCAAAACAGGTTGGGACTGGCACAAGAACAGACCTCAGGACCAATGGAATAGAATTGAAAACCCAGAAATAAACCCACAGACCTGTAGCCATCTAATCTTCAATAAGGGAGGTAAAAAAATAGAATGGAAGAAAGACAGCCTCTTCAGTAAATGGTGCTGGCAAAATTGGTTAAAACTAAAGCTAGATCTTTATATATTACCCTGCACTAGAATCAACTCCAAATGGATCAAAGACCTCAGAGTCAAAGCAGACATCCTGAAAACATTACAGAAAGAAATAGGAGAAACCCTAGGTCTCCTTGGCACAGGCTGAAATTTTCTTAATAGAGACCCAGAAACACAACAAATCAAAGAAAGGTTGGACAATGGGATTGTATGAAGTTGCAGAGCTTCTGCATGACAAAGGACATAGCTAGCAAGATCAATAGAAAGCCCACGGATTGGGAGATCTTCACTAGCCAAACAATGGACAAGGGTCTCATATCTAAAATATACTTGGAACTCAAAAAATTAAATCCCCCAATAACAAATCCTCAAAGAAACAACTGCCCAATAAATAAGTGGGCTAAAGTCTTACAGGGGAACTTCTCTGAAGAGGACGGAAGGATGGTCAATACACACATGAAGAAATGCTCAACTTCTCTAGCCATAAAAGAAATGCAAACCAAAACAACATTGAGATTCCACCTCACCCCAGTTAGAATGGCTATAATCGAGAACTCTAATAACAACAGATGCTGGAGGAGGTGTGTCCAGAAGGGAACCCTACTGCTTTGTTGGTGGAAGTGTAAACTTGTTCAGCCACTTTGGAAAGTAGTATGGAGCTTCGTCAAAAGACTCCACCGAGTCTATTAGCCAGCAATCCTACTTTTGGGCATTTACCTGAATGATCACAAACAAGACCATACTAAAGCTACCAGCACAACTATGTTTATTGCAGCATTATTTACCATACCTAAGATAAGAAACCAATCCAGATGCCCCTCAGTAGATGAATGGATCAAGAAAATTATATATATATATATATATATATATATATATATATATATATATGTATATATGTAATGGAATTCTATGCCTCCATCAGAAAGAATGACATTGTCCCATTTGTTAGGAAATGGAAAGACTTGGAAAAGATTATATTAAGTGAAGTAAGCCAGGCCCAAGGAAACATAGGTCCCATGGTTTCCCTTATTTGCAGTAACTAGTATATGTCTGAGACAAGCAGAAAAGGTCAGATAAGGTGATGTTAGGGAAATGAACCCTAAGATATGTATTCAAATGGTTTTTTTCCTTTCATGTGATTGTTTCTAATACATTTATAAGATTATTTCTTTGTTGCTATGTATGTCCCTCCCCCACAGTATAACCCCTGCTTTCATTGTATTTGATGTCGGTATAATTTGTGGAGGGGAAGGGGACAAACCTATCGTTTAAATAGGGATACAGGTGGACCTGTTGCAACAATGAGATGTACAAGTCGTTATGTCGAAAATGAACTTCACAACTTTGGTTGGGGGAGGGGGAGGTGGGGGAGGGGGGCAGGGAGGATTTGGGGGGGGTGGGGGGGAGAGGATGGGAAGGGATGGGAAGGGGAAACAAAGGAGGAGACTACAATGCTTGATAAGAAATGTACTCAATATCTTGCCCATGTAATTGTAACCCCTCTGTACAGTATTTTCACAATAATAAAAAAAAAGATGGTGTTAGGTGAAATGAATCCGAAGATAAGGACACAAATGGTTTTTTCTTTTTTGCTAGTTTCTAACATATTTATAAGATGATTTTTTTTTTTTTTGGTTTGTATGTCTCTCCCTCACGGTATTTGATGTTGGTATAATTTGTGGAGGGGAAGGGAAAAAACAAATTGTTTAAAAAGGGATACAGGTGGACCCATTACAACAAAGAGATGTAGAAGACACTATATCGAAAAATGAACTTTAACAACTTTGGCGGGGGATGAGGTGGAAGGGTGGGAGAGCAGGGGAGTGAGTGTAGTCATCGAGATGAGAGGGCAGGGATTATAGGGAAAAAACAAAGGAGGAGGCAACAATACTTGATAGGAAATGTACTCACTACCTTGCTCATGTAATTGTAACCCCTCTGTCTGGTATAAACATTAAAAATATTTTTTATTATATTTCATTAGTTGTACAAAATAGGTACCATTAACAAAGCAGTGTATAAATACAATGCATCTTGATCAATGTCACCTCCTTTAAAATTTTGAGACTCCTTCAGCTCAGTCCTTCCCCTTCCTTTGCTGAATTTTGTGCTGTATATGAATTTTTCACTCCATTCTCTCCCACCTCCACTTTCCCTCTTCATTTGTCCACCCCTCTCCTCTTGGTTCTACCCCCCCCCTCCTTTTGCACATACCCCTTTCCTGTTGTATATTTTGTTGGGCTTTGTTGTTTAGTCTTTCTAAAATGCTCTCTGTGCTCTCCATATAGTTTATTATACTTCAGTTAATTTATTTGTAACAATTACATACCATATAAAGTGTTACTTATAGATTTATAGGCACATTCTTTCTACCGCAAATGAAGGAAACCATGTAACCTTTGTTTCTCTGGGTCTGGCTTACTTCACTTAATAAAATTTAGAAAAGCCATTATCAAGAAAACAATGACAAATTCTGGCAAGGAGGCAGTCAAAAGGGAACTCTAATTTACTGCTTGTGGGAAAGTAAGCTTTTTATTAACCATTCTAGAAAGCAGTTTGGAGGTTCCTCAAAAAGCTAAACATAGAATTACCATATGACCCAACAATTCTACTCCTGGATATTTGTGCAATAGAACACATTAAAGCCACCAGCACAACCATGTTAATTGTAGTACTATTCATCATAGCTCCTTCCATCTATAAATGAATGGATCAAGAAAATGTGGTATATGTGCACAATGGAATTTAACTTATCAATTAGAAAGAATGATATTGTACTATTGGTAAAGAAATGGAAAGGATTTTTGGTAGTTATTTGGAGATAAGAATCTCATTAACTTTCCCACCAGAGCTGGCTTTGAACCATGATCATTACACCTTAGCTCCTAAGTAACCAGGATTATGGTATGAGCAACCAGTGCACTGTGAGAGTTGTCTTGTACCACTAAGTTAGTAGCAATTGGTGATGCAACAGTAGAAACTTTCAAATTTCACACTTGAAATTTGCCTGAGTTTAAGAAAAAAAATATGATGGGCTGGGAAGGTGGCTCAGTGGTAGAGTGCTTGCCTTGCATGCATGAGGCCCTGGGTTCGATTCCTCAGCACCACATAAACAAAAAGAAAAAAGCCAGAAGTGGCGCTGTGGCTCAAATGGTAGAGAGCTAGCCTTGAGCTGAAGAGCTGAGGGACAGTGCCCAGGCCCAGAGTTCAGGCACCACAACCGGACCCAAAACAAGAAAAAAAATATGCTTAGAAAAACAAAGGCGAAGTTCAACAAAATAAACACCAGGAAATGGGTACTTGCAAGGGGTTGGGTTGGGCCAAGGACACAGGGGTAGACAGACAAATCAGGAGAAGAGGGAGAGTATGAATCAAGAATTCAATATATATCCTTCAAAATTAAGAAAAATAAGGGAAGGGGTGAATTGAGAAGGATGGGCAAGAATGTTGAAAGGAGTACTAATTGATCAAGGTGCATTGTATTCATAAATGTCTGTTAAATGGCAACTTCTTTGCACAACTGTTTAAAGATTTTTTTTAATGAAAAGAAAAGGAAAGGGTGTTCCCACAGCTCCTGTCAAATAATTACATTGAGGACCATGAAGAAGCAGGCTCTGTCCCCATTTTACTGAGGGACAGCCTGACTTCTGTGGATGTCAATTTCTTCAGCTATGAGCAAATAGCCTTATAAGATTCAGTCATACAGCCCCAGCATTCTATGATTCTCTGATGGCCATTTCTACCTATAATTGACAAAAGTAAAAGCTACAGCAGTAATCCCATTCTCTGCTCACAGCGTGGAGACTGGGCGGAGGGGGAGTACAGTTGCTGGGAATGTTACTGTGGTGTTGCTGGAGCCTGTTTTTATTTTTCTCTCCCTGCTTCCTGGGTGCTGCACTCCTGAAATACAAAGAAACCTCCAGGCTCAGCATTCTGAACAAACATTGAAAGCTGTACAGATGGTTTGACACTTGTTGGGAGATTAATGAATATAAATCTTTTAAAAGTGTCATGTTACAGGTCAGGACTGTCATCTCAAGTGATCTTACCCTTTCATTACTTTATTTAAAACAAAACACAGGCAAACAGCACAAAGTAAGAAAATACAAACATGGCAATTGACCCAATCAGGATATCTTGTCTCTGCTTGAGGGCAGATTGTGTATGTTATTACTTTCTGTGTAAGACTCTTTCCCCATCACCATTGATATAAAATGGTGTAGGTTGCTCTGCATACCTAGTCGAAATAATGATGTATTTTTTCTGCTTTGACAACCTAGTTTTCAGACATCTCTAGTAGACATGGAATTGCTGAATAGATTGTAGTAATGACTATTTGCCCGTGATTATCTTTCAACATCTATCAATCCTTGGTGTGGAAACAAAGCAAAACACTCAATTCCTCTAGGGGTTCTACCACCCATTTGTGTATACTACTCGGTGCTTTCCCTCCCCCACCCCAGTATTCTTGATTTCATTTGGCGGAAGTTCTCAGGGGAATGATATAATGACTTAAAAACATTGTGGGTCCCTGGAGCCAGTGGCTCATGCCTGTAATCCTAGCTACTCAGGAGGCTGAGATCTGAGGATAACTGTTCAAAGCCAGCAGGGCCAGGAAAATCTGTGAGACTCTTATCTCCAATAAACCACCAGAAAACACAGAAAACCAGAAAACCAGAAAACACAGTGGCGCTGTGGCTCAAGTGGTAGAGCACTAGCCATGAGCTGAAGAGCTGAGGGACAGCACCCAGGCCCAGAGTTCAGGCCCCATGACAACAACAAAAACCGACAACAACAACAAAAAAGTTGAGGGCTTTTTTACCTATTTGTTCATTTATTCCACCAATGGTATAATGAATTGTCTAGTTTGGACACTTTCTCTCTCTCTCTCTCTCTAGAGATTCTCTCTCTCTAGAGATTTTCTCTCTCTCTTTTCTCTCTCTCTCACCCTTCCTCCCTTCCTCCCTCCTTCTTTCTTTGGTCTGGGATTGGTTTTTCACCTTTTCTGTTAATTCTGGAATATCCCTCTGGCTTATTTATTTATTTATTTATTTTGCTTTAGTTATCTAAAAATAGAGTCAGTTAATCGCCACGCTAATGGAAACGAAGGCAACTAATCTTCTAATTTATTTAATTTGAAAATGTTCACACAATCAAGATGACATTCTAAAGTATATAAGTTACATATAAAGCAGATTTTTGTTTCTTGTCACATGTTACCATTAAAAATTAGCAAAACTTAGTTGTATAAAGTGCCTTCACTGTGGTATTTACATAAATGTAAATAATGTACTTTGATCAAAGTTATTCCTCTATTACTTTTCTTTATGCTCCTTTTCTGTTTATTTTGACACTATAATTAATATATAAATATAATGTATATTCGTGCTACATGGACCATTTCCAAACAGTTTAATCTTTGTTGACCTGCTATCTATCTTTACTTTCTGTATTTGTCTCTAGTATAAATAAGGTTTTCTAGTATAAGGCTTTCTGGGGTTGGGGTTGTGGCTCAAATGGTAGAGTACTAGCATAGTAAATGCAAGGCTCTGAGTTCAAATCCTAGAACCATAAAAAATAAGAAATAATACATAAATAATAAAAAAGCTTTCAGTATCTCAGGATTACAAAGTATGTACTCTAATTTCTTCAGTTCCAAAATTTTAAGTATTTAAATCTTGAGTCTATTTTGAGTATTTTGGACTTTGCTGTTAGCTGTGAGGTTGCACTCTAATTGTTTTGGATGTGTGTTTGGCTCTGGTTAGACAACACTGAATTAACATGCCTCTTTATGTCCAGCATTGGTATAGCTAGTCATTTTGCTTTTTCTAGCAAGTTGAGTCCCAAAGCATCTGTTGTTTATCTTACTTTCTATTACTCAGTTCTTTCACATTCTCTTTTAATCCCGACCAAACCTATCAAAGGTATGTTAAAAATTCAAGCCACTATTATTTTTCTATTGATTTCATCTTCATTTTGTTTCTAGCGTTTGTATTTCAATGACATGAATTGTTAAAACGAAAGTTTCATTGAGATGTGCATTGCAGGCCTGTGTCTCACTGTCACATTTGTCTCTAGTAGCTCACATTTCTGCAGCTTCCGTCACTAGCAGTCACAACAGAAATAAGACTACTTTTGCCTCATTTCACCTTTCAAATCTCATTCAGTGAACCTTCATGGCTAATTGTATTTTTTCCTGTTATTTTTCCTCTGTGGAAAAGCTTTAGCTCTTTCTGTCATCTCTCTATGTTTTACTTCCAATTCTTTGTTTTATTGGGTACATTTTTCTGGTTGGTTGTCCTGTTCTGCAAGGATAGCACAATATTTAGTTCACGTCCACAGTGTACAAAATATCCAGGCTAATTTCTTTAATGGAAACAACTGATTAATGGTTTATAAAATTAAGTTAATGGCAATGACCAAAAATTAAAATTAAATTAAATAGTATAGGAAATAATAAAGACATTATCATGCATATTTATTCAGTAAGAGTATCTTTTTCTTGAGACATTTTTCAACTTTATACACATTTAAATATGTAAGTTATCTATACTTACATCTATACTTAAATATGCATGTTATATATACTTACATATTTAAATGCACATATGTATAAACTTCCTCCTGTTGTCTTAGTAAATTGCTACAAATGTAGGGTTTTAACACCAAACTCATTTGTTATCTCATAATTTTGTAGATTAGATTTTCCGATTCCAATTAATACTACTGGTTTAAAAGACTTCCTGTTGTGGATGCAATATGGCTCTGTGGGAGTTCTCTTATTAAAGTCCCAAAGTTCTGTCAACAAGGTGTTGTCTGGCTGCCTCTGAAGTATTTCTGTGGTATTATACAAGAAGAAGCAACAAGAAAACTAACTATCTGAGAGCAAAGTTAAGAGCCTTCTCTGAGTCATCTCACACAAATAAATAAATAAATAAATAAAGTGCTCCTGTGACTTCTGAAGTCTTATGTTAGAGGTTTGCCAAGCTATTTTTCCCTAGTGCAGAGACATGCATGAATTTTTCACTAATTTAAATAATTTTGGTCCTTTGTATGTGCCTGTTAACAAATGACTCATAAAAATGGCAATTAGAGCTTCTATAGTAGTGTATGCCTGTGGTCAGTTATTTAGTAGGCTAAGAGAAGAGGATCAATTGAATCTGAGGGCTTAAGATCAGCTTGAGCAGCTCCCATCTCATACAATGGACAAGGGTCTCATATCTAAAATATACTTGGAACTCAAAAAATTAAACCCCCCAACAACAAATCCTCAAAGAAACAACTGCCCAATAAATAAGTGGGCAAAAGACTTAAAGAGAAACTTCTCTGAAGAAGAAAGAAGGATGGCCAATAGACACATGAAGAAATGTTCAACATCCCTAGCCATAAAAGAAATGCAAATCAAAACAACATTGAGATATCACCTCACCCCAGTTAGAACGGCAAAAATCAAGAACTCTAATAACAACAGATGCTGGAGGGGATGTGGACATAAAGGAACCTTACTTCATTGTTGGTGGGAATGTAAACTTGTTAACCACTTTGGAAAGCAGTATGGAGGTTCCTCAAAAGACTTCACATAGAACTCCCCTATGACCCAGCAATCCCACTTTTGGGCATTTACCCAAATGTTTACAAACAAGACCACACTAAAGCTACCAGCACAACTATGTTTATTGCAGCATTATTTACCATAGCTAAGATATGGAACCAACCCAGGTGCCCCTCAGTAGATGAATGGATCAAGAAAATGTGGTATATATACACGATGGAATTCTATGCTTCCATCAGAAAGAATGACATTGCCCCATTTGTTAGGAAATGGAAAAACTTGGAAAAAATTATATTAAGTGAAGTAAGCCAGGCCCAAAGAAACATAGGTCCCATGGTTTCCCTTATTTGCAATATCTAGTATATGTATGAGTCAAGCGGAATAGGTCAGATAATGTGATGTCAGGAAAATGAACCCTTAGATATGTATTTTAATGTTTTTTTCTTTCATGCATGTGTTTCTAACGCATTTATAAGATTATCTCTTTGTTGCTTTGTATGTCCCTCCCCCACAGTATAACCCCTGCTTTCACTATATTTGATGTCAGTATAACTTGTGGAGGAGATGGGGAAAAACCAGTTGTTTAAGGATACAGGTGGACCTGTTGCAACAATGAGAAGTACAAGTTGTCATGTCCAAAACGAGCTTTACAACGTCAGTGGGGGGGGGGGGGAAGGGGGGGGGGAAGGAGAAGGATTGGGATTGGGGGGGAGGGGGGAGGCTGGGAAGGTATGTGAAGGGTAAACCAAAGGAGGAGGCTGCAATGCTTGGTAAGAAATGTACGCATTATCCTGGCCATGTAATTGTAACCCCTCTGTACAGTATGTTCACAAATAAAATTAAATTAAATTAAAAAAATAAATAAATGAATAAACAAATATAGAAGACTTTTAAGTTGCTAGTCATACCTTTACCCAAGCTTTCATTGAATGTCTAGCAACACCAAAGTTGTAATAGCATTGAGCTTTTAAAAAATACTCATACGAAGTGCACTGAGGCTCAAAGTGACAGAGACTTGAGTAAAAGAGCCCAGGGACAGTGCTCAGGTCCTGAGTTCAAGCCCTATTACTGACAAAAAAAAACCCCATACAACAATGCACATTAACATTTTAAAAGTGAATGACAGGAAAGTAAATCAGGCTCTATTTGGGAACAAGATGCTAGGGATGGGAGAGCACCAAGGGAGAGGTTGGGAAAGGGTGAATATACGCAAAGTACTTGATATGTCTGAAAACAGATCAGTGAAATCTGTTGAAAATGTTTTAAGAAGGAGAAGAAGATGAATGAATGAGAGTAGAGGAGGGGTTGGGTAGATCAGGGTACATTGTTGCCTGTATGGAAATATCACAATGAAACATCTCTTTGCAACTAATAGGTGCTAATAAAAAACTTAAAAAATAAAATTTCTATTACAATGTAGTGGGCAGTTGAAGATTTATTTCAATAAAATGTAAATGAAATTCATTTGAACGAATATCTTTTCCACGTCATAGCCTTTGCTAACATGTAGAGCAAGTATTTTGTGATTGTAATTGGAATATCTCTTTAAGATATTCAGTAAAACTTTGTTCAACTGATCTATTTGCACATTCAGGTTGAGAAAATATCCTAGATATCAAAGACACTTTTAAAGTAGAAAAATGTGACCATTGTGAATGTTTAAAAGTAGCTGATTCAGGTTCTTAAGGTAGTTTCCAGATTCCTAAGTGTGTATTAAACAATGTTACTGTCATGAGGCTGTGTGCATAACACCCCGATGTAACTCCTTGAAAAGAACAGCAGTCATTTAATGGTTTGATTATAGTTCAACAAATTTCCCTGAGCACCTGGGATGGCATTTGCTTTTTATGTTTGTGGATGGTATTTCTCAAGTGATTGTAACACGAAAGTGTGGAGAAGGAGTTGAAGATTATGCTGGGTACTTGTTGCCGAACAAACCTGAATTAGAGTAATTCAGGTAACAGTCAAACACACAATCTTGATTCTTGAAATTGTTGTATACATCTCCCAATGAACAGATTCCTTCCTTATCCGAGCTAAGGTCATGTGACATTTCCTTTTTGCATCCATCCATCTCTTCTCCCCTTTCAATAAGCAAGAGTACCTGCTAAGGGCCCTCACTATCCTAGATGTTATAGCTTGCCAGAGAGCAAGAGGCCTCTGCCATTTTTGTAATCTCTGTATGTCTTCATGGCAATTAATACATATTTGGACATATTTCATCCTTCTGTTAGACACATGTCAGTCTCCGGTCCTGTTTGGCATGTCTCCATGTTGCCCTTATCTCAATGTTGTACAGCTATATGATGGAGTGTGGTGAATGAGTGAGTGAGTCTTTAGGGTACTTCTACCCATTGGAAACAATACAAAGCAAATTCAACCTTTATCATTATGGATTAAGATCACGTAAAAGACTTGGGCTCCAGGCAAGGCATATACAGTAAAAATTTTAAGAATCATCTGAAGTATTTCTGTGTATCCAATATACTTTTATAGCCCAACATAATTGAATCAAGACTGAAAAATGGTTATAAATGCAGAACAATGTATTCATCTAATAGAATATCTATTTAGAAGAGGTCATTATTATGTGTTAGAAAAGAACAACAACCATAAGTATTTCTTTATGCCTAATAATGATTCAATATGCAAAGATTAGAAAATATCTCTGCAATTTATTTGAGATGAGAGTTTTCTTTTGAATGTATTAACTAGTTTGGAAAAAAAGGTTATATAGGCAACAACATTTGTACATGAAGTTTTGGAGGAAGAGAAAAGAAAATCTCTGCAGGAAATATCTTCTAGTAAGATGTCTCCCTCTCTCAGGAGGTACCAATTTAATTTGTCTTTAGTCCTATCTCCTCTTTAGTGTTAAAAAATATTTCTTGCCTCAAATATTTTGCTTTTATCTTTTCTTTCTTTCTTTTTTTCACTTATTAACAGGCATTTTATTTCATTTTTTTCGTAAATATAATCATTGGTGTAGAGAATCCCTTTATCTCTAACAGTCTGTGATTTTAATATCAAGATCCATTTTGAATACATTTGTCTGAGATAAACTGAACATAGTTATATTGTATCGCACTTAGTGGGAATCTTTACAGATAAATTTATAGTAAATTCCAAAGCCTACATTGACAATTAAGTCAAGTTATTTTAGCTTGAGTAGATCAACTTAATAATATTTTGTATATAAGTTATTTCTCTTAGGGTGTTTTGGTTTCAAGGGCATGTGACAAAAGGTCGGGACTTCAATCCAATGTTATGGGTTTGTCCATGAATTTTTGGAAACAAGTCAGTCAACAAAGTTAAAATGGACCTAGAAAGTCCCCCCGCACACACACACACACACACACACACACACACACACACACACACACACACACACACACACTTACTCTTCCTTTCAGGAGTCCAATCAGTATCATTATGCAGTCAATTTGTAAAAGTGGTTTCAGTGTTATATACAAAATGGAAAAAAAAAATTGTTTTCCAAGTACATTGGCAACTATATCTCTAGAAAAGAGTCTGTTTATAACTTCAATGATACTTATAGATTTAAAAAATAGTTTAAAAATCAGCTATTGGTCTGTTGCTATAAACATGGAGTCAAGAAAGATGATCTCATATGTTTGTGTGTGTGTGTGTGTGTGTGTGTGTGTGTGTGTGTGCATGTGTGTGTGTGTGCATGCATGCTATGGCTTGGACTCAGAGTCTCACATCTTACTTGGCTTTGTGGCTCAAGGCTGAAAGCTGGCACTCCACCAGTTGAGTCACACATCTACTCTTGGATTTTTGCTGATTAATTGGCCATAAGAACCTCAGATTTGTCACCTGGGCTGGCTTCAAACCTCTATCCTCAGAGTTCAGCCTTCTGAGTAGCTAGTATTAGAGGCCAATTTTGAGTTTGGGAGCAAGAGTTCTTGGATAATGTTTGCAATTCCATCACGTCACTCATTGACCTGCTGGTTTCTCTTTTATGATACCAACAGCCATTCATATGTCTTGGCTGGATGTACTGGTTCCCTGGGGGAAGTGAAACAGTGGGATTCTAGTTTTAACCTTTGATCTTCATTAGTTAGCTAGACTCCATAAAAACTGAGAAACTACTTATGAGTTTGTTGCATAAAGATAGGGTCAATGTTTAATTTCTTCCTTTTATTCTCACTACTTTTGCTAGGGAACCAGCTCATTATTATCAAAAGTATATTTTACCTTTGCATGTATATTTTACCTTTGCATGGCTACTGTTGAGTAAAGGCCTGCATAAAAAGAATGACACCATAATGTGTTGCATGAGTGAGTGTTTGATAAGTAAATGTGTAAATGATTGAATCACATTGGTTGTGTATACCCTGTGTACACAATCCACAGCATTTGTTTTATTCAGGATAGAAGGATTTGGAAATGCTTCCCAGACTTCAGTCACCAGCACTGTGTGTTATAGTCACATGGAGAGTGGGAATGGGATTTTCATGGCCTACCACAAGGCTATAGAGAACTAGAGTGTGGCTCACATGGTTCTGCACTGTGACTTCGGTTTTACCTTGCATTGTTTTATGCACATCGCTAATAGGATATTTCCTAGGCAGACCATGGACATGCCAGTGAGCAATGAATGGGTTTTAGTATGTTCCCAGAGTTCTGCACATTGCTGAAAGTAATTTGAGGTCATCATTATTACCCCAGAAGGAACTTTTAGCAGTTATCCCTCATTTCTTCAAACTTTCTAATTTTTTGGTAACCACTAATTTACTTTCTCTTGGTTTACTTATTCTAGACATTTTATATAAGCAGACACTAAGAGTTCATGTTTGCATGTGATATGGATATCTAGTCGTCCTGAAACCAACTAAATGTAAAGAGAATACTCTTCCTCATTGAATTGTTAAACATGCTTTACAAAAATCATTTGACTACAAAAGTGCAGTTTTTATTGCTGGATCCTCAATTTTATTTCACCAATCTACATCTCTGTCCTTATGCCAGATAAGTTCTACCTTGATTACTCTAACTTTTTAGTCAAGTTGACATTGGTGCTCCCTTAGTACATGATTTCAAAAGATTATTTTGACTATTTCAGGACACTTGCACTTTTATAGAAGTTTTAGGGTCAATATTTCCAAAAACGTATCTGGAAGAGAGTAGGTATAGACAGAAAAGAATAAGAGATCTTCTTTGTCCTTAATATGTTACTGAATTATAAAATTAATAAATTACATTGCTAAACTAATGACATATTTCTGCAAAAGTCTTACTTCATCATTAATGCACATATGTATATTATGTAGTTTTACATATTAAAATAGGAATAGATATGCATATATAGTATCATAGCATATGAAAGTATATGATAGTATCATAGTATATATAGTATCATATGACATAGGAACATATAATATTATGCATTCATATGTTACAAACTTATATGTTATACACTACTTAAATAGCAAATATATAAATTTGTTATTTATGTTTGTTTTTTGTGGTTCTAAGAGGATATGATCTACAATTTTCTAGTGTTCTTTTTGTTTTTGTGTTAGGGTAGAATGATCTTAAGAAGTTGGGTAGTTTCCTTTCAGGGCAAGACTGACTTGGTTAATTGTGTTGAATAATTAATCTGCACTATTTTTCTTTTCTTACTTATAAAACAGTTTGAATAAAATAGATAAACATTATTTTTGATGATTTAGCTGAAATTCTCTATTAAAAGGTGTAGGTTACTGTCTTTGGATGTCAGTGTAGTGAAGGATTGTAGTTAATGAAAAAGCTATAAATTCAGTCACAGATATTAGTTTAGTTTAATTATCCATTATTTAATATTTATAATGGCTGTTGTCCCCAAACTATACTTTAGCTACACAATGGTGCATTCAGTATAGAATTACATATTTTATTAATATTTCAAACTATCTATTGCTGATTTCTAGCCAATGTCAAGTTTTACCTTTTCTCTTTTTAATTATGTTTCCAAAGTTTATCACTTTAAAATGACTTATTTCAAAGAGCCAATCTATTATGTTGTATTTTTGTTATCATTTTTCTTTTTATTAATATTTAAATGTTTTTCATTAATAAGTTTTTTATTGTGAAAATATGGTACAGAGGGGTTACAATTACATGAGCAAGGTAATGAGTACATTTCTTATCATGCATTGTTGCCTCCTCTTTTGTTTTTCCCTTACCATCCCTGCCCTCCCATCTCCACAACTACACTCCCTACCTTCCCTACCAAAGTTGTAAAGTTAGTTTTTCTACACAGCATTTTGTACATTTCATTGTTGCAATGCGTCCACCTGTATCCCTATTTAAACGATTTGTTTATTTTCCTTCCCCGCCCCAAATTATACCAACATCAAATACAGTGAAAACAGGGGTTATACCGTGAGGGAGGGACATACAAACCAACAAAAAAAATCACCTTATAAATATGTTAGAAACAATAGCAAGAAAGAAAAACCACTTGAGTCCTTATCTTGGGTTTCATTTCGCCTAACATCAACTTATCTGACCATTTCTGCTTGTCTCAGACATATACTAGTTATTGCAAATAAGAGAAACCATGGGACCTATGTTTCTTTGGGCCTGGCTTACTTTACTTAATATAGTCTTTTCCAAGTCTTTCCATTTCCTAACAAATGGGAAATGTCATTCTTTCTGATGGAGGCAGAGAATTCCATTTTGTATATATACCACATTTTCTTGATCCATTCATCTACTGAGGGGCATCTGGGGTGGTTCCATATCTTAGCTATGGTAAATAATGTTGTGATAAACATAGTTGTGCTGGTAGCTTTACTATGGTCTTGTTTGTGATTATTTGGGTAAATGCCTAAAAGTGGGATTGCCAGTTCATAGGGAGCTCTATGTGGAGTCTTATGAGGAACCTCCGTACTACTATTTTTATCTTAATTCCACAATCTGCTTTTATTGGACTTTTCAGTATATTTTATTAAATTCCAACCTTTTTGCTTTTACAAGAAATTCATGTATAGCTATAGGTTCTCCTGAACACTATGTTGGTTTCTTATTCAAGCTTTGATACAATCCTTTGTGGACTTCAGAAATGAACTAACATGGCAAGCCTGAAACCTCTATCCTTAAAAAGACCAGCTTGTAAGCTTAGGGCTTGGTTGGCATCTGGGAAATCACTGCATAATTCGTTCCTCACTGATATAACACTTTCCTTAGAGAATGAGCTTCCCTGTGCCTATCTTTCCAAAGAAGATACTTTGTGCTAAACAACTGTTTTTCTTCTGGGAGTCTAGAATTTTTTTGGGGGGAGGGGTCAGTTGTAGGGCTTGAACGCAGGGTCTGGGCTCTGTTCCCGAGCTATTTGTGCTCAAAGCTAGCAATCAACTGTGACTTGAGTCATCCCCATTTCCAGTTTTGAGTCTCATCGGGACTTTTCTGCCCAGGCCAGCTTCAAATCATGATCCTCAGATCTCAGCCTTCTGAGTAACTAGGATTGCAGGTGTGACACACTCGCTCCTGTCTGGAATTTTGATAGAGTACAATTCTAAAATAAGCTTAATTGCAAGGGTGAACATTTGAAACAACTTTTCAGTCTTTGAGAGCTCCTAGGGGATGATGTATCTTCCACCTATTATGAAAAATTCTGACTTTTCAAACATTTATTCCTCATATATAAACCTTATACTTTATGCTAGCCAGAGGGTATTTGTATGACAATCCCCAGTAAACACCCCAAGTTCTGAGTCCCTAATAAGATGGGAAGAAACGTGGCACACATATTGCTATATTTGTGTTTCTGGGGGAAGAGAGTATCTAGTGTATCTTGTGTGTTCAGAGAGAGAGAGAGAGAAAAGAGAGAGAGAGAGAGAGAGAGCGAGGGAGAGAAATATAGAGAAAGAGAGAGCACATAAAGGAAGGCTGAACATATGACTTTTTTCACATTCTTTTTTATAAGGTCATCAGGTGATTCTTTTTTTTTTGTATTTTTTATTGTAAAGATGCTGTACAGAGGGGTTACAGTTACACGAGCAAGATAATGAGTACATTTCCTATTGAGCATTGTTGCCTCCTCCTTTGTTTTCCCCATACCATCCCTCCCCTCCTACCTCCACAACTACTGCCACCTCCCCAGGTTGTAAAGTTCATTTCAACATGGTGTTTTGTACATCTCATTGTTACTATGGGTCAACCTGTATCCTTATTTAAGCATTTTGTTTTTTTCCTTCCCCTTTCCAAAATTAGAGAAGTGTATATACAAGATGCAGGGCCCTGACATCAAATACAGTGAAAATAGGGGTTATATCATGGGGGGGGGGGAGGAATATACAAAGCAACAATAAAATCACATGGGTCATTATAAATATGTTAGAAACAATAGCAAGAAAGAAAAAAGATATATATGTCCCTATCTTGGGGTTCATTTCGCTTAACATCATCTTTTATGGTCACATGTACACAGCTTTTGACCTTTTCTGGTTGTCCTACACATGTACTAGTTATTGCAAATAAGGGAAACCATGGGACCTATGTTTCTTTGGGCCTGGCTTACTTCACTTAATATAATCTCTTCCAAGCCTTTCCATTTCCTAACAAATGGGGCAATGTCATTCTTTCTGATGGGGGCATAGAATTCCATTGTGTATATATACCACATTTTCTTGATCTATTCATCTACTGAGGGGCATCTGGGTTGGTTCCATATCTTAGCTATGGTAAATAATGTTGTGATAAACATAGTTGTGCTGATAGCCTTAGTATGGCCTTGTTTCTGATCGGTTGGGTAAATGCCCAAAAGTGGGATTGCTGGGTCATAGACTCTCTGTGGAGTCTTTTGTGGAACCTCCATACTGCTTTCCAAAGTGGTAGAACAAGTTTACACTCCCACCAACAAAGCAGTAGGGTTCCTTTCTGGCCACATCCCCTCCAGCATCTGTTGTTATTAGAGTTCTTGATTATAGCCATTCGAACTGGGGTGAGGTGGAATCTCAATGCTGTTTTGATTTGCATTTCTTTTTTTTTCTGGGGGGGGGGGTGTCAGTCGTGGGGCCTGAACTCTGGGCCTGGGCGCTGTCCCTGAGCTCTTCAGCTCAAGGCTAGCGCTCTACCACTTGAGCCACAGCGCCACTTCCGGCTTTTTTCGTTTTTGCTTATGTGGTGCTGAGGAATCAAACCCAGGGCTTCATGCATGTAAGGCAAGCGCTCTACCACTGAGCCACCTTCCCAGCTGATTTGCATTTCTTTTATGGCTAGAGAGGTTGAGCATTTCTTCATGTGTGTATTGGCCATCCTTCTTTCCTCTTCAGAGAAGTTTCTCTTTAAGTCTTTAGCCTATTTATTTATTGGGCAGTTGTTTCTTTGGGGATTTGTTGTTGGGGTATTTAATTTTTTGAGTTCCAAGTATATTTTAGATATGAGATCCTTGTCCATTGTTTGGCTAGTGAAGATCTTCTCCCAATCTGTGGGCTTTCTATTGATCTTGCTAGCTATGTCCTTTGCTATGCAGAAGGTCTGCAGCTTCATGCAATCCCATTTGTCCAACCTTTCTTTGATTTATTGTGTTTCTGGGTCTCTATTAAGAAAATTTCAGCCTGTGCCAAGGAGACCTAGGGTTTCTCCTATTCCTTTCTGTAATGTTTTCAGGGTGTCTGCTTTGACTCTGAGGTCTTTGATCCATTTGGAGTTGATTCTAATGCAGGGTGATATGTAAGGATCTAGCTTTATTTTCCTACAGGTGAATAACCACTCTTGCCAGCACGTTCTTAATAGGTCTGATAAAACTGATCACATTTGTAGGTTTTAATTCATTGTTCTAGTTTTTATTTGCAAAATTAAAAAATGTTTCTTGCTCTCTGGGGATTACTTGTATCTTGCATTTCTTCCTTCTTCTTGACAGCTATGCATTCATCCATTCTTTCAGTTTTGTCTTTTGTACACTTTTAGTTCCTGCACAGAAATCAGCACTTTCTGGAAAAAAGTTCAGAATGCTTATGTGCTATTCTTCAACAAAATAAGAAGTTTAGTATGCATTTATTCTTTGTACACTGGTCCTTCCTTCTCTCCTAGCTGCTATGTGATATGTTGAATTTTATTTCAAAATTGCTGATTT
The DNA here is from genome assembly GCF_019054845.1 of Dipodomys spectabilis. NCBI lineage: Eukaryota > Metazoa > Chordata > Mammalia > Rodentia > Heteromyidae > Dipodomys > Dipodomys spectabilis. The sequence goes on along the minus strand of NW_024870874.1, from coordinate 291,846 downwards.
AACACACCTATACACATACACTTTAGCAGTATTCTTTTTTATTTTTATTTATTTATTTTTAGTTGAGATTAGGTGATTACATAAATTTCCCATATTTCACAGTATTGCGGAATAATGATACTTAAAGTCACAAACACATTTTAACCTTCCTTTTTTATTTTTTAAATTATCTCTATATAGTTGTACAAAGGAGGTGGCATATAATAAAGCAGTTTATGAACAGATTGCATCTTGATCAGTGTCACCCCTTCAACATTCTTACCTCCCCTACCCTTTTCCCTTCTTTTCTTAGTTTTGTGGTATATACAATGAATTCTTGCCTCCATTTTCTGTTTCCCCCACCGTTTTTCTAAAAGATTATATTATCTCCATAGAGTCTTCTATACTTCAGCCAATTGATTTGTTACCACACCGTCCAGTGTGTTTACTTACAGATTTATAGGTACATTCTAGCTACTGCAAATGAGGGAAACCATGGAATCTTTGTTCCTCTGTGTCTGAGCATATTTCACTTAATATAACTTTTTCAAAGACTTTCTATTTCCTTAAGAATGGCACAATAGCATTCTTTCTAATAGATGAGTAAAATTCCCATGTATACACACAGATTTATAGGTACATTCTAGCTACTGCAAATGAGGGAAACCATGGAATCTTTGTTCCTCTGTGTCTGAGCATATTTCACTTAATATAACTTTTTCAAAGACTTTCTATTTCCTTAAGAATGGCACAATAGCATTCTTTCTAATAGATGAGTAAAATTCCCATGTATATACACTTACTTATGTATGTATATATATGTGTGTGTGTGTGTGTGTGTGTGTATACATGGCTATGGTGAATAATGTTCCAATGAACAGGGTTGTGCTGATGGCTTTACTGTAACCTTGTTTGTGTTCCATTGGATGAATGCCCAGGAGTGGAATTGTTGGATCATAGAGTGTTTAGTTTTGTTTAGTTTAGTATGTTTAGTTTTGTTGAGGAAATTCCATATTGCTTTCCAGAGTGGTTGAGCAAGCTTACATTCCCACTAATAGTGTATTAGATTCCCTCCCTTTTGGCCAAGTACTCTTCACTACCTGTTGTTTGTTTTAGCAGTATTCTGAAAATGATTTTTTAAACTGTTCTTAAAATGTTTTCTTTGTTCATTGTTTCTAGTTAATTATGTCTTCCTAGATTTTGCTTTCTTGTAGTAGCAATTCCTCTAGTAATTCCTTCAAAGAAGGTGGGTATAAATTTTCTGTTTGCAAACGGCTTTAATTTGTGGAAGAAACTGAGTAGCTGAATTATTCCACAGACCCTAACAAGACTTGGGCCTCCACTTTACTAAATCCAACTTGAATTTTAGAAACACTCCTGAAATCTTTCAAATTGAGTGTCATTTCTCTTGACCAATATAAAACAAAACAAAAAAACAAAAGAAAGAGAAAATGAAGCAATCTTTTGGATGGTTTATAATAGAGTAAAATATTTTAGAAAGGGTACTGAATAAAGGAAATGTGTCACCAAGGAAAGTAATGGTGAATAGTTTATGAGTGCAAATCAAAGCTGCAGCCCTCAACTGCTCTCTATTCAGACTGTTATTATGTTCCTGGGCCTGGAGGGTAAACAAGTAAGTGGGAGGTCTCAGTACTGAGTTTCTCCAGGCAACACTGTGGGATTGTGCTGTGGAGATTTACAGAATCTCAGAATCAGGAAGAAGACACTAACTCATGCAGCCAGCAGCAACACAAAGCGCTGCAGAATTTGTGGTATAGCTTTAGATTTATGAGGAAAATACTTAAAAGCTGCGCCCAACTGCTGTTATTTAGTGTGCAGGCAAAATTTGAATGGCTAAATATTGGACTTGTTTTCGCAGAGTCATTTGCCAACAGATAGCATTTTCTGTTCCTCTCTCTGTGTGTGTGTGTGTGTGTGTGTGTGTGAGAGAGAGAGAGAGAGAGAGAGAGAAAGAGAGAGAGAGAGAGAGAGAAAGAGAGAGAGAGAGAGGCTGTATTCAGTTTCACACATCTTCAGGCTTCACATGTATCATTTCACTCAGCACTAGCTTAAGTTCTCTATAATGGGTACTATTGTAGTGCCAATGCTGCTGCTGAGGAAAATAAATAAAGATAAAAGGAATTTTTAATCATCAAAAATCATTAAGCCATGGAACCAGAATTAAATAATTTGACTCTGAAACACTTACTCTTATTCATTATATTGCTCTTCTAGTCACAATAGGGATACAGAAATATATATTATATATATATATATATATCACTGAAATATTGATTTGTATCTGACAATATACCATATCTGTTGTTCCATATAATTAAGTATACAATAATATAATTTTAAGTGACTACCATACTTTCTTGTTTAAGCAACTTCATAGGTAGATATTATGTTATTCTGCTATTTCCTCAATAATTCCTTCACCATCCTGATTCCTCTCATAATCTCTGATCCTAACACTTCCATAAGGTTTATTTTGTATATTACCATGATTATGGTAATAATAATGTTAATACTTCTTCACTAAGTGGCTAAATATATGTACAGCTTTAGCTATTTTGATTGATTTTTGTAATTACTTCAGGCAGTTAGAATATTACAAGTGAAGCTCTAGATGATTTGCATTTTCTTCACTATATACTTTATAATATTCAAATGTATTATGTAATAAAGAAAATCAAGTTAGAGGTTTTCTTATTAAAAGCAAATCATTTCAGTAAAGACACAGAAGTTTAAATATGCCATGACTCTCCTCTCCTATAAATAGTTTCATTGATGAACAGAAGTCACTAGTACAGACTAAATTTATAAACTTTTATTTTACTGAATGGTGCTGTTCTTGCACTGTTTTACCACCTGTCACTATTTCACACATGGAACAATCTGAATTACAAGGATACTTATCCATCCTTCTCCCTGGATTAATATATGCACTCCTGTCTCTTAGTTTCCTGTGTTTATTCATCAGGCATCTGCTCAACAGAGCCAGAGTTGTTAGCAATTCACAGGTACTTGTTAGTGGGGCTCATGTGCAATGATACTGGGGTTTAAATATAGCTGAAGTGGTAGTGTGCTGAAGTGAAGGTCTACTCAATAAGGAAATAACCAGTGGAATTCATCTGCAAAATAGGACAGATGTTTATCTGTAACCAGAAATCATGGGCATACTTAACTAGAGTTAGCCTTCACTTTTTTCAGTTTCCAAAAAGCATTTATTTTTTCCCACAAATCATCTTATGCAAATGACTTAACACAAAAAAGTGTATGGGGGGGCTCATAGTTATGTATGTGATCATGTATGTAGATGTATTTGTGTATATGAATGAGAGCGAGAGAGAAACTGCGTTTTAACCAAAGCACATTTCATATGTTTATACAGTCCATATCTAGTAAGAGAGAGGCTACTGATTTGACATACATATTAATGAAAGAGTACAACAAAAATGCTGAAGATATTTTTTGTTTTATTTAAAATGGGAGCTATCACAACACATCATACAATGAATGAATACATTAGAATCACATTAAAACCTTTAAGAACATCTCTATACAGTCACAGAACATGATGCATGCTGCAAGGATACAAATACAAATTGATAGCAGACTCAGTATATTTTCACGAGGAAAGCAATCAGTGGGAGAACAGGAACAGGCAGGAGTGCCTCCCTTTCAGCAGTAACTCATGCTTCAGAGCAGCCGTTTCTTTCTCTGGAGACTGACTGTCACTAGCAAGTGTTTACAACTGGATTGGATACTGTGCTTTGTTGAGAAATTACCATTGATATCTAACTTTGAGAGAATTATCATTACAACACCAGTTTACAACACACATTGACACAATAAGAAAAATAAACACTTTCTGAGTCTTTAACTCATAACAACAACTGTTACTAAATAAATAATTATTCATCATAGTGCATGTTTTATTTTACCTTTCATTATCCATTGACACAAATGAAGCTTAATAAATACATTTTACATAGTTTATTTACGTCTTCTTTCATAATTCGGCATTACACTCCTTTCATAGGCCACTGAAAACAGGAGGAGAAGATGTTTTAAGAGGATTCACTGAAGGAGTCAAATTTATGGACACATCGGTTAATTTGTGGTAAGGATCTACTCCCCATTCAAAAAGTATTTCTAGGAATTTGATTTGTACATCTTGCAATCCTGCCTCATTCTCTATTCTGATTAGAAGATTTGACCATAAATCCTTTGAATTCTTTGTCAATCTATTTTATACAATGTATTTCCAGGATATAGTGCAATGTTGATTTTCAGCAGCTTTCTCTCTTTCTTTTTTCTTTCCTTCCTTCCTTCCTTCCTTCCTTTCTTCCTTCCTTCCTTCCTTCCTTTCCTTCCTTCCTTCCTTCCTTCCTTCCTTCCTTCCTTCCTTCCTTCCTTCCTTCCTTCCTTCCTTCCTTCCTTCTTTCTTTCTTTCTTTCTTTCCTTCCTTCCTTCCTCCCTTCCTTCTCTTCCTCCCTCCCTCTCCCTCTCCCTCTCCCTCTCTCTCTCTCTCTCTCTCCCTCCCCCCCCTCTCTCTCTCTCTTCTTTCTTTCTTTTTCCTTTTTTTTGGTCAGTAGTAGGACCTGAACTCTGGGCCTGAGCACTGTCCCTCAGCTCTTTAGCTCAAGGCTAGCACTCTACCACTTGAGCCACAGCACAATTTCCGGCTTTTTCTGCTTATGTGGTGCTGAGGATTTTCAGCAGCTTTTTCAAGCAGATACAGTACATTATAGAAAGAATCAGGCTGAAAGTAACCAATGTTAATAGGGTAAATGTGAAACATGGAATTTTCATGATAAGATATGGGTTAAAAAATGAAGAGGCCACAGGTCAAATCTAGCCTACCATTTCTTCTTATAAGGAAAGCTTTATTGGAACCCAGACACCTTTGATTTATTTATGTGTTATGTATCATTGCTTTGGCTATAAAATGGCAGACTTGAATAGTAGCTACAGAGATCCCATGGCACATAAAGCCTAAAATATTTATGACTTATTCCTTTCAGAAATGTTTATCTCTGTTTGAGGTATGTGAGGGTAGGTATATTTCAATGATAGATTATCCTTAAGATGAAAAACAACTTCATTTTCTGTATGAAAATGTAAGTCCACAAAATACAGGTCAGTTTAATTTACCTCCTAGCACCCTGACAAGATTAATTACACATCAAAAGGTATATAACACATCAGTTAGTCAGTAATTTATATACTTTGACTCTCTAGATAAAATTGTTAAACTACATTAGTATATTAATCATGTATAATTTCATGGGATCTGTAATTATAAAAGTTAAGGATCAGTCATATAATCAGAGATATTTTTCATCATCTTAGCTCATACTTTATGTTTCAATTTGCATTATACTGAATCTAATGTGCATTTAGAAAACTGGTGGTCCCTGTACAAAATACTGAATTTAAATAAAAAATGAAAAAACACAAAACAGAAAAATGGGTTACTAAGAATCAGGAACTCATCTAAATAGTCTTCTCAGTGAGAAGAGTTTATTGAGAGCACAGATGGGTAAAAGGCTCAGAGTTATCACATTCCCCCTTCTAAGACTGAACTATAAAGTTCACCAATCACTGATATGAGGTGAACAATAAGCTAAGTGTTTTGCATCAATTATGCATGCAAATCAGAGACAGAACAAGTTGAGCTCCAAATTGACCATTTTTGATGGACAGTGAAGTTCATTTCTCATCCTCTCTTATTAGAAGAATAATTAGCACAAGCCAGTTCCTTATAAGCTTTAGGTAAGACAACTTTGTTCCACTCAGAAATGAGATGAATGCTAATTGAAGTACCTAAAGAAAGAGTAACCATTTAGCTGGGACATAATGTCCTCTTCTTCCAAGAGTAGTGCTCTTAATTAGTCCTTGAGCTCTCTGAAACTACATGCCAACTCCTCTGTGTGTCTGAATTGTTGAGGAGTTGCACATTTATCAGATTATTATAAGGAGCTGTAGCTATGCAAAAAGATAATGCTAATCCTGTATCAACAGTATATGTAAAAATCCCCAGTTGATTATATATTATATCTTTCCTATTTTTCCTATATTTTCATAATAAAAATGGAAGAATAAAGTCTTAGTTAAAAATTGATCCCAATTCATTATAGTGCATCCTATTTTTATTATCTATAATTATAGTATTACATATTGTACATCCAATCTGTTCTAACTTGCACAGTACCCATATTGTTTGTGAAGTTAAATATGCTCTGAAAATCAGTTTTGAAGATGGATTATTAATGACCTATACCATTATTAAGAGATCCACAGGTATGTAAGAGACAAACCAATACCACTGTGGTTTAAATTTGTATCCCATGTCCAAAAGATGGAACAAAATATATATTAATAAAACAATTGCAAGATGTTCATTGGATACACTTAACAACATCTTTAAAATCTAAAAGTTGAGGAGGCCCACCGTTTTTGCTGAGTAAGTACAAAGGTAGTACCAAAAATTTCAAAGTAAAGAAATAGTATAAATACTAGTATGATTATTTTGTGTGAATGCAAATACTCAAGAATAAAATCAGCACAGCATACAGATATTGTAGGAATAAAAATATTATAAATAAGTAAGAGAATTGCTGATGACTTTCTAGCTAGTTAAATGAGTACTATTTTAATGTAATATGATAAAACAAAGAGAATTTAAATTGCCATTTCAAGGAATTTAGACTAAGATCTCCAAGGTTTGGATGTACTTAAAATTTTGAATTCCATAAAAAACATTATTGAGTTATTTAGCCTTGAAAATAATGTGATGAATAAGAGTTTTTTTTTTTTTAAAGAGTCTATATATATGTCATAGGAGAATCACATAGAAGATATAAACTAAGGAGAAGAAAAAAAATACAACCTTTAGATTAAGTGAAATGATTGCTCAGATTTAAAAATGTATCATGAGAATTTCCTAGGTTTTGCAGCTGGAGCTAGCTGCACTCAAGGATGACGTGAACATGCTCCTGTATGAAGGGATTGGAAGTGACCATACTACTCTCATCCTCACCAACATCCATCAGGACATTTAAATTTTGACTTCTGTAACTTCTTAAAGGGCAAAATATTTGTATAAGAATTTTGTGTGCTTTGTTTATTTTTTTGCATTGGAATATTACCAAATCTAATGTCTTATAAAATTCTCACATTTCCCTTTGATCCTTTCATCTCTCCCTGCATCCTTCCCTCCCCCCCTTATTTCAGTAAGGTTGAATATTAATTATGGAACAGAACTGTAAGGAGAGGACTAGATCTGACCAAAGATTAAAGGTGGGTATGACTACATGGGGTAGACACTGGTAAAGCTGGTGATTTGAAGGAAATAGATTGACATTAACCAGCTGTGAATCCAGTTTTGGCTAGATTGCTTCCATTAAATGTGCTTGCCAAAAGTACTGATTTAAATATATTGTTCCTGTACAATACTTTCAAAACTATACTTGACAAAAATAACAGAAGTAGCTTCGCGATACTATTTTTAGTCATGATTTTATACATACCAGAATTTAAAGCTCTTTTGCCCATTAGTCCAACAAAGGAATCTGTTTTATGCCCTGAAAAAATACATTTAGGGGTATTTTAATATGTATGTCTTTGAGGAAATAAATGGTTATGACTAGTACAAAATAAAGCAAGCTTCTGAATATATGCCTATATAATAAATATATATCTATTTTGAATTTTGACAAGCCCAACGAAATGAAGATTCCTTATAAGTCTTACACGTTGCACTAAAACAATAGCTTGAAATTAATTTTGTCAGTTCTATATTTAAATGCTAGCACTCTCTTTTATCCTTTTTATATTTTTATCTATTACCTTAAATTTTGACCATTGTTGGTTCTTGAGGTCACTTTGATTTGAGGAGAGTCAATTTACATTTGGGTGAGAATAATACCCAAGCTATTTCATGATGTGACTGAATATATTATATTTCTTAGCAAGTGACCATTATTAGTTAAATCAGATATCTATCCTTGATGACTGCCATATTCCAAAAGGCCACTATTTTATTAGAAGTTTTTAAAATACTTTTTAAAGGAAAATATATTAATTTTGACATTTGTAGGGTAAATTTGCTTTTATTATATTGAATTTCACTATGTATAATTTGCTTGAATAACCAAATCCTTAGGAAGACAATATGAATAACAATTGTTTATTCTCAAAGATGAACTCTTTATAAAAAGGTTATAATGTTAAGGCTACTGAGAGGATTCCTCTCGGTGTTTTGCTTTATTAGTTGAGAGCAGAGCTTCTCCTGTATTGATTAATGCCTACCCAACATCTCAGTGAATGGAATCCAAGACAGGGCATGTAACTAGACCCTGTGATTAAAATGGACTCTGGGGACTCCCTATGGACTGGAGTCATTAACAAGGAAAGGAGAACTTAATGATCTTCCAAAGCCATAATTCTGCCCTAAGACAGTGATTTACAGAGTGAGGTTTCCCATTGAAATATGGGATTAGAGCTGCATTTCTATCCATGTTTACTTCAGTTGTGGATTCCCTATTCAGATAATTCACCCATTCTAATTCACCCATTCTACTTAATTGGATTCTGGATGTTACCCTCCACATGAGGTTACTGTGGGGGTCATGTCACTGAGTTAAAATGTGTCTATAAATTTTGGGGTTCCTGCAGTGTAAGTGCACATGGAGGGTAGAGATGGGAGATGGATGCATGTGATGGACTTCTAACCTTAGTACTAAAATCTGAAACTAGCAGTTTACAGGTGCTAAAGGACTTTCATTTTTGTTTTCTCAATGTACTGCATCTTTTTGGTAAGTATAATATGCCTAAACAACAGATGTTATAATACTACTCATTTATTTAATCATATTGTGGGTGAGTTACTTTCTTATATTGTTTTAGCTAAATACATTAGGCCCTTAGTGATGTCTGAAAATAAGATAATACAGTAGAATTTAATATAATTAGCATTAGCATTTGATAAGTGTCAAAACAATTCTGAACTTACTTTTGTGAGAGATCTGGCCATGTCCTAGAAGAAAGTAAAAAATGTTTATTAAGAAAACTTTTTGAAGAAGTTACTTTGTATCTTTAATAAAGAATTGTAAAATAAACTGATCTTCAAAATATGGGATGCTTTATATATGTGTATATATATGATGAATAGCAGAACTATAAATAATAACTAATTACTAATAAAAGCCTAATATTTAAACAAACAAAAAGAATGTTTATTAAATGCTTCTTATGGACCACAGATTCAAATCTAGAGCTGTGGGATGCTTGAGGCCTTGTTATTAAGTGTAAGGCTCTCTCATCTTCTGTCTTTGAGGTTTGCACCCCATTTCAGCTCACATACACACATGCTCACACATACACACACATTGAGAGAGAGACAGAGATGCTATTTCATAAACAGGCCTTAAACAGCTTGAGTTCAGCACAATATTTGCTTCACTTTCTTACGTGTGCATTCACAAGAGTAAAATAGTTATAGGAATGTTTACCATAAAGAGCTTTTAACAGGGCCACTTGTTTTTCAATTGAGGAATCTGACAAGAGATGAATTGATATTAACTATTCATACATTCCAGAGATGGTGCAATGAACTCAAGGAAAGAAAATATTTCTATCATGCAGCAAGGAGCAGCACATTCGAGCCGAGCCCCAGAGAACGCCCCAAGTCAGTTTCCACATGCCCTAGGACCACTTAGAGCACACTCCCAGAAGCTCCTGTCTTCTCCCTCTTTGTGATTTGGATTTTTAGTCTGGGAAGTGCTTAACTAAGGATCATTCTTCCTTTCTTGCTTTAATACTGTGACGCAGGAGAAATGAATCTCTCCCTGCATCACTAGGTAGTGTGTGTGTCATGGAGTTACAGGCCAGCCCTGCCCTGGGAATCACAACTCCCTTAGGGTGGAAATCTCTTCTCAAAGACTGGGAGACACTTGAGCGCTCAGAAACCAGCCAGCAGAAGGGGCCCGTTGCCCCTGAGATCTAGATAAGGACTGTGGCTCATCTCACCAGCATCCCGTTTGCCCATTAATCCGAAGAACTGCTGAGGCTTGGGCCTCCGGGCGATTCTCTGCAGAAGATGCTCAAAGGGTTCTGGTAGCTCCTCCTGGGGGGGAAACAGGGCACAGAGAAATCCATTGTGAGGCGCACAGTGACCCGCATCATTCATTCCCACGGTGCCCTCCAGTGGCTCGCGAGCTGAGGTCGCTTCCCAGCTGCTCTCAGTCTTGGCTTAGAGTGGTCAGAAGGGGCTGTCACAGAGGCCTCTCCGTCTCCACCCACCCCAGGCCCGCTGCCTCTTCCAGGAAGCCAGCCTCGCCTAGGTGGGAGCAACGCAGCAGTGTCTTGCAACCCTGAGTGCTTTCTGCTGGTCCTCGCATCTTGGACACCCTCACCCACCGAGTGCGCTGCCATCGGACTTGTTTTGTCTCTGAGATGAACTTGGGGAGCCCCTCACTGGCCCACATGCCCACAGGTGCCTGCACGTTGGAATTGGGGTGAAGGTGCACATATTTTACAACTGACCCGCTGTAGGCAATTTTCACTTAAGGTGCGCTCACATTCAATGTGAAGTCAGGAAATTAGCGTCTCAACCCCCTTCCCGCCCTTCCTGCCCCCCTCCCCGCACCTCCCCAGCTCTCTTGTTCTAACCCAGCATTTCTAAACGCTCTGGCAATGCACCTGGAGGAAGCCCCTGAAATCTCCCTTACCAGGAGATGACCCCTTGTGGGGTTTCCAACCCTGTGAGGGCACGGGTTCATCTGGAACATGCTGCCCCTCACTCATTCAGGGGGTTCCTGGACCCCATAAGCAACCCCTCAGAAGGGAACTTATTTTCTGCGCCCCCAATCCCCTGCGGGACCCGGGGGATGGCGCCCCATTTCCAGCCCACCGCGCGCCTCCAATGCGTCTTTTGGCCATTTCAGTTCCCGCCAGTCTAGCCCGGGTCGCATGGAAGGGGAAGAGAACAGTTTGGGGAGCACGGGAAGAACAGCTCACAGGTCGGATCATAACGGACCGGACAGGGTCTCACCTTGATCTGGTTACTGTCCGACCAGTCAGACCAATAATTTAGATCATCATTGGCACCCATTTCTTCTGCCAATAGCTGAGTGGAGACGAGAAAAAACACGGCCAAAGCCACGAGGATTTTCATGTTGGATTTCTGGAGAGAGTCGGGAGGAAGACCAGAGGAGAGAGGGAAATTACACACCACACACACACACACACACACACACACACACACACACACACACACACACACACACACACACATCTAGGGTGGCCATGCAAGAGTTTAGGGGAGCCCCAGAACGAAATTCGGTTCTGATTGTGCCAAGATAAAATCCATCGGAGCTAAACATCCCGCCTGTACCCCAACATTCTCAAATTCTTTTCTCCTTGAGTTTCAGCACCCCAGACCCCCACACCTAGTGACCTCCCCCAGCCCGGGAGACTGCAGGCGGGAGACAAAGGGAGGCAAACCGGTTTCTCTAAGGGGGCTCCAGTTGCACCCGTGCGTGCGCCGCCAGCTGCAGCCCGGGACCGGTGCTCCGGGCTGGGAGGGCCGGGAAGCCCGGGCGGGCGCAGCGGGGCGCGGTACTTACTGCGGCCCACCGGCCCTCGGGGGTGGGAGGGGGTCCGGGGCTCGGTGGGTCCGGTCGCGGTCGGGCGGCTCCGCGCGCGGTGGCTGCGGGCAGGGAGGAACGGCTCCGCGCTCTTTTGCCTGCTCCGGGGCTTCGCGGTATTTATCTCAGGCGTGACGAGCCCGGGGCACCCACGTGACACTCTCCCCACGCGACTTTCTGCTCAATATTTAATTAGCCGCCTCCTCTCCTTTCGCCTGCGTGATCGAGAGTTTCCGAGCTGGTAACCCGTCGGTGTCCGGAACATCTGGACCGGGTCGGGTGCAACGTGACGCAATTTGATCAACTCCAGGTCTGGCCCTCGCTCCCACGCGGCCGGTCCCCTCCCCCGGGGCATCGGACGCGCCTCCCTCTCCGGCCGGACCCTCTTCCGAGACACCTGCGGTGACTCACCCCACGCCAGCCCGTGACTCACCGCTCCGACTTCGGGCAACTTTTTCTGTCTCTCGGAGACGCGGGGCCAAGTTGCACTTCGGAGAACCGCTGAATAACTCGGTGCAGAAAGACCGAGAGCGGTTCACTTTGGTTGGAACGGGAGAATGGTCCCTCCTCGCTCCCTCTTGCACACTCAGGTGTTTCCTCTCCTCCATCAGCCAGAACACTGCCATTAACCCAGCATTTACAAGGGGGGGATTGCAAAGAATGGAGGATTCATTTTGCATCTGCGAGAAAGAGACTCGAACCGTGGCGCAGCCTTAGTCTTACATCAGTGACACGTCTTTTCTTCCCTAATGTCCATCCTTGCTCATCAGGAGCGCGGGATGGAAGGGGAGGTGGAGGTTTCTCCCCTACCCGTTCTTCCAGAAGATGGCAAAACCAGCTGGCAACACGGGCATTCCTAAAGGACTCTGCTCAACAGTTACAGAGTTCTCCATAGAAAAAGTGAGCAGAGCAAAGAGACTAACTGGGTGGTTGATGATATAATTAGATAAGTAATATCTGTCTGTCGCCCACAAACTTGTCCTTCTTCTCAAATTAAGCTAAATGATATGGCATCTGCATTGTAGGTGGAATTGTTTACTCTTAGTATCGTATCTTTTTTCTTTTATTAGTTATGCCTTTACTATAATGTGTAAGGGAAATAAAAGTTTGCAACTGAAACCATTAATAGCTGGGTGCTGGTGGTTTAGGCCTGTAATCCTAGCAACTCAGGAGGCTGACATTGAGGACTGAAGTTTGAAGCTAGCTTGGGATTTTAATCTCCAATTAACACTCCACCCACCCACAAGCAGAAAGTGGAGATGTGGCTCAAGTGGTCAAACACCAGCTTTGGGCAGAAGTCAGGCAGACCAAGTTATATTCTGCGTATGACTATGGCTTTCCTAAATAAGGATACAGGATGACCCATTGTAACAATGAGATGTACAAGACAGTTGAAAATGAACTTTACAACTTTGTGACAGAAAGTGGGTGGGAGAGGGAAGGGAGGAGTTGGGAGGTGGAAAGGAAAGGGATGATAGCGGAAATATAAAGGAGGATGTAACAATGCTCAATAGGAACTGGACTCATTACCTTGCTCATATAACTGTAACCCTTCTGTAAGTATCTTTACAATAAAAATATATTAAAAATAATAATAATTTTAAAAAGTCAGGCAGAGTTCCAGCCTCAGTAGGGACACACACACACACAGACACACACACACACACACACACACACACACACACACACACACACACACCATACCACACCAATAACATTTCCTCATTTCTTCATTGACCATGACTTTTTTTCCTCCTTCTCCTCATTCTCGTCCTTGTTGTCCTCCTCCTCCTCCTGCTGCTGTTATTTTCTTTCTTCTTTCTTCTTCTGTTGCCAATTCTTAAACTTGAATCAGGGCCTAGGAGTTGTTCCTCAGCTTTTTGCTCAAGGCTAGAGTTCTACCACATAAGTCACAGCTCTATTTCCAGATGGTTGGTGTGTAACTGGAGATAAGAATCCAGGAACTTTCCTGAAACTTCAAACCACAATCCTCAGATCTCAGCCTCCTGAGTAGCTAAGATTATAGGCTTGAGTCGCAGACACCTGACTGACTTTGATCATGTATTTCATTGTTCAGACTTAACCCCACAATGTGAACATTTTATTTTTCTCTTCAGACTTTTATTATGGGAAATCATAACCACGTACTTATAAAAGTAGAATCATGTACTTATAAACACAAAGATACCTACATGGGAGCTATGATACCATTGTTAGAAAAAGTGCGTGAGTTTTCTCCCATCTCACTTCCCTTTCGCCTCCACTTTGAAGTTCTGAGACTACTTTAACATTATTCTGGTTGTAACATTCAGATTGAGTTTTGCTGCCTTACTTTATTAATTGTCTACTTTTCATTTATGTTTAAATGTTCATTGTTCACGGCCAGATTTTAAAACTTGTGTTGCTATTCTTAAGTAGATTTTTAATCATCTCTTATTTGACTGTTTATCATCTGTCAAGAAAATTTTCCTTCTCTGAGAAAAAAATCATACATATTGTATTTTCTGATGCCTTTCATTCTAGTGAATATCTGCCAGTGCCTTGTATGTGTAATTGCTATCTTAATTAATTGCAATGTTTTCAGATTAAAGTTTGCTAAATTTCATGGTCATTCTTTCATTGTCTTGTAGGGATGAGTGTTCTGGGGAATTTTCCCTATGTCTTCTATGTGATTTAGGTTTTTGCTTGAGTATCTGGAGATTTCTTCTTTATACTTGACAATCAATGATTGAATTGTTGTTTAGTAAGATCCTCCTCCTTCTTCCTTTCTCCTCCTTTCCCTTTCCTCTTCTCCTCCCCTTTCTCCCTCCTCCCCACCTCTTCTTCTCACTTCTCCCCTTTCTCCTACTCTTTCTCCCCTCTCCTCCCTCTTCCCCGCTTTCTTCTCTTTCTCTTCTTTCTTCTTCCTTCTTTTTAAAATTTATTTTTTAATTTGAATTTTTTGCCACTCCTGAGGCTTGAACTCAGGATCTGGGCACTGTTCCTGAGCTTCTTTTGTTCTACCACTTGAGCCACAGTTCCACTTCTGTCTTTTTCTGTTTATGTCATACTGAAGAGTCAGGCTTCATGCATGCTAGGCAAGCATTCTATCACAAAGCCACATTCCCAGCCCCCCTTCTTTCTTATTCATTCTTCTTCCCTCTTCTTCTTTTCTTCTTCCTTCCTCCTTGTCCACCCACTTCCTTCCTCTTCTAGTGGTACTGGGATTTGAATTCAGCTTCATACTTACTAGTTAATGACTCTACTGCTTGAACTGTGCCTCCATATCTTTTTTCTCTGGTTATTTTTGAGATCAGGTCTTACTTTTTGCTCAGGCTATCCTGGACTTACAGTTTTCACCATAGCTTTGATGACAGACCTGTGCTACCATGCTGTTTTTTTGTTTTTCTTTTTGAAACAGGACTAGCCTGAAACTTCAGTCCTACAGATCTCTACCTCTCAAGTAAGTAGAATTACAGACACGAATCACCAGTGCCTGGCTAACTTATACATTTGCTTAACTGTAGCTTGGAATTCATTGAGCAATGTCTCCCTATTCCCTGACTTTCTTCCTCTCTTCAGACTCTGATATCCACCATCTTCTTTCTTGTGTTTCTGAAAAGATAAGCAATTTTCATAGGCTTGCTCATGAGTGAGATTACCTAGTATTTTTCTTTCTGTACTTGGCACATTTCACTAAGCATCATGACTTCTAGGTCAATCAGGGATGAAAAGCCTTTTTTTCTGCCAAGATCCACTTGACCATTGATAACATTATGACCAGTCATACAAAATAGTCAATATAAGTAGATAGCCTTAGGCAGCATATGTGTGTATCTGCCATGTTCAAAATGATTGATGACTTATAAAGTCTATGGGTTGGATATTGCTTTCCCCTTCATGTTTTGCAATTTGCAGAATTTCACAGTTTTCTTGTGGATTTGCACCACATTTTAAATCTATCCATCTATTGATGGACACTTAAGTTGATTTTTAAATCTATTATGAAGAGATCTGTAGGAAACCTGAGTGCATATGTCTCTTTGGCGTGTTAATTTCATTTCTTTTGGAGATGCACATACAGTGCATACATACATATATACTTACATATGTACATTTATCTATTTTCTCAATGCTAGCACTTGTGGTTCATACGCCAGTTTTATTTTCAAGTTTTGAGGAAATTTCATACATTTCCCCATAACTTATGTTACCAGAATCTATGTGAAGGATTCTCTTTCTGTATGTTCTTATCAGCTTGCTATCTTTTGTCTTCTCAATAATAGCCATTCTTACTTGGGTGAGGTAACTTCCTATTATAGTTTTACATTTCCTGGATGACTAGGGATACTGAGCAGTTTTTCATCTGTCTGGTGGCCACTTGCAGGTCATCTTTTAAGAAAAGAAAAGTCAACTTTTCTCCCTGTTGCTTCTGCTTCCAAAAATCTCCAGAAAAATTCAGCATCTAATATAGTTGCATGGATTCTAAACCATTCTCTCCATTTTGATATTGTTTGGATGGCACTGGGCAGATCAAATGGTAGTTACCATTTGATTTTGTTCCTACAGATTTTTACTGTGTTTCAGGGCTAGTAATTTTGTATTTTTTTATTATTTGGGAGTGAGAGATGGAGGAGGCTGAGTACAGTCTGAGTAGAGTCTTATTCCCTTGTGTTTTTGAGCAGTGTCTTACTGTCTTATTACATATCATTTCCCTGGTTGACTTGACTTTGCATGTCCCGTAGGAGAGCACTCTAAGATTTAGATGTTTGTGTTTCCAGTCCCCTTAAGGAGACTCTGCTCTAGTTTTCTACATGTCATCGGTCTCTCTGCCACTTATATCTACTGTCTTCAGGAAGAGAGCACTCATCTGCCCACTTACTTTTCTTCTCTCCTTGTGTAGCACCATCAGAGGTCATCAAGATGTTGTCAGCTCACTAGTAAAGCTTCTTGGGGCTTATGGTTGAGTTAGAAGTGCAGTATGGTAGCACTGTTTATGATGGATTTTGCTGATTTGCTCTTTATTTCTTCCTTTGTTTACTATTGGTTCTTGAAGGTATTACAGTAATTAAATACTACCTTTGACTTTCTGAATGTAAGTTTCAATTTTGCTAGAAACAATAATTTTTAATTTCTTTTATACATATTTGAGATGGCCTAAAAGAGTTTCTTGCATTATCTCATGTGTTTCTAAGTTTTTAAAAAATCAGTACCAAGTTGATACATGCATTTTCCCCCCACTGTATTCATTTTTTCCCACTGCTTTGTGAAACCAGAATCCAGAACTTTAGAAATTTGTCTGGAACATGGGGGCTGTTAATATTATGTTGGAAGAATATATTGTCTACAGGGCACAGAACTTTCTCTTCTCTCTGGTACATTGCCTTGTCTTTTACCTGTTATTTACATGGAAATCTTACTTCTATAATCACCTGATTTCTTGCTTGCCATCTCATGGACATTCTCACTTGTTTTATTAGCTTTTGTTTTTATTTTCCATTGTGGTATAATGTCACGCTTGTCATCTTAATTATTTTATGCATTCAATTAGAGCAATAAATGCATGCATATTACTGAGGAACTCTTTGTATCTTGTGGAAGTGGAATTCTACACCCATTTAAACAATTATGGAGCCGGGCTCCAGTGGCTCACTCCTGTAATCCTAGCTTCTCAGGAGGCTGAGATCTGAGGATTGCAGTTCAAAGTCAGCCCAGGCAGGAAAATCTGTGAAACTCTTATGTCCAATAAGCTGCCAGAAAACTGTAAGTGGCGCTGTAGCTCAAGTGGTAGAGTACTAGGCTTGAACTGAAGAGCTGAGGGTCAGTGCTCAGGCGGAGTTCAAGTCCCATGACCAACAAAAACACAAACAAACAATTATGGGCTATTACTAGATACATAAATGTTTATAATATTCATCTTTTTGTATTAAACATTCAACAAAGCAGTTTATAAATGCAATGAATTTTGATCAGTCTCCCCTTTTACTATTCCTCCCCAACCCTCCCCACTCTACTCCCTCAGTTTTCTGAATTTTATAGGATATTCATTGAATTTTAATGCCCTTCTTTGTTTCATATAAGCTTTTCTTAAATGTGAAATTTATTACTTTTGCTCACTATTTGCAAAGGTGACTTTTTCCATTCTTTTTAAAAATTTTTAAATAGATTTTTATTGTATAGATACTGTACAGAGGGGTTACAGTTACATGAACAAGGTAATGAGTCCATTTCCTATGGAGCATTGTTACACCCTCCTTTATTTTTCCCCTACCATCCCTTTCTCCCAACCTCCTAAACTTCTTCCTCCCCTCTCTTCCCCTCTGTACCCAAAGTTGTAAAATTTGTTTTCAACATACTGCTGTGTACATCTCACTGTTACAATGGGTCACCCTGGATCCTTAGTTCAGAATTTTGTTATTTCTCTTCCCCTCCCCAGATTAAGAAAATGTATATACAAGATGCAGGGCACCAACATCAAATACGGTGACAACAGAGGTTGTACTATGGGGGAAGAGCATACCAAAAAAACACAAAAATCACATAGTACATTATAAGTACATTAAAAAGAACAGCAACAAAGGTAAAACCTCTTGTGTCCCTATCTTGGGTTCATTTTGCTTAGCATCAGGTTATATGGTCATATGTACATAGCTTTTGACCTCTTCTGCTTATCCTAGAGATATACTAGTTATTGTAGATAAGGGAAATCATGGGACCTATGTTTCTTTGAGTCTGGCTTACTTCACTTAATATATTTTTTTCCAAGTCTTTCCATTTCCTAACAAATGGGGCGGTGTCATTCTTTCTGATGGAGGCATAGAATTCCACACACACACACACACACACACACACACACACACACGCACGCACGCACGCACGCACGCACGCACACACACACACACACATCACATTTTCTTGATCCATTCATCTACTGAGGGGTATCTGGGTTGGTTCCATATCTTAGCTATAGTAAATAAGGCTGTAATAAACATAGTTGTGCTGGTAGCTTTAGTATAGCCTTGTTTGTGATAATTTGGGTAAATGCCTACAGATTGGGAGATCTTCACTAGCCATACAACGGACAAGGGTCTCATAGCTAAAATATACTTAGAACTCAAAAATTAAATCCCCTAACAATAAATCCTCAAAGAAACAACCACCCGATTAATAAGTGGACTTAAAGAGAGACTTCTCTGAAGAAGAAATAAGAATGGCCAATAGAAACATGAAGAAATGCTCAATCTCTCTAGCCATAAAAGAAATGCAAATCAAAACAAGATTGAGATTCTACCTCACCCCAGTTAGAATGGCTATAATCTAGAACTCTAATAACAACAGATGCTGGAGGGGATGTGGACAGAAGGGAACCCTACTGCATTGTTGGTGGGAGTGTAAACTTGTTCAGCCACTTTGGAAAGCAGTATGGAAGTTCCTCAAAGACTCCACACAGAGCTCCTCCCTGACTTTTTCATTCTTTAATCTCCTGTCTTTGTGCCCATGGATCTAAATTGAGTCTCTCAAGGTCAGACTGTATCAAACTGGATTGTTTTTTGTCAGTCCTGGAGTTTTGAACTCAGGGTTTCGCTCTTGCTAAGTACATGCTCTGGCACTTAAACCATGTCTCCAACTCTTATACAATAGATATTTTTGAGACAGGATATTGATTTTTGCCCAGGCCTGAGTGGACCATGCTTCTTCTGTTTTATGTTTCTTGACTTAGTTGAGCTGACAAGCATGAACTACTATGCCCAGCTTTTTTTCTATTAAGATGGAGTCTCAAAAAAACAACTTCTTCCTCCTCCTCCTCCTCTCCTCTCCCCCTCCTCCCCCTCCCCCCTCCCCCCTCCCCCCTCCTCATCCCCCTCCCCCTCCCCCTACTCCTCCTTCTCCTCCTCCTCCTCTTCCTCTTCCTTTGACTGGACTAAAACCATAACCCTCCTGGTATCAACCACAGGTGACAGGTATGCACCATTATGCCCAGCTGTTAGTTGAAGTGGAATCTCACAGACTTTTGGCCCAGACTAGCCTTGACCCACAATCATCCTGACCCCTGCCTCATGAGAAGCTAGGATTAAAGGTGTAAGTTATTGGTGCATGGCCTGGATCATGTTTTTATTTATTCTGTTTGATTAAAAAATTATTAATAAGGGAGTTATTGCTTTTGCCATTTTGATATTCATAGGCCTTCCTTACAGTGCATTTTCTGAATTACTGTGCTCTTTTGTGTTTTTCTGAAGTTTTATAGTCAAGTGTTTTAAATCCTTATTTCTTTTGTTATATTCTTTAGTCATATGCATATTCCAACCCTCTGCATATGCATCAGAGAACATATTTAATAACCCTTCTTCAATGTTTGCTATTTGCCATTTGCTATTTGCTGAGAATACAGAGATATATAACTAAGGCTATTTGTCTCAGAAGGGTTCAGAGAAATTAGAGGCAGGAAATGCAACAGAAACTGTAACAGACAGTGAGTTAGGTGGCAGTTGGGTAGAAGTCCATTCTTAGAAGCAAAAACAGCTTAAGCAGATGCCAGAAGGGTAAGGATATTCATTAGATAGAACCAAAGTGGCAAATATTGGAAGGAGGCAGAAATTGGGAGGAAAACACACAACAAGGTCAACTAAAATAAATTCTTTGTTTAGACTAAACACAAACAAATGCTATTACCTAGCCAAAATAACTTGCTCTGCGGGAAAATTAAAGCTCATAGCTGTTTTCTAAAACCTTATTAATGCCTCATCACGAGTAGTTTTGAATCAAATGATTAGGTGTTTGGAGGCTTTTGAAATATATACATATAAAGACAGCTATCTTAAAAAATGTTCAATATCTGTATTCTCTTTCCATGGGCTTCTGGATATAGTTAAGAAATATATATGATATATTCTGGCCAGGAGACTGAAGATAATCTCTTTATTCAACATGAATCTGCAAACTGTAAAGTAGCAAGCTAGACTAATGAGCATGCTGAAAGAATCCTCCTAATCAGATATCAGTTTGGCTAAACTGGATCCATAAAGGTCAAAAATTCAATTAAAATTAGACACAGCTGACCCAATTGTCTTTGCAAAAGGGCAAGTTCATAATAGGTCATAGAAATTAAAAATTGGTAAATAAATCATTTTGAGCTAGTTTAATAATGGGAAGGGTCACATTTAGATGCAGTGGGTACCATAAAGCAGATAAGCATGTTTTTCAGAGCCAAACAGAGGAACATCCATTGTGGATGTGGTAAGAGATGAGCTGTCTTTCTGTGGGCATCAGTTGAGTAGTTCAGCTGACAAATGATTTTAACATTTGCTAGTGGAAGTACGAGCTACACCACAGCCTTTCCTTCACAAATATCCCTGTCATTTTGTATCTCCTTACCAATGAGGGCCCACAGCTACCTTGATGATCCTGCTTCCATTAATATCTCTACCAAATGGGCTTTGCACTTCAGCTATTTGGATTCAGCCTATGCCACTGGCTTTCCCCTAATGCATAGACTATAAAGCTCAGGATATTTAATGTGCTGGGTGTTTGGGGTGGGGGACTATTTTCTGATTTTTATTTCTGCTCTAAATCAATTTGTGAAACTCATTGTCTGTACCTCATTTGTCTTAATTTCTTTTCTTCTTCTTCCTCTTTTTTTTTTTTTTAAAAAAGATCAAACACTAGAGATTTAGATAAAATGTTTTCAACTTTGATTATTTAAGACATAAGACAGTAGGTATTTTGATGTAACAAATAACTTTTGAGGAGTATAGATATATTTTTCTATCAAATAAGTATGGCCCCAATCTGGCTCATTACCTATTTCTCTCAATAAAGTTTTATTCTAACACAGTCATGCCTGTCAGTCTAGCTATTGCTGTTGGCTGTTTTAGTACTCCAAGACCAGAGAAAATTATTTGCAATGAACAAAGAGCCTGCAAAACATGAAAATGTTTGCTCTTGGTTGTGTTACATAATGTTTTCTGATCTCTACATTGGAACATTCAGAGTCCATGCTCTTTATAAGGCTGTTCTCAAGTAAAGTATCTGCCTCATAAAGACATAAGTATCATGTTATCTAGGCAGGGTACCTTTCTATAATTTTATCACATTCACCACAAATTGTATTTAAATATTGTTTGCTTACCTGTGACTATAGCTCTTATTATACAATATATTTCTGGTGAATAATACCTGTTCCTAGTAAAAATGTTACCTGATCCAATAGATAAACATGTTCTATTTTCTAGTTCCACTTAAAAATACGTTCCCTTTTGTTTGGAATATTTTGATGTTCTTATCAAAATATTTGACAGCATTATTAATTTAATCTAGCCTTGACAATTTTTAAAGGTAGCTCCGTCTTTCTGAAGACTCATTGTGTTTTGATCTAGTGCATGGGTGGAATCAGACCACCTGTCTGTCAATGATTATTTGAGTTGGTGTGACCTCATTTCAAAAGAAAACAGGTCCAGAGAACCAGATACCTTACTGAATAGTAATATTTAAATTAGAGTAACTAATAGACAAAATGAAAACTATGAAGAACACTATTTGCTTAGAGATGATTTTCTTATGAAAAAGCGCTGGAATATGCGTTGTTTAAGACAGTAAGACAAGCTGGGCGTGGTGGCTCATGTCTGCAATCTTGCTACACAGGAAGTGGAGATTGAAAGGATACAGTTCAAATTCAACCCAAGCAAAAAGTCTATGAGATCCTCCCATCTAAACCAATAAAAATATCAGCACAGTGGTGTGTGCCTGTTATGCCAAGAAATACAAAACAGCATGTTTTCAAGGGCTGTGGCTGATGGGATCTCCAACTGCAGGTTAGAACAGCTTGGAGAGACTTTGACTTTGACTGTCTGTAGTTGCCATTCACCCTTCCTATAATATATTCATACTTGGGGTGGGGAGACTGAACCTAAGTTCAGGTGTGACCCAGCAGCTTTCACGTCGGTGGGTCTGATGGATCAGTCTACATTTTGTTTTCATATTTACCTTTTGTTCTGCAGGTTTCCCCCTGTGTTTTCTTATAGTGTCTGGTATTGAAAACTCCAAGGGAACTGTTCTGTATTTCATGCTGGATAGGCTTAGGAAAAATTTTGCTACTTAAAAGAGCTTGACCCTTTCTCCTTTCCCGTAGGATCTGAATGCTGGTCTTGGTGATTGAAAGGAGGGAAAATGCTACTGAGGCTAGCTCTTGGCTTGTTTCAAACAAGATTGAAAGCACAGAAGAAAAAAGAAACACAATAGGAGCATGGTCTTGATGGGTTGAGAGGTGGGTAGGAAATGAGATGCTATTTGAAAAATAAAGCTAAAAGGGCTGGAGTGTGGCTTAAGTCGAAGACTACCTGCTTGGGAAGCACAAGGTCCTGGGTTCAAGTCCTGAAAGAACATACTTATTATTAAGGTATATTCCATAATTTAGTATATCCTTAGTAATTAAACGTATTAACAGTACTTTGTAGCACATCTTTAACAGCATTAATAAAAACTGAAGAAATAAACTTCACAATTGTGATAATAACAATTCCATTGTTAGAATCAAGAAACGTTCTGTGAGTATGTATCCTTAATTACAAAACTAGTTGTTTTGATGTGTTTGTGTATAAAGGTAATTAATTAAAGAGCAAGTTTTGGAATCCTATTTAAAAGAGCCACACCGTATGATGTTTTGAGTAGACTTGTCTGGAAGGAATACTGAGCAAGGAATGAAGAAAGGACCACAATCAGGGACTCACTGTTAAACCAACAGGAAAACCCATTAGAAAAGCACCGAGTCAGAGCCCAGGAAAGGCCTGGTGTAATTTATTAGTAGAATGCAGGGTTTTTTTTCCAAGATTTTGGACATGGAGAGATCTCGTTTATAGGTAGAGATAGAAAAAGGTTTCAAACGTTGGTAATGAAAATTGCTAATTTTGTAATGACTTAAATAATAAATTCTTGTTTGAGAAAATACCCAGAACTATAGAGTTGTGATAATCTTCAATCCCTGGATCCATGACTTCTCAAACCACAAAGCAATGTGACACACTGATGTATGTGTTTTCCTGTAAACAAAAATAAAAAGGCCTGAAGCCATCCACTCTGGTTCTTATATAGAACATAAATCATTGTTAGTAATACATAAAAATTAGTCAGAAAGCCATCCCAATAATACAGTTATCCTGGAGGCAATTACCTGGATTAATTTTTATATAAAATTATAACTTTGTTATTCTACATTCATGGTAGCCACCAGGAGAAATGATAGCATTATGGGTAAATGGATTTTTAATTATCAGGGTATAATTTCAGAAGAAGTCAAATGAGTTCCTCTTTTCTAGCTAACTGGAATGCAAAAAATTCGGATTAAATGATAAATCAAATTATCACCAACTAGGACTTCAGAGCACCTTTTAAAAGTTTATTACCAATCTCTTTTCCATTGACTTCAGTTTGGACTGTCCCATCATCATTCTAGGTAAGTTGTCAGAACACAACTTCATAGAGAAAAAAAAAGTTTAGTCATGTCTAATTTAAATTTTTTTTCTAGTGGTAGATTCATTTCAACTTTGTCCCAACAACATTTCTTAAGGCCGTGCTAGAAATACAAAAGAAAAATTATTCCATCACTTTAGTTGAATGAGATTTTAATACTTTAAGGCATTCATTGCATATGTTTTCAAATTGATAACAATTTTTACTATGTACATATAACCATATAAGATGATGTTAAGTGAAATGAACCCCAAGATAGAGACCCAACTTGTTTTTTTCTTTCTTGCTATTGTTTTTAACATATCTAAAATGTACTATGTAATTATTTTTGTTTCTTTTGTATGTTCTTCCCACATGGTATAACCCCTGTTTTCACTGTATTTGATGTCGGTGCCCTGCATCTTGTACACACATTTTTCTAATTTGGGGAGGGGAAGGGAAATAACAAAATGCTGAAACAAAGATACAAGTTGACCCATTGTAAGAATGACATGCACAAGACACTATGTTGAAAATGAACTTTACAAATTGGGGGTGGAGAGAGGTCGGGAGGGAAGGGATAGTAGGGGCAAAACAAAGGAGGAGGTAACAATGCTTGATAGGAAATGTGCTCATTACCTTGCTCATCTAACTGTAACCCCTCTGTATACTATTTTTACAATAAAAAACATAAAGAAGAAAAAATGATATCAATTTTATGTGTATATACATACATAATATCAATTAGGCATTGAGAGAAAGATAAATATTATAGGAAGATGGAGCTGTTTTATTGTCTGGTTTCTATCATTTACTAGCTTATTTGACCTCAGGCATACAATTAACATCTAGTTCTCAGTGTGCATGTGTGTATGTGTGTGTGAACACATGTGAATATGTAATATATCCATATTGTAGATTATTATAATCGTATGCTATTACATTGCAAAACACATAGTAATGTACCTAGGAAAAATAAGCATTTATTCAAGTACAGTCATGATTAAATAAGTATTATTTACTTCAAATGTAGTATTCACATGTTTCAGGAAAACATTTACATCTCACTGAGAGTCATGTCATAATATGGAGAAGATTTCTAGCAAGGAGTTTTATCTTCACATGTAAATGAAATTCACTTAGTTTATACTCAGTTTCGGTAAATGAAAGCACACCCAATATGTATTTACTTTTCTTTATTATGTATCTAAGCCTTTGACACTGACCTCTGTCTTATGAATGCAAACTTACTGAGTTTAGATAGCATAATTAAAGCATAGCTTACTTTAAACAAATGGATTTGAGTGATATCTTGAAAATGAAATGAAGGGAAGATTTGTTTCGCTGTTTGCCTCTTGTATTTGCAGAAATCTATGATAGAACTTTAGAATTCGAAGATATCTTGCCACTATTCAGATGATAAGACCAATGACCAAAGGTGATTCTAAGGATACATAGCTTGCTTTTGGAAGGAACAGATCTCTTGAGTTCTAATCAACTCTCTTAGGCCTGGCTCCTCTTAACTTCAGGACAATTTATAAGAGAAGTGACATTTGACTTGGATTTTAAACTTTTCCAAATGTTTAAAATACGGTTCTGTTTTAAAAAATTGATTTATTACATACTGACAGTCTTAGGAAAACATTGACACTGGTGATGAGGAGATAGGTGAAGCAGGATGAGCCTACTTCCTCTCTCCAAGGCCTTTGATGACTAATGAGACCAAGAAGACAAGTTCAGGTAATTCTTGAGCTCTTGTGATGCCACAGGGAGGAGGGATAGGATGTGTCAGCCGTGGGCAAGAGAGATGTTTCTTGGGGGAAAATAGAGAAGATTTCTCACATAGTTGTAGGACAACACAACTGAGACAACACAAATCTTTATTAAAATGCTCATTTCTTATTATTACATCTGAATCTGTTACTCAGTGATGTCTTATGAAAGATAAGGGGTTGGCTCTATGGTGCAATATTAACCTTTCCCATGCACAAGGCAACAGTAGCAGTTACCCAAAGAAATGTGAACAGTGGAGACTAGTGATAGTTTCTACTGATTACTTACCCTGAATATCTATTATGCAATTTACACACTGTTTAATCATCCTGGTGGTCTTCTTGTTAGAATACAATTATTACTGACAACCCAGCCAAGGATTTTTTAATAGATATTTTATTTATTGTAAAGATACTATACAGAGGGTTACAGTTACATGACTGAGGTAATGAGTACACTTCCTCTTGAACATTGTTACCCCCTCCATTGTTTTCCCTCTACCATCCCCTCCCTCCCTACCTTCCCCGAGGTTCTTTTTTTTTTTTTGATTGTGATTAAGTGATTACATGATTTCCGGAATTTCACAGTATTGTGGAATAATGATGCTCATTTAAAGTCACAAGTTCATTCTAACTTTCCTGGAGCAAATTGTCTATCACAGTCTGTAACATATAACGGTGTTCACATGTTATATACCATATTTGTGATCAGCAGCATGGGGATATTTAGTAGTGGTTCAACCAGATGAGTGGGAGTTCTTTGTTTCTTAAGTCCTGTTAGTTTTGTCATATCACCTAACATTTTGGATTTAGCATCCACTTATCAGGGAGACCATGTACCATTTGTCTCTTTGCTCTTGGCTTACCTCGCTCAACATGATTCCTTCCAGCTCCATCCATTTCCCTGCAAGTGCCATTATTTTGTCATTTCTAATGGCTGCATAATATTCCATTGTGAATAGATACCACAATTTTTGGATCCATTCATCTGTGGTGGGGCATCTGGGTTGTTTCCATATCCTGGCTATTGTGAACAGTGCTGCAATAAACATGGAGGTGCATGTGTCCTTGTATGCTGGTTCCTGTTGTTCAGGGTAGATGCCTAGAAGTGGTATGACTGGGTCGTAAGGGAGGTCAATCTTTAGCTTTCTAAGGACCCTCCAGACTGCTTTCCAAAGTGGTTGTATAAGTGTACATTCCCACCTGCAGTGTAATAGGGTTCCTCTTTCTCCACATCCCCTCCAGCATTTGTCGTTGGCTGATTTGTGGATGTGGGACATTCTGACTGGGGTGAGGTGGTATCTCAGGGTTGTCTTTATTTGCATTTCCTTCACCACCAGGGATGATGAACATTTCCTCATGTGTTTCTTTGCCATTTTTATTTCTTCATTTGAGAAGTCCCTCTTTAGTTCCCTTGCCCATTTAGTAATTGGTTTGTTAGGTTTGGGAGGTTTCTTGAGTTCCCTGTATATACAGGATGTTAACCCCTTGTCTGATATATTGCTGGTAAATATTTTTTCCCAATTAGTTGGTTGTCTTTCTAGCTTGGTTGCGATAGATTTAGCTGTGCAGAAGCTTTTTATTTTAAGGTAGTCCCATTTGTCGAGTCTCTCTCCAACTTGTTGTGACCCTGGGACTCTGTTCAGGAAGTTCCTTCCTGTGCCTATTAGTTCAAGTGTTTCTCCTACTCTGTCCTGCAGTAGTTTCAGAGATTCAGGTTTAATGTTAAGGTCTTTAATCCATTTTGAGTTGATGTTGGTGCATGGTGATAGGCTGGGGTCCACTTTTAGTTTTCTCCAGCCAAGGATTTTTTAAAAAATATATTTTATTATCTTTAAGTAATTGTACAAAGGAGTTGACATTCAACAAAGCAGTTAATGAATACAATGCATCTTGATAAATGTCACCCCTTTGGACATTCCCGCCCATCACTCTCAATCCACCCTTCCCCTCACTTTTCTTAATTTTGTAGGCTATGCATTGAATGTTTGACTTCTTCTCTTCATTTGTCTACCCTTGCCATGGCCTTGAAAGATCAATTTAACAGAAGCTCACAATGATAGTAGAAAGAGACATCATCTATCTAAAACTAATTTATTCTTTATTATGTACCATCTTTCCAGACTCTGGAACTACAGCACAACTTCTTCCGTGACTAATGATGTGTTTTTGCATCAGTGCCAGTTCTTGCCTTGCTGAGTGCTCATGGATAAAGTGAATTCACATATGTGATGCTAGTGACCATTTGAATTCCTCACCTTCTCAAGTGAAAATTTTTTATGATTATATATCATACATTCTAGTAATTAAAGTCATTTGAATAACAATAGAGTAGCAGTTTCATCAAATGACATTTAATAACCTGAAAACACTTGGTAACAGGTTGGTGTTTATTCTAGCTTACTAGAATAAACAGCTTCTTCTTCTTTTTTTTTTTTTGGTCCGTTCGTGGGGCCTGAACTCTGGGCCTGGGCACTGTCCCTCAGCTCTTCAGCTCAAGGCTAGCGCTCTACCACTTGAGCTACAGCACCACTTCCGGCTTTTTTCTTATATAGTGCTGAGGAATCAAACCCAGGGCCTCAGGCATGCAAGGCAAGCACTCTACCACTGAGCAACCTTCCCAGCCCATAAACAGCTTCTTCTTTAACCTAAGTGGAAGTATTTTTCCTCCCCTGCCAGCTAGGTAAGCAGAGTGTCATACACAAGAGATTTGTGTTATGAGTACTTCTGAGTTCTTTCAGATTCCTAAAAGGGAAATGCAGTCATTTAAACCTGATGCAGCCCATTGTGCTGTATAACATTAAGCAGTTGAAGGAAGTAAGCTACAAAGACAGTGTTGGCGGAATATACAATATGTTCTGGAACGAATACCTCATTGTAATTCACCTGTTTGCTTCTCCCGTTCAATCGGTTCTTTTGAAGGAAGTGGATTCTTCTTTTCATTTCTGCCCTCTGTACTTTCTGCTTATTGATTCTTCTCAATCTTAGTCACATCAGGTTTATTAAATTTTGTTGCAGGGCAAGTACAGAGAGCTTTGCAAGCCTGTGAGGTGGGGTTTGCCAGCCTGCAGCCACTGCTGTCTCCTTTGACTTTTAAGCAATTGCTGCTCAGCTGAAAAGCCAGAAAAATTATAGATATAAATAATTAGGTTGTTTAAGAAAGTGAGATATACTTATTGTCTTCCTTAAATTTTGTTTTAGAACATATAGTTCATACTGATTATGAAATTTGTCAATGGAATTCAAATAATTAATCATTTAATTAAGAAAAATTTTAAGCGCAACAAATATTTAAATGTGCAAAGTAATGAATTGCTTAAATATGTTAGGGTTGCAGCTAGAAAGTGAAATTGATATGATAAACTGAAGAACTAAACTAAGGTTATGTATTATAATTTTACTTTGTCAATGTGTATCAACCATATACCAAACTTTGAAAGCAAAATAATCCCAATACTCTCTTCTCAGAGAGATAAAAGCCTGCTCTCCTGGGCACTGGACATGTATAAAACATGATGTTTTTTTTTTTTCTGAAAAAGGAAGCACTCATTAAGGCAATTAAACCCAGCCATAGATTAAAAAAAGTAAGAAGAAAAGAAATGCAATCTTCACATTTTTTGCATTAAAATATCTGTACACGGTCATAAAGTGTAAATTGTCTCAATTTTTCCAGTTTTAATGCTTTTATTGTAAAAATAGAGCACAGGGGGTTACAGTTACATAAGTAAGGTAATGAGCACAATTTTTAATTTCTAGTACACTTTAGCAACCGAATGTCAGTGGCTACAGAACAGAAAAGTAGTGACTAAGCTTGAATATCCAACTTTAAGAATAAGAATTAAAAAAGCTAGGCGCTAAAGGTGAGGTCCAAGAGTCAAAGAGACCAGGAAAGTCAATAATGAAGAAAAAGGAAAACTGTACAAATTGTGAAGTGCATGATTGTACAGTGGCATAAATCTCCATCAACTGTAGTAGGAAGTTAGTGGAATATACCAAGAATTGAGAATTGATAAAACAAAGAACTAATTCCTAAAAGCTCACTTAAGTATTATAAAATATACATATTACTAAATACTGATTCATTTAAATATTAAAAATGTGTGAAGACTGCACATAATATGAAAGACACATAGAAAACAAGTATTTTCAATCAATATTAATAAAATATGTATATCATTAGAATTTTAATAAGCATTGATAAATGTGCTGTAAGCATGGAGAGGAGCATGGAACACTAGCAACTAAATCTGTTGAGAGAAAAGGATGGGCTCAGGGAATATTGTTTATAACCAGCACACTCATTTATCATTTGGATAAAAGTATTAAAAATTAGTGCTAAGGAAGAAATGTTATTGAAAAATATTTCCTAATTATACTCCTTTAAGGCTTCCTTGCACTTAATCTTTTAAAATGTATTTTAGTATAAAGGAGCATTGTATTATTCAGCTTTTACATGTTTATATGAACTTAAAGAGATAGTGTTTGTCTTAGCAAGTAAGAGAAGAGCAGAGTTGTTGGACTGATAGAGTGACTCAAGAGGTTCATTGCCAGCCATGCAAATGGCTGTGGCCTGAGTTTGAATATCAGTTTAACCAAACAGAGAAAAGAAATGAAGAGCAAAGTTGTCACTTTTTATTGTGATAGAAAAATTAAATGCCACTTTCGTAACAGAGATGAGTCACAACTCTCAAGCCCACCAAAGGTAGAAGTGCCCTATGAACAGCAGTTGCTGAGACCCTGGATGTAGACAGCTAAGTTCAGCCCAGGTGAACTGATATTCACCAGCAAGACAGTGATGAGCAGAGGTCTGCAGTATAGAAACAAAAACAGAAAGCACTCCTGCCTTTTGTGTTGTTTTCTTTTATGTGTGTGTGTGTTGTTTTCTGATGGAAGAAAGAACCCTGAATTAATTGGAAAAAAGAAAAAGCTGTAGTCATTGGGTGCCGGTGGCTCACGCCTGTAATCCTAGCTACTCAGGAGGCTGAGATCTGAGAATTGCGATTCAAAGCCAGCCTGGGCAGGAAAGGCTATGAGACTCTTATCTCCAATTAACCACCAGAAGTGGTGCTGTGGCTCAAGTTGTAGAGACCTATCCTTGAGGTGAAGAGTGCAGGGATAGTGCTCAGGCCCAGAGTTCAAGTCCCATGAATGAAAAGAAAAAACAAAAAACAAAAAACAAAAAAAAAACTGCAGTCAAATTACATCCTTCTGAGATCAGCTAGAATGGAGAATTAAAATAGAGATTCAGTTATAGAAAATTTATTTCCTGTACTCACAAATGTGGTACTGCTTAGTTGGGGCTAGCACAGTGGTTCTAGAGAACCAACTATAGCCACACATTACTACACTAGGAGATCCCAAGATGCACTTGCTTGTAGGATGTTAACATAAATGGCAGAAGAAGCAGGGACCAGAGAAGTCGGCTATGGATTGCCGACAACTGTGGGGATGTAAAAATATTTAGTCAGGCAAATATGTGTATATATAATATATATTACATATAATATAGTACTACTGTTCACAGTTCTTTCTTATTTATTACTTTTTTCTCCTTTGATTTATGCTTTGTTGTCATTGCTTTTGATTTCTGTACTCTCGGTCTTGTAGGTAAGATGATCTGATTTGCAGAAGGGAAGAGGAATCACAGAAACAGCGGGGCAAAGGTTGAACCAATGCAACAGTGATACTCACTAGACACTATGTTGAAAATGAACTTTATGACTTAGGAGGGATAGGAAGAGGGGGGCAGTGGGAGAAAATGAGGTAGGGGGTAACACTGTTCAAAAAGAAAAGTACTCATTACCTTACTTATGTAACTGTAATCCCTCTGTACACCACCTTTACAATAATATATATGTTTATATATTATATACATGTAATGCCAAAGCAAGCCTAGTTGACAGTACTTATATATCACATTACTGGGATAAAAATAATAGGGAAATTAAACATTTTAAGTATGTATCTTTATTGATCTTTGAAAATTACTTCAAATGGACAAATTTATGGGCACCATGTGGTTACTCAATACATGTGCACGGTATGCAATGATCAGATCTGGAGAGTTAACACTTCTGGTTGACTCAATTATGCCAATTTACAAGATTCAGTGTGTTATTGCAATGCATGTATGCCATATATACTGATCAAGCTATTTAATGGGTCCATCTACTTAATATTACTTTGTGTTTGGGATCTGTAAGTTTCTCCCTTCTAAGCTATTTATAAAATTTATAAAATATTGTCATAGGTGGACTGGAAATATGAAAGTACCTTCACAGTCCTTCTAAAACTTGTGCATAAGATTTGGGCCCAGTTTTTATGTGCAATAACATTTCGTTCACTGATTGAAAGTGTCTCTCTTCTTCAAAGAGCAGAAGCTATCAATATTTGGCCAACCTCAAAGTATGGCCACAAACAGAGGAAAGAGAGAGGAGAGACATAGACATGCATATGCCAAGATGGTGGAAGATGCTATGGCGGAAGCAGATCAGGTAGAGACCTTGGACTTAGGGGCAGTATGATTTGTGAAGGACGTACAGGTGATGGGAGAAGCGCAGGAAGAGGGAGGCTAGGAATGGGGGAAACTAGAAGAGAGGACAAGGCACATCGTTAGATCTATGGGAAGTATATTGGATAGATAACTAGAAAGCTAATAAAACTAGGAGGTACAGTGTATTTGTAGAATACCACATTTGTTTTCTATAACAAAGGCCACTTCATGGCTTTAGACTTTATGCTTCGCTTAGTAAGCACAGTCTGATGGATAAGCCTATTGAAATTTGTGACTATAAATCCTCACTAAAGTTAAAGAAGTAGATGAGATTCAAAATCAGTCTAAGGGCAATTGTGGCTGAAAAAAAGCTGTGTGTAAGACATGCCACCCAGAGTGTTTGTAAATTATATTCTTGCTTTTCTTTATTGATTATATTTAAGGAGTTTCTGGGCTTTCTATTTGTTCTGAAACTCAGTATTTAAAATATAAAATTTGTAGAGTGGTGAATGAGGTTTAGTGATGCTTTATTTATCATTCGTATGAATGGTCTGCTGGAGATGACACAGACAGAGATTCCTCTCTGTGTATCTTTCAGTTTAAGAAATGTCATTTTCTAAAATTCTCTTCTTGTATGCTTTGCCTTTTTAGCCAAAGAATGATTTCTGACATATTTATGAGGGCGGCCAGTCATTGTTAATGGTAAAATACTCACCTACAGGATCAATTTAGTCCATTCTTTTTCTTTCTTTCTTTCTTTTTTTTTGGGTCCAATTGTGGGGCCTGAACTCTGGGCCTGGGCGCTGTCCCTCGGCTCTTCAGCTCAAGGCTAGCGCTCTACCACTTGAGCCACAGTGCCACTTCAGGCTTTTTTCTTTTTTGCTTATGTGGTGCTGAGGAATCGAACCCAGGGCCTCAGGCATGAAAAGCAAGCGCTCTACCACTGAGCCA
This sequence comes from Dipodomys spectabilis, assembly GCF_019054845.1. Lineage (NCBI taxonomy): Eukaryota > Metazoa > Chordata > Mammalia > Rodentia > Heteromyidae > Dipodomys > Dipodomys spectabilis. Next base: position 258,571 of record NW_024870874.1, on the reverse strand, counting down.
CCTTCCCAGCCCCCAATTTAGTCTATTTCTTATGAGACGGAGTCCTATCAGTATTCCTGAGGGACTCACCAAGGCTTTATGTCATGTAACCGTGTGATTTATCTATACTTTGTATTAAAAGGAAAGCAAACCCCACTATTTAAGGAAAAACATAAGCTCTATAAATATGTACTCTGTAACTGAGTTTATTTTTTCAGCATTCTGTTTCTAAGACGGTTTCCTCCTACTGGATCTAGGTAAAGGACTAGGTAGACTGTTCACTAGAACATCAGGTTGTATTCATTGCCTCCCTATCACAGAGTTTGCCTAACAACTTTTCTTCATTTCCATCTCCCATTTCCAAGTTTTCTAGAAAGCTTGACTTCTACCAGTACATTAGAGTCCTCTCAGTGTCTCTTGTACCTGCAAGGCAAGTAAGAAAGCTGATCACCTTTCTAGAATTTTCAAAGAAGGAAATTTGCCTTTACTACAGATATGGACTGAATATAAAACTTTGTAATTTGCAGGAAAATGGATGGAACTGGAGAGCATTCTGTTGAGTGAAATAAGCTAGTCCCACAAAGACAAGTATCATGTTTCTTTCATTTGTGGAAGTTCTTGAATTTATTTTAGGTGCTTCAAGATCTCTAGACCTTTCTTTCCTCCTATTCTTCATCCTCCTCCTTTTCCTCCTTAACCACTCTTTTCTTTCTTATTCAATTAAGTCCTAATGTACAGCTATCATCTTATCATTTCATTGTAAGGCAGTAATTTTAGAATATAAATATTTTTTCTCTGAAACATTTGAGTAAATGGATAGAAATATTTCTTATAATGGGATTTTGTTCAAATTTAATAGTGATGTTTCATTATTTCAGCCATCACTTACCATATTAATAGGATATGACATGTCATTCCATTAGAATTTTGTGAATTCTATTTTTTTGACCTATGTGACTGACCAGCTCTTTGTGAGCAATTTCATATCACATCACTTTTCACACTCAGGAAAACCACGACTCAATAGCTTCTTGAACATGGGATTGCCAAACGGCGTAAGAGTGGTGAGAAATTGATTTGCTACTTTTGTAGCTACAAAGAATACTATTTTGTGCCATTTTTAGTAGTTCCTAATAGTAGAAAATTTGTAGAATCTGCTGTCTTCACTTGTCCTCAAAATCTTGTATTGTAGGACCTTTCAAGTCTTCAAAGTTGACTCCTATACATCTTGTGTCATTTATTAGCTTCCTTTTCATCTCCCAATATTGGAAGTGGCGCTGTGGCTCAAGTGGTAGAGTGTTCACCTTGAGCTGAAGAGCTCAGGGACAGCATCCAGGCTCCAGAGTTCAAGCCCCACAACTGAAAAAAAAAATCTCCCAATATTAACTATCATGTCTGCTGGTGCAGAGCTAAAGCTTCATATCCGTAGGTGTTAACATGGCTCATGGAGGAAATAAAAGGATAAGGAGTGCAACTCTTAACACAGTCTCATCACCTAATGCTACAGTGGGTTTTATGTAAAGTTAGGAGAGTAGATGTCCTCTGTAGTGTGGCTTCAATGCTTCCTCCAATTTTCAGCTGCTTACATGTAGGGTGTGTGTGTGTGTGCGCGCGCGCGCGTGCGAATGTGTGCACCAGTCTTGGGGTTTGAACTCAGGGCTTGATCACTGTCCCTGAACTTTGTTTGTTCCAGGCTAGTACTCTACCCCTTGAACCACATCTCCACTTCCAGCTCTTTGGTGGTGAATTGGAGATAAGAGTCCATGGACTTTGGACCATAATCCTCAGATCTCCACCTCCTGAGTAGCTAGAATTACAGGCCGCTGGTGCCTGGATTCCACATGTAGTTATAACACAGTTCATTAGGTCAATGTCTGGTGTTTCAGGGACATAACTTTCCTCATGATTATCCTTTATCTTATCGTCTCAAGTAGAAATTAACAGGCTCCCAAGTTTCTTAATGGAAGATAGAAAAACGTTCTATCTAGTTACTAGGTCAGAAATCATAGATGAAGAGAGTTCAGTCAGAGATAACAAGAGAATATGGAGGGATCAAATAGATAATGCTGTACCTGATTTAAAATATAAGTGGATTTGAGCATGCCAAGAGACACTGTTGTTGTTCCTGTTGAGACAGGACACAAAATTGATTGAACTTTTGGTCTGAGTGTTATGATCAAGTGATATGTGTTTCTAGAAGCCTTATAATAAAATGTGCACCTTGTCACTTCATGGTTTTGGCTTCATTATCTTGTTATTTCACTTATTTCACATGTAAACCTGCATGTTTTAATTTTCTGTTATTTCTAGTGGAATATGAATTTCATTAGTATTGAGTCACCAGTGACAGATACATGTTAGTATTTTGGAATAATAATAATTATTATTTAGTTTATAATTAAAGTCTCATTTTGGGCCATTTTCCATTAATATTGATATAAGAAAAATGTGAGTGTGTGATAATATCTTGGAATGCAGCAGGTAATCTGAGAAGTTATTTAAACCTATATTTAGATCAACATTTTGAAAACTGTGGAGGAGAGAAATTATCATGCAGAGAAGAGAAAGCTTTCTCTTTTTTTCTAGAAGCATGTGGTTTGATACATTTTTATCTTTGAAAAAGACAATGACAGTATAGACTTGGTGAATGTTAATCGAAACAATTTATTATATGTTCCTTCTGTGTAGTTTTGAGTAATGAAATAGAATTATCTAGATTCCATTGTGCTCAGAATACCTTGTCATCTAGTACTTTAAATGTACTCAGATTCTCAATAGTATCTTCATGCAAATATCTGTGACAAAAATCTTTGTGCTATTCAAGTTTTTATTTTATTTATTTATTTATTTATTTTTGGGTCCAGTCGTGCGGCCTGAACTCTGGTCTGGGCACTGTCTCTCAGCAATTTAGCTCAAGGCTGGCGCTCTACCACTTGAGCCACAGCGCCACTTCCAGGTTTTTTTTCTTTTTGCTTATGTGGTGCTGAGGAATCGAACCCAGGGCCTCACACATGCAAAGCAAGTGCTCTACCACTGAGCCACCTTCCCAGCCCGCTATTCAAGTTTTTAAAGCCAGGGGGATTTAATTTATGTTATATTTACCTTTATTTTTCCCAAATAGGATTTTATCCTAGAAAGATATAATGTTTCAATATAACATTGAAAATGAATACATTTGAGGAAACAATTATCTTTGTATGGTTGGACTAAATGAGGAAGTGTTAAAAACATATTTAAAGCAGAATGGAACCAATAAACAAACTCACAGATGAGCGCATAACAAATCAGAATCTGATAACTTCATTCACAGACAGTTGGTTAAGATATGCTTTCAAAATTTAAATTATTTTTTGCAAATTTACAAGTTATGGGAATGATTCATATATGCATAAAGAAGGGAGTAGTTGTATTCCTGGGAGAGAGATAACTTGTAATCAGGGAAGTTATTTCTATTTTACTTCATTAATATTAATATTTGCATGCCCAATATTGTGATAAATATTTTCAGTGCATAAATACATATTGTCCATAGAGATAATTTATTATAAGGCTTTCCTTAAGAAAATTAGAATATTATCTTTAAAGCCTAACAAAGTAGAGTTATTATTTATTTTAACAGCCTTTCTTGTGATTATGGCCAGCTATCAAATATTGAAGGGAAGAAAGAGTATTTGGTGGAAAAGTGCTCTTTCTAACACATTGCTTTGCTATTTTTGCTTTATCTTGGTTAAAATTGAAAAGAATATGAAGAAAATTTGAACTACCATTTTATTCTCCATCCGGATGCACTTCTAAAATTTATTAGATGACTGCAAAGATGAGTAATTCTTCAGATTCACCATTCCTGTAGTACCTTATATATACAAGACAGTGTGTCAACCACCCACTGAGTAAATCAAGAAGAATGACTTGCTGCATCACCCACGGCAGGAACTGAGACCTCAAGTTAGTTTTAAAACTGGTTAGGGCCAACAAGTTTGTTTATAAGTTAGCAGGCCACAACAGGTGGTCCCTCTCAGCTGGAAGCCAGTAAGATATTCATGGAGCTTTAGCTTTCAGTTCTGACTTGTATCTGGTTGAAGATATCAGCAATATATTGTGATCCCTTTAATGTCAGGGGCCAGTCATAGATATTTACTTTGATAGAATATCACTGTTCTTAGCTGTGAGCCACCAACGGATACACCTACAGTTCTGCGAGCCATGACAGCTCTGATAATCACCTTTTATGGAAGTGTGAACAGATGAAAACTTATCTCCTTTAAGTGTTTCAGTGAGCATCTTTAGGTAGATGACTCCTAGATGTATATATTTATCTTTGGCCTCTCCCTTGAGTTTCTTACCTATTTGGCCAAAAAATGTAATAAACTCTCTGTTGAGCTGTGTTGTGTCTTCATGAGGGCACAGAGGTAACTGGAGAGAGTGTCAGCAACAAGCAGAAAAATTTATCCCTTAATGTTTTCTAATGACCAGCCTCATCTCTTTAATACCTAGTGAGTAGTTGCGTAGTGAAAGAGGATAAAATGCATTGGTAACAAATATGGAGTAAAGCTATACCTTTATTCAAAGCAAATTTGTCAATTAGAGATGCTTCATCTGTGATTGTGGTTTGATGGGCTACAACTTCCTCCTTGCTGAGGATGTATCAAAGTGGGAAGTTTCCAAAAGATTTGATGAGGGAAGAGTGTTCTTTGCTATGTTACAAGATTCTTGAGGTAGAAATGAGAGGAGGGAGAGGGACATCTGGTGCTAAAGTTGATTATAACTTCAGCTGACTCATCACCTGGCCATTCCATAACCAAGCGTTAAAGTCTATTTACTCTGGTGTTCAGCAGAAGTTGGGATACGTGTCTCTTATATGGAAAGACTGTCTTTCTTTCCCCCTTCTCTTCTGATATCATTCTTTTTTCCATTTCATTCTCATTTGTTTCTGCTCTTATTTTAAGGCAAGCACTCTACCACTGAGCCACTTTCCCAGCCCCTCCGCTCTGATTTCATTAGCTTTGGCAATTGACAAATATTTGTTGAGACAGGCATTGTGGAAGGCATGTGAAAGCGGGAGCTGTATAAGACGCAAAAAGCACAAACCTCCCCTTTAATAATATACATGTAATCTAAATTTCAGGTGCTCGTTCAGATCTTCATTCTCCTTCCGATGTTTGCCCAGGATGCCTTTTGTAGATAGTATAGAAAAGCAGCAAAAAATTTGCAGAGTTGATACAATACCTGCAGAGAACCACCATGGATTTGCCTTCGGCATTTCTCTTCTTTTTGTTTTTTGTTTTTAATACTTCTGTACATCACCTCTACAATAACAACAGAGTGAATTAATTATAAAAATACAATATATATTTTTAATTTAAACTTTATTGTAAAGGTGTTGTATAGAAGAGCTACAGTTATATAAGTCAGTAATGAGCCCATTTCTTTTTCAGGTGTTACCCTCCTCCCTCATTTTCTCCCACTTTTTGCACTCCCCTCCCCCAAGTTGTAAAGTTCATTTCCAAGATAGAGTATCACTGTTGAAATAGTTGACCATTTGTCCCACTGTTTCTGTAATTCCCTTTCCCTTCCCCAAATCAGATAAACTTATACAGAAGACAAAAGGTACAGAAATAAAAAATAGTAAAATAAAAAACAGTAGCAACAGGGAATAAACTAATGGAGAAAAAAAGAAAAAAGAAATAACTGTAAGCACTACAATAAAAAAAATCTTGTTTCCATTTTGTGCAGTTCATTTAAATAAGGATCTTTTTGTATGGTCATATGCATATAGCTATTGAGCCATTGTGATGTCTCCTAAGAATATCCTTACTTCTACTGTGAGAATGCTTAAAGTGCTATTTAATCACATCCAAGTGTAATTATTCGCATTCCATATGTCCTGCAGTGGGTGAATGGATCAAGAAAATGTGGTATATATACACAATGGAATTCTATGCTTCCATCAGAAAGAATGACATTGCCCCATTTGTGAGGAAATGGAAAGGCTTGGAAGAGATTATATTAAGTGAAGTAAGCCAGACCCAAAGAAACATAAGCTACCTAGTTTCCTTCATTTGTAATAACTAGAATATGTCTATAAATCTGCAAGTTAATCCAATGGACAGTAAAAAGCATATCTTGTCTTTAAAACTCTTTTTTTCTAACATGCTACTATTTGTTGTGGGGTAGTGGTGGTGAAAAATTTCTCCTGATCCATAGAGCCTAAGAGGAAATATGGAGAATTTGTTTGCAGGAGGAGTCAGAACTTTGGAAAGTGCAGCCAGATTGCTGTGGGATACTTACCCAGAGAAGGAACAAGCATTGCTCTTTAAGAGGATGATTATAAGAATGAAATACTAGACATGAAAACACTCAAAATCTTTCATCAGCTCTAGAAACAATTGATAGTAGTTATGTGCACTTAACATTTAGGAAACAGTTGAAAAACAGTTGAGGAAACAGAGGCCTAAGGAGGTTAGGTAAGTTACTTAAGATCAACCACAGAGATGATGTGTGGTGAAGGTAGGATTCAAGCCCTAAATGCCTGTACTTTTGTCTATGGTGTTATCATGGAAGTTGAACATGTCAGCTGTATGCTCTGTGCTTTTGCCATCATATTCTTATCAAGTCTCTACCATTTCATTTATACTAAGTAGGTGTTTAATGGGGTGGGATTGGTATCTCTGGAGAACATGATGGTCCTCACCATGGTGGTTTCCTCTCAAAGTTAGCTTCCAAATGTAGTCTGATGGGTAAGATCTTCTCTTTGAGCGGAAAGGACATGAACATGCATAATGAAGCTAGTTCATCAAATACTCTGGAGTTTTCCAGCCAATGTGACTAAGATGATGATAAATTATACCCTCACTGAATAATGTTTTAAATTTGGTACCTTTGAAAATAGATTTATTAATCATGAGAAATGTCTTACCATATAGCTGTAGCATACTATACTATTTTCACAAACTTTTCATTGTAGTGAATGTGGATGGTTATCTCCAGAAAAGCACTAAAAGTTAATACTAATAGCAACCCTGTTTCCTTGGAATCATAGATTCATTTACTGGAAATTGGAGCATAAAACACATTTTGGAACAGCAGCATTATATGTCAGAAGGTTTGAAAACTCAGAGAGATTAGTATATATAGCTTTATTTTCTATATCCTGTATAAGGAAATATTTATAAATAATACATTATATAGCCAAGAAATTCATTTCTCTTGACACTTGAAACAAAGGATTTAAAGACACAAAGTACATCTAGAGGGAAAGAGGAACGCTACCTAACTGCTGTTGTATTTGTGAATCTATTAAGGAAACTCATTTTAATCTTTGACTTTAGCATATCCCTTTCATCTAGACTTTGCTTGGTGTCTGCAATAGAAAAATGACATCAATTTACTTCTGTACTTTACCAACCCCGACTTGTCACATTTCCTAAATTATCAGTTGTCCATCAATTGTGTCAAGGAACAACAGGAAATTGAGTTGTAGTTTGGATCCTGTTAAGGGTATACACAGATTTTTACAAGACATTCATAAAGGTATTGTTCTTATTCTTTTCTATAGGATGATGGCTCTATTTGTGTGTGTGTGTGTGTGTGTGTGTGTGTGTGTGTGTGTGTGTGTGTGTTTTGTGTGTGTGTTTCTTCAACTTTTGGAACATAAGTTTATAGTCATGAAGAATCTTTAGCATATTCTTACTTTCAGACTTCAGAAATCAGTTTATAGTGGTTGAGCTGAGCTGAGCTGAGCTAATTGTCTGAGGTCACAGAGCTCTGTGGAGGGTTTTGCATATTCAAGTTAATATTCTGAGTTTCTCCCAGAGCAATGGGTCAAAATAAGTAGTTAATTCAATGCTTAAAAATTAACAAAATCTGCAATTTTAATAGTGCAAGGCAGTTTAAAGGCCTCTTAGTTCAACACATTTATTTTGCAGATGAGAAAACAAAGATCCAGAAAGCAATTAGGTTTTGCTGAGAGTTATATGGGCAGTGAATGGCAGAGCTGATATTAGAGCAGAGGAGGTCATTTGCCTCAAAATTTAAAGCTTATATTTTGTAAAGTATGAAATTTTGAGGCATAATGAAAAGTCCAGAGGATGAGATGACTAACAGTTAGTTGTGTACTCAACACATAAATCTCAAATTTTATGTGCATCTCTTTTGTTTTTTAAAAATTAAAACATAGATAAATGTCCTTATATAAGTTTTAATATTTTGCCTTCAAAATTTATTATTGTAAGTGAAAATGAAATCTAGAATCTATGTAACATGTCACATTGTTTCAATGGTATAGATAAACAGAAAATTAGAATCATACTGTATGATTTTTCTACCTTGCACAATACCCTGAATTCCAGCTGGGTCAGATTTGAGTATAAAGCAGTAAAAGGAACTGCAGATGGAAACCAATCAGTACTTAGTATGAAAACAGCTGTTGTGCATTTATAAACTAAGAGGATTTTATAAAGTCAACAATTTGTAAATTCACGCAATTAAATGTACTCTTCCTTGTGCTAGTAGGACTTCATAGAAGGCTGTAGATCAGTCAGACCATTCTAAGTATAAACAAACCACATTAACAAACTATGAAAGCAAACTATGAAAACTCTTTTTTAATTTATATTTTGCCACTCCTGGAGCTTGAACTCAGAGTGTAGGCACTGTCCGTGAGCCTCTCTGTGCTCAAGGCTAGCCCTCTACTACTTGAGCCACAGGGCTACTTCCAGCATTTTCTGTTTATGTGATACTCAGAAATCAAACCCAGGACTTCATGAATGCTAGGCAAGCACTCTATTGCTAAGCCACATTCTCAGCCCTAATATGAAAACTCTTTTTAACATATATAGTAGGCTAACATAAGCAGAGTACTTAGCAGAGTAAAAAAAAAAGAATACAGATGGTCTAGCCTATTAGAAATGCAACATAAATAATAAAGTAGCTTGAATTTGTTGTGTTTCTGGCTAAGAGTACTACAAGGGTGTGGGTGTCTGAGTATTCATGGACTGTAAACTGGTACAGTCATTTTAGAGGGAAGCAGGCAATAAATTATAAAATGCTAATGTCTCTGAATCCTTTGTCTCAGGATCTAGTGCTTAGATATTGAGCTTCCAAAATTACAAAGATAACCAGCAAAACTAAGTCCTAATTTCCCAAATCAGTAACCTCTTTTAGAATTTGCTTTTTCTTTACTCTTTTTCCTTTCCCATTTCACTCTAATTCTCCACTGGTGCATTCTGGGATCATGTTTCAAATAAGATACTCATGCTTGTTTTAGGATCTCCTTCTGGGAGTATTTCAAGTGAAGATAGTATTTCACTTATATTCATTAATTTATCCCATGAGAGGAAAAGTATCCTGTAGTCAGATTTGAGACACAGTATTTGTTTTCTCTCCCCTTATAGATTTATGCACCTAAGAAAAAGAGTGGAAACAAAAAAAAATCTACTGCTTTTTTCTAAACAAGAATCACAGAAATTAAATGATGACAAACACTATTTTCCTTCAGCATTTAGTAATATTCGCTTAACTAGTACTCCATGGCACTTCTTTGGGAGAAGCTAGAACATCCATTCATTTCTTATTTATTGAGTACCTGCTGTAAGCCAGTAGTAATGTTGCTAAAGTAACAAAGATAATGTCCTTGGCCTTGTAATCTGGGAGACTTTAATTTATATGTTTCTTATAACAGCCTATCTTTGGAAGAAAACTTCAGGGAGTGTTGGTAACAAGATGAAGTGACATAAATATGGATTCTTAACAGTCATTTGTGTTCTTTCTAATGAGCCCACTCATTAGCAATCAATAATTTAGCTTATGGAGGGAAATTACTACCATATATTTGAATGCTCTGACACTTACTAGAACAATTCACATCCCTGAATGAATTTAGTACCTTTTTTTCATAAGAAAGAATACTGTTGTTTCTGTTTCTCGAAAAATAGTTCTTCAAACTCCTGCCTGAGTAAGAATGTGAAATTAGGAGAGTTTCAATAGCAACTAATCAGATTACAAATTATTTATTTTAAGATATTTCACATATTACAACAGATTCCACTTGAATTATTATTTTTTTATTTTTGTCAGTAATGGGGCTTGAACTCTGGGTCTAGGTGCTGTCTCTACCACTTGAGCCACAGAGACATTTCCGGTTTTCTGGTGGTTTATTGGAGATAAGAGTTTCCTGCCCGGGCTAGCTTTGAACCGTGATCCTCAGATCTCAGCCTCTTGAGTAGGTAGGATTACAGGTGTGAGCCACCAGTGCCTGGCTTTGAATTCTTTTTATACTCATTTATATTGATAGAAAAATCCTTTACAGGTCAATTACCTAATTGGTATTCTTTACAACAAAAATTAAGTAGAACCATTCAGTCTGTTTCATAATTATCCCTGCAGGTCAAAACATTTGTAGTGACTATTTTAAAAGATACATATGAGCAATGTTCCATTGATCCACAGTTACAAGGTCAAGTTTTTGCCTAACAGCTGTACCTGGACCTGACTGAAAGGACAGAGTATCACAGATGTCAATGTGATACCTGGCTAATCAAGAGACATCGATAGACATGGAGTCCTATTCATAGAATATTTTCATGAGAGGGAAATGATGGGAATAAATTTAATTAAGGATATTAATTAAATGTTAATTAACGGAACTATTAAACTCTCGTCTTTCTCTTTACTCATCACACAATTCAAATGCTGATTAAACTGAAATAATCCACTTTCTTCACGAAATTACACATAGCAGTTGCAAATCTCACTATCTCCTCTCTTCTAAGATTGTTATTTTATAGCTTTATATAAAATTTAGGCTTACCCCAAATCCTCATAGATATGTATATTAGAACCTAGTTAGATTGCAATCTGCTTGAGAGAAGAATCAGCTTTATCTCTTTTCTTCTCCCAAAATACTTGATACAACTTGAGTGCTCACTAGGTTCTATGATAATTACCCAGACACTTAATAATATTTTAGAACTCTGTATGTCGGTGCCAGTGTTGTGATAGAAAGAAGTTGATAGAAAGAAATGGAGATGAAAAGAGATGAGAGAGACTACACATAGATTTCAAAAGATAAAATAAAAATCATCCTTAGTAAGGTGATTGTTAGATTAAGGGAAACTGGGAAGTGAAATACGTGGAAGTCAGTATTTACCTAACACTATATTATAAATTTAATTGCATTATGTGAATAGTTTTGTATGTTATTGTTCATTTTTAAAGCTCTGGAGAAGTTACTGCAAATGATTGGAATATAACTGAAATCAGGCACTATATTAATATTGTTTTAATATTTTATGTTGCTTTATATGTTTATTACCAAAGGTTTATGAAACTAAATTAAAATAATTCATCAAATTCACAGATAATTAGCACTATTAGGTATCATAGGTAACTAATATTGTAGTGTTTATGTTATTTTTATTTTTCCCATTAATCATATTTTGAGAACATTTCTAAATCATCAAAATATTTTCATAAGCATTGTTTTTAGTGGTTTTATCATTAAGGCAATTTATCTACATTTTGAATAAATAACATGAAAAATGATATATCCATTTTTGTCATGAGAACTTAGGGAATAACAATTAGGCTGAGGCTCTACTTATTGCAGTGGAAAACTGAGTGTTTTGAACTTACCTTCCAATAGAGAAAACTTGAAAAGCAGGGAAAATAATGTAGGGGTGGGGGGAGACACAAACACATCAAAGTACTGTCACAACAGTGAGTATTTATCAACTCAAAAGTCTGGAGAAAGGAAGGAACCTAAGACAGATCAACTAAAACTTTGTCTCTGACTTTCCTTACAAAGTGATTATCTCTCAAAAAGTGGTAGTCAGAGAAGTGATGAAGCTCAGTACAGCTTTGTTTTTGTTTTTCCAATTTCATAAGGTTGGAAGGGATTCAAATTTAAGGGCCCAAAAGACAAAGAGCATGGAAACACCCCAAAGTTTCAGCTGGCATTCTTAAAGACCATGTTCTATGCAACAAAATGAAAAGACCAGACAGGAGCAAGAATTCAAGACCAAGTTTAACTCCTCATTATAGGAGCAGATCCTGTACACTCTTCATTATCTAATCTCATGACTCTTGGATTCATGTGTATCTACCCTCTTCATTCACAGAACTAGACAGCTGAATTGATTACTGGAAAAAGCATGCATCCTTGCAAGTTGAAATTGTAATAAGGTGTAGTTTCTGGGATGATTATTTCTTATGTCCTCTCCATGTCTGGGTCCCATTCTTCTCTATCCAGCTTTGTTCAGCTCTGCTACTTTGACTTTAATAAACTACACCAACAAACTCCCTTCTTTCCAGCTTCCATTAGGGTTTTTGTTTTGTATTATGGATTTTTCTTTCTGTTTGGTCATAAGTAAAAAGGAACTATTTTTAAATGTTACAACTCCTGTCTGAGAGCCTTTTTTCTCAGTCTGTTACTATTGCTATACAGGTTCATGTATTGGGTGGTTTTACCCTCTTCTTAATCCTTTAGGCCTAGGAATGATAATAGCGCTCCACTGTTGCTAACCTTATGGGTATTCTACCCACCATCCTTGTTAATTTTTTGTTACCTGGGTCATATCTTTTTTTGTATGTTTTTTGTTTTTGGTCGTAGGGCTTGAACTCTAGGCCTGGGTGCTGTCCCTGTGCTCTTCAGCTCAAGGCGAGTGCTCTACCGCTTGAGCCACATCACCACTTCTGGTTTTCTAATGGTTTATTGGAGATAAGAGTCTCACGGACTTTCCTGCCCCGGCTGGCTTTGAACCCCGATCCTCTGATCTCAGCCTCCTGAATAGCTAGGATTATAGGTGTGAGCCATCGGCGCCTGCCCTGGGTCATATCTTTAGAAAAGGTGGATTGGTCAGAATTCACCAGAGAAAGATAACCAATAGGAGATTGGGAGCAGGGTTGAAGATTTTTTATTTTTCAGAATTGTTAGGAGGATTATTAAAAAATTAGAATTGACAAAAGCATAATATCTTCGGTTTATGTCATCTTTTCCTTTATATCTTTTTTATCTTATTTTAAAAGTGATGATGCTATATGTCTTTGTATGTATTGTATTTTTATGACAGAATACCTGAGATTGGTTAATTTATAATGGCACCAATTGCATCCTCATACACTAATCATCTTAATAATGTCACAATAGCAGCTAGATTGCAACACAAATCTTGGACATGGCCAGCATTCAAACCATAGTATTTTGCTTAGTATGTTTGCTACTACTGCTCAGAATGTCCTTTGAGACTTCCTTTTTGTTTATTTTTTTGGTTGTGTTCTATTTTTTTTCAAGATTAAATTTAATATATATGCAAAAACCTTCTCTAAATACTGTATTTGGTCATGTCTCTACTCCTTTTCAAGGGACTTGGGCACCTTTGCTTGAACAAACATTCACAGGAAATGCTATAAGCATATTAAATTATCTGGTTATATGTTTGATTTCTCTTGCTTGTTTTTCAGTTTTTACAGATGTGTGGGGTTTTGTTTCCCCTGGAACTAATAGCACATCTGACACAAAGTTTATGCTCAGGACATTTACTGGACTGAGATGTCAAATGGACCACAAAAAAATGATCCATTTAATTCTATGTTTAGAGTATGACATTTTAACATACAGAAAAAACTAAAGGTCGAAATATGATGTCATATAGTTTCCAGTGTGCAAATAATTATTCATAAACTGAAAGGATTTATGTAGTTTGATGCTATGGAAACAGGAGGGTTAATTTAAGGCTGTCATACTCCCTTTGTCTCAAAATACCAGAAGAGATTCTACTGGCTATTCTCTACAAATTGACTAGATGACTGAAGGCAAGCAGAGCTGTGTACAGACAAGTGTTGTTTTTTTTTTTTTTAAAGAAATAATCGTTTTTTGAGTGTTAGGACTTAAACAGAATTGAAACAACAATAGATTTTGCATAATGTGTTCTTTCCTCATTTGAACAGGCCAATTCAGTTTTCGTATATTTGTCTGTATTTCTGTCCTTATCATATTTAAATAAGAAAATAAAACATTGACTAGATCATTCATAGATGCTCTATTTTGTGTGGGTGTGAGACTTTATGGTGTTATTTTATTTTTATTTATGACTAACCGTAGAGAACACTGACTTGTAAATGAATAATGCAACTTTTCCTTCTATTTTTAATGTAGGCTCCTTTATTGCTCAGACTGTCTCTGGCCTGTACCACTTGTAGCTCAGACGCATGTGTGAAGCTTAATGATTGCTGAGTCATTATGATGGGTCAGGCTTATTAGATTAGGGAATTATTTATATATCATTTTTGAAAGAGCAACTGGACTGTTTACCTTTTGGTTTCCTAGTTCATAACCAATTGTTTTAACTCGAATAGTATTCCACCAGCAGTATTTGCTTAGTTAATGGGAGGTATAATGATAGATTTGGGATCCAACTTGGGAGACACCCATCCATTTATGTTCCAGCCATGGGAACTATGTTCACAGTTATATTAAACTGTAAGCTTTCCTGAAAACTTTCATTCCTGTTCCTTATAAGAATTCTCATCCAAAGTCAAGAGTAAAAAATTCATGGAAAGTTGCCAATTTATATGCTTCAGTGACAGTTATCTGAGCCTAAGGATCAGTGGATATTTCATTTTGAAATATCATCATTATGTAGAACAGAATTTTACTCCTAGACATGAGTTGCAGAGGACCTAGCACATAAAGATAGGAATTTTGCTCAAGAAACATCTTAATCTGTGTTAGCACTTTGACAAATATTTGATAAAATTCACAGAGCTCTCCAGACTGTAACTGAAATCTTAGTCTTGGAAATCTTCCCAGGCAGTTTTCATGACCATAGGAAATAGACCCCTCAGTGTTCTTCTATGATATCTTACTTGGAACGACAGAGTATACTGATATACTCTAGTATAAGTGCATAAGTTTATGAACTGAGTCCAATGAAAAATAAAAATGGTATTTTTATGCAGATAACCATGTTGACTTGTCTTTTATTGTGTTGTTGCTCTTCATATTTTTTATTAATAAGTTTCTTCTGTTGTGAAAATACTGTACAGAGGGGTTATAATTACATGAGCAAGGTAATGAGTACATTCCTTATCCAGCATTGTTACCTCCTCCTTTGTTTCCCCTTACCATCCCTGCTCTCCCATCCCTTTCCTCCCACCCCCTCTCCGCTCTTCATATTTTTTTTAATTCAGAAAAAAATGTTTTCATAGGTAAGTAACTTCAGTAAGTTGCTATTATTTTCAAACCTTGCAGGAGTTGTGTTTAGATTCAAGATCATTGTTCTAGAAAATAAAATATAAGGTAAACTTCCAATTGTCATCAGATTAAATTATAAAGTAGTTAATCTTATCTTGTTATGAGAACTTGTGAGACAAACTGTAATTTAAATAATTCACAGTATTTAAATTGAGAGTCGATCAAAGAAATACAGATCTTCTTTGCAGAATATAAAATACCCAGTAAAAGAGTTTCTTCAAATAGGATATTCTTTTTCTCCCTGGGATCTTTGAATTATTATATAATTAAGCTGAAGTGTTTTAACTTATGCAGCAATGTTTACACTTTTAATTATTGATCTAGTAGTTATATACGGTTCTGATTTTTTCTACATAAGAATGGCAGAAATTAAAATATTCGGGAGATTTGGAAGTGATGGATGATAAAGTATATGAAACAAGTATAATGAATGAAATAACATTTTTTAACTTATCTTTAACAAAATGCAAAATATCCACTAGTTTACTTATAACATATAATTTTATGCATTTAGGCAAGATAGAGAATAGGAAAAGTTTATGAATTAAATAAGAATGAAAATTATATAATTTCATAATTCATTCAATCCATAGGAGCTATTTTAGACATAGACACTGGTAGAAAATAAAATAAACCCTTAGGCATATGATCCAACTTCAGCAAATCTTAACATCCTGTCCTACCTTAAGGAGACACAAGTTTTGTAAAGTGCATCATTTGTGTGGTAATTTAAGCTGAAACTGTCTTGTGTCCCTATTGTTTCTCCAAAGTCCATCTTCCATCCTTACCAGCCCAGCTCTAATTTGTATGTAGCAGGTTGCAGTAGCTCTTACTCCTAATTAGAAGCTCAAGAAAGCCTTGGTCTCAGGCATATGGTTTTTGATGAAATAAAGTCGATTGAGGTGCAATGAAATAACTCCACATCCATTCTCATACCCCTTGTCCATGCAGTTTCTCTGCTCAGCAGCAGGGTGGCATTAGTTGATACACATCTGATCATAGCTTCAAGAGCAAAAGCAGACCTCATGGGAGGCTCAAATGCACTTTCCTTTCCTGTAGGATCATATCCCTTTTAAGTTCTCATGACCAGTTTCTGTTTGGATGCTTGTAAATTCATTTTTCCAATACCTTAAGCCATCTTTTCCAAAGGAGAATGAAGAATTGATGTGATACAGGGATAGACTCAGCATTCTTTTTGACATATATTCTTAACCATCTGATTTTTAGAAAAGAAAATCTGTGATTATTCATTATTTTTATTTACCTCTAAAAAAAGTACAAGAACTTAAAATTCTTTACATATTACTATTAGACCATGTCAACTTGACATTGTTTCCTTGATATTGTATATTTTTAAATGTCAGACAATAATTTAAATATTTTTGACCTATGAAAATAACAATTCACATATTTTAAAACAATAACTTTAAATTACCTACATTAAGCTTTGGAACTTTTTCTAGTTGATTGTTTTTGTTTTGGTTTTGGTATTCTTGTCTTATTTTCTTTCTTGGAAAAGGATAATATAAAAACTTTTGTATTTTAAAATCTATCTATGTCAGATCATTTGTGTTGTCACTATTGAATATTAGTTTAACTAAACACAAAGTCCTAGATGAACAATAACTTTCAAACAGCATTTAATAATATTCTGGTGTCTGATTTCATTTCTCATTGCTGAGAAGTTTTATAAGTTTAAATTTTGTTTCTTAGACAAAAATATATCTTGTTCTTGAATTCTGTAAATGTGATTTTATTTTCTATATATCCTCTTCATAGAATAAAAATTTGAAACATAATTTTAGAATGTCCATAGCCACAGTTGTTTTAAGTATGATTTTCCCTCTTTATTCATCTTACATTCCTGTTAACATATACAAAAGCCTACCACTTTATCTTCTATGTCTCCAAACTAATTTTTAATTAAAATTTTATCATTAGGAATTTAATTATGGATGAATTTCTAACTATAACTGAACAAGTCATCAATTCCCTCAAGGTAATTTGAGAACTTTTACCTTTAAATTTGAGTTGTAGGATTATTTCATGTTGGACAAAATCTGTTCCTTGTTAGTCAGATTGGCTATGTGGTTATCAATCTAATTTTGCTTTTCAAAGAACCAACTTTTTGTTTAACTGAGTTGTTGTATAGTTTTTTTCATTTCTATTCCATTGTTTTCCGCCTTAATCTTTATTATTTCTTTCCATTTGATAATTTGGGGGTTGGCTAGTTCAGACTGAGGTACTCAATGAGCTATTTATTTGATATCTCTATGGTTGTGTTTTTTTTTCTTGAAGTAAGTACTCATAGCTATAAACTTTCCTTATAAACACTGTCCTTGCTGCCACAAAAGTTCTGGTAGATTCTGTTCTCATCTTCATTAGATTATAGAAAGTTAGATGTCTTCCCACTATTATTTCTTCAATGACACATTTGTCATTTGACAATGTGTTTGAATATTATTTGTAGTTACTTTTTCCATTGAGTTATATTTATATTTTGTTATGACCTGATAGAATATAGGAAGTTATTTCAGTTTCTAAAACAGGAACTTCAAATTATACAAAATAGTCATAGAAACAAAAACAGCATGGTATTGACATAAGAACAGATGTGAAGGTCAATAGAACACATGGAACATCCAGAAATAAATCCATGCAGCTACAGCCTTCTTATTTTTGACAAATGAGCCCAAAAATATAAGTTGTAGAAAAAAAATAGCCTCTTCAACATGATGTTGGCAAAACTGGATATCCACATGCAGAAGATTTAAACTGTCTTAGCCTGTACAAATATCAACTCAAACTAGATCAAAGATTTTAGTATAATACCTAAACCTTTAAAACTACTATAAGAAAGAATAGGAAAAGCACTGAAACATTGGCATGTTAGCCTTTCCTGAAAAGATTGTATCTATTTGTGTAGAGAGCTGAGCTATTAAGTTTTCACATGGAGTTTGCCAACAGACATGTATAGTAATACCACTTGGTAGTGAGAAACAAAAGGAATAAAAACAGAAGGACATGTATGAGACATCAACACTAGTAGGTTTGAAGACCTATAAGGTTTTAGAAAACACCAAAGGAGTGAGAATGTCTGTGAGGGAGATGCATTTCTTTCTGCTCATCCAACCATGGGATTTTGAGCTAGTTTTAATTTAATATGAAGAAAAGATGTGACTTTATTAAAATTCTGAGTATATAACAATTAATTCTAGATGTAATGCAAAGGTTTAGTTTTCTCCTTCTAAGTGTTTTTGTTCCAATTATCTGCTGATGTACAACAAGGTCTCTCAAAACTTAGTGGCACACAGCAACCATCTATATTATGCTCTTGAGTCCTTTGGGTCAGGAATTTGTGTAGAGTATGGTAGCAAGTGTTTGTTTCTGTTCTGCATTGCCAGTAGTCTGTGCTAGAAGATGCAAAAAACTGAGAGCAACTGAACATTTTTGGTACAATCATCTACCTCAACATATCTGGGAGTGAGTGGATGAACTTGCTTAGGTTCTTACCCAGGATGTGAATCTGTGGCATCTCTTTGTGGAATGGGCTTTGTCATCACAAAGTAGCCAATGAACATGTCAAGAGAAAGCCAGATAGATGTTGTGTCCCCTTTGTTAGCCTAGCCTTAAAAGGCATTTCAATAGGCCTATTTTCTGAGGAAATCATAAAAACCCAGTCATTTTCAAAGTAATAAGAAATACATTACTTCCTGAGGAGGAAGTAGCAAGGTTGGATAACAGCATGAAAAACAGAAATACTACAATTCTTCATATTACAATTCTTTATCTTTGATAGTGTTGTGCCAAATCAGACATCTTATCTAAAATCAAACTTCTTTGAATGGTCTGTAATTAAGGAAATCAAATGCTGTAATGTAGTAGTATAAAAAAAACCATTTTAGGTGTATTTCTGCTCTGATCAACAACTGTAGGATCTAATGAAAAATCAGCATTTCATGATAGTATACTTGTTATACAGCAATACATAAAAGAATAATCAGCACAATAATAACTATTCATGAATGCATAAATATTTAAGATAGAATATTACTAAGCCAGTGATTTCCACAATTGGTACAAAGCTAGAATACAATGTAATACAAATTTCTAGCTGTTAATACAAATATATATTTTTTGTTTTCTCTTCTTTCATTTGACATAGGAAAAGTGATGTTTCTTTCTTTACTTTCCTATCAATAGAAGTTTCAAAATCATATGTCTTTTGTATACAGTAATAATAATTATGTTGCATTAGCTTTAAAATTCAGACAATATTTTTCTTCTTGGTATAAATGTTATAGTTGAACACAGTCAGACAATGCCACAGGAAATGTCCAGAAAGGACTGGAATATAAATACTGTGTTGGTCTGACAAAAAGAACAGAAGCAAAAGGGCATCTGTGCTGAAGCCAGGGCCAGTCTGAGAATATACATGAAGTTTTAGAACCTCAATATATTCAGCTTATTGCCAGCTGAGAGAAGACCTTGGAGTGAACATGTAAACATGAGAGGAGGAAGGCAGGCAGAATATCATCCTAATACCAAGTCCTACTCATAGGACCTGGGATATGTATTTTTAGAACCCTTCCTTTATTTCTTTAACTGATTAAATCTAAAGACATTGATATAATTTGATTCTGTCAACCCAATGTGGATGCTTCAGATATTAGAGAGCACATGGATAGTATAATTCACTTCCCTCCTACCTTGCACCCTTATTTCCTCTAAAATTAGTGTATAAACGTAGTCTTTGTCTAAATTTAGTTTGTATCTAGCTACAGGATACACTCTGGTTTCATGGCACTGGAGAATGTACAGGCTTGCTTTCTGTCACAGTAAAACTTTGATTTGCCTGAATCAATATAATGGGGATACAACAGAATATGCAATTTCCTTAAAAGGGAAAGATACAATCAATAAATCAACTATTGGAGAGGAGTTATTTTAAACATTTCCTTATACTGTTTTGTAGATGGATACTAAATCACAGCCACTCCTACATCTAATTCTCTTTCATCTATGGCAACTTCCCTACGTCATGAAAACAGATGTTCCCAATAAAACATCTTGGCTCATCAGAGGTTATTATCCTCAGTCTGCTCTATTTATTATGGCAAGAAATTATACTATATTATATAAATTAAAGTAAATTACCTAGAACAAACATTCATGAGTATTGTATTTAACAGCTTCCTTTTTGCTTATTGGGATATAATCATTCAGAAATACGAATGGCTAATAGATTTTCCTCTCTCACTCATTCATATACATATAACATGCACCTACATACTCGGTACAGATTTCACAGCTTTAGACCAAGTAAAATAAAAAGGTCATTTTGCTGAACAATAATAGCTGGTTATTTATTTAAAATCTCACACGTAACAACTTACAGTTGACCCTTCATTTCTAAGGATATATGGTTCTAAAAAGACTGCTGCTAAGAGAAACCTCAAATGCTCAGGAAACATAGAGTTTAGTAATGTAATGTGGATGCTTGATTCACTTTTCCCATAATACTGCCCAGCTTCTTCTAAGGGCATGCCACCTTTCAACACATCTCTTCATTTAAATTAAGCACATTGAATTTTGCTTTACTATTGGGGTACTATTTGTATTTTGGGGAGACATATTCTACAAATTAAGGAAAAGACTCCAGATTACACAATGTTTTAAACACAACTACTGCTAATGTGGAACTGACTGCGAGCTTCTCCTCATTAACTGAGTTGCGTATTGTGTGAAAGGGAAACAAAAAGGTTTGATTTTGAAACTTATTTTGATCACAAATTATTATTAACTGGGTGACAGTGGCTTGTGCCTATAAGCTCAGCTACTTGGAAGATTGAGATCTGAGAATCATGGTTCAATGCCAGTCCAGGCAGGTAAGTATGTGAAGCTCTTATCTTCTGTTAACCATCAGTTAACTCTCAGATAACTCTCTTAATCTCTCTCTCTCTCTCTCTCTATCTCTCTCTCTTTTTCCCTCTCTCTCTCTCTCTCTCTCACATACACACAGAAAGTGATTATGATTAATCACATTTGGCCAAAACTATGTATAATAAATCCACAAATCAGGCAGATGTACTATTTAGTATTCAGGAAAAAATGAAAATTTAACAAATAAGTTCTTATAGACCAAAATAGGTGTTACCGAGTTCTAATATCATATACAAAAAGTTGTAGGTGGCCAGGCACTTGTGACTCTTGCCTATAATCCTAGCTACTCAGGAGACTGAGATCTAGAGGATCACAGTGCAAAGCCAGCCTAGGCAGAAAATTTCCCATGAGTCTCTTATTTCTAATTAACCACTCAAAAAATGGACATGGAGCCATGGCTCAAAGTGGTAGAGCACTGGCTTTGAGCAAAAGAGCTCAGGGATAGTGCTCAGGCCCAGTGTTCAAGCCCCATGACTAACCAAAAAAAAATAGTTTTACCTGAAGCTAATGGCACTTATTTTCAAGTGAGTTCCTCAGTCTTAAAATTTCTTTACACTGTATTTTAACCAACTCGATGTGATGTTTTTCCATTGAACACAAATTGATTAACCTTGGTAAAGTTGTTGATATAACCAAAGAAAGAATGTGACCTTAGAAAGGATTTGTAGTAAGCAGCTTACACAAAGTAGGAGCAGAAAAGCAGAGTTGGATAATTTTCATTTCAGATAACTCTGGAGGAGTAGCTGTCTTACTAGCACCATGAGAATGTGAAGGCATTCTTAAAGCACGTCCCTTTTGTAGAGTGAACACATCAAGCTATGAAAATGATAACTTCCGGGGCTGGGAAGGTGGCTCAGTGGTAGAGTGCTCGCCTTGCATGCCTGAGGCCCTGGGTTTGATTCCTCAGCACCACGTAAGCAAAAAGAAAAAAGCCGGAAGTGGCGCTGTGGCTCAAGTGGTAGAGCGCTAGCCTTGAGCTGAAGAGCTGAGACACAGCGCCCAGCCCAGAGTTCAGGCCCCACGACTGGACCCAAAAAAAAAGAAAATGATGCCTTCATAGAATATTATGCCAGCCAGGTGCTGGTGGCTCATGTCTATAATTCTAACTACTCAGAAGGCTGAGATCTGAGGATCACAGTTCAAAGCCAGCCAGACCAGTGAAGTCCAGGAAACTCTTGTCTCCCAATAAACTATCAAAAGAGCTGGACATGGAGCCTGTGGCTCAAGCAGTAGAGTGCTAGCTTTGAGCAAAAAAAGCTCTGGGACAACACCTAGGCCCTGAGTTTAAGCCTCAAGACTAGTGTGTGCGTGCGCGTGCGTGCGTGTGCGTGCGCGCACACACACACCATGCCCTATCACTAGTTGATCTTGTTCTGATTTCTTTTATCCTAAACACCTTTATCATACTAAGTTTTTCCTTTTAGCTTGCATCTAGGAAGAAAAATGCATGCCAGTCAGGGAAGGTGGGCATCTGCTCTTCCTAATTATTATTATAATTTATAAATTGGCATTTTGATTTATAGTCTTTAAATGTGGGACTGGTGAGTATGAGTCATCATCTTTGAATCTGGTCAACTCTAGGTCATTAATAAAATCAAAATCCAGAACTGTGAGAGTGAGGGCTGACCCTGGACAGTTGTCAATTCATCATAGTGAATGCCATTTGTCAAAGGAGGCCTCTGTCTACATTTTCACTTGACTGTTGATTGCACTCCTATTGTCACTTAAGGTTGCATCAGAATTAATTGTTTATATGTCTGTCTGCCTTCTTTGTTAGATTACAAACCCCTGTAAGGCAGGGACTGTGGATTCCTTTCTGCATTTGTAATAGCACAAGACCAATACCTACTACCAGACTAATAGTGATAATAGTAATAATTTGTAATAGACAGACATTTGTTGTGTGTGGTAGATGGTGCCTGGTTGGTTTTAAGGTCTTATTTTTTATGTGAAATGCATTTATTTCCTTGTGATGTTGAATTCATTTCAAAGATATTACTAACATAGCAACTGACAGTAACTTTGGGATGAAAGTCTTTTCAAAAGAAAAATGATACATATTGATAAAGTATTAAAAATTTCACATGTATTTTCAATTTTCTTCAAATATGTTACAAATAGTTAAATGTAGAAATTGGAGCTATTTGGTTTAGTTTCAGAAGTTTTCTTTTCTTTTCTTTTTTTTTTGGGTCTAGTCGTGGGGCCTGAACTTTGGGCCTGAGCGCTGTCCCTCAGCTCTTCAGCTCAAGGCTAGTGCTCTACCACTTGAGCCACAGTGCCACTTTCGGCCTTTTTCATTTTGCTTATGTGGTGCTGAGGAATCGAACCCAGGGTCTCAGGCATGCAAGACAAGTGCTCTACCACTGAGCCACCTTCCCAGCCCCTCAAAAGTTTTTTTAATGAAATATTGAGTACCAGATACTTTTGCAGTAAAATCGGAATAGATACACTTTGTAAGTAGAGATACAATGAATACCTATTTAGTGTAAGAAATGGCACATTACTATTTAGCTTTGTCCTTCCACAATTCTGACTTTTACAAGAAACCCAGTATCCTTAGTCACATTGTTGTTTAATTAATTAAAACAAAAGCAAAAAAATCATGAACATGCTTGGCATTTGTGGCCATTCATGACCAAGCTTAGAAATTAATTTATTATGATTTATGATTCATTTTTGACTAATAAGCGTCTTGAAAGACACAAGTAAAAATAACAACTTCATGAAAAATTTTAAGAATTCACGTCAAAACCTAGTGACTAGAAGGGAAGGATCTCTAAAGATAAGATCTGTTATTCTCTGCAGGAGGCACTCTGTATATGTGGTAAAGGAAACTTTAGGAACATGCTTAGACCACACAGATCCTAGGATTTACTCAGTGGGTTGCTATCATAAGGTAAAGTAATTCATGAGGTCAATGTCTCTTAAATGGGGGAGTTGAGCTGGGGATGTGGCTCAAGGGATACAGCAATGCCTAGCAAGCACAAGCTCCTGAGTTCAACTCCTAGTACCACAAAAATTTTTAAGTAAAATAAGCCTGGAATCCTAGCTACTCAGGAGGCAACGATCTGAGGATCCCAGTTCAAAGCCAGCCCGGGCAGGAAAGTCTGTGAGACTCTTATCTCCAATAAACCACCAGAAAAGCAGAAGTGGCACTGTGGCTCAAGTGGTAGAGCGCTAGCTTTGAGCTGAAGAGCTGAGGGATAGCGCCCAGGCCGAGAGTTCAAGCCCAACTACCAACAGTAACAACAACAAGAAAAAAAATATATATCATAAAATAAAATAATAAAATAAATAAAATAAGCAAAAAATAAAATGGAGGATTAATTATCAAACTGTAAGGCAGGGATATTTTTTACTAACTGGTGATATGTCACTGGGGTGATGTGACGCTTGTTAGCAGATTTTCCTGGGTATCCTGCTGGGTTATATTTCAGTGGCAGGGTAAAAGTAATCCATAATGCTACTTGAAGATAGATTTTTGATTGGCTTCATTGTAGAAAATAGAAAAACACATAATATAATATATACTAGTAGGTATGCTATTGAGATAAAATTTTTATTGTTTCGCCTTTTAAAAATAATATAGAATTTATACTTTTTAAAAAGAGTCATTCATTAATTAAACCAGAATTTTTAATGAATTATTTGTGTAAGTATACAATACTCTTAAGTCCTAGCCCAAGGGACATAGTGGGAGATTGGCAGGGTAGAATGCATTTATCGTAATGGACTTCAGTAACCTGCTTCAAAAGGGCACATTTTAATGGTTCTGTGGGAAATCAGTGTTATCCTGAAAGTACAGTAATGGAGATTCTTGAAGCTAAAGGGCTGTGGTCAGATACATTAGGCTTCTTGCAAAGGGCTGCTAGTCATTTAAAAAGTCCTCCACTACCTTCTATATTATGCTTTGCAAATTAAATAAAATTGGTTCAAAGCTTTGAAGAAATCCAGGCTGTTGCACTTCAAACAAGCCTTTGTTTGGGAGGAATTGTTGGCCTGTTTGTGTATGCATTGATGGGACACCTAGGAAATTTTAAAGAACAGTACAACTCTGAGTTGGAGGGAAAAGTTCTCACAATCACATTCTGGGTGAAGTGGTTCCTGGGATCAGAATTATTCTCTCTACTGCTGCTCTTGTTAAGCTCTGAAACAAGAGATGATGAATTGGCGACATTTTAAGCAAATTGAATTTCATAACATGGATTCATGAACTTGCTTTAGGGAGTTTTATCTGTGTAATTCCTTTGATTTGTAAGAATTGTCCTTTACTCTGCCCATTGCTCATTATTAAAAATGATTTGTGAGGGTAGAAAAAGAACAGAGTACACAGTGAGAAGTGACATTTAGAGAATAATGCTTGGATGAAATATAACTTCCTGAAATCCAAAAGTACCCTATCCATGGAAAGTGACATCCACGTGGTATTTTCTTCAAGATATATGTGACAAGTTCTGATTTATACACTTAATCTTACTCTCAACTTACATTTACTTGACTGATGATAAGTACTAGGACTTGAAAGGTTAATGTTTATAGGTGTAAAAGTGAGAGTGAAATTTGAATCTTTCATAACAATGTTGCAACTGAAGTTCCAGCACTATTTTTTTCCTTATAAAATAAAGTATAATTCTCTCAACTTGTTAAGTTGCAGGAAAATAACATAGCTTTTATCCCCTTCACTTCAGTTTGCATGACTTATTTATTAGTTTTTTTATTAGGTCCTAGGAAACAAATACCCTGGTTGGTTTTTGGTTTAGCATAAAGACTTTATCAGTGATTTTTTATTTTGTTTTGTTTTTGTGCTAGTTCTGGTACTTGAACTCAGGGCCTGGGTGCTGTCCCTGAGCTCTGGTACTAAAGGCTAGTGTTCTACCACTGAGCCACAACTCCACTACTGGCTTATTTGGTGTTTAACTGGAGATAAAAGTTTCATGATCTTTCCTCCCTAGGCTGGCTTTGAACAATGATCTTCAGATCTCAGCCTCCTAAGTAATTAGGATTACAGACATGAGCCACTAGCAACCAGCTTTGTATCAATGTTTTTTATTTTTTTATTATTATTATTGGTGGTGGTAGTAGTTGTGGGGCTTGAACTCTGGGCCTGTGCACTGTCCTTGAGCTCTTCAGCTCAAGGCTAGTAGTGCTCTACCACTTGAGCTACAGCGCCACCTTTTCTGTTTATGTGGTACTGAGAAATTGAACCCAGGGCCTCATGCATGTGAGGGAGGGTCTCTACCACTGAGCCACCTTTCCAGCCCCAGTATCAGTGATTTTAAAGGACAAGTTTCTTCTCATTCCTAGTTTAACACTCCTGAGTGACTTCCTATTCCCATCAAGACATAGAATGTGGCAGAAGTTGGCATTTGCCAATCTTTCTAGTCTCTATTCACTAGACACACTGACCTTTTATATCCTAGAATCCTAACCCCTATTACCTATGGGACTTTCACGTATGGAATCCTTTGAGAAGTTCAGACCAAAAGATAATCTATCAAGAATAAAAGGGAGAAAATAAGTTAAAATAAGGAGTATTAGACTACAGGATAGTAATGTTTTGGCAACTGCCAGAATGTGATGAGCCAGAACAGGTGTTGCTTAACCAGTGGAACTGGGTTAACTTAAACTGAGCAGCTGAGATGCACTTCTGCTTGCTCTGGTTATGTCCCTCCCTTCTGCTTTGCTAGTGGTACTATAATTAGAGAAACCATATTAGAAAACCAGCAACTGAAAACCAAATTCAGAAACCTGAAACACAACTTCAAAACTGCAGGATCTCTGAGTGATATGGATCCATTGTAATCAATGAATAAACTAGACACCCAAATACTCATGCTGCCTAATTGGTTCTAACGGTAGACTACAGTCAGGTAGTAGTAATTTCAGGATTGGAATGTAGAATTTTTTCATGTGATATGTACTTTTAGTTAGATTGGATTCTTAGTCCCATAACAAGATTATTGCTGTAATTACAGAGGTCAGAATACATATGAAGATGACAGTTCAGAAATTTTTAGATGCTTTTAGTCTGGCCTGGTTGAGGAATACTTATGATGAAAAGCTTATTGCAAATTATATTGTAAATATAATGTGATGCGTTGTACAAATGTATATTCAATTTTCCCAACAGCATTGTGAAAACATCTTTTTCTCTATCTGGTCTACCAAATACTTCTCATTTTCTATACTGGGCTTTCCTACCTATGAGGACCATAGCATACCTTATAGCTAACTATTGCTTTATTTATTTTTTTGGGTCCGGTCGTGGGGCCTGAACTCTGGGCCTGGGCTCTGTCCCTCAGTTCTTCAGCTCAAGGCTAGCACTCTACCACTTGAGCCACAGCGCCACTTCCGGCTTTTTTCTTATGTGGTGCTGAGGAATCGAACCCAGGGCCTCGAGCATGCAAGGCAAGTGCTCTACCACTGAGCCACCTTCCCAGCCCTAACTATTGCTTTATATATCACCCCTTCCTGAACTTATTTGAGCTGAGCTGTACTCCCTGTCAAACCACTGAGTATCATCCTTCAGGTACTGTACAAGCTCATGTTCTAGCTCTGTATTATCATTCACCACTGGAATCAATGGGACCAGATCTAACCATGACAAATGAGAAATGTTTTTATTTCTAAAAAACCTTCCAAATGTAGCCTATGTTAAGCTGCTTTGACTATTGTATTGTTCTTAACTGATTTTTCTTTTGGTAGTTCTGAAGAAATCGAATTGGGAAGCTGCTCAATTGAAACAAACATTCATATGGTTGCTTTTACAGGGAATGATAACCTCTGGGTCAATGTTAAATTTCCTAGGGCACAAATTCACTTATTAAACTTATTAAAATCTAGAGTTCTTGCCAGAGATAACAGTAGGTCTTATGTGGTATTATCAGGGCACCCTGATAAAAACTTTCTATGCTGATCAATTTCAGGTAGCCTGGGGTTCACACATTGAAATGTATTATTATAATATATTAGAAAAATCCTCCACAGCTCTTTCTAGTATTTAAGGCAGAAAAAAAATGTAGTTTAGATTATCTCTCTGTTTGACTGACTGAAAGACTGATCGAAGGTGAGAAAATATGTGCTCACAAAGATACCAAGCATTGTTGTGGTATGTCATATAAACGGATATGCAAATTAGATGCTTAGTTATTGAGTAAAGGAAACTTTCATTTGCCCTGTCACACAAAAGGATGCTCCAGACTTACTGTCTTTAACAGAAAGAAGGATTTGCTTTTTTGTTTGCTGTTATATTTTTTATTGACTCTAGTGGTTAAGAAAAAAAAGTAAAGCACAAAAAGAAAGTTAATTTTCTATGTACTTCAAATTCCAAATCACTCTTTGCTGTTTATTGGATGTACTTCTACTTGTTGACAACAGAAATGGTTTGATCCAATAATCACCCATCCATCCATCCTTCTCATATTTATTGAACACCTATCTCAGGTCAAGATAAGATAGACATAGAGAAGTAACTATGGAAAACATGACAAAGTAATTTTGAAGAATGCAAGAAAAATGGAAACTATTATAAAAACATGAACTTGGGTGGGCAGCAGGAGAATGAAGATGAAGGATTTCCTGATGAAATGGTATTTGAGATTTGATCTTAAGACCAGATAGAACTTAGACTAACCATGAGAAGGAAATCTTTCCTTGTATGCTTGATGTGCAAAGCAGTGAGTCCTATTCAAGAACAAGAAAGAAGACAGTCTGGTCACTAAGGAACTTAAAAGCAATTCAGGTGATGAGTTTGAATCACATATCAAGGCAGCTCACCAGAACCATGATCAACACTCATAAGCAGTGACATAACCTGGGCAAGCTTAAGGTGCAGAATGACAGGGATGATATTTTCTTTCAGGAAAGATAGGTAAGCTATTTGGACAATGAACTGGCAGGGGAAGAGTAACAAAATGATTTCAAAGATGAATTTGAGTGTCATCCGAAGCATATTAAGTCAAGGGAGTGAGTGGACTCATCTTGGATTAAGAGTAGAAATGGGGAAGCCATTAAGTATGATTAGAAGAAAGGAAGCAGAGAACAAGAGGGAGTGGCTGGTCTTCTCTGAAAGAAGAAGGATGTTTTGCTAAGCTGAAAAAGGAAAGAGATCTTTGCATGTAGAGTTAGAGAAATTGTTTTTGGTAGGAAATTTAGGACTGTTGAATAAATTATATTGTCTCTATGAGGTCAGAGATAAGATTACCATCTGAGTGTAAAATGAGACTAGCAGTGAGAGAGAAGAGAGAGCTGAAATTCAGTGCTTTGAGCATATGCCAACACTTATTTTGCTTTCTGGATAGCTTAGTTCCTCCTGGGGATGGGCTAGTATGAAGACAGCTGATGCCGAGAGCAGTCTTTTTACAGTAGTAGATAAAAGGTACATTTTGATTTGATTTAGTGTTCTCAATGTTTACAAGGCTTATTAAAAAAAGAAACTATGAATATATGGTTACTGTCTTTCCTAGAATGCCTTTAAAGAAACATTGAGATTAGAAAACATTGAATTTTAGGGTATAATATGAGAATTCTTTTCTTCTTCTTTTTGTAGTATGCCATATAGTTCTATTCTTTCCCAAATGTAGAGAGAGCAGCCTTAAAGTTTAGACTAAGCAAAAAGGAACCCTGTACAAAGTGATTGAAGTAAGTGGAGTTTGAAGTAGGTACCACCACCAGAAGCCCATCTTTGAGGAATATAACAGCTGGATTTTCATTTAACTAGGAGCCTATGGAGAAATCTATAAAAGGGCTTCCCTGTAATACAAATTCACCTCCCCCCCAAATTAGTACTGATGATATGGAAAAACCTTTTTGGTTTGTTTCTCTCAGCATCTTATCAGGCCAAAGAATATTATAATAAAACATTTGAAGGTTGTGTTTAACAGCTGCTCATAATGAGTCATGATGTGAATGGATTTGAAACCATACCCTATTAGTGGGATTAATGTCCCTATCTCTGTTTTTCCATCCCTAGTGCATATTTAACCAAATTATCGTTTGCTCCCTTGATTTTATTTTCTCATTATCTCTGCTGTAATGAAGATTCCACCGTGACTAATTCCTCAGCTCACAAGAAGGTTGAGATAGGCCAGGGCCAGTAGAAAGAGGTAGTAAAGAATAACTTGCTCTTATCTCTTCTTCTGAAACTGGAGTGAATATAATACTGGCCCTGTAGGGCTATGGACTCTGTAGCAATTCCGGAGAGACACAGAAGAATTAACTTACAGGATGGTGAGACTGATTTTTCTCTTTTTTGCCTGCATGACTTTTTTTTTTTCTTCACCAACTTTTCTTTAACTTATGAGAAGAGGGGAAATAATAGCTTATGTAATCTTTTTTCTCAGTACTTCTTTTACTTTACTGTAGTCCCAAACATAATGTCAATGGGTCTGTTTTTCAAAAACCTTCCATGTTTGATTCTTTTAACATCTTTGATCCTGTGTTTTGTTGTTCTCTGTGTATGCACAACACATATTCTCTTTCTAAAACTCCTTACATTACTCACAAAAGTCTTGAAACAAGCAAATTGCTCTCCAGTATTTTCACCAAGATTATGATTCTGTCATAGGGAGAAAAATACCTTCAAACATTTGAATAAGAATTAGCTTAATGTCTTAGAGTATTAAACTTTTAAAGAACCACATGAAAAGCAATTATACATTGAAGTCTCGAACTTGGATCATAGAATCTTTCAGGTTACATTCTATTATTCAAGGGAAAAATAGACTGTATTCAAGGGCTTAGCCTCCTCTCACCTTCTTATTTTTATTTTAATACTAAATAGGCAAACTCTAAAAGGCTTTGGCCATTTCGTACTATCTTTTCCACTGGGAAAGACCTTGACTGCTTCCTAATTTGAAATGACTGAAAAGAGCAGAAGATTCTCTGGTCTGGAAACCCTACAGCACCACTCCATACTTGACCTGCCCTGGCTGTCACATGATGTCTATCCACCTAGCTTCCTTATCTTTTTCAATGAATGTTATACTTGTTGCCCGTCTCTGAAGAAGTCATGGACTCCATAGCTGTCTTCCTGATGAGAATTTCAAGAATGGTTCTATTTTCATGTTTTTACATAATTCCCAATGCCCAGTATAGTGTAAGAACATTGGAAGAACTAAAAACATACTTTTAAATAGGTAAATTCAGTTGAGCAGTATCCTTGAAGGTGTGGAAGAATCTGGTCAGGGAGATGCTCTCAGGTAGCACTGTGGGCTACAAGAGGAAAAACAAATCGTTTAAATAGGGATACAGGTGGACCCATTGCAACAATGAGATGTACAAGTCGTTATGTCGAATACAACTTTGGTGCGGGGTGGGGGGCAAGGTGAGGATTGGGGGGCAGAGGGAGGATGGGAAGGGATGGGAAGGGGAAACAAAGGAGGAGGCTACAATGCTTGATAAGAAATGTACTCAATATCTTGCCCATGTAATTGTAACCCCTCTGTACAGTATTTTCACAATAAAAAGAAAATCAGAAGGAAAAAAAAAAGAACCAGGCTCAGGAGAAAGCAGTTCTCTGCCTGCTACTCTGCAAGGAAAAAATCAAGTTCAGCTGATTTTGAGCAAAGAAGAGTCTTAGCAGAGAGCTTTAAGATTTTCCATTTATAATTAATAGAATTAGTATCAGAAGCTTCTCTTTCATCAAATTTCAGAGTTCAAGCAAAGATAATATAAATAATTCATTGTTTCTAAGTGTTAGTTCCATCTATAAATTGTTCTAGATTTTGTGTATAGTTAAGGAAACAATAACCATTACTTTCTTTCTACTAATTTTTAAAGACAGATAAGGCAGGTTGATATCATCTTTAGTTATTAAGATTTGGATTATTGAAATGTACTCATGATCTTGCTCATGTAATTGTAATCCCTCTGTACAGTATTTTCACAATAAAAAAAGAAAAAAAAAGAAAAAATTTGGCTTATTATTTTAATTTTTTAATTTTTTTTTTGGGTCCGGTCATGGGGTTTGAACTCTGGGCCTGGGCGCTGTCCCTCAGCTCTTCAGCTTAAGGCTGAGCCACAGCACCACTTCCGGCTTTTTTTCTGCTTATGTGGTGCTGAGGAATCGAACCCAGGGCCTCATGCATGCAAGGCAAGAGCTCTACCACTGAGCCACCTTCCCAGCCCCTGGCTTATTATTTTTAAAAACTGGAGTGTCATCTGGACATGAAATATCAAACTGCCTAAGGAGCCAACATGTCTCAGTCTTTTTCATCTATGATAAAATTACGGTTCTTGGAAGTGAGAGAAGATGACTTGATGCAGCCTTTGTCTTGTCCCCCTTTCAGTTTTGAGGCAATTCGGGGCTGGAGCTCTGATGATTACTCAGAACAGAATCTGTGAGAGCCTTAGAAGCTATCTAAATGTTCTCCAAACCCTCAAAGTATATAGGGTCTGTGTCTAGAAGAAGGTCAGCATGAAGACCACAGGCAAATCTCAACAAACTCAGTCTCCTGTTTTCTCATGCTAAAACATGGAAGCAGCTTCCACTTTCTTTGGATTGGCCAGTGTCATTGCTGGTGTCCCTTGACACAGATTAATAATGAAAATAACACAGATTAACAATGAAAATATTATACATTCTAGAGGATCAGAGATGGTATAGTGTAAGAGAATGGCTTGACGTATATACTATCAAGTAACAGTTATCAAGATAGAGGGAAGTGTCTCAAAAAGAGATTATAAATAGGATGGTAGTCATAGATGGTGATATGAGAATAAGTTAAAATTTTTTCTGATACAGATTAGAATAATGTAATACAACTATCCCTTTTTACTTGATACTATATACCTAGATGCTTTTGGATCGCTCCTCCAGCTTCATTATTTGTTGCTGCTACAATTCACTCTGTGACCTGCAGAGGATTGTGCTTAGGCAAGAAAACCAGAATGGAGAGCTGGTGGAGCCTAGAACATTCCTTCCACTTTCCGTCAGAATATCATGTAACCAGTGACTAAGTGTCCTGGGAGTATGAAGGATGTGCTTTGTTGCCTCCAGATGGAGCAACTGTGAGGTATATCAGCTCAGGTTACCTGTGGGGTCAACCTGGGATGTGTGCCTCCCTGGAATACAAATTTTATTTCTTCTACTCTTTCTGGTGTCTTCTGGTAGCACATCCTTAACAATTAACTTGTATTCAAATGCTAGAGTCAGAATCTGCTTAAATCAGAATCTAGTTTAAGATATCGTTATTATGTGATCTTGACTATACATACTCACTACTTTTGGTTCCAAGAAAAAGCAAGATGTTTCATTATTAACAAGATAGACCTTTCTGAGAGACAGAATTACAATTCTGTGCATGTCTGCCACTCTAGAGAACAAATCAAAAGAATGATAGCAATAGAACCAAGGGGCTATATGAGAATGGTAGGTATTAGTTTACAATCCTTTGGAAGCAGGACTTCAGAGAACAAATGTATTTTACTTCTCCTATTATTGATTAGTTACCATAGGGTTTTCCAGGTTATATTTAGTTGAAGAAAACAAATGGGCTAGGAGAATTAAAAAATACTATCTTTCTCCTCTGGTGAATAACGTCTGCTGATTTTTGACAGAATAATCTCTATACATCCTGTCAATAATCCATTCAAAACTGGTCTGTGTGGCTGCTTCTATTGCCCACATAACCAAGATAGCAACCACCAGAGTAACTGAAGTGCTTCTATGGTTTCCCTTGGATGAGAGAGTGATCACAAGTGGACTAAATGAATATGAGGTAAGCTCCAGCTTGCCATCAGCAGCAGAGTAAAGAGAAAGAAGAAAAATGATTAGAAAGCTATTACTTGAGCTATGGCTCTACTTCTGCTTTTGGTTGGTTATCTGGGGATAAGAGTCTAAGGATTTGTTTGCCCTTATAGGCTCTGAACCATAATTCTCAGATCTTAGCTTTCTGAGCTGCTAGGATTTAAGTCTGAGTCACCAGCACCTGGCCCAAGTCATACTTTCTTAACACCTTTCTTAATAAATACAGAAAATAAATAGTAATAAATACATAAATATTTATTTGTGTAAACTGTATGCTTCTGATGTCTGTGAGTTTTTCTGTCTTGTTGACTGTTTCAACATGTTCTCTATCTTATTGACAAGAGAATTCTTTTATTTCTTTCTAAAATTTCCACAGTGTGCACCAAGAGTCTCTTAATCACTTTTATGAAATAGATGGCCCTTTGAAATTGTTTTTGCTTCCAGGTTTTCAATTCAAATGCCTTCTTATTTACTTAAGTGCATGTTGGTACTTAAAAAGAACCCACAGTGAGTTTTTCTTCAAATATCTTATTGAATTATATACAGTACTTTCCTGGGGAATTCCCCCCCCCCCATGTTGGGGCTTGAACTCTGGCCCTGGGCACTGTCCCTCAGCTCTTCAGCTCAAGGTGAGTACTCTATCAACTTGAGCCACAATACCACTTCCAGTTTTCTGGTGGTTAATTGGAGATAATTGTCTCATGGACTTTCCTGACTGGGCTGGCTTTGAACCATGATCCTCAAATCTCAGCTTTATGAGTAAGCTAGGATTATAGGTGTGAGCCACCAGTGCCTGGCTCCTGGGATTTTTTTTAAATTTTTAAAATTTTAAAATTTTAATTTTTTAGCTAACAATTCAGTCTTTTTGCATGGCTTGAGTTTTATCAACCAGAGAAATAACTTGATTTAAAATTTATTTTAGATGTTTTACAAGCAAATACCGATTTTACTGGCAAGTATACATCATCTGACACTTTTCCCAGGCCTCTAGAGATAATTGGCTGAGCCTCTGCTACTTCTTCCTCTGTGAAAACTGAAGCTTATGCAGCAATTCTAGTAAGACATCTAGAGAGGTTGCAGTGACCATGGGAAACATTTTAGATCCTCTGTGTCCAACTTGTATTGTTACTCTTATCTTGTAAATTCAGATGCTTTCTTTTCTGTGTTTTCCCAAAGCCAAAGCAATCCCTCTCATCTAATTATGATTGCCTAGAATCTGGCTCATTTCTGGGCTCTTTTAGAGTTCTTAATGCTTAGAAATATTTACTTTTGTTCAGAAGACATAGACTATAGAACTTTGGGTATAACATAGATCCAATTCTATTATATAAAGAAAGCAAGTGAGCTCTTTCCCATTTTGTAAGATGACCCTAATGGTTTCTAGACTTTTGGTCATGGATCCATAATTCAATGAAATAGGGATGTTAAGGAGATTTCCTAAATGTAGCTCTTTACTGTTTAAATGAAAGAGGAAAGATCAAAGAATACATGAGCTTAACATTCTCTTTCTTGGTTTGCTTCCTCCTGCTTTTGAGCAGACTTCTTACTGCTCAAATGTCAGATCTTACCTGAGTCTTCACAATATTCAAGTGGCTTCTTAGAGTTAAACTTCTGGTGTTTCATCTTTTCATTTTGGTCACTTGGCAATATTGTGAACTTGAGCTCCAAGTGTTCCCAAACTTCCTCCATGCTGACCAGCTGCTGTGAGATATTGGCTGGTTCTGCTGAACATGGCAAGTTGAAGAAGGCATTTATCGCTACTGACTCCTTAAGCTTAGATTTGACTCAAAAGGAGAGGGAAAAAAACAAATGAGGTATTTCAGAGAATTTGGAAAGATAGAGAATGATATCTGTGCAGCTAGGTAACTTTATTTTTATTCTGGAGATGTTGAATCAGGTGGGATATTGACTCAGGGTAACTTGGTCCTTCTAAAGCGATTGTGAGAAGGTCACAAGAAAACAAGATATTGAGTGAGAGTCTGCATATAGATGAGTACCTTAGCCTATCCATCACTCCAGAATTCAGATGAATACTTCTCAAGCAGAAGATGTGTGTAAAGAGATAGTTTCAAAAGAAAAGATCTTGAGAGATTTACCTCTGAGTTGTCCCAATGAGATGGTCAGTGTTCAAACCGGTCAGTCTTCAGTAAAGTCTAGAAGTTAACAAATTTAGCCCTGACCCAGGAGTGTCTTGCTAACTATGAGTCAATTCACTAGAGATTACCAGATATTTAAGAAAGACTCAATTGTGATGAATCCAGGCCAAGAAAAAAAAATATAGTGTGGGAAATTCACAGGAAATTAAAATAGGCAAATAAAATAAAAACATTTTTAAACTTGTAAGAAGTGATTGCATTTATGAAAGAGGAGCAGGATGAGAGGAAAAAGTGAATACTTACAAAAGAAAAAAATACCTGGAAATGAACCCTGTGCTAAAAGATAATATCGAGCAATTCTCTGAGAATATAGAAACATTAACACCAATAAGGAAATCATCAGAAGCAGGAAGTTTATAGTTCAAGAAGAAAGTTTACTGTCCAGGAAGAACACATCCTTCAAAGACAATAACATATCTTTTTCCATGGAATTATTTCTCTTGTTAGTTGTTCTTGTTTAATTCTGTTCCCTTGGGATCTGGTACAGAACTGAAATGTACCAGAAACAGTAGATATCTTTGCTGAGCTCCTGAGTTGCATCCTTGGTTTCCTTATTGTTATGGCTTGCCAAGTTCAAGTTCAATATGGCAGTATTAAGGGGACTAAAGCTCATATAAAACAAACTTCATGAAGCAGTAACAGTATCAGACTAGATTTCTCTCTTATCTTTTATTGCTGCTGTCATGGAAGGTGCAAAAAGACCTCGCCAAGAGCTGACACCTTGATTTTAGTCTTCCATCCTCCCAAGGAATTAGTTTCTGTTCTTTATCTATTTCAAGTTCAAGTTAGTCTGTGATAGCTGCATAAACAGACTAAGACATCTAGATCTAACCATGAATGAGTGTTGTAAAGCCCCATCCAGAAGATAAAAATCCTTTTAAGTTGTGGAAACAGTGCTGTCTGGGCCTAGAAACAGTAAGGGTTTGAGAATAAATATGGAAGAAATAGACATGGTTTATTTTAAATGAAGCCCTCTTGAAAAGATATTGTATATAATATAATTTAAAATACTCTACAGAAGTATGTGGTGATGATACAGCAATAACAACTATTTTAATTATGACTTGTTGGTAGCATCATTTTGGACTGACCTAATTTGCTAGGGAGAAATAATTGCTTTGAATCTAATTTGCTTATCTAAGTAATTTGTTTGCATGGTCATAGTAATATTTTGGAAATATCAAAAGCACTTTAAATCAAGTGATGAAAACTGTCACAGGATAAATTAGTGAATTTAAAAAGATGAAAAATCAAAATAGTCTTATGTATCACAGTGTAGATAAAGTAACATACCGATGGTATATAAAGTTTTACTTGTAAAGACTGCCTACATATCCCTTCCTTGTCAACCAGGAAGCATAGCTTTTCAAGTATGGTAGAATTGAAAAGACTTAGGTTCTTTTTCTGGAGGAGTAAGATGGGAATTTTGTAATAACAAAAATGTTTCTTATAAGATCCTTGGAAAAGAAATACAGGTCCCATGGTTTCTATTATTTGCAATAATTAGTATATGTCTAGGATAATCTTGTCAGATGAGCAGAAAAGCTCAAAAGCTAAGTACATATAACCGTATAAAATGATGCTAACAAGGAATGAAGGAAAGAATATTGATTGTACTAATACATTGTATTAACAGTTTAATAATCCTCTAAATATATATTTCAAATTTATATAAAAATGTGACTCGGAAGAAATGAAGATTGGCTGTATCTTTAAATGCTGTGGCCTTTATCATTAACCTGTCAGACCAGCTACTTCAACAAAAATGATTGAAACAATTCGCCTAATATTTTGGTCTTGACACAATTTAAAAAATAGGTATTCTCTCTATCCTGCTTACAAGTCTCAAAATGTATTTTCATTCAATCAAAAGTATTTATTGCATATCATCACTGTGCTAGTAGTTAGGGAAATCTAGAAGAAAGAAACTGACATGGTCATTGCATAATGGTGTATATATTCTAGAGGGGAAGGCAGACAATAAAAAGAGAGTCATATAAATAGCATACATACTCTAGTCTCAATCTGTAATAAATGCTATGATGGATGAAGAAAGGAAAAAAAGATGATGCTAAGTGAAATGAACCTCAAGATATGGACATAAAAGGCCTTTCTTTGTTGTTGTTGTTGTTGTTTTTAATGCACTATGTGATTTTCTTTTGTTTCTTTTGTATGTTCTTCCCCCTATGTATATTCCCGTGCTGTCACTGCATTTGATTTTGGTGCCCTGCATCTTGTATATACATTTGTCTAATTTGGGGAGGAGAAGGAGAATAACAAAATGCTGAAACAAAGACACAGGATTACCCATTGTAACAATGAGATTCACAAGACACTGTGTTGGAAATGAATTTTACAACTTTGGGGGTAGGGGGAAGAGTGGGGGAGGTAAGGCAGGGAAGAGATAGTAGGAGAAAAACAAAGGAGGAGGTAACAATGCTTGATAGGAAATGTACTCATTACCTTGCTCATGAAACTGTAACCCCTCTGTACAGCATCTTTACAAGAAAACGAAATAAAAAAAATATATCTTTAGAAATATTGGAATGATAAAAACTGAACTCAGGAGCCAAACTGCCTGAGTTTGAATCTCAAAATCTAATCTCCTGTGTGTGTGACCCTAGAAAAGTATGTGACTTCTTTGAGCTTTATTTTCCTTCTCTTTGAAATGCGAGGTACTACCTAGTTCACAGGGAGGCCCTCCCGATGAATACCAAATGTTCCAGAATCTGAGTACCTGATCCATTAGTTATCCATGGAAGTCAGGTATTATTATGATTATTAGCTTGCTATTTTTTTTTGTGTGTGTGTGTTTATGTGTCTATCCTCAGGCTTGAACTCAGGGCTTGAGCTTTTTACTCAAGGTTAAGACCCTACCTCTTGAACCACAGCTTCCTTCCCAGTTTTTTGGTACTTAATTGGAGATAAAAGTCTCACAGACTTTCCTGCCCAGGCTGGCTTCAAAACTCAGCTTCCCAAGTAGCTAAGCTACTCTCAAGTATGAGCTGACATCGCCTGGGCAGTTTGCTTGATGTCTTTAAGCTCAACAACATGAGTTTCTTTTACCAGTCATGACAATTTGTAGTTTTCTCTAGTTAAGAATTAGTATGCATGTGGTTTTGCATGTGTATGCTTTTCTCCATGTTAGCCAAAATGATTTCCTGAGTCACAATAGTATAGCATTATGTTAACTGTCCCCTATATAATAAAACCTGTGAAAATTAGATTACAATGGCATTGAATAATGATCTCTATTTCCTATGACACTAAGTTTTCCATATGCTGGCAAGTCTCCTAGTGTGTTTTGGAACAGAACTGCCTTGCTCTAAATTTACCTCCTATTGTGAACTTCTTGACTTCAAGCCTTAGCTTTCCTTTTATGAGCTGTATTTGAGGGGGAAAAAATCAAGCTGTGTTGAACAGAAAATCATGACTCTCTTCTCAATCCTTAAGGTACAACTGCAGCCTCAAGACAATCTTTTGGTTGCCCTTTCAGATATATTATAATTGTGTCCTTCTTCAATGAGCTCAGAAAACTCTATCATTTAGATAGAAAAGATTACAACAAAGAGAAAGTTCTCAGTGTAAGTACAATGTTTTTTCTTGAAAATGGAAAGTAAGCTAGGTGCTGGTGGCTCACACCTGTAATCATAACTACCCAGGAGGCTGAGATGTAAGGATCACAATTCAAAGCCAGCCTAGGAAGGATAGTCCTTGAGACTCTTATCGCCAATAAATGACTTCAAAAAAGCTGGAAATGGTGCTGGGGCTCAGGTGACAGAGTGCTGGCCTTGAGCACAAAGGAGATTGGGGACAGCTCCCAGATCCTGAGTTCAAGCCCGAGGAGGAGGAGGAGGAGGAGGTGGAGGAGGAGGAGGAGGAGCTTCTTACATGACTTTGATGCTATGTTGTTATGTTTTTCCTACTGTTTTTATTTTCCTCAGGCCAATTGAAGAATTGAAGGAGTTCATTGTTTCTGTAAACTTCATTCTGCTATCTAACACATCCTCCTTTCTGTTCTTACCAAAATTAAACACAACCTAACTCCTGGGTGATGCTAACATGAGGAGTTGTTCTAGGGCATTTTCAATTTCAGGAGATAAAGGCCTAGTCTGTGGGATGTTGAATCAGGAAAGAACCATCTTAGAGAGAGCTTTGAAAGGAGTCATCTTAGGCTACTTGAACACACACCATATGGCCGATGGTTTTACTGATTGTGGACTTTACTATGCAGGATGCACTTTCAAATACATTTAATTTATATATATATATA
Organism: Dipodomys spectabilis; assembly: GCF_019054845.1. Classification (NCBI taxonomy): domain Eukaryota; kingdom Metazoa; phylum Chordata; class Mammalia; order Rodentia; family Heteromyidae; genus Dipodomys; species Dipodomys spectabilis. The sequence continues at coordinate 218,222 of NW_024870874.1, read as the reverse complement.
TATATATATATATATATATTAATCTTGGTATTAAACTCTATATGGATGAGGAATTTGAGGTCCTGAATTTTTAGATAGTTTGAGCCTAGTTAAAAGGCTGGAACCTCACAGAATCTGCTCTTTTTTTTTTTTCTTTTTTCTTTTTGGGTCGGTCATGGGGCTTGAACTCTGAGCCTGGGCACTGTCCCTCAGCTCTTCAGCTCAAGGCAAGCACTCTACCGCTTGAACCACAGTGCCACTTCCAGTTTTCTGGTGGCTAATTGGAGATAAGAGTCTCCCAGACTTTCCTGCCACGGCTGGCTCTGAATTGTGATCCTCAGATCTCAGCCTCCTGAGTAGCTAAGATTACAGGCATGAGCCACCGGCACCCAGCCTGCTCATTTTCTTAACTGGGTGTCTTATTTCCTTTGGGGAGATGGGAAAAGAGACAACTTTCTGGGTATGTAAGGACAAATGTAAAATAAAAATAAAAATAAGCTTCTTAATTCTCCATATTGAAGAAAAAGGAAGCAATTTTGCTCCCCTTTAGAAATGTTTTAGGAAACTTGTAATTATAAGTACTTTATCCTCTCTTTGAGATCTATATAAATCCTTTTGAAAACTAAATAGGCTTTTTGGCAGATTTATAGTTTGTTAAGAACCTGCTAACATCTTTTTATTTTTGAAATGCAACCATCAAGGGAAATAGTACCACTTTCTGTGCAGTAGGGTGGAAACTTAACTTAGATCCACCTTACTCCAAGCTGAAAAAACTTCCTCCTATCATAAATATTTGAGAAGTTTGTTTTTTCTTCCAGTAAAGCCAGTTATGCTCACCCCAATTACAAGGCAAAATTAGGGTGCATTGTGTATGAATCAAATCTTCCTGCTTGAGGAGTGGTTTTGCCTAGTTTGAAAACCTGTGTGTAATTAATGGAGTGTACCTACTTGGCTATACATCAAAGAGTGAGATTCTTTTATGTCTTTGCAACCTCTTAGCAGGTTGCCAGTGATATACCTTGATGGGAATCTGCTTTGTTCTCATAACTCCATGTTGTTCCCAAGGCCCTCTGAACACCCTCCACCATGGGCCCCTCCTTGTTCTCAAGAAAACTTCACCCTTGATTACGTGAAAGTGAAGATCAACCTTATCTGAACATACTGGACTGTCCGAGTCTGGTTAGCTGTACCGTAAATCCCAAACAAGACAGGTCAAAGATGTAAGCATTATGTACAACTTTGGTCCTTAGCTCCACACAAACCTGAGCTTCTCCCTGCCCCTGCTATTCAGCTGGCCCTCCCTCTCTTGCCCAGACCCACCTGAACTCCCATCTACCTCCCCTCTTATCCCCCAGACCCTCCTGCTACCTGGATAGTGATGGAGGCCATGTGCTCCTTGTTGGAGGAAATATGGCTCCTCTAATAAACCTTATAACAATCTTTCTCCTGTGCCTGCCTGCCTCCGCATGGTCCCTGGGATTGGATGTGTGGGACCCTTCAAAAGACATTCCAGAGAAGATCTTACCCTCTAATATATAAAAATCTTAATCCCCATGACCCCACGCGCGGCTCCTTGTTTCTTCCACTGTGCTTGGTGTTCCATGGCGTTCTTCTGCAGCAATGATTAAAGCCTGCTCTGATCCATTGAGGTCTTAGCCTTCTTTCTCTCCTTTCATCCACTTGATCTTTCTGTAGCATGCATCTCATTCTGGCTTAATGTTTATTTAATCACAGATGTCTTTCCTTCCTCTTTTACAGAATCTCTTTGGGAGTTGGCAGAAGATTTTGTCTTTATATTTTCCCCAACATGCAATCTCAATTCTTCCCTAATTTCACCCCCATTTTTAGTCACCTCCATTAAAAAAAAATGCAAAATCTGGTATTACTCACCTTTCCAAAATCCCAGTTTAATCAATAAATTTAGATTTGCTTGTGGGGAGGTTTGGAGAAAGGAAGCCTCCTTATGGTTTTCAGGCAAAAGAGAGTTTATTAGCAGAACTTAACTGCCAGCCTGCAGGAGATGTAGTGTGCAGAGGGGGGAACTTATGGCATCAAGAGAAGTTATATATGGAGAGAGGGTGGAGAGGAGGTGTGGCCACAGCAGATGTAAGAAGTGACCTCAGAGCTTGGAGACCCCTCCCCACCATGGGCCAGGTTACAAGTGCTAGATGGGGACTTCAAGTGAAAACTACCTATGCATGGAGGGAGAACAAAGGGGAAGGGACCATTTTTCCCCAAAGGAAAGGACCATTTTTCCCAAGTGGATTAACATCAGTAGTGAGTGAACTTTTGTTCTATTATTCACCTTCCACTTAGGATGAGTATTCTTTTTACAAGTAAAGAATTGTTGGCCATTTAGTCTTCTTTTTTTTTTTTATCCTTCCTTGTCAGATCTACTTTCATTTCCTCTTTTATGATTATCTTTAAGTAGTTGTACAAAGGAGTTGGTCATTTAACAAAGCAGTTTATCAATACAATGCATGTTGATCAATGTCACCCCATCCCTCCCAACCCACCCCTTCTCTTGCTTTTCTTAATTTTGTAAGGCATACATTGAATTCTTGACTACATTCTCCCCACTTCTCCTTTTCATTCATCTACTACTCTCCCCCTAACCCCACTCCTCCCCTTCTAAGTACCGATTTCCTGGCGTTTATTTTGTTGGACTTTGGCTTTGCCTTTTTAAAGAATTACACTTGCTGAGTTTTCCCTGGAATCTACTGGTTAATACATCTGTATACTCCTACAAACGACTCTATATATTTACTTGTGTGCTTATAATGAAGTAGATGAAGTTACCCCTCTCAGTGAAGGGACTGTGGTCTCTTGGGGAGTAAGGGTGGGACCCCTTGGCCAGGCCCAGCCATGCCTAAGTTCTAATGACCTGCCTGTGGTCAAGCACATAAGCATGCAACTGGTGTTTTCATTGACCTGGGGAAGTAAGGCAGGGGTCAATCCTTCAAGCATCCTAATCTTTAGGTCCATCCATGGAAGAAATTGTTTGTGTACTTTTAAACTTGTCAGGTTTTTCTGTTTTGTCAGTTGTGGAGCTTGAACTCTGGGTCTGTGTGTTCTCCCTGAGCTCTTTTGCTCAAGGTTAGCACTCTACCACTTTGAGCCACAGTACCGCTTCCAGTTTTCTGGTGGTTAATTGGAGATAAGAATCTCAAGGATTTTTACTGCCCACACTGGCTTTGAACCGCAATTCTGGTCTCAGCCTCCTTAGTAGCTAGGATTATAGGCATGAGTCACCCTTAGTCATATTTTTAATGACATAAAATTAAGTTGTAATTAACGAAAGTTTGTTTAAGTGTTTATGTCAAGGTCCTTCAGATGATCACCTTTTTAAATTTTTTTTAATTGTAAAAATAGTATCAGAGGGGTTACAGTTACATGAGTAAGGTAATGAGTACATTTCCTATCGAGCATTGTTACCTCCTCTTTTTTTTCCTTACCACTAAAATGCTGCTTTTGCTGTTTAATATTTCTGTTGCCCGACTATTTAAGCCACCTTGCATATGGAGCTAAAAAGGATACCAGGCAGGCCTGTGTTCCCACATTTCTCATTGTAATCAAAAAGGCTTAATGGGGGCTGAGAAGTTGGCTCAGAGTGCTTGCCTTGCATGCACAAGGCCCTGGGTTCGATTCCTCAGCACTACATTAACAGAAAAATGCCAGAAGTGGCACTGTGACTCAAGTGGTAGGGCACTAGCCTTGGGCTGAAGAGCTGAAGGACAGCACCCAGGCCCAGAGTTCAGCCCCCACGACTGACCAAAAAAAAAAAAAAGAAGAAAAAAAAAGAAAAAGGAAGAAAAGAAAAAACAAAAAGGCTTAATGACATCTGTGATGGTTTCAATCTTAAGTAGTATCCTGAAGTGCTATATACAATTAAAAATAACTAAAAATAAACCAGTAGTTATTTCAAAGTGATCATCATGACATCCTATTACCACCCCTCTGTAATATTAGTTACAATAATGCCTTGTGGGCTTCCTGCTATCAGCCCTACCTCATCGGCTCACTACCCACATTCTAGCAATAGCCCCACCAGGCCACAGTCCCACAGCTGGGTGGGGGCCACATTCCTGCAACTGGATGCTGAAAAGTTCATTGCCCAGGAGGAGTAACTTAGCCACCTTCATTACAATACCTTTGTAATAAATGAGTAAAATTCCATTGGCTACATAGGCTACACTTTCTTGATCCATTCATCCACTGAGGAACATCTAGACTGGCTATGGTAAGTAGTGCTGCAATGATCATGTTGTGTTGGTTACTTTATTATATTCTTGTTGGTAACCCTTTGAATAAGTGTCCATGAGTGGAATTGCTCAATCCTTGGGTAGTTCTATGTTTTGTTTTTTGAAGAGCCTCCATTCTGCTTTCCAGAGTGGTTGGACAAGTTTACATTCCCAACAACAGTGTGTTAAGAGTTCTGTAAGGTTCACTGGAAAGGAAACTGCCACAGGTTTCAGTTAGAAAAGAGTTTGTTGCGGGGAGAGCAAACTGTTGGCCTACTAAAGATGGAGGTGAATGGAGACAGAGAAGAAGGAACATGAGAAAAAGAAGAGGAGCTCAAGTTGAACCAGACATATAGGGAAAGATTGGAGGTGAGGCCACAGCAGACGTGGAAGTAATCCACGTCTGGCATGACCAGGGTGGTTTAGGAAATAACCTCAGAGCCCAGGCTCCTTTATGACTCACAGTCAGGTAATTGACAGGTCATTACAGGTTTCAGGTGAAGAGGAAGGGGGTGGGACTGTTCTCCTGGGCAGACCTAACAAGTTCCCTTTGGCCACATCCTTGCTAGCATCCGTTAATGAGCTAAAGAGAGAATTCTCAGAAGAACTAAAAATGGCACATGAAGAAATGCTCAACATGTCTGGCCATGAAGGAAATACAAATCAGAACAACACTGAGAATGGCCATCATCAAGAAAACAATAGCAGATGCTGGTGAGAATGTGGCCAAAAGGGAACCCTAATACAGCCATTCATTTTATCTTTTTCTTTCTTTCTGACTTTGTGGCTTTGTTTTGTTTGTTTGTTTGATGGCACTGAAGTTTGAAGTCAGAGCCTCACACTTGTAAAGCAAATACTCTATCACATGAGCGTGGCTTGCAGCCTTGCACTTCTCATGCTCATTTAGGTTTTAATCAATATTCTCAGTCAACCACACACAGAACTGAACAATACACAGTAACCTCCTTGAAACAAGTATCCAATTTCATCAACTCCTCCACAGGTACCATGAGCCAGAAAAGCATAACCTTTAGTTAGCTTACAAAGAGCCAAGATTAAATTGCTTTTATTTCTCTTGTTGCTGTTTTCTATTTAACATATGCCTAGAATTTTGAGTTCAGGTCCATTGTGTAATACAGGGGCTAACGAGTACAGAAAAACCTTGCGATTGAGGCGTATGTTATGGAATGTACTGTGCTAATGCACATTATCACCAAACTCAGTCTGAAGTTTAATCAGTCATCCAAGTAGGGAGATGGATTAAATGTCATTTTCTTATGATAGATGATGAGGGATCTATTTTCATTCCTGACTGATAGTCTGCTTTGACATTTATTTAGGAACGGATAAAAATGACTTAGGAGCCAGGTTACATAGACATTGTACACTCTCCATATTGATATGCTTCATAACAATGGTTTTACATAAACCATTATTATTAGTGTTTAACCTCCCCTTGAAGAAAATGTTCCTCTTGACTCCATTTCAGGTTATGAAAAATTCCACTATGCTTTCTGAATACAATAATCGGCTAAATTCTATACAAACTAAAACTACATATGTGTTTGAAATGAAATATAATATATGTTGTGCCCAGGTTTCAGGACCCCCACCAAGAAGACCACCAAGTCAGACCTTGCAGCTGTTTTAAGGTTTTATGTAAACCGGTTGCAGTTTGGGTCTCATCCTACACTCCGACACAGCGGAGCCTAGGAGGAGAGCCCCGAGCTAAAGATTTGTAGGTCTTATATAGGCACACAACCAACCAGGTGTTTTGATTACCACCACGTGTTGTTCTGTTAGAAACAAGCAACAAGTGGTCACTGCCTCAAAACTTTAACCCTTCACTCCTGCCCCCCCCCCTTGACTTATGGTCCTGAGACACAATCTTATGGCTCCAGCCCCAAACTAAACTCCAACATCTCTTGATCTTGAATGGATATAGTCCCTCTCTGACCTTAGCCATACTATTAAACAACAATACCAATAACAATCAGTTCATTTTTCTGTTCTTGTATGCAGAGTGGTTGGGTAGGATGCTTGGAGTCTTCCCATGGTTCCCCATGGTCATCCAGGGCAAAGGGGTCAGCCGGTCTGGTGTGGGAGGAGTAGATCCAAGCAGCAATGCCATCCACCTTAAGGGCAGTAGGTGTAGCCAGTAGCACCATGTAAGGTCTCTTCCACCATGGTTCCAGAGATCTCAAGTTGTGTCTTCAAACAAACACCCAGTCCCCTGGTTTAAACAAATGGGGGGTAGGAATAGAAGCAGAATCATATAATGCTCTAAGGTGGGGCCACATACTCTTATGCACCAGCTGTAAATAGTCAAGCTTACACAGAATTTCAGTATCATCCAAATCAGCAAGCAATTCAGTCTGAAGGCTAGGGATAATGGGTGGAGGGTGTCAATACATTATTTCAAAAGGAGTAAAGCCAAGTTGATAGGGTGAATTTCTTACTCTAAACAGGGCAAAAGAAGGAGCGATACCCAGTCTGTGCCAGTCTCCAAGGCCAATTTAGTTAAGGTCTCTTTTAGAGTCCAATTCATTCTTTCTACCTGCCCTGAACTCTGGGGTCTAAAAGCACAGTGCAATTTCCAATCCATCCCCAGTGCCGTGGCTATTCCCTGACTTACTTTTGAGACGAAGGCCAGTCCATTGTCTGCCCTGATGGTGGATGGGAAGCCATACCTGGGTAGGATTTCTTCCAAGATCCTCTTAGCCACGACATTCTTGGTCTCATGCTTTGTTGGGTAGGCTTCAACCCATCTTGAAAAGGTGTCTACAAAAACTAGCAAATATTTATATCCAAATTTTCCAGTTTTAATTTCTGTGAAGTCTGCTTCCCAATACACACCAGGCCTATCTCCACGGAGGTGAGCTCCTTTTGTAACCAGTTGATTGGGGGCATTGGTGAGCTGACAGGCTTTACAATTTTTAACAATGTCCTCAATGAGTTGATTTCCTTGCCTAATTTTTACTTCTGAGTGTCGGAGCAAGTCCTGAATTCTTTGGGTTCCCATGTGAGACCCGATGGATTCTCTTAAGAATCCCCTTGCCCAATCTTTGTGACAAGATAAGTTTCCCCTCACCAGTTTTCCACCAGTCTTTGTTTCCTTCTCTGTCTGGGGATTTATAGGCCATGGAATTTTCTTTATCCATTCCAAGTCTTCTTGGGAGTACTGAGGCTCAGGAGGCAAAGCTCGTGGCCCTGGGTCTACTAGAGTCAGTCCTTCCACTCTGGGCTGGAGGCCCACCTCCTTAGCTGCCTGATCGGCCAAGTTATTTCCTTTGGTTATAGAATCAGTTCCCTTTTGATGGTCAGGGCAGTGCATAATGGCAATATTTTCTGGTTCCCATAAGGCTCGGATGAGGCTTAAAATTTCTTGTTTGTTTTAATAGTCTTTCCCTCAGCTGTCAGCAGCCCCCTCTCTTCGTAAATGGCTCCATGGACATGCACAGTGGCAGAGGCATACCGACTGTCCATGTAAATGTTTAGTCTCTTCCCTTTTCCCATTTGTAGGGCTTTTGTTAGTGCCACTAGCTCTGCTCTTTGTGCAGATGTTCCCTGGGGGAGTGCTTCGGCCCACACTATCTCAGTGTCCATGGTGACTGCTGTGCCTGCGTACCGTTTTCCATCTTGAATGAAACTGCTGCCGTCTATGAACCAGGCATACTCAGCATGCGATAGTGGTGAGTCCAATGAGTCTGGCCTCTTTTCCTTGGCCCAGTCTCTCTTTTCACGCTCAATTTCACGTTCTCTATCCTTCCTTTCCTGTCTTTGCTCCTCTGTTTCTTTCTTATTGTAAACCTTTCCTGCCATGGCTACTAGATCCCTAATAGACTTTTCACCAAGTCTGTCTAGAGCCTGCAACTTTTGCTTTATGTCTGGTGCAGATTGATTTATATAGGCAAACATAATCATCTGAGCTGACTCCTGGGTCTCAAGATCATATGGGGTATATTGACTAAAAGCTTCCATGAGCCGCTCAGGATATACTGCTGGACTTTCACTTCCAACCTTTCTTACATCATAAACTTTGGCCATATTAGTAGGTCGGTGAGCTGCCACCTTGAGACCTGCCAACAGAGCCTGGTGGTAGACACGGAGTTGCTCCCTACCTTCAACCATATTGTAGTCCCATGTTGGTCGGATCTCAGGAAAATAGGCAGCGATCAGGGCAGGATCCATGATGGGTGCTCCTGTGGGGCCAGGGATATGTTTCAGGGCCCCCTCTCGGATACGGTCTCTCTCTTTGGTTGTAAAAAGGACCTGTAAAAGCTGACTGCAATCATCCCAAGTGGGCTGATGAGTAAAGAGAATAGTTTCAAGCAAACAAATTAAATCCTGGGGTCTCTCAGAAAAGGGGGCATTTTGGGTGCGCCAATTGTATAGATCACTGGTAGAAAATGGCCAATATTGGAGTTGCTGTTGACCATCCACATCCACAGGACGTATGGTGCATAAGGGAAAAACAGCTGCATTAGAAGGGGGGTTGATTCCATGGTGTCGTCCAGTGACTGGCCCCTCAGAAACTTTAAGGGCAGGTGCCGAGGGTTCGGCTGCTGGTTCTATAGCTCCCTCCTCCTCTTGATCATTCTCAGGTTCTGCAAAAGGAACCTGGGAAGGGGAGTATGGGGGAGGAAACATTTCTTCTTCCAAGTTATCTCCCTGAAAAAATGGGGGGTACCTTTTCTTTTCCTCTTTCTCAGTTTCTTTTAAGTCTAGGGGGCTAGATGGAGTGGTGCCCATGGTTTCCAGTCCCATCAGTCTTACAGTCCAAAAAACAATAACTAGTACAAACAAAACACATGCAGGCCTGACAGTTATGAAAAAAAAAAGTTTACGAAGTGGAGATCTCCCAAATTGGTCCGCTGACTCCTGTCATGGCAGGGTTCCACACCACCCCACACCCCACAGCAGAAGGAGCAGACCCACAATGGGAGAGTTGGGCCTTGGTTAGGAGGCCCTCTTGGTCAGTTCTGGCCCAACACCTAACCGACCCCCGCCCCACAATTCACATGGCGGGGTTCCAAGGACCCCTGTTCCACATGGCAGGGTTTCAAGGACCCCTGCCCCACAAGAGGATCTGGGATGTCTCCCAGTTCCTCCAGGGTTGTTGTGCAAGCTCGTCCGATTTGACAACCCTTTACGAATCAGAGCAAAGGAAAATGAAAGTAAAACAGACAAACGACAGGACAAGACAAATTAACAAAGACAGCGCTGTTTTACCTTTGGAGTCTGGATCTTGGGGGGGTCTTTGGGGGGATCCCGGAAGAGCCCTCACTAATATGTTGTGCCCAGGTTGCAGGACCCCCACCAAGAAGACCACCGAGAGTCAGACTTTACAGCTGTTTTAAGGTTTTATTTAAATGGGCTGCAGCTCGGGCCTTGTACTACACTCCGACACAGCGGAGCCTAGAAGGAGAGCCCTGAGCTAAAGATTTGCAGGGTTTATAAAGGCACACAACCAACCAGGTGTTTGGATTATCACCATGTGTTGCTCTGCTAGAAACAAGCAACAAGTGGTCACTGTCTCAAAACTTTAACCCTTCAATATACAGCTGACTGGCTCAATAATTATCAGGCAACATTCCTCCTCTCTAGATTGTAATTTTTGTACTACTTATACCTTTACATTAATAATAATTTAAGGCTCCATTTTACTGATGGTTTTTGGCAAGCATAACCAAAAAGCAATAGATACATTAGAATAATTTAGGGTTTTAGTTTTGGTTCTAGACCTAGACTTGAACATGCTATCTGATGCTCCATGCTCCTTGGCAGCTGAGCCATGCCTCCAACCCAAACAATTGAATTCTTAATCAGAACTGAATTTAAATTGTAGCATTGTCTTTTATCATCTGTGACTTTTTATGAATCTCAATTAACTTCTCAGTAAATAGGAAGAACAATAATACTTCCTTAGGGTTACTATGAAACTTACGTCTATAAATTATCAATAATGTCCAAATGGTAACTGCTAAAGAATAAAATCTGTTCATGTTGCTGTAGAAGGAATTGAGGTGTAGGCCATTTATTATTCTCTGTATAGCAAGCCATTCAATTTTGTGATAATCATAAAAGTAATTAATGTCAATAAAATAAGATGGATTTGGCCAAAGAGATCTGAAACAATTTAAAATATTCTAATAAGTAGCATGCTGCTTCTCAAAGGCTTGTATGCCTATAAATCTCTCAGACATCTTGTTTATGATGATTCTGATTTACTAGGTTTAACTGATGCATGGATTCTGTATTTCAAAACGAATCCCAGTGACAATGATAGTGCATTAGCCTGTGTTTCTCACTTTGAATATAAGGATTCAGGTGCCTGACACCTGAGAAGCTCCTGAGACAATCATTATCGTGTTGAGGTAGTTTCTCTCTTTTTTTCTTTTTTTTTCTTTCTTTTTTTGGGGGGGGAGGTGGGGTCAGTTGTGGGTCTTGAACTCTGGGCCTGGACGCTGTCCCTCAGCACTTCAGCTCAAGGCTAGCGCTCTACCACTTGAGCCACAGCACCACTTCTGGCTTTTTTCTTTTTGCTTATGTGGTGCTGAGGAATCGAACCCAGGGCCTCATGCATGCAAGGCAAGCGCTCTACCACTGAGCCACCTTCCCAGCCCTTTTTTTTTTTTTTTTTTTTTTTACATTTTTAAAGCATCTTTGTCATTTGATCTGAATGTGTTTTCTGATTACTTCACATATACATGTACATGGCTTACACTGAAAGCATCCATCCCAGAAGACCACATGGACACAGTCAGGTACTCGAGAAGGAGGTTATAAGGAGGTTTACCAGAGGGGCTGACAAGGCCATCTTCCCCATGGGAGAGGGAGCAAAATGGCTGCTGTCCATATCCAGGTGCATCCTTGTAACACTGGGGCTGGAGGTGGGAGGTACTCTGTATGCACAGATAATTCTGGGCAGAGAGAGGGAATTCAGGCTGGCTGGAGCCTGGGGAGAGTTCTCTTTGTGAAGGGCAGAGTGGAGTTCAGATTTGGTTGGAGGGCATTCTGCTGATAGAGCTGGGGGCTAGACAGGCTGCTAGGAAAGTTAAGTGGGAGGATCTGAACACCTGAGAAGGAGGGAATGCTAACACAAATAGTAACTGGTTAAGAATTGATGGTTATAATATTTATTATTTAGCAACATTTAAATGTTTCATAATGATATATACTTAAAGTACCAAGATATACATGATATGTTCACACAATTTTGTCTGGAGAGATGGGGGGGGGGAGGGAGAGAGAGAAAGAGATGGTTAATTATCCAGCATTCAATGTAGTGGTTTTCTGTTATAGCACTATAAAATTGCTTGGGGATCTTTTTAAGTGTATTCATATTTGATCCTTTTTCCAAAGCCAGTTAAAATATGTAGAAGCAGCTCTTGGTACACTTTTGTTGAAGCTCCTTACCTCCTTAGGTGACTCTAAAGAGCAGTCATGGCTGAGGTACTATAATTAAAATGAACAAATATTAAGACCTTTGCTCTAGACATCCTATCAGTGAGTTCCTCCAGATCATTTTGAATTTTTTCATGGGCCTGATGATTTTTTCAGATCCTTCCTGCGTTCAGCATAAGTATTAACTGTATCTTAAGAATTTATAGCTGTTATCTCTGAACATAAAATATTGAGGATATTTTCATTTAACAATTTATTTCCATCCTGGGCTCTTTTTCTTGTTTTTCTCTGTCTTGTTTTGTTTTGTCAGTGGTGGGGTTTGAACTCTGGGCTTAGACGCTGTCCCTGAACTCTTCAGCTCAAGGGCTCTACCACTTGAGCCACAGCACCACTTCCTCTCTGTCTTTAAAAGACTATTTTATTTAAATTACAAAAGCAAGATATGCTTATAAGTTTTTTAAATAATGTATGATAAAAGTATGGAGAAATTGAGGTAAAAAATAATCTTCTTCTACAGCCCTTATTCCTATTCTTCCTTATTCCTATCACTTCATATAGTAGTTTCTGTTTATTCTTCTGTAATATTTCTACTCCTGTATATATAATGTATACACACATATATTCTTACATAAACACATACCACACCACACATAGACATATTAATAGAGATACATTTTTTTAAGGACAAGTCTAGGAGACATTTTCATTAGCACACACTTTTACTTTATTCTTTTAAAAGGCTATATAGCATTCCATGGCTAGTTAATGTCTCTAACTAGCCATGGCTAATTAGTTAATTTCTTTAACTAGTTTCTTACTAAAACATATGTGGAATATTTCCAGTTTATAACTACTGTGATAAAAATCAATGCCACAATGAGCTGGAGGTATACCTCAAGTGAGAGAGTGTGTGACTAACATGTGCAAGTCCTAGGACTAATCTCTAATATTTTTTTTAAAAAGTCACAAGAATCAGCTGGGCACCAGGAGCTCACGCTTATAATCCTAGCTACCCAGGAGGCTGAGATCTGAGGATCATGGTTCAAAGCCAGCCCTTGAAACTCTTATCCCCAATAAACTACTCAGAAAGTGGGAAGTGGCACTGTGGCTCAAGTGGTAGAGTGCTAGCCTTGAGCTGAAGAGCTGAGGGACAGTGCCCAGGCCCAGAGTTCAAGCTTCATGACTGATCATTAAAAAAAGAGTAACAAGAATCATCATTGTACATATTTATATAATTTTGGCACTGCACTTATGGGTGTCTATCCAATTTCTCCTTTCACTATTTGTTATTAGAGGTGTTTGCCAAGATCTACCCTCTTGTGAAAGCTAAATATATCAGACCCGATTTCTCTTTCCTCAGGGCCTCCCAATAGACCTTGCTTGTTTATCCACCACAGGTTGAGATGCAACTTATTTCTTAGATCTATCCCAAGAGGAAGTTGCATAAAAGTAGAGGAGGATAAATAAAGAACTGAAATGATTATGATTGTGCTCTAGTTATTGCCAGGACTCAAAGCAATGTTGCAAAATTATTTACTTTTTAGTAATAATAGATTGCAAGAGGTGATTAGCAGAAATTAATTTGTTCAGGCAAACAGGGACAAAGATTCAGTGTCTTTTCTGTTTTCCTCTGCTTCTTCTGTCCATTTTCTGCTTCTTTAGTTCCTCCCTTTTCCGTGGCATGTCTCTGTTCTACTAACTGGCCAGAGTATTATGCTTTTTCATGCTTGTGCTTTGCTTCGTATCAAAGTCCATTCATTTGGTATCTTGTGTATTTCAAGATTAGGACATATGTCAAAGCAGGAAGTAGCTGCATTTTCTACACTGCATGAGGTTAAGGGTGTTTATAAGAAGTGACAGGACATGTGAGTTTCTATTAAGGAGGATTCTGTATCCAACATAAAGGCCCATCAGGAAGTCAGTTTATCCAGTCAAGTCATGTACTACAGAGATTTCCCTATTTAGGGAGGAAGTCACAAATTCAGAGATAGGGAATCAAGTTAGATCAAGCAAACATAAAATTCTTAAGAAGCAAGTACATTCACAGACACATTGCAAGTTCTTTTCTGGGAAGATGTGTTTCTTTGCAATAATGTGTTCAAAGGCCTTGGACACATGCATTAGAAAAGCTAGGAATTTTCTGCAAACTATGAAATCATTAACCAGGAAAATGTCATCTAAGAACACAATAAGTGAGTAAGACTAGCTGAAGCCACAAAGAAACCATAAAAGAAAGACAAAAAGAAACTATTATCTTTATTTTCCAAATTTAACTAAGGATTTTCTCCAGGTAAGAAAAATTGAACATCAAGTATACTATTAATATATTGTTAATCATTTATCTTTTCCAAGAAGCCTACCTTCCACCACATAATCCTATACACAAGTCCCGGAGAATGGTGTACCATGCAACTGAGCAAACAGACTTGATAGGAAATAGCCCAAGTTCTAAATTCTGCATTGGCCCAAGCTATCTGCATCAGATTGTTTTCCAAAGATGACCACAACAAAGGGAAATAACAAAATACTGAAGCAAGGATACAGATTGACCCATTGTAGCAATGAGATGAACAAAACACTATGCTGAAAAAAAACTTTACAACCTGGTGGGGGAGGGAGGAGTTGGGGAGGTGGGGAGGGAAGGGATAGTAAAAGAAAAACAAAGGAGGGGGTAAAAATTATAGGTAGGAAATGTAGTCATTACCTTACTCATTTAACTTTAACCCACTGTACAGTATCTTTACAATTAAAAAAATTTTAAAGATGACCACAACAATCTCTCCTATAACTTTCATATTCTAGAATGTGATATTCCTACATGGGAGCTGGAGTCTTAATACACTCTACTTGAAAACAAGTGGGTTTGTGAGTTTATTGTAACCAAAAGAATGTGGCAAAAGTGACAGAGTATAACTTTAGAATCCTGTGATAGGATTCCCACATTGTTTGCAGAAATATGTACTGAAAGTTTGAATCACTGTGTAAACAATCCAGCCATTGTAAGAACACCATGTTATGAAAAAGTACAAACTACTCACATTGAAAGGAAGCATGGAAAAGCAGACAGCATGGAGGGATACAGAGAGGCAGAAGGAAAAGAGGGAGCAGGAGAGGGGTGGGGGAGGAAAAATACAAGTAGCCCTTAGGTTGTTTTTTTTTTTTGCCCAGTGCCACTATAATCAATGTATTAATGCAGCCTCAGGGAAGACCCCAGGACAGAATTGCCTAGGTGAATCCTTTCTAAATCCAGAAATCAATTCTCTCACCAGTTCACAGAGAAGAGCTAGAACCTGGCACAATCTGTGGAAGTGTCTACCAAAGGTCCATGAGTTAAAAGGCTTGGTCACCAACCCATAGAGCTATTAGGAGATGGTAGAACCTCTAGGAGGTAGAGGCTAGAGGAAGGATGTTTGTTCAGTGGAAATGTTTCCTTGAAGGGTATATTGGGATCCACGGTCCATTTTCTCCTTGATGCTTCCTGGATGCTATGAGGTTAGTACTAAAAATCTTGTTTTTTTTTTTTTGTTTTGTTTTTTTTTTTTTTGCCAGTCATGGTGCCGGAACTCTGGGTGCTGTCCCTCAGCTTGCTCTTTAGCTCAAGGCTCTACCACTCGAGCCAGAGTGCCACTTCCGGCTTTTTCTGTTTATGTGGTGCTGAGGAATTGAACCCAGGGCTTCATGCATGCAAAGCAAGCACTCTACCACTGAGCCACCTTCCCAGCCCCTCTTTTCGTTTTTAAAGTTGGTTTCAGGAACTTTTGTTACAGTGATGGAAAGCTAAAACAAACTCAAGGCTTAATGGGATTATGGCAAAGAAGAGTCATATGGAAATGAAAATATGTTAAGAGAAATTAGTATACATAATATAATAATAGGTAAAATAATAAAGAGAAATAGTACACTTAGGTACTTAGACTTAAATTAGTTCACCAGATTAGTTACCAAACAGAATTTCAAGGGCCAAATAATACTCTTGGAAGACAATGGGTTCGATTTGAGATGTACAAATTTGGAGAGAAGTATCCAACATCATCCTACAGTGGAATACAAGCCAATTATTTTATGAGAAGGTGACTTCTCCTCTAATCAGTTTCTTCAGTGAATCCTTCCAATTTTATAGACTTTACTCTGTTTGTTGAAATTTCATACCTTTGAAGTGTTCTGAGACAGACTATTTTTTAGTTCTTTTCTTAGTCCTGTTTCATTCATTATGGGATCATGATAGAACATGTATAGCAAGTAATCTTACATATGTCTTACTATTTCTCTTTTAGTGAAATATATTGATTGATTGATTGTTTGACTGATTGGTTGTTGGTTGTGGGGCCTGAACTCTGGGCCTGGGTGCTGTCCCTCAGCTCTTCAGCTCAAGGTTAGCACTCTACCACTTGAGCCACAGTGCCACTTCTGGCTTTTTCTGCTTATGTGGTGCTGAGAAATCCAACTCAAGGCCTCATGCATGAAAGGCAAGCAGTCTACTACTGAGCCATCATTCCAGCCCCACATTTAATTTTAAATTTAATTTTTAAATTTTTTGTTGTTATTTGTGGGGCTTGAACTCCTGACCTGGGTGTTATTCCTGAGCTTTGTTACTCAAGGCTAGTGTTGTACCACTTTGAGACACAGCGCCATCTTCAGTTTTCTGGTGGTTAATTGGAGATGAGACTTTCCTGCCCAGGCTGGCCTTGAACAAAGATCCTCAGATCTTAGCCTCTTGAGTAGCTAGGATTCCAGGCATGAGCCAGCAGCACTGGCTGTGAAATACATTTTAAAAGCAGTGACAATATTAGAGAATATCCATACATTAAAATCTTTACAATAATCCTATTATAAGCTCTTATTTATGACTTACACTAATGATAAAACATGTTACTTAATGTCATATGAATATGGAGTATAAAGGAAAATATAAATCCAAATGTCTTTCATGTAAAAGTCCACATGCTAACGAATACTCATATTGATATCAAGATTTTACTGTGACCACATTTCACAATCAAAGGTAGTTTTCTGGGCCTAGACAACATTAGGTCACTGTCTGTAGCCTGCACAGAGAACAAAGGGCCATGAGGTTGGTAGGATAGCGTCAGTACTGGAATCAAAACTGAGACTGAGTCATTCTAGTATCAAAGAGAATAGAATTTCAGATTCGAAAGGGATTTTGATGTCATTTAATCTAACCTTCTCCTTTTGTTTTAAAGATAAGAAACTACGTTTTCAAAATGCAATGTAGGAGGCGGCGTTGGCGGCGGCAGGTGCAGGGGTGGAGGCCGAGCCCCAGTCCTGGCTTGGGCCCCTGACTCACCAAAGTGAGGCCGCAGAGCCGCCCTCCTGGCCAAGGCCTCGGGTTACTTCATCAGCATCGATGTGCAGCCGAGGAGTGCGTCACCTTGGGCACCAAGATAAGCCTCATCTTCGATGTGGTGGAGGACGGCTTCCTGGACATTGACGTGGAGATCACAGGTCCCTATAATAAAGGCATTTATAAAGGAGATCGAGAGTCCAGTGGAAGTACACGTGTGCTGCACACATGGATGGAATGTTCAAGTTTTGTTTCAGTAATAAGATGTCTACTATAACTCCAAAGATGGTGATGTTCACCATCGATACAGGAAAGGCTCCCAAAGGACAAGACACAGAGACAGAGGCTCACCAGAACACACGAGAAGAAATTATTAATGAGCTGGCTGTGGCGATGACAGCTGTAAAGCTTGAACAGGGGTACACGGAAGTCCGGGAAAGGACACACAGGGCCATAAACGATAACACAGATAACCGCAGAGTGGTCCTCTGGTCCTTCTTTGAAGCTCTTGTTCTAGTTGCCATGACACTGGGACAGAGCTACTACCTGAAGAGAGTTTTTGAAGTCCGGAGGGTTATTTAAACGGTTGTTTTCCTGGCCATCCCAACTCATAATTCACTTGTTTACCAACACTTTGGTCATAATACTGTCATTCTTTTCTACATTTTCATTTTTTGATCTGTACACTCCAGCTTACGTTCCATTCTGATGAATAGGTATTGGGGGGATCTTTAGGAGTTATAGCAGAAATTTGGCAATGGATTGGCGTAAGATTGCTTATTTGAAAGCTGCCTCTTGTCTACATACAGGTCCTTCCAGAACTCAAACACTGTAAATGAAATACAGGAGTACAGTCTTTCTCTCTTCTTTGCTTTGGTTTTCGAAATGAGATGTAGATGTTGAGGTCCCACAAAGCCTGTCAGTCTTCACTGAAATGACTGCACTCTTGGGATGCCCTCAGCCTCTGCTTCATTTCAGGAGAGCACAATCCTAACTAGTCATTGTGTGGAGCAGCGCCACTGAGTCTCAGCATTTTCTGCCTAGCCTCATGCTACCAGGATGGGTGCTCGTATATTTTTTCTTGTGTTTTATTTAAACATGATAATTATCTCAACAAACATTCCCCCCACCCCTTATATTTTCCCCTTAAATCTTAGGACTGAATCACCTCCACTAAAGCTGACAGCAGTTAATAACCATTCTTTGGTTTCTGCCTAACCTTAAAGTCTCTATTACAGCTGTTTGTCTGGGTGTCTAGGCAAACACCAGCTGCCCTTTCTGCACTTTCTTTCTTCACTCTGGACACATAGAAAGTAGGCATTTATGTAATTGGAAAAATCTTCATTTCTGATGTCAAAGGGTTAAAGGGTCTTGGGTTTTCTTGCAGTGATATTCAGCCATTATTTTGTTTTTGTCAGTGGTCTTTAGAGCCACTAAACATGGCACTGAACATCAGTGTCAGCACGAAGGGTTTTGTCGGGTTTCTCCTGGGCCTTTTTGTTCTTTTTTTGCACATGTGAGTTTTGTTTTACATAAACAAAAACTTTTCCCTTGGTCTCTGATGATGGTTTGAAATTGAAAGGAGCATCTGCTTTTGGTGTGGAAGCCAGGATTATGTTGGGACTGATGTATATTAGTTACTTATACATTGGTTTTGGGGATCTTTCAAAGGGGAATACAAGTAACAAGTTTTATATAATTAATTTAAATTTGTTAGGGGTTTTCATGTTTAGGACAATTTTTCAACTTTGGGTGAAAATACTTGCAACAGTTTATTGATAAGGTGACTGTTTTACCTTAGCACTGTTGCATGGGTTTTTCTTTTTTTTTTTTTTGTGAAAACACTTCAGAATTGAATTAAAAGTTATAAATTGGTTGTGTATCTAATATGCCCCAGGTTCAGTGAATAAACAATTTTTTTAATGCAGTGTAGGGGCTGGGAAGGTGGCTCAGTGGTAGAGTGCTTGCCTTGCATGCATGAATCCCTGGGTTTGTTTCCTTAGCACCACATAAGCAGAAAGGCCGGAAGTGGCTTTGTGGCTCAAGTGGTAGAGTGCTAGCTTTGAGCTGAAGAGTTGAAGAGTGCCCAGGCCCAGAGTTCAGGCTCCACGACTGACCAAAAAAATGCAATGTAATATAACTAATATGAGGTCTCTAAAAAGAGCTAGCATGAAATCCTGTGTCCTGACTCCAGTCTAGACTCTAACAGTTCTGAAGTTTATTCTGTTGTTAATCGTATGTGTGGGCCTTAGATTGAGTAGTTGAAGTCTGAAGGAGAGATTAGGAGCTGCTAAGAGAGAAAAGAATGAGAAAGAGGAGTTGATTAGGTTTGTTAGATAGGGCAAACCCCAGCTTTGCAGCATTGCTGACTTGTGTTTGTGGAGAGATGCTGAATGCTCCCACTAAGGCCACCTTCAAGCTTCTAAGGAGACGACATTGGGGAGAACTGATAAATATATCTTTATACTTCATTTCCACTGTGAGACTAGTGAGAAACAATCTCATAATCATAGTTGACACTAAACTGTAAGGAATGCACATCACTAAAGTATGATGTGCAAGAATTTATTGCCTATGTTTTTAGGTATATTTTTTTCTGTTTTATGATACTGGGGATGGAACTCAGAGATAGACAATCACTCTAGACTGAGCTATATTCCTAGATCCTTTTTTAGTTCTTAATTTAATTTAGTGACTTGTAAATTGATACATTTTAACTGTTATGATGCCTATATTTTAACAACTGTCTGATAAAATTCCTAAAAATGTAGAAGTTGGCTCTAACCAGCACTTCATTGGGAGGTAAGTTAATAATTCCACATCAGCAGTATAGCTGACCTCAGAGAAAGTTTGTATGAGAGCTATGCCCCTAATATACTAAAACTTCCCTGAAAGGTTGGCCTTCTGTAGTATAGTAGAGTTTGGAACATTCTGAGCCCTCAAATAGACCTGAAGGTTAGGCAGCCTCATTCCTTTAGACCTCTGTGTGCAAGGGACAGTTTTCTCTTATGCTGTGATGTGGAAAAGATGGAGTAGTACTGCTTCAGAATAGCCACTTCCTCCTTTATAACCATAGCATTTCTTTCTTCAGCTGTCACCAACATAAATTGACCCGTTTATCTTTTCTATATTTTATGTATATGATCTTTTAAAAGTACAAGTCAGACAAATAATGAGCATGTTTACATTGGACACTAAGGACATTTAAAGGGAGAACACAATAAAACTCCAGTCCTGCAAGAATCTATAATCTAATTACTGGAATAAGACTAACACTTGAAACAATCACAAAAGCAATAAAAAATGGTAGATGTGTGTAATAAAAGGCTGAGTGATATAGTAGACCATAACTACCATTGAGAGTTGAGAGAGCAGATGGAAAACCATGTGATTTTTACCCTCTTTGTTTATAAATTCAGGACTTCAAGTAATTATTAGCCAGCTGAGTAGGAAGTGAGAGACAGCATCTAACTATCATAAATTGCTGCCCGGTGCTCATTAATCCACTCAGTCCTCTCAATAATTGAGCACCTATTAGGCCTCGGGCAACTGTGCTCAGCTTGAATTCATTAGGTACAGGAAGAACAAAGCCAAAGCCCCAAACAAATATTTTAATTTCTTTTAAATAAAAAAAAATAAACTGACAGAAAAGTTTTAATATGTGATTTAATATATTCATGATTATGCCAATGTAGTCATAAAATGTAATTTCCAATCTTTTTTTTTTTTTATAAAGCAGCGAGCCCAAAAGGCAAAAATGCTTCTGGCTCATGGAAGTCCTAAAAAGGGCCAGACTGTTCTAAGCATTGGGGAAAGATAAAATAGAGAATGAAGCTGATAAGTTCCTTTTCCAGAGCTCTCATTCTCTTAATGGAGCAGACCAATAATAAACCAATAAACACATCAATAAGCAAGATAATTTCATTGAGTGATAACTTTTATTAGTCTATGAGAAAATAAAACAGTTTGATAAAGTGTCTGATGGAATGAAGATGTTTCAAAAAGTCCTCTATGAGGAGGTAGTATTATGGTTGACCACTGAATTAGGCAAAGAAGGTTGCCTGCTATGAAGTCCTCTCCAGTTGAAGAAACAGCATGGGAAGGATTGGGCAGAGGCCTTGAGTCTAGAGGGAGAGAATGTAGAGAAAGGGGAGGAGGAGAGCAGAAAAGGTGAACATAGCAGAAGCTAGTGCTTGAAAGCTGGGGGCTCAGAGTGGTGGTTGTGTGCTGAACACAATGGGAACCCACTGGGGATGTTTAAAGAAGGGCTAGCATCTAATGAACTTTGGGTTCAGTGTGGAGAATGGCTTGAAAAGGATGGGAGTAACTAAGTAACCAGTAAGTGAAATAAGTGGATGAGGATGATCCTGAGGTTGGGTTGATAGCACTGGTGATGGAGGGAAAAGGATGGCTCTGGTATCACTTTGGATGTAGAGTGGCAAGAATGGATATGAGGAGGAAGGCAAAGTGTGTCAAGGTTGGGAAGCCTATAAGATTAGATGATCATTAACTGGGAGGTGGGTCTGCCATTAAAAAAAAGGGGGAAGGGGGAATCTGTGGGGAACACAGGCAGCAAAGATGGCGCTGAGAGGGAGTTGAGTGGGCAGAGCCCAGTTTACTGTAGAGCACATGGGCAGCAAAGATGGCCCTGAGAGAGTAGAGTGGGCAGAGCCCAATTTGCCTTACATTCAGTGTGTAACCAGCCCGTGAAAGCTTAGGTGCATGATAGGGTGTGACCTTGACAGTGATTGGTTCCTCTTCCTCCTCTGCTGTGACACCTGCCCTTTTTGGCTTTAAAAAGGGCTGCTCTCTGTTAATAAACGAGTTTTTCTTCCTGCTTGAAAAAATAATTTAAAAAAAAAAGGTTAGATGATCATTTAGCTTGAAGAATGGATCACTTTACAAGAAAAATAAAACTCATTTTTATGCCTTTCAACAACCTGAGAGTTTAATTTAGATTATTAAAATGTAAAATACACCTGCAACAATTATTATTATTTGTTATGTTTTAGTATTTGAAAGCTATTAAAGGAAAAATAATCTTTAGGTTCATATTGTGTAGGAATCAGAAAATGCATTGCATTATAACGGTTTAATTGTTCTGTGGTATAGTTACTTGAATATATTTAGTGACTCAATTTTGATTAGAAAAGGTACTCAAAAGCAAATGAAATACCTAAATAAAATAAAGGACAGTTTAACAAGCATTTCATGAAAAATTAAAATAATTTTCTGCATTAAATAGCATAATTTGAGCCTGTTATATAAAAATTAGGCAAATAGAATGGATAAAAATTTTAATTAATAGTATCTTACATATGAGTAAATCATGAGAAGCAAATTGCAGAAGGTTGTGATATTCAGAAATATATTTAATTTTTCCTAGCCCTTGATTCCTAAAAGATAATAATTCCCAGTTCATAGAATAAAATGAAACGAGGTGTAAAACAGATTAAAAATAAGTTTTATTGTTTGCCATATAATTGGAAATTTAATTTTTAGACATGAACCAAAAATATGAAACAAAGTAGTTACAAAGTCAGTTTTTGTTGTCGTTGTTGTTGTCTGTTTGTTTGTTTTTGTGGGTCATGAGGTTTGAATTCAGAGCCTACACTGAGCTTTTTGCTCAAGGATAGTAGTGCTTTGAGCCACAGCTACACTTCCAGGTTTTAGATAGTTAATTAGAGATAAGAGTCTTCTGGGACTGGGAAGGTGGCTCAGTGGTAGACTGCTTGCATGCATAAGGCCCTGAGTTGGATTCTTCAACACCACATAAGCAGAAAAAGCTGGAAGTGGCACTGTGGCTCAAGTGGTAGAGTGCTAGCCTTGAGCTAAAGAGCTGAGGGACAGTGCCAAGGCCTAGAGTTCAGGCCTATGACCAACAACAACAACAACAACAACAAAGTCTTATGACTTTCCTGACTAGGCAGACTTCAAACCTCAATCCATAGATCTCAGTTTCCTAAGTACCTAGAATTACAGGTGTGAGCCACCAGTGCTCAGCCAAAATCAGTTTTAATCCAATTTTTTTAAACCATTTAGTAATTTTAAACCATATCACAGCAGGGTACTGGCAGTTCATGCTTGTATCCTAATTACTCAGGAGGCTGAGGTCTGAGAATTGTGGTTGGATAATTATCTCTAATTATCTAACAAAAAAAGAAAACAAAAATGATAAAATAAAAAGCCAGAAGTAGAATTGTGGCTGAGGTGACAGATATCTAGCATATATTCTCAAGAAGAGTACATAGGCTCTGAATTCAAGCCCCAGGACTGGAAAAAACAAACAAAAACCCCTAGCACCAACAGCAACAAACAAACAAAAAATAACAACAAAAAATCCAAACCAGATTGTGGGATAAAATTTTTGACCACTTGTGGAAACAGCTTTTAATAAAGTTGAATTTTAGAGAAAAATTGAAGTACTGCTATTACATTTAATATTTAAATATGTAGAATTACATAGACTGAGGACTCAGGAAATGATAGGAATCAGTCATCAGCATTTCCTTGACTGTGGGATTCCACACACCACTAAAGTTTCAGACAAAAGCAGATAGACGGAAATACGTCTGCAAATTTTTCATTTATCCATATTGAAGATAAATATATCAAAGGTCTACTATCATCTGCTATTAAGTTGAGTCCTTAGAAGACATTGTTATGCCATATCATTATAAAAGCTTACTATAATGTCCCTATTTCTGCTCCTCTTAATAGACTATTGAATATGAAATGAAGTAATTAATTAGCAATTGCTAATGTGTACACCCATTGACAAAGGAAAATTCACCCAGTAATCAAGGTTCTCAAAATTCTGGGAAGCTTAGTAAAGGCAAATCACTAGATGACCCATTGAATTAAGGGGGAAAAAAAACCAGAATATGTTGCTTAACAGTGTGAAAATTACCATGATATTCTCTATATAGCTGGTTTATTCATCTTGAAAACATATTTCATACAAATAATCTTCATTATTATTATTTATATTCAAATATAGTTGCACCAAGTAAAAAATTGTTTGATTTGTTAAAATTGTTATGTCAAGATCTCACATCATAAGGAGATTCAAGTAGCAGGAAGAAGATACATAGAAAGTATAGAATTGGGGAAGGTGATGAGATTAGCATGGATACCACAGAAATGAAATGGGAGATAGCATTTTACCCAAGTGCAAGATGAAAAAAACAATGATCAGTTCTGAATTTGATAGTGGTATTAATAGCTAAAATCTCATAATGGGACACACAAATAATGAAACCATGAGAGCAGAGGCTTCTGGGAATGACTTTGAAAGGGCCATTTAATTCTTATTGTAAGTTTAGAACTGAAAAAAGAGATTCTGAGCTTTTTTTCTCTCTCTCTCTCCCTTCTCATTCTTGCTACTTTCCCTCCTCATCCCATTTGGGCTGAAGAAAAATGCATGAGTCTCCTGACAGAAGTTTGAGAGTTGATGACAGAGGTTTCCAGAGCTGTATAATTACTCTAAAGAATATGTGTGGGACTTTGTAAAATGATAGGTAATTAAAGAAAAAATATACCAAAATAGTAACATTTACTATCTCTAGAAAAGGGATTCATAATTTTTAGATTTTTTTTCTTTATTTTTCAAAAGCTCTACAATAAACATGTATCACATTTTATAATGACAAGAAAAATGTTATAAGTGAGAAAAATAATAGGAACCTATAGAAGTCTGCCTGTATGGACTACTGATATAATTCAGTATAATATTGTCAGTGAAAGTAGGGTAATTTCTCATAAAATCTTCAAATTTTAAACCCTAATGGAATAGTGCTTTAAAGTAGAATAGAAAGGTGACTAGTGTATTACCTAGGTAAAATGTCTGCATCATCAAAGGAAACCTACAAAGTAACTGCATTTATTACACTAAATCCTTATGATTACCTCTTTACAAAGGAATTGCTGGGTTTCCTTTATAAAACTGGAGATATTTCAAGGAGAATGATATGCTACAAGTCACAATGTGATGAGCTGTCCAGCCACTTTCTTGGAAGTATAGTTTTAGGATGAATGGAATTGTATTGGAGGCCAAAAGAACCATCTAGTTTGGGGTAAGTGCATTGGACAGAGAGCTCCTTCAGACACAGAGGAGCTTCCTTAAGAAAGTGGATTCATAAGGAAAAGGGTAACAATGCTCGATAGGACATGTACTTATTACCTTACTCATGTAACTGTTACTCCTCTGTAAAGTGTCTTTACAGTAAAAAATTAAATTAAATTAAATCGAAAAAAGAAAGTCCATTCATCCTGCAGAGGTCCCCAAGCCACTCCCCAGAACGTGTCAATGTGGTTCTGCTTTGGACAGATCCCTTTGTAACAAGGTTGTTGCCTCCTCTGTAAAGGACAGAATATTCTAGTCATTTGATAATCACTATAAGGACATTTATACCCAGGATTAAAGATGGATTAGACTATATGGAATATTATGTAGCTTATTTCTTCTGGAGCTATTTTGTTCTTTAAAGTACTACTTTACATTCTAAAATACATACATCTTTATTGTTGTGTACCAAGAAAGTTCTCATACATTTATATTTAATTTAAACCAGCTTAAGTAGAGGTAAGACAACTTGAGTGTCTAATCATAAAATTTTAAATGAAGAGTGATAGAGGAGAGAGACTGATTAGAATATATTGTATACATGCCTAGACATGTCATAAGGAGCAATGTCCCCCATATAACTAATGCAGGTAACAAATAAGTAATAAAACCACAAAAATTAAATGAAGCTAACATCAGAAGTCAAAAGTCTAATTTTCTCAACTATTTGATCCTTAAAATGAGTAGGTTGTGACATCAAATGCCCTAAGACATGACTCTTGTTTGGAAAAAAATAACTAACACAATGATCTCAAATCAATAGGTAAAGAAAAGTAATTATACATGTCAAGAACACAATGACAAAATGACATTTCTTCAGAAGGATGTATAGAAGAGCAAACTTCATAGAACTTCACTCTTAAAGGCAAATCACACAGCTTTGCATCTATAGAGTAAGCATAGTGTTCTATGTGGACAAGGACTGTTCCTCTGTTATTCTCAGGATGGTGTAAGGTGCATGTTGGACTTTGAGATTTCTGTATCAACAACATAGACTCAGAATTGCATTTTATGAAAACCTTATTTTAATATTATTTTGTTTTGTTTTACAGCAAACATGGCCCACACAGAGAGACAGACAGAGATAGAAAGGCAGATGTAAAGATCAGAGATAGAAACAAAATAAAGTATTTTGAAGACTTTTCTTCTTCCACCCCTCTTACAGAGAAAGCCAATGTGACAATGTCTAATTACATAATAGCTACTTACATGGCTTAATTGCCTTTATGAATATCCTTAAAGGTTTATGTTTCTTCTTGATCAGAGACCCCCATGCTTACAATGAAAGATTGGAGTCATCCTAGGGAACTCGACCTTAAAACAGTCCAGTGTCTTTCACTTTCACTACTGTGGTCTTGCCTGCATCATACATTCTTAAGTTGTTTTTTTTTTATAGTGAAAATGATGTGGCACTGGTATCTATGGGTTCAAATTCTCAGTGGGTTGTAACTCCCTGATTTGCCATTTTACTCAAGCACATATCATAACGACTTTTTCTGTGGAGGAAATTATAACTCCATACTAAAATTTTTTCATCCTTTAAATTGTTTCTAGGTACACTTTCAAGCTGACTGTGAATATTGATGTTCACATTGAGAAGTGTTACTTTGTGAAGTCACTTAATTTGATTGCATTCCAGGCACAAGGTAGAAGAGCTAGCTTGATTTCCACTTTATAAATGAAAATATGGAGGCTCAGATAGAAGTTAAACAACTTTGCATAGTTGGTATTTTTTAACCTATTGTAACATTGCTTTTCAGTGATTTCTTTCTCTTTAAAAATGTATCAGAAAAGTTCAGTTTTGAGGTCCATGAATGCTTGTGATCTATTTATTATTTAACACTTTCATAAAGTTTAGGTTGGATAGATGAAAAGGGATTCTAGCATTTTTATTTATTTCAAGAAGCAATTCCTTGAATGTATCTATTAGGAACAAATATGACGTCTGTACTTTGGGCAGATTTCTTTATTGATTTCATACTACTAAAACATTTTTTGTGTGTATGTTTATTAAGCAGGTGCACTACCACTTGAGCCACACTTCCAGGCTAGTACTAAAACCTATTTTACTCCATAAGCAATTGATTTGGAACTTGTTACAAAATTAAAAAGACAAGCCACCCTGTCTTTCTCATTTTTTGTTGAGTAGCTGTTACATATTTGTTGTTCTCTGTTATGTCTGCGCTAAAATTAAGGAGGAATCATCTCAAAGAGCTGACTGGTTTATTATTATTCCAAGTGATGAGGCTGAAGTTATCAAATATTTCTTCCTCCTATTGGCCAAGACAGGAAGTCAATTTTGTTTAATAGGATTACCTTAGTGATGTTACCCTGAATAATGAAAATTTACTGGTTTTTTTTTTTTTTTTTTTTTTTGTAATCAGGACACCTATCAAAATTAACAGGAGCCCAGAAATCTCTCAAACAGAGCTTAGTAGCAAGCTTTAAGTGTCTATCTAGCAATATTATTACCTGGGCAGATATTGACAGTATGGTCAAAACTGTCTGGCATTCATAAAAATCAAAATCATTTCATGCTAAAGAGTCAGTGAAGCCTGGCTTTTTGAGATTTGCCATTGCATTCATTTTGTGAATATGGAAGGTATTGACTTTATTCATGTCAGACAAATCCCTATTGTGAAGAGACGTTGAATCTTTCCTCCTTTTGACTGTGACAGCAATCAGTCCTAATGTGAACTGTAGCTCTTCAGTGCCCTGTAATTTTCCTAAAAGCTTCCAGATTGGAAAATGCTGTTCAAACTGACAACTTTTTTTCCCTCTTTGTGTACTTGCACAGCAGGCAAATGCAGAAGTGACAGAAACTTGTCCTGTTTCATTATTTAATCTTTTTTTATGGCTATGGTGCTAAAAGATACTATTTCTTTATTGTTCAAAGATGGAGACAGCCCTCCCTGCTGTCATGGTTACGTGTCAGTAGTGAAATTTTAAGCTGAGATACATTATCCTCGTGAAAGCTTTTCTAAGATCTCTGCTTAACATTGTCTCTGTCATTGATAACTCTGCAGAAGGAAGCCTGTGTGTATCTGAAAGTGTCTAATCTACTTTCCCTTAAGAGATTATGAAGTTGCTGGCTGATCAATAGAAGTATAAAAATCTAATCATAACAGAACAAAATTGTCTTTATTGGAGCTCTTCAACGAGTACCATGTTTTTGGGTTATTTTTCAGAAAATGTGGACTATTTCAGTAAATATTTCCCTAAGATTTCAATTTGTTCTAAATCATTATTATTTCATGTGTCTTCAATAAATGTATCAGTTTTTGACATCTATTTGCAAAGGAACGATAGTTATACTTGGGTTCAAATTGCTTTCCTCTCTGAAATTCCATTTCTGAAAATAAAATACTACATCATTATAGTGAATATACCAACAGAATAGTATGAATACATACTTTAAAATCTTTAAAATTTCCTCCTTTTAAATTCTGAATTAACTTGCTTATTCTCAGAAAGACAGTGTTGGGAGTATTAAAGTTAGAAAAATGTAATTGTTTAATAGGGATTGATAGGTGCTATGTCAGACATTGGAAGTTCACAATTGTAAGTCTGGCTATTCAGGACGTTGAGATCCAAAGGATTATAATTTAAAGCCAGACCAGGGTGAAAAGTTGGAGAGACTCCATCTATAACATAATAAGAAAAATCTGGGGTAGATGTTTGGCTTGAGTGGTAAAGCACCTGGTGAATAAGCAAGCCAACCAAGCATGAGACTCCTAGTGTAAACCCTAGTAATAGGAAAAAGAAGAATTAATAGATGCTGCGTACTAAGTCATAGATAATGTGATAAGTATTACCATCTAGAAATACTTGGTTTCCTTGTTTTCCCATGCTTAGAGTTGTACATTTTGTGAATGGCATTTTTCATCAGCGTTGGCAATTTTATATCCATTGTCTTTGCCAGTGTTTCCTGGGCCATATTCTCCCCTTCTTCTGGAACTGAGAATAAATGTTTGCCTTTTTCATGGCATTATCCATCACTTTTACTTCTTCACCTAGATGTATATGACTAGTATCTGTGTTCTGAATAGCTCCTTTAAAATTACATCTCAGTATAAAGATTGCCTTTCTACTGAGTCATTTGTTAGATTTACTCATTGAGTTTTAAGTTGTAGTTGCTACAAATTTGAGCCCTCAAATTTGTATTTCATTCTTTTTCAAATATGGTCTGTACGTTTGTTTACACTCCAGATTTTGTTGGAATTTTGAATCACATCTTTATCTCATTGAAATTACCAGCACAGTTATTTTCACATCTATTGTCTGTAACTTCATGAGTCTTTCAGCCTCATTGACTTATCTGTCTTGCATATGTTTTGTTCAGTGTGTTCCCTTGTAGGTCTCAGGTAAGAACTAAAAAGCATAATCTCTCACCACTTCTTAGCCATAGATGATTGGATATGGGGATGCCTGCAGACTCAGGGAGCAGATCATGGGATCTAAGTTCAAATTAATTTTTTAAAATGTCATGGAAACTCCTGAAGTAGCCTCAATTTTAGTGGAAATAAAACATTGGGCATCAGTGGCTCATGCCTATAATCCTAGCTACTTAAGAGGTCTAGAACTAAAGATCACAGTTTGAAGACAGCCCAGCAGGAAAGTTTGTGAGACTCTCATCTCAAATTAACTACTGAAAAGCCAGGAGCTGGGGCTCAAGTGGTAAAACAATAGCCTTGAGTGAAAAAGCTCAGGTAAAGCCCCCAGGCCTTAGTTCAAGTCCTAGGACTCACAGAAAAAGAAACAAAGTAACAAAAAGTCAGTCTTCAGGAAAGTAAGAAAATGAGATTAGATATCATGAGATCAGCAAAGAAATCACCTGTTCACTTTCTGAGTTTTTCTCATAACACCAAGCTGTACAAAGATTCTGAGCTGTATTTTATCCTTTTATTAAATCTTATATTAAATCTCTCCTTCTGTCCTTACTTCTTCCTGAGTAACTTATTTTTCTGTTTTTTTTTGTTGTTGTTTTTTAGTTTTTTTGAGACAAGGTATTTCTATATAGTCTAGCCTGGCCAGGAACTTACTATGTAGCTCATGGTCTTCCTATTTTTGGCCTTCTAAGTACTGGCATTACAAACATAACTTTCAGGTCCAACAACGAATACAATTTTATTGTGTCCTTATAAAACACTACACTTGAGCCAATGGCTCTTTCAATTTCAATAGTTCTAAACACGTACTGTCATATAGCCCTATTTTCCTATTATAAACTTTTAGGCTGAAACTCCAAATGTGGCAATATAAAATGACTTTGAGAAATCCCAAAGAAAAGAAGTATCATAAATCTATCCAGTCCTTGATTCATGTTATATTTTTTGTGATTAGCCACAGAAGGAAATAAGGCATGCAGTTCATAATGTTGAAAGAATACTTTATTGAATGTCCCAGAAAGAGGTTTTAGAAATTGCTCTAATGCAGAGAATTTTCTTATGACTTCCGAAATGTACTTTTAAAAAGTCACAGTTTAGGGAGAACATATGTACATGGAATTAGTTAGATACATTTTTTAAATGTACTTTTTGGAAATAATTCAAGTAGCAACTTATAATGGTTGGGAAAAATGGGTTTTTGTACTTTACTTTTAAGTAAGTGATTACATTTGCTTTGTGTACTTGGAAAACCCAATAATAATAAATAAATAAAACCCAATGATAAATAAATAAATAAAAATAACAGTAAACTCTCTTTCTGAATTTGAGTTGAATTTCATGAATTCTGAAATAGAAAAAAAATTTACAGGGCATAGCTGCTTCTTGAATTTGCAGGAAGATGAGGTAGCAGGCAATGAGTTTACCATTCCATTAGAAAGACAAATGATAAACACATTTAAAAAATTAATGGCAGAGAATATTTGTCAGAACAATATTTATTATCTATTCAGAATCATATGCTCAGATAGTAAAATGTAAATTGCATCTAATGAACTGACAAGATATGAATTTCTTTTTTCCTTTTTTTTTTTTTGGTGCCAGTAATAGGCCTTAAATTCAGGGCCTATGTTCTTACTTGGCTTGTTTTGCTGAAGTCTAGCACTCTACCACTTGAGCCACATCTCCACTTCTAGCATTTTTTTGCTTGTTAATTTTAGATAAGAGTCTCATGGACTTTTCTGAATGAGCAACTGTCTTTGAACCAGAATCCTCATATCTCAGCTTCCTGAGTATCTAGGACTATAAGCATGAGCCACCAGCACTGGGATATGACATTCTAACTATCTGAAAGGCTATAGTCAATAAGACCAAAAAGAGGGGAGGGGCAGATGACCACAGTGACCTGGAGGCTTCGCAGAGGGAAATATCATTAGGGAATAGAAATTTATCCAGGTGTATGTCCTTCTAAAGAGGCAATGTAAATACCTAGCACATAAAA
This sequence comes from Dipodomys spectabilis, assembly GCF_019054845.1. Taxonomy (NCBI): domain Eukaryota; kingdom Metazoa; phylum Chordata; class Mammalia; order Rodentia; family Heteromyidae; genus Dipodomys; species Dipodomys spectabilis. The sequence goes on along the minus strand of NW_024870874.1, from coordinate 186,781 downwards.
ATTAAGCATAGAAGAGGACAAAACACAAAATATGGGAGGCACTCAAGAAAGTAAAAGTTTGGGAAAAGCCAGGATGGGAAAGACATATTGCTCCGAGGGATTTGAATGTACATTGTGGGAACACAGATGAATGAAGAACAAGTGATGTGGGGAGAATCTGAAGATTCCATCTTACCTGAGATACCACCAAAACAAATTCTGAGTTGGTATTGCAACATCTGCCCATGGATTTGAGAAGCAGGCCCAGTCTTCCAAATCTGAAGGGAGGTTTTGTGGGTAACTACTTCACCATTCTTAACAAATACATGGTCTTCCACTGATCTTGGTTGTGAAGCTTCAGAAGATGGAGGGGGAAAAGGAAATTAGTATTCATTCCTCTGTTATTGGCTCCAAAGTATCAATGGTCACTGTGCACCATGATCACCTGTAGAGATCATTCATAGATAGAAGGCTGTTTCCAACTCTTGTAGATGTGGAAGGGTAGAAGAAATGGCCATCAGCATAGTGGCAGACCCTTCACCAGCAATCAGAGAAGTGGAGAAACACACCCCTGAGAAAGGATAGCACTTTCCAGAAAAATCTATGTTTGAATTTTGAATTCTACCACTTCTTTTTTCCAAGTCTTTCCATTAAAGTTTACCTGTAAATCTAATTGATTTCAGTCACTTGGACTTTTAACACTTAATGAAGTGTCTCAGTCAAGAAACATTGTGCTCATAACATGACTTGAGGAATTGTAATCCCTTTGTACAACTGCTTAACATATTTAAAAAGAAAAAAGTATTTAGTTTATAAAATAACAAGGTGTCTCAGTTATAGGATTGACCCAGTAAATGTTTTAAGTGTTTGCTGGTTCTTTGAACCTGATATCTAAGTATATGCAATGGTTGATTTCAAGTGTCAACTTGGCTGGATTAAAGGATATTCTCACAGCTGGGAGAGCAATGTTTATTCTCAGTGCCTTAATAATCTTACTTAATCTTAATCTTACTGAACAGGGTGGTTTTGCTTTTGATGAGAATGATTATGCTGTTCCAGGTATGGCTTTGAGAGGGCTTCCGGAGGAGATCGGTACATGAGTTGGTGGACTACAGGGAAGAATGCCCCTCAATATGGGCACACAGCATCCAATTCACTTGCAGCCCATATGAAACAAACGCAGAGGAAGGGTCAATTATCCCTCTTCTGGCAGAGCGGCTTTGTTTTTTCGTTGTTGTTTTTTGTTTTCTATTTTTGGATCAGTTCCCGTGTTCTCAGTCTTCTCTTTGAGACTGACAGCAGAGCTCTGCCCATCTTCCTTGAACCTCCCTAGACTGAGAATATTTCTATCATCTTAACGGTTTCTGAGGTGTGGTATGGACTTAGACATTCTCTCTCTCTCTCTCTCTCTCTCTCTCTCTCTCTCTCTCTCTCTCTCTGTCTCTCTCTCTCTCTCTCTCATGGGGCTTGATCACTGGGCCTGAATACAGTCCCTCAGCATTTCAGCTCAAGGAGAGCACTCTACAACTTGAGCCACTGCACCACTTCCAGTTTTCTGAGTGGTTTATTGGAGATAAGAGTCTCATGGACTTTCCTGCCCAGGCTGGCTTTGAACCACTATCCTCAGATCTCAGCTGAATAGCTAGGATTGATTACAGGCATGAGCCACCGGTGCCCAGCTCCCATGCTCTCTCTCATATGCTTCTCTCTCATATCTATGTATCTATCTGGATTTGAGAACATATATACATATATTTTATAAATATTTGAGAAATATATCTACTTATGTGTATATATATTTGTACATGTATGGGTTCAATGTATGAATATATTATATATGAGAGAAATGGAAAGAAAGAAAAACAGAGAACTGGTATATACATATATATCCTACCATTTTACCAGTTCTGCCTTTCTGTAGAACTCTGACCAAAGTCATGTGAGTACATGTTGCTTTCAGTTTCAAATTGGAAAACAAGAAAGCTTTAAACTCACCTAAATAATTCAGAGAATTGAAGTGAATATAGTATTTCCCTCAGATATTAGTCAACATATTTCAAATAATAGAAATCTATCAAGCAAAATAGTTACAATAGATATTTGTTATCTCACCCTTATAAGCTACTTTTGATTTGTCAAATTAGTTTATACTATTTTGGTTTTGATAATTATAATATACTAAGGCAGTTCAGGAATATGTTTTGGGTTAAACTCAAGGCTTTATGCTTGCTCTTATGCCTGATATGTGGTAGATCACATGGCCATACCTTCTGCCTTTTTAGTTCTTCTTACTTTCAAGATAGGGTTTTACTTCCTACCCAGATCTAGAGAACAATCTACTTCTTTTAGGTAGATAGAATGAGAGGAGCATGCCAGCATATTTAGCTATTGGTTAAGAAACAATCTCATGAACTTTTCTGCCTGGGCTGACCTCAAACCTCAAAACCCTAACTCAGCCTTCTAAGTAGCTAGGATTATAGACACAAGCCACCAGCAATTATCTTAGGAGTTTTTGAAGCATAAAATTTAAGCAGCTATACTGAAATGGATATAAACCCAGACACATTACCATCTTTCTTCTATTCCCAAAGTCCCTATACCAACTTCAATTCCCTTTATGATATTTTGACCTTACGCCCTGGAAAATAATTAGATTACCATTCTCCTTGCCTCTGTTTGGAAAATCTAATGAGAAAACTCAATAATACCTTAAATATGAATGTAATTAGGCTTATGAGTCAGCACCCATATGGGGAACATCTATGTCATGTGCATCTGTCCTTAAAATGAAAAATATATGAAAGGCCTTCAAAAACATGATCAATAGTCTTTGCTTCAAGGAGAACATAAACTTTTCTAAGGGTGCCTGGTCATCTTTAAGTTTTACTTTCTTCTGTAATTATTTTATTTTATTATTGTGAAAATACTGTACAGAGGGGTTACAATTACATGGGCAAGATAATGAGTACATTTCTTATCAAGCATTGTAGCCTCCTCCTTTGTTTCCCCTTCCCATCCCTTCCCATCCTCCCCCCTCCCCCCGCCCCCCCACCCAATCCTCCCCGCTTCCCCCCCACCCCCGCACCAAAGTTGTAAAGTTCATTTTTCGGCATAATGACTTGTACATCTCATTGTTGCAATGGGTCCACCTGTATCTCTATTTAAACGATTTGTTTTTCCCCTTCCCCTCCACAAATTATACCGACATCAAATACAGTGAAAGCAGGGGTTATACTGTAGGGGAGGGACATACAAAGCAACAAAGAAATAATCTTATAAATGTGTTAGAAACAATTGCATGAAAGAAAAAAAACATTTGAATACATATCTTAGGGTTCATTTCCCTAACATCACCCTATCTGACCTTTTCTGCTTGACTCAGACATATACTAGATATTGCAAATAACGGAAACCATGAGCTCTATGTTTCTTTGGGCCTGGCTTCACCTCTCCCCCCGCCCCCCACTACCGGAGATCTTCTGTAATTCTTGGACCAACTATTCATATTCATACTAAACTGAATTTGTTTTATGGTTTTTATGGCATCTCCTGTTGAGGGTGGCCATTAGACATTTGCATAGAATTTGAAGTTAACATTGTAATCATACATTAATCATTTTACAAGGAGAATAGTTTTTTGCCACCATCGTTGACATAAGGATTTAGATTTTAAAACGAATTAAAGCATTTTTTCTAGTAATTTGGGTGAATTGGTTCCATTTCTTATTTATTTCTAACTGTATATCATTCTGATAAGAGAATGTGATCGATAATTCTCTAGTTGCCAACTTTTGTCTTATAAACTACAGTTATAAATATAGTTACTTTCTATTAGGTAGAAAGAGATATAATCTATCAGTCTTCTCTTCCACAATTTTCTTATAGACAGTATGTTACAAATAAAGCAAGTTTTAGGTCAAATTCTATTATAGTATAAATATTTATAAGCAGGAAGGCTCATAACATGTCCCACAGTAGGAATCAACCTTTTCTGAGAACTCTGTATTTTGATTCTACTGTGAATTTTCATTCTGCATTATTTAAGTTCTTTGTTGAGCATATTGCCTGAGAGACTCCCTCCAATGTAAAACTGGAGAGTAGTTTAAGAAGGCTCAAGAGAGCCAGAGAATACAGATGTGCCGGAAGACTGTCTCATTAAAAAAAAAAAAAAAAAAAGACTCAGGCCAGATACTGGTGGATATGCCTAAAACTCTAGTTACTCAGGAGGCTGAGATCTGCGAATCACAGTTCAAAGCCAGACCAGGCAGGAAAGTCCATGAGACTCCTTTTTCCAGAAGATTGGAAGTGGTGTAGTGGCTCAAAGTGGTAGAGCAATTACCTATAGTAAAAGAGCTCTGGGGCAGTGCCAGGCCCAGAGTTCAAGTCCCACAACTGACCAAAAAAAAAAAAGACTTAGGCAAATTTTTTGATGGTAATAGAGTTTGGATTCAAGACTTTATACTTGTTTATCAGATGCTCTACCACTTGATCCATGATACCAGATCTTTTTGTTCGAATTATTTTTAAGCTAGGATGTCACTCTGTATTCTTTATCCAAAGTATTTGAGTTTTATGTGTGAAAATCAGCAATAAGATATGGAAAACAAGACTTTTTTTTTTACCACTTTCCATACTCTGGTTTTGTTTTCACATAGAGGCTTTCCAGGCCATTTTGCATTGTCAATGTAACAGCTTCTATTATCTTTAAAACAACTGAACAATATGACAGAGGAGAACAGGTTAGTGGGGAAGCATACTAACACTCTGGAAGCACACCAATACTTAGGAAGCACTCAGTCCCATGGTTCATCTCTTTAGCCACCCTTCCTGGGATAGGACGTTCCTCTCAGCTTTCTTGATGGAGGACCAGTTGCTGACCTGGCTGAGAATGTTCTCTTTCTATACACTATCATGTGTGAATTGGGAGTCTTGGGATGGTCACATCTAACTTAAAGGCTTTTTTTTATGGGAACAAGAAGACCATTATTGACTTTTGAAATATTCCATGAAAATAACACATGGAACAACTCAGATCAATTTAGCTCATTTTCAAATAAGATTATAGGAAAAGCCTATGTCATTAACACCTTAAAAACCTGTATAAAAGCTGGGTGCTCGCGTGGCTCATGCCTGTAATCCTCGCTACTCAGGAGGCTGAGATCTGAGGATCGCGGTTCAAAGCCAGCCCAGGCAGAAAAAGTCCTTCAGACTCTTACCTCCAATAAACCACTCAGAAAACCGGAAGTGGCATTGTGGCTCAAGTGGTAGAGTGCTAGCCTTGAGGTGAAGAGCTGAGAGACAGCACCCAGGCCCAGATTTCAAGCCCCATGGCCGACAAACCTTTTAGTCTTTGCCCAGAAAGCTATGTTTTGGGGAAATAATTGTTTCAAGTATCCTTACTTGCTCTTTCAACTTTTATTATAAATGCACTGAAAATCAATAGCATGAGAATACAGTGGTCTATTGCTATGCATAACACATCAACCTGAAGAACTGTTTACTTACTTATGGTTATAAAGTAGAAAATTTACTCCCAACTGTAGAATTTAGGAAATAAAGGACAATCACAAAGAAGAATGTGAACCATCACTTAATTATTAACCTTTAGATATATTTCCTGATAACTGTTTTCTAGATATACTAGGGATGCATTAAATCAGGCTTACAGTCTCTTTATTATATAGTTTATTCCACACTTACAAGCATGTTTTGCTATGAAAAGGATTATCTAACATTTTCTCTCATACTCCTACCCACTGACTATCCATTGAAGACTTTCAATTTAGGGACTATCAAAAACAGAAGAGCCAGCATACAAAAATGCTTAATTATTCAACACAAAGGGATTGAAAAAAACATCTAATTGATTAGAAGCTTTTTATCCTTTTCATATTCCTGTCTCCAAATTGGGTGAAGATTCCAAGTGCTGAAGAAAAGAGTGAACATCTAGCCTCCAGTCTCTCTCTCTCTCTCTCTCTCTCTCTCTCTCTCTCTCTCTCTCTCAGCCCCTTCTATTGCCACACCTAGCTGTGGTAAGAGGGGGGCTACAAATGCAGGCATTTATAAAGGAATGTCAATGCTTCCCCAAAATAAGCTTGGGATCCTTGAGCCTGGTGCTCTGACATACTTTTTTTTTTTTATAAAGCATCAAACTCACGGCTGTTTCTTGTGTTCCCATGATGTAGGAGCCACAGTAGAGGGATGGTTGTTATGAACATTAGGACAGTGTACTTTTTTGCTCTTAGAGAAGGCAGAAGATCAGCTATTTTTCCATATGCCCAAGATATTAGTCATGGTTGTAAACTAAAGTAGAGACAACTTACTAGCTTCAGTGTGCTTTGGTACCTTGAGTGACTGAAAAGAAGAAGCAGGGTGGACACTCAATTGTATCAGACCCCACCAGTTCAGTTTGACTGAGGGGAAGCTGGTCGCCCCTATAGGAAGAGGCCAGCACAAAATGGGCAGAAGACAGGCATTCAAGAAACCTCCAGAGAAAGACATTGACACATGTAGAAAGTAGTTTGAAGGAAACTTAAGTGTTAAATTGATAACTACCCATCTGAAATCACAAGGAATTTAACTAAAACACACTTATCTGCAACTGCATTCAATTCTTGCGTGATAAAAAAGAGAAGTATACACAAATACAAACACTCACAGAAGCATATTTACACTAGTGTTTGTGGACTGTATGACTATGAAATTTGTATTAATGTCCTACATTTCCAAACATATATTTCCTTCCTTTTCTGGAAAGGAAGCGAACACTATTCTTTATGAGATCTTTCTTAGAGACTGCAGATAGAAAAAGAAACTGGGACTGGGAAGTTGGCTCAGTGGTAGAGCACTTGCTTGCATGCCTGAGGCCCTGGGTTCGAATCCTCAGCATCACATAAACAAAAAGAAAAAAAAGAACTTGTACTGACAAATGACATCTAGAAAAAGAAACTTTACCAATTATTTTAACATGAGACTGGCCAACAAAACTCTGGAGACAGAGCTTTTCTTTGTTATCAAGAATATGTGTGTAGCTGGAAAAATCCTTACTTACGTGACACTTTTTATGCAAAAATAAACTTATCTGATAGAAGCAGAAAATTGAGAGCAGTCTAAAAAAAAGAAGTAATATAATATTAGCTTTTCCTTTGACAGGCATAATAGAATTAAAATTAGGGATGCTGTGCCCAGGGAAAGAGAGATAAAAAGAAGGCCACAAATGTCACCAGTTAGGAGCAAGAGAGCTAGTGAAGAATTCCTGATATTAGACCAAAGGGCTTTTGCTTATATTTATTTGATTTCTTATTATTTTTTGCCTTTTATATCTCCAAGAGAAATTTGGATTCTCCTTGAAAACTAGATGTTTCTCAATGCACAGAATTTTGAACAATCAGATACCCAGTTCTGACTCTGTCATAGGATAAGTGTGTGGCCACGTTAGACCAATTGCAATTGTGATTTGAGTACAGTAATAAAGACGGGGAATAGTTGGACTTTATTCTGGCACTAGCACTCTTTAATATGATGCTCTTTCTTAGCCTCATGAAGCCTGACATTTGTATGTCTAGACAGCTAGCTTTCTTATTAATTTGTAAACTATTAAACACTCTTCCAATACATCACATGAAGAGCCAGCAGAGAGCACAGAACTAAGTATGGGGATATATTTGAGATTGCCTCGTGATTTGGAAACTTTCCACTTTGGGTTTCTGTCTATAAAATGACAATTATAGTGCTACTTCTTTTCTTTTTCTTTTGTTCTTGGTAATAGGCCTGAACTCATAGCTTCCTACTTTTCACTTGTTTTTTTTTTTTTTTTTTGCAATAGTGGCATTTAACAATTCTCTAAACATGTAACTCATGATGGAAACTGTAAGTTTACTACCAATATCCATTGTCTTCTTTCTTACTTAGTAACAGAAATCTTATGATTTTTACAATTGTCACTGTGTGTACCTTCTCTCAGCTAGGTGTTGTCAATGACTAAATTATAGCTAATTATAGGTAAGTGTTGGCTAGAATTTTTCAGATAGCTGCTTTGTAAAAAGAGCAGATTCTGTTCCAAGGATATGGGAAATCGACTTTTGATGGGAAGAGGCAAAATTCTGAAGGCATCTGGGACTAGACATATTATCATGGCTATTTGGGAAAATATCATCTGACATAAATGTTATAAACATATTATAACAAGTATTGAAACAATTATACTGTTATTCTTTGATCTACTGACTCACTAGAATATATTAATTGATTCCCATTATTAAACCACATTACATTCTTAGGAATAGTTCTACATAGCTGTGGAGGGCAAACTTTTAAACTACTAAGTTCAGTTGCCTATCTTTCAATTGAGAATTTTGCATCTGTAGGTAACTTGGCCCAGATCTTCTCTTTTCTTGAAAGGGTAGGATCATTCTTAATTTTCTTTGCCTCAGATTTTCTCTTTTCTTGAAAGGGTAGGATAGTCCTTAATTTCTTTTGCCTAGAGGTAGCTTAAACCCATTCCAAAACATCCATTCCTGAAGGTCTTGATTTTTAGTCTCTTTCTTATGTTTTCTAACTTCATCCTGTTTAACCAATGAGAGAAACTCATCTCTTTTTTTCAGTTTTCACATCAGGATTCCCTCAGTCCTCCCATTAATGACATGGGTGGCTGTAGATTTGCAGGGGTGGGGGGGTGGAGGGGTGGGGGAAGTGGGGGAGGGTTGGAGTAGGTAATGTTGTGGCTGTCCTTGGCAAGGGAAGATCCTTACATGACACAGCTTCTAGCACCTTACCTTCACTCCAGTATCTTTGTCATCAACCCTGGCTTCTTTTCTGTACAGTTGAGAGGTCTCAGTGTTATCTTCCTCTCCCCCCTCCTCATGCACAGGAGCAGCTTATTTTTCCTCTGTAGACTACAGTCAAACATCTCTCATTTCAAAGCAAATTTACCTTGAGCCTTTATTGAAATGTTTTACACTAAAATAGACATCATCCTGAGATAAATTCTGGATCCAGATTTTGCATGCATAAATACATATCAGTGCATATGCATAGAGAACCATTCTTTTTTCTTTTTTGGGGGGAGGTCCAGTCGTGGGGCCTGAACTCTGGGCCTGGGCGCTGTCCCTTAGCTCTTCAGCTGAAAGCTAGTGCTCTACCACTTGAGCCACAGCACCACTTCTGGCTTTTTTCTTATGTGGTGCTGAGGAATGGAACCCAGGGCCTCATGCATGCAAGGCAAGCGCTCTACCACTGAGCCGCCTTCCCAGCCCAGTGCATATGCATATAATATATGTGAGTGTGATACAGATAAGCCTAATCTTCACCAGCTAGAACAAATGTGGCCTACATTCACAAACTTGAAGCTTACCAGCCTGACACTGTTCAATAGATAAGTGTTTTGCAAGTATTTTCTTTTACTCTGTGGCTTTGTCTTTTCATTCTCTTGGAGTGCCTTTCACTGAGCAGAAAATTTTAATTTTAATGGATCCAAGACTGTCAATTCTTCCGTTAACAGATTGTGTTGGTGTATAACTAAAAAGGTTTAAAACTCACAAACATCTAGCTTTTCTCTTACACCATCTTCTAGGAGTTTGATAAAGTGGAGTTTTACATTTAGGTCTGAGATCCATTTGAAGTTAATTTTTGTGTTATCTCCTGTTCGAAGAGTACGTAGAAATGTTTTAAAAGTTGGTATTTGACACCATAGCACTTGGTGTGTGTGCTCCACACTATCAGTAAGTATGTGAGCATATGTAAGTACATAAGCATATGTATATTACCATTCTCATGTGACCTAGCTCCACACTTCCGTCACTGATGGCAGGTGAGGGGACAGGGGTCTAGTGTTGCTGGAAGAAATAGCTTTTCTATGTACAGTAGTAACCTGTTATGCTTGTTAAACCTTTGGATTAGATTGCTGGTTCTTGCTCAGATATTTTTTTTAGTCTGTTGTGAGGCTTGAACTCTGGGCCTGGGTGCTGTCCTTGCACACTTCAGCTCAAGGCAAGTGTTCTTTCTTTTGAGCCACAGCACCACTTCTGGTTTTCTAGTGGTTTATTGGAAATAAGAGTCTTATGGACTTTTCTGCCTGGGCTGGCTTTGAGCTGCAATCCTCAGGTCTCAGCTTCCTGAGTGGCTAGGATTTTGCCCAGATCTTATGGCTGGATTTAGGGAGTCTTCCCACATTTCACAAGTGTGTCCACCAAAGTTTGCAGAAATTCTAAGGGGATTCTTGTGTTGGAGCTTGGAGAGTGCTATATATGCCAGGATTTCAGATTATAAGCCATTTATTATTATAAATGAATGGAAGGTAATCTATCTAATTTGTAGTTTCTTTTGGATTTTCTTGCTATCTTCCTTTGTGATTCATTGATTTCTTTTTGTAATAGTATGGCTGTCGTTTCTTCTTTATTTTTTCTCATCTCTACTAGCAGCTTCTTGTTTATGGTTACCTGAAGATGATAGAAAACATCTTAGAATTACAGGATTGCATCTCAAACCCATAACTTGGCTTGAATCTCATAAAAAGTCCACAATTTTAGCTGGGCATGGTGGCTCTAACTTATATTCCTATCTCCTTGGGAGGCAGAGATTAGGAAGATTGTGGTGCACAGGCAGTACAGGCAAACTGCAAAACTCCATCTCAACCAGTAGAAAGCTGAGTGTAGTAGTATGAACCTGTCATCCCAGCTACAAAGGAAGCACAAATAGAATTGTTTGTGGTCCAGGCAAGCTCAGGGAGTAACGTGAGATCCTATTTACAAAATACCTAAAGTAAAAGAGCAGAGAGGCTGGAGTGTGACTGAGTTCTGACTGTAATTTTTACTGGCAATGATCTGGAAAGTTGTCCGTTGTAAAAATATTGTAAATCAGAATATGAAAAAAGTCCTTTTCAAATGTGGTTTCTTCACATTCAACAGCTAATATAAATCTCCTTGAAAGGACCAACATTCCAATGCAAAGTATCACAAGTGTAAGCAGACAGATTTTTTTAAAAATGCTTTCAATATCATCATGTAGTTGAATTTACATTTTGGATTATGTTGTGTTTATGAATGGTGCTATCAATAACATGGAAGGAACAATTTTATTGCAATAAAGACTCTAGAGACTATGGAACATTCCTTAATATACCAAAAGCTGTATATGACAACCTACAGCTACCATTATACTTAATGTTGAAAAGTTAAAACCATTTCCTCTAAAATCAGGAATGAGACAAGGATGCCTACTCTCTCTACTCCCTTTCAATATACTATTGGAATTACTAGGCAGAGCAATAAGGCAAGAGACAAACATAAAGGGGATCCAAATATGGAAGAAGTAAGACTCTCCCTCTTTGCAGATGACATGATCATGTATTTAAAGAACCCCATAGACTCCTCTCCCAAGCTACTTAAGCTGTTCTGAAATTTTTGCAAAGTACCAGGAAATAAAATTAATCCACAAAAATCAGTAGCTTTTCTGTATGCCAACAATGCCAAAAGAGTGAGGCTGAAATCAGGAAAGCAACTCCTCTTGTAATAGCCTCAAAAAATATCTAGAAATTAACTTAACCAATGATGTGAAGGACTTCTATGATAAAAATAACTTTAAAAAACTTAAAAAGGAAATTAAATCAGATTTAAGGAAGTGGAAAAAATCTTCTATGCTCCTAGATTGGGAGTATTGATATTGAAAATGGCAATACTGCTAAAAGCTATCTACAGATTCAATTCACTATCCATCAATATCCCAACAATATTCTCCAATGAAAATCATATGTAATAACAGACGACCCCAAATAGCAAAAACAATCCTTTGAAGAAGAACAGTGCTGGAGGAATATCAATAACAAAATTTAAACTCTATTACAAAGGCATAGTTATTAAAATAGCTTGGTACTGGCCCATGAACAGGCCCGAGGACCAATGAAATAGGACTGAAGACCCAGAAAAGATCCCAAAGACCTATGGCCACCATCTTTGATAAAGAAGCCAAAATCATCAGATGGAAGAAAGACAGTCTCTTCAACAAATGTTGCTATCAGAATTGGCTAAACATGATAGAAAACTGAAGTGAGATCCTTATATATCATCTTGCACCAGTATCAACTCCAAATGGATCAAAGACCTTGAGGTAAGAGCAGATACCCTGAAAATATTAAAGGAAGAGATAGGGAAAACACTAGGACTCCGTGGCACAAGTCAAAATTCCCTAAATAAAGATCCAGAAGCACAACAAATCAAAGAAAGGTTAGATAAATGGGACTGCATTAAACTGCAGAGCTTCTGCATGACAAAGGACATATAGACAGTCCGCAGATTGGGAAATCTTCACTGGCTATACAATGGACAAGGGCCTCATATTTAAAATATATTTAGAGCTCAAAAATTACCCCCCTCCCAAAAACAAATCCTTAAAGAAACAACAACCCATTAATAAGTGGGCTAAAGAATTAAAAAGAGACTTCCCTGGAGAAGAAATAAGAATGGCCAATAGACATATGAAGAAATGTTCAATATCTCTGTACATTAAAGAAATGCTAACCAAAACTACATTGGGATTCCACCTCACCCAGTGAGAGTGGCCATTGTCAAGAAAACCATAAAAACAGATGCTGGTAGTGATGAGGCCAAAAGGGAATGCTACTGCATTGTAGGTGGGAATGTAAACTTGTTCAACCATTCTGGAAAGCAGTATGGAAGTTCCTCAAAAGACTAAACATAGAACTCCCTTATGACCCAGCAATCCCATTCCTGGGCATTTACCCAAATGATCACAAACAAAGCCATACTAAAACTACCAGCACAACTATGTTTATTGCAGCATTATTTACCATAGCTAAGATATGGAATCAACCCAGATGCCCCTCAGTAGATGAACGTATCAAGAAAATGTGGTATATACACAATGGAATTCTATGTTTCTGTCAGAAAAAAATGACATTGCCTAATTCCTAAGGAAGTGGAAAAAATCATATTAAGTGAAGTAAGCCAGGCCCAAATAAACATAGGCTCCATGATTTCCCTCATTTGTAGTAATTAGTATATGTCTAGGGTGGTCCTAGCAGAGATTCACAATAGCCCAATAACTATGTACATGCGGCCATATAAAATTATGCTAATTGAAATGATCTCCATGATATGGAAACAAGAGGGTTTTGGTGGGGTTTTTTTTTTGCTTTCCTTTTCTTTCTTTTTTTTGTGTACTATTTGCAGTTATTTCTTTTGTCTTTTGCTTTTTTTAAAATAGTTTTTATTGTAAAATACTGTACAGAGGGGTTACAGTTACATGAGCACATTTCTTATCAAGCATTGTTGCCTCCTTGCTTTGTTTTTTCTTCTCCTCTGGTTTATTTCCTATGGTCACTGTTTCTGATTTCGGCGCCCTTTTCTTATGTATAAGTTTATCTGATTTGAGGAGGGAAGCAGAATCACAGAAATGGTAGGACAAAGGTTGAAACAATGCAACAGCGATACTAGACACTATATTGGAAAGGAATTTTACAGTTTGGTGGGGAGGAGGGTCAGGGGGAGGTAAAGTGAGAGAAAATAAGGGAGGATGTAACATTGATCGAAAGAAATGTAGGCATTACCTTAGTTATATAACTGTAACCCTCTGTATATCACCTTTACAATAACACAAAATAAAAAGACCAAAGAGAAGAGACTACAAAGCATGCTTCGACATGACAGTTAATATCTTTAAATGCTGATAAAATAAACTTATATTGGTAAGGAATCATAGAATAAACCAATTAGACATGCTGAATAGTAATAATAATAGCAATAATAATAATTGATACCTTAAAAAGGGTTGGGTATCTAGACAGCAGTTTCTAGTAAGCAAAGAGGTGTTAGAAATTTATAGAACACAGTGATTGAGTTGTGCATCTGGATGTTTCCATGTACAGCTGCCTTTTATTTTATTTTTTTGGTAGGTTGTGGGGCCTGAAATCTGGGCTGGGCACTGTCCCTCAGCTCTTCAGTTCAAGACTAGTGCTCTAACACTTGAGCCACTTCTGGCATTTTCTGCTTATGTGGTGCTGAGGAATCCAACCCAGGGCTTCATGCATGCAAGGCAAGCGCTCTACCACTGAGCCACCTTCCCAGCCCCAGCGATTGAGCTGAATCAGTACTAATAGTGAAGTCTCCAGGTATAATTTCAGTTGAACCTTTTTGGCAATTCTCTTATAATTGTCCTCACAGAGATCTTTTCTTCAGAAAGAGTGTTCAAAGCCCTGTAGGTTATAGCAAAGATCAGAGGAAAAAATCTTAACAAGTGTTTATGTGACTTAAAATGCTTGAATATAGAAAAACAAGGCTCAAGTAGGTAGTAAATGGTAAAATATGAAGTCATCAAGGCAACTGATAGATGTGGTTTAAATTTTTAATGTTGACATTGTAAATAAAAGCTTGGCAAGAAAGATCTGGGGACTTCTCTGTTCAACTGGGCTAGTCAGCCACGACTGGAACAATATTCTTGGTTTTGTTTATTTTGGGTTTATATATAACCACCTTTCTTCTTTATGTTCATGTACTTACTGATATTGTGGAACACATTTCACACCCACTTGATAACACTTGAGGGGACAGTGAACTAGTGTTGCTAGAAGAAATAACTATTCTATGAACTATGACCCACATGAGAATATCATACCTTAAGCAAATTAAACATATCACCAAGTTTGGGGTTCCATTATTGGATTCCCAAATGGGTAATCATCATTATGCATATGGCACTAAGTAATAAGGATCAAAGGTTAAGAAGACATCAGTCTTAAGTGTAGTTAACATAGGACACTGTCACACTTTGTACAAAAGTATAGGACTTTATGAAACAAGAGGTTCTCCCCAGAGCCTTTAAGATGTCTGTGGAAATGAATGTCAGCTTCAGTAGATTTTGTTGTCAGTTGTGGGGCTTAAACTCAGGGCCTGACTAACCCTGAGCCTACTCCTGTAGGGAGGGGCAGCCTCTGGCTCTGTTTACCCAGTGAAGAAAGTCACTCCTCCGTGGGCAGAGGCCTGGGCAGAGGCCTGAGCTGGGTGACTTTCCCCTGGGTAGAGCTGAGCCTGGCAGGTCAGGTCAGGTTCTTGTGACTTGCTAAATGACTCTTTTGTTTTCTTCCAAGGCCTGAGTTGGAGCTAGCTGCTCAGCCTGGCCTTTGTCAATATCAAAGATGGAAATCTCTGGTGGAGGGGGTAAGGGGTGACCTTCCCTCCTCTGCTCTCTGAGAAGGAGTGAGAATGTCAGGGTCTTACTCACGCCAGAGTCTTGGGTACTGGGTCGTCTCTGATCTGTGATCTGCAGGATGAAGAATCTGCTCCTTGTCAGTTGTTGCTGGTGTTGAGTAGAATCTGCTCGCCCGCTGTGTCTAGCGCCTTTGTCCCTTATTCCCTGTGTTGTCCACCATCCTCTTTATTGTCCAAATAAAATGAATTAAGCCTCTACTGCAAGTAGGTACAGTGAATGGGATTTGCTTCCCAGGGAATCAAAGATTTCTACTGGGAAGAAGATAGATACCTTCTGTCTCCTCTTACTTCAGTTTTTCTTAAATTAAGGTTTGGTCACCCCTTTTCAACTTGATATTGTTCTCTGGTTCAATTGTAGACAAAGCCTTTTCTTTTATTATTCCTTAACAATAATAACAAAAATAAAGGTACAATTGCAATGGTAAAGGGAAATGCATTCTTTCCTCTCTTGCAATGAAGAATAAATTGAAAAGACATTATGGTGAATATGATTCTAGTCCCAGTTCTGTCACAAGATAATTGTGAACTGCTGGACAAGTCATTTACTTTCTATGGTCTAATTTTACAATGTCACAGGTTGAGCTAAACTAATAGTCAACAAATTGTCATATGCATACCATGCCAGGTATTTTTGGTATTTTTCAAGCTATATATATATGTATTATATATATTATAATTTTCTATTTCCTATTTTATAATTGGCTCTATGGCTCTTCATATTAAAAATGTGTTTTATGCCTATCTTTACTCTTACTTTATTGATTTATCCTTCAGTACAGGATAGCCATGAGTCCAAAGATTTTCTTTGAAATACTAGCGTAGCAGTTGGAAGGGGCCTACATCCTTCATTCACTTACTCTTCTATAGCAAGCATCTTGATTTTTTGCTAGTGTTAACATCTTGAAAAATAACATTAGAATTTGGGTGCTCTGGTATTAGTTGGGGGAGGGTGTTCTGAAATAAAATCCATGGCTCAATGTAGGAAGGAAGGATAAAGGAAAACTTTTCTGACTCCACCAATGTCATCTCCTAATCACTGAGAAGACAGAGCCAGAGTACCTAGGGTAAACTACCAGTCAGGATAAACAAAGCAGCACATTGACAAAACAAATCACATTCTAGCAATAATTTTTCACATTTTTAAATGCAAACAGCTTTATTTTAGCTTTTCTAGGTTCTCTTGTGTCTGGAGACAAAAATCAACTTCAAACTGTCAAAGTGGTACAAGTTATTTATGTGCATTCCTCTAATTGCAACTTTAATGCTTAATGCACTATCATATTTTTCAAATTATATTAGATGAAACTACAGATAAAATTGTAGGTGTTTTCTTTTAATCGCAGTGTGTTTCCATAACATACTTGAAAATTTTCTTTTATCAAACCCTAGCATAAAAGATTTACACTCATTGTAGTCAATCTTCTTATAATACCACATAAAATGTTGGGTATTTTCCAAATCCTATTATCACAAAACATGGGTAGGACTGGTTAGTATTTACTAATGCGTATCTTACTTTTTCATTAAGCATGGAGGTAACATTGTATCATTGCTTAATACTGCACAGAGTTATTTCTGAATTATTTTAACTATTTGAGCTCATACAACATATTTAATGAAGGAAAACTATGCCGTTTATTGTACTCCTTATTTTATAATCTATAATTTTAGTTTTCCAATATTGACATTTTAATAAATGAAATGAAAAATTATGACTATTATTATGAATACTTTCTGTTTCTGTCTCAACATATAAAACGTTTAGAAGTTCTCCCAAGAGAAGAAGTAAATAGAATGAAAGCCTGATTCATCAGAAAACTGAAGCCCAGGGCAACTTCCTACCTGTGTCAAACTGGATAGATAGACAAAACAGATTTACAGCTTATGGGGCAAAGGAAAGCCAGCAGGAGAGGCCCAGGAGCAGAAGCTCTCAGCAGAATCCAGTGTCAGTAACAACAGCTTAAACGTAAATGTGAATTGTTACAGGCCCAAAGTGTACTCACTTGGGAGTTAAACTGTCCAAAGGGCGCACAACATTACAAGATGCCCACTGCTTTGTGAGTTTTATCAGGAGCCCTACTAGCAAGAGTAGAACAGTAGCTACATTGCAATAAACTCAAGTCTCTACTTCCCTTAAGAAAACTTGCTCCCCAGGGAAATGAATGGTTTTAGACTGCAACTGGCTGGAGGTTTTCTAGTGTCATAATAACTGACCTGGGGAAGAAATGCCTAATTCAGGCTCATTAAAGACATAATCGTAGGACTATAGGATATATCTCCTCCCTTTAATCTTTCCACATCAACAGGGCTCTGATATAATACTTGAGGATGCAGGTGAATGAACGACAATCCTCAGATCATTTTAAGCAGTCTCCAAAGTCATAGTAAAATTGCAGTCTTAAACATATATTAGCAGAAATTTTTGCCTCTGAGGCACAGCTGCAACCGTAAACATTGCTTAACCCCTAGTAGATGAAAATAAACTTCCACTGGTGTCCTATCTACCCCAAGTCCTTTGCTCTATATGTCTTTTAACATAAACATTATAAGGCACAGTTAGAGACAAATAAAAATCAGTTTGAAGAGAATAAGAATCAGAACTAGATATTATCAGACGGAATTTATTTCTATTTATTTTCTATTATTAATATGTGAGTGCTATCATAGAAAAAGTAGACCATGTGCAATAACAGATAAATAATAGAAACAGAGACATTCAAACTTCTAAGAGTCAAATAATGATAGAAGTAAAAAGCAGCAGAAATAAAGACCACCTTTGATAGTGTCATCAGATTAGGCAAGAATTAGTATATTTGAAAAGAACAATATTTTACCAGGGTTAGAGGTTGTGGGGAGATAAGGAAATGTTAGTCAAAGAACATAAATTCTGTTATAAGATGCATTAATTCTAGATGTGTAAGGTGTACAGTGGTGACTATAGTTAATAATGCTCTATTGTATACTTGAAATTTGCCAAAACAAGAGATCTTAAGTGCTATTTCCTCCTCTCCTCTTCATCTATTTATTTCTCTGACTCTGACTCTCTATTATTCTTTCACATACATGCATATACATCAAACACACAATAGAATAACTTCATGAGATAATATGTTAATTACCTTTTTTGTGATAATATCTCACAATGAATATGCATATAAAAATCATCATGTTACACACTTTAAATGGATATGATTTTTCAATTATATTGCAATAAAGCTAGGAAAAAATCATTGAGATAGAAAAAATTTCTATAGAAACTTCTAAAGTAAAATGCAAAGAGAAAAAATGGAAAAAATAAACTAATAATTGTAGCTTACCCCTGCAATACAAGCTATGTAGAAATCTGAAATTTGCAATCTGTGACTAGCCTGGGCAAGAGCATGACTCTACTTGAAAAGCACACTAAAAGTGAAAGTTCTGTGGATCTGTCTCAAGTGACTAATCATTTGCCTAGCTCTAGGCCATTAGTTTGTTCCCTGGAACTGTAAAGGAAAGAAAAGAAGGAAGGAAGGAAAGAAAAAAGAAGGAAAGAAGAAGGGAAGGAAAGAAGGAAACAGAGGGAAGAAGGGAAGGAAGGAGCTACAAAGGAAGGAAGGAAAGAAAAAGAACTGTAAAAGAATGAAAATATAATTTCATAGCCAAGAATTACACTTTATTATATTTATATATATATGAATATAAAATATCCATAATGGAATACCACAAGGAAAAGCAAAAATTAACAGAAGAAATATTTGCTGTGAATGATGGCTGGACACCAAAATACAAATCCTGGAAGCTCAAAGAACACCAAATGGAATAAACACTAAAAATGTCTAGATTTAGTTATATCATATTCAAACTTTAGAAAATCAAAGACAAAAAGAAGAATCCTGAGAAAATATGGAATGAGGGGAGCAGGAAATCGCCTTAATGATAGAGGAATGTGTAAAGGTTATATTGGACATACATGTTTAGAAGTTATGTAAGCAAAAAACAGCAAGGTAAATTAGTTGTTGAATTATATTATTTCTACATCTGTTTAGACTTGTGTGTGACTTTTCTATCTTAGAGGATGCTCTGATGCAATCCCCTATAGTAGTCTTTATTGAACCACGCTTCCCAGTATTCTCACCATTTTGTGGGGTTCTTTCTCATTAATCCTAAGTTTAGCTTCAGCAGTTTATTTATTTGGAGGTGGCTACTTTCAGCCAATGAAACAGTAGTAAGTATGGCAGAAGAGAAGGATTAATAGGGGTCTACATATTGAACAATATATTCTAGGAAGCTCCTTGACCTTGCTCTGGGAAGTCTAACTAGACCCATGGGGAGGCCCCATGAAGAACAGCCATCCTGGCTATCAGCCACTTAAGAACTCTGAGCCTGAGAACAGCATCAGCCACTAGGGAGTGTGAGACCATTTTAGATTTTCCTATAAATTTGGAAATAATCCAGAAATGTGATTCCTGTATCTCATTGGAAAGAAAAAGAACTTCTTGTCTAATGCAGAGAGTCATGGAAAATAATGTGATTGTTTTCAGACATTAGTTCTTGAGAAGGATTCATATGCCATAATATATATAACTAAAACACTTTCAACTTATTATTTAATATATTCTATAATGTTCTTCAAACTATATTAATGTCATACTTTTCTAAAGGAAATGTTAAGTTTTATTTGAGTAAGTTTCATTTTTTGACCACAAAGACTAATTTACCTCTAAATGTAAAATAATGGTATTATTAGTGATCATTTCATAACTCTTAGAAAAAGCTTTTTGGTAATCTACTCAAAAGTTGAGAAAATGATAGACTCAGATGATTAACAAGATCCTTTTGAATACCAAGTGGTTCCTAATTATTTTCAATAAAACCAAAGAAGTTTAAGATGATCTCTGGAAGACAGTTTTGTGATTTTTTTTCTGAATTCATAATTCACTAAATTGAATAACATTGCTGTAATGAGACATTTTATTCTCTATTACAAATTTTTAACTTATTTATGAAAACAATACAATGGGTTTAAATTGTATATCATTTTAGCAATATATGATATTCTTCATTGAGCATATAAGCTAAATTGCTGTAATGAGGCATTTTATTCTCTATTACAAATTTTTAACTTATTTATGAAAACAAGACAATTAGTTTAAATTCTGTATCATTTTAGCAATATATGATATTCTTCACTGAGCATACTAAGCTAAATGGAAAAAGAATAGCTTGTTTTGTTAAATTTTTCATGTATTTAGTCACCTATTTATTATTAATAATTTTAGTGAGAAATAAAATACATTATTGACTTTAGTTGTAGAAAACTTTAATGGCTCATGCCTGTAATCCTTGCTACTCAAGAGACTGAGACCTGAGGATCACAGTTCAAAGCCAGACTGGGCAGAAAAGTCCAATTAACCAACAGAAAACCGTAGAGACACTGTGGCTCAAGTGGTAGAAGGCTAGCCTTGAGCTGAAGAGCTGAGGGACAGCGCCCAGGCCCAGAGTTAAAGCCCCACAACCGACCCCCCCTCAAAAAAATTGCTTCAATGTACAAGCATGTTTTGGTAAAAACGTGACAAATGATCATTGAGTATTGTCAGTTGTGAAAATAATAACTCAAGGAGCTGGGAAGGTGGCTCAGTGGTAGAGTGCTTGCCTAGCATGCATGAGGCCCTGGGTTCAATTCCTCAGCACCACATAAGCAGAAAAAGCTGAAAGTGGTGCTGTGGCTCAAGTGGTAGAGAGCTAGCCTTGAGCTGAAGAGCTGAGGGACAGCGCCCAGGCCCAGAGTTGAGGTCCCACAACTGACAAAATAAAATTAATAATAATAATAATAATAATTCAAGCAAGATTTATTGAGGAAAATGGGATGGAAATACAAACTCAGAAGGATTAAAATTATAGGATGTAATTTAGTTACTTTAGTTACTAGCTAGTGCAGTTTCAACATTTCCTCCAATCTTCCAATTTTCAACCCCCCATGAAGATTTTTTAAAGAGTACAAAGAGCACTTCATATAAATATGCCAGTAGCTAAAAATTTTAACACACTTGCATTTCACGTTCTTTTTAATGTGGATATTTGTGTGTGTGCATTTTTATCTGTACTATATAAAAACATGTTTTATTTATTTTTGTGTATAAACACAATACCTTAGATATAATCATATCTTAGAACATTTGAATATTTGGCTGTCTTTCTCCAGCTTCTCTCTATTCTTATACAATTCTAACATTTGTCATTCCTAATTGAATTCCTAATTCCATGACAATTATTGTACTCTAATATATCTATCTATCTATCTGCTGGTGGCTCACACCTTCACACCTAGCTATGCCAGAAGCTGAGATCTGAGGATCATGGCTCAAATCCAGCCTGGGTGGGAAAGTCCAATGACACTTTTACCTCCCACTGACCACTAAAAAGCAGGGTTTAGGGCTGTGGTTCAACTGATAGAGTGCTAGCCTTGAGCAAAAAAGCTCAAGCACAACATCCAGGCTCTGAGTTCTGATCCCACTACAGATGCACACACACACGCACGCACACACACACACACACACACACACACACACACACACACAAGAGTAACTTATTTTTAGTTTCTATAAATGAGTGAGAACATAAGTTACCTGCCTTTCTGCGCCTGGTTTATTTCACTTCACATAATGTCCTTCAGTTTCAGTCATGTTACCACAAATGACAGGATTTCATTCTTTTAGTGAGTGAGTAATATTCAATTTGTATATATGTCATATTTTCTTTATCCAGTCATCTGACAGATAGACAACTTGATTGTGTCTATTACTTGGTTAGTGTGAATAGTGTGGGAGTGCAGATATCTCTTTAATATGATTTCACGTCGTTTGGGTAGTGGGATGGCTGGATCATTTTGTAATGCTATAAGTACTTTTTAAGAATGCTCATACAGCATTACATAATGGCTGTACTAATTTATATTCCTACCAAGGGTGTTGAAGAGATTTGTGTTTTTTTCCCCAAAGCTTACCAGCATCCCGTTAGTTATTCATTTATTTTTGGTTTCTTGGTACTAACTATTCAAACTGGGATGAGGAAATATTTTGCATTTTCTGATAATGGTGACGTCAATAAGATCTAAAATCTATTTTAAAGTCGTTACATCATGTATCGTATCAGTAGCACATGAAAGGCTTTCTAGAGGTAGAGGTAAATATCTTTCAGCAATAAAAGAAAGGAAAACTTTAAACTAGAGAGTCATGTTGACTCTTCATGTTGAAGATCTAGCTCTCTAAGAGTTGTAGTACTTGTGCAGTAGGAAAACTCTCACCTCTGAACCTTACAGCATAATGTAATCTTGCATTCCACTCACGTTAAATTTCCACCTTGCATTTAATCTCTATCCTTGGAAATACTCTGAAGTACTGGAATGGCAATACTTTATGGCTTTCATTCAGTAACATTATAAGTAGGAGTTGCTTGCTCACAACCTTTGTGTCTAGTGTACATTCTCCACTTGTCAGGCTACAAAGTCTAACTTATCCTCTTTTTTTTGTAATTGCCTTACAGCCCTCTATTTTCACACCAATTAAGAGTACCTTGAGGGCTGGGAAGGTGGCTCAATGGTAGAGCGCTTGCCTTGCATATTTGAGGCCCTGGGTTCAATTCCTCAGCACCATATAAGCAGAAAAAAAAGCCAGAAGTGGCGCTGTGGCTCAAGTGGTAGAGTGCTAGCCTTGAGCTGAAGAGCTGAGGGACAGCGCCCAGGTCCAGAGTTCAGGCCCCAAGACCAGACCCCTCCCCCACAAAAAAAGAGTACCTTGATAGGTATATTTGTTGAACTAGTCATTTGGAACTGATGTCCTACCTAGTCCACATTTCATTTTTAATGTTTCTCAGAATAATAACATATCTATCATCTAAGCACCGAGAAGAGCAAAGTGCAGAGGTTAGGGGACTTTATATATGTTTGAAAAATGACATAATTCTCTTATTTTGAATAAAGCCAGGCTGGCTAACTTGTACTCAGTTGGAAATCCATGGAGAAGCTTTACCAACCAGCAAGCAGTCAGAATCCTGAGAAATGAAAGAACTAATCTTGAACTTCTTTATCACTAATAGACATTGTGGTCTACTTACTACTATACTATGTGGACTACAAAGCAAGAAATACAGCTTTGATCTAAAAAGTTCAGCAACAGTCATATGGCCTCTGTACACACTTGGCATATAATGCAAAGCAAAACCTGTAGTTTTAGGACTTTACTGTTTGAGCCATTCATAAAGAGTAGCCAAATGGTAAAGCCTGGCAGGAAGTTCTGTTGAAAAGGATAATTATTAACACTAAGGAACTGCCCACAAATGTTCATATTCTGTTAGTAATTCAACAGTCAACAAGAATGACTTTATTTAGGCAGCCTACTGAAGTATCACTTGCTGTAGTTTTCAGTTTCCAAGCCTCACACATGTATTTATTTCATATCCTCCCTCAAATCCCTTCCCTTCTTCCCCTATTTCTCATGCCTGCAACTGTTGCAATAGGAGAATATTAGGGCAATCAATCAATGTCTGATTAAAAGCATGAGGTTCTGTGATTGAATTCCTTCTTCAAATTTCTTTTTAAAATTATTTCAGCAAGGTCAATTACCATGTGTGAATTCTAGACTGCATTTATTTGTGATGAGGAAGCAAGTTGTCTATTTCCTGAGTATCAAAATCTAAAGAAGCTCCTCCATTGGTTGATTACATGATCTCCATGCTGAATGCTAATTGTCTTATGCTCCCTCAGCTCTAAACACACACACACACACACACACACAAGAGCCTTCGAAAATAAAACACCTTAGCTATCAAATGTGCAAAAATGACTAACAAGTAAAGTCCTAAGAAGATGGACACTAAAACAATTGTGTGTGTTTGTGTTTGTGTGTGTGTATGTGTGTGTGTGTGTGTGTGTGTATGTGTGTGTTGTGTGGCTTGAATTCTAAGCCTGGGTGTTGTCCCTGAACGCTTCAGCTCAAGGCTAGTGCTCTACCACTTGAGCCACAACGCCCCTTCCAGTTTTCTGGTAGTTAATTGGAAATCAGAATCTCACGGACTTTCCTGCCTGGGCTGACTTCAAATCGCAATCCTCAGATCTCAGCCTCCATAGTAGCTAGGATTACAGGCGTAAGCCACTGTACCTGTAGCATTTTGAAGGAGCATGTTGCTGGCAGGAGAAAGCACATGCCCAGCCTGGGGTAATAAATAGCTGTCTTTTGGGCAAGATCATCTTCTAATTATTAGTGCTAAAGAATATGTGATTTATAGAAAAATTGAGAATGTCAAAGGTTTTCCATTCAATACCTATGCATTATGTTAACATATCTTTCTATTCAGCTTTTAGCAGAATTCATAAGTGATAAATTCACTTCCTTGGTCTTCTGTATACCCTTTGGTAGACAAGCTTATAATCAGTCAATGAAGGTAGCCAGAAATATCACAGCTGGAAACTAAAGGACATGGATAATTTCCCTTTGAATAATAACCATTAACTATAAATCACAGCTTTTACAGTAATTGGAAGGAAGTCACTTTGCAGAATTGGCTCTTTTGCATAATGGGGAAAATAGAAGTCAGATGTAAAGACATGCCTCCCTATTCTGTTTCTTAAAAGCTAATGAATGTTTATAATATTGGGTGACAGAGACATATTTGATGTCTGATGGAAGCTATATCCCTTCTTCCTAGACTATGTAACCATAGGACCACTACATAAATATATGCCTTATAATTAGTGCCCCCTAGAGTTGTGTAATGTTCACAATACATAGCATTTTTCTATCCTAGGGCTCCAGTTTAGGAATTCTGCTATGATTCTTCTCTATGATTTTTGGCAGAAATGAACTCTCAGTCAAGAAAGCAAGATTCTATTTTTGCTGGGCTAGTGTAGCTACAATTCCTGGTAGAATGGAGGCCACATTGAACCTATATAGTAGCAACAATACAGGTATCTCTAAACATGCAAAATTCAGTGGCATCACTCAGAATGTCACATTTAGAGTAGGAACAATAAAGAACATATATATTATATAAATATTGTTGCTTTAGGTGACCATTCTAAACAAAATAAATTCTCTTGTGTATGTTTAATACAACTTTAGGCAGACTTATAGTCAAATGACTTTATTGAACATTAATTTTTCTGTATGTATGCTTTTGACAATGTAAATCAATTCATGGGAATGAATAAAGTAAAAGAATAGCATTAGTCTGTTCAGGCTGTGTTAGTCTATTTTGTGTTGCTATAATATAATATCTGAGATGGTATAATTTTTAAGTTGAAATTGATTTCTATAATAAAATACCTGATACAGCATAATTTTTTAAAGTTGAAATTTATTTTTATAGTTTGTAAATGGAAAAGTCCAAGACAAAGGTGCTGCTATCAAATCTGGTGTTTGATGGAGGCCCAGTTTTTGTTTCCAAGATGGTGGCTGGGGCATGCCAAGCTCTGGAGGGTGGGAATGCTTTACTTCATATGGCAGTTCTTAGCTTCCAGAACTATGAGAAATAAAATTTTATTCTTTAAGTCCTCAAGTCTACCCTATTTTGTTAGAGCATCCTTGGCCAGTCAGCTTCCCAGCCCTATTATCATACCTATAAACACCTTATATAATCAACTGATAAAGATGAAAGATTTCTGTTCACTCCCAGTTTGAGACTCCAACCCTTTATTGATTGTATGTGGTTTGGGGCCTGTGCTGAAGCAGCACATCGAGGTGAGAGCACAAGGCAGACCCAAAGCACTCACCTCATGACAATGAAGCACTTTAACACAGAGGCTTCTGGGAGACAGTCAAGATCCAAACTGCATGTAGCACATCCTAAGCAGACAAATGCCATCTCTTAAGTTTAAATTGCTTACACAATTAACTTAGGACGTGCTCAGATTTACTAAGAAAGAAAAAAGATGCAAGTTTTTATTTCCTCTACATCTTTTATCCAGCTTCTCTCCAAGTAATACTTTGGTAAATACAGGGGGTCAATACGGGGCTGGGTGCTGGTGGTTCACACCTGTCATCTTAGCTACTCAGGAGGCTGACAGTAAGAATGACACTAAGAATGACAGTATGAAGCCAGCCCAGGTGGGAAAATCCATGAGACTCTTATCTCCCATTAACCAAAAAGCTCAGGGACAGTGCCCAATTCCTGAGTTCACACCCCACTACTGACACGCACACAAAAGTATAGTTATAAAACATCATGGCAGAGTTTAGGTCTTCAGAAATATCTTAGGTAAATGAAGGGAGGAAGTGGGAGCAAATGCAGTCAAGAATACGCTTTATATATCACAAAATTAAGAAAAATAAGGAAAGGGGAGAGTCGAAGGGGGTGAGAATATTGAAGGGGTGACATGGATTGAGATGTATTAAGTTCAATGGCACCTCCTTTATACAACTACTTAAAGATAATAAAAAACGAAAGAAAATTAAAGAAAAGAAAAGAAAAACTTTCCATGGGCATCCTGAGGCTCTGGTACAATCTCTGTTCACCTGACAATGCTTGTTCTGCTCACATTTGTAGTTGATATTCGTGTCTTGCATAACCCAATTCTCATCTTAGTTTGTCTTTCCTTAATGTGTTTGTCTCTTTTTGTGAATGTTTTTTACTGTTAAAATACTGTACAGAGGGGTTACAGTTACATGAGCAAGGTAATGAGTACATTTTTTATCGAGCATTGTTGCCTCCTCCATTTTTTTCCTCCTACCATCTCTTCCCTCCCACCTCCACAACTACCCCCCATCCCCAACCTCTGCCAAAATTTTAAAGTTCATTTTTAACATACTGTCTTCTACAGCTCATTGTTACAATGGGTCAACCTCTATCCCTATTTAAGCATTTTGTTTTTTCCCTTCCCCTCCCCAAATTAGAGAAGTGTATATACAAAATGCAGGGCCCTGACATCAAATACAGTGAAAACAGGAGTTATACAATAGGGAAGGAACATACAAAGAAACAAAAAAAAAATCACATGGTGCATTATAAATACATTAGAAACAATAGCAAGCAAGAAAAAAATATTTGTGTCCCTATCTTGGGGTTCATTTCACTTAATATCATCACCTCAGTTCTCACTGAGGGCTGTCAATTCCCTGTCCTCCACATTCTCCTACACCTGCACCATGGAGGTGAGGGCCACAATAAGCCCTCAGCTTTCAAGTTAGGCTTATTGCTTTCACTGGAGAGGTGGAGAAGCTTCTGGGAGCTATAGGTTGTTAAAGACAAACGATGAATGCAGAGCAGCAAAGACAAATATCAATGCCTCTTTTTTTGCCTGATAAATGACATTATTATTTGTTGTGCATTGAGGATACTTGATCCTGGTTGATACTCACTCTTAAATCTTGTACAGTGAGCCAACACTGAGCTCCTCACTGTCCTCAGCTTCTGCTCAGTTCTGAGCACACGTAGTCATTTCCTCTCTTGCTCATCTTATTTTTATCTCTTCTCATATAATTTTTCCTAATTTTCTCAAACTCCCAGGAATAGAAAAAGAGAAAGATTACTTCAACGCAGCATTTCCTTTTATTAAAAAGAAGCAAGTTTTATGGCTCAGAAGTGAGAGGGATAGTTTAGCTATATAATGTGCAAATTCTATGAACATAATCCTAAATATTTATACAGTAAAGAGTTTCTGAAGAAATAGCAAGTCTATCTGTTCATCTGTCTGTCTGTCCATCTTATCTATGTATCCATTTCCTCTGTTCATGCTCTGTCTTTACCACCAGGTCTTCTGTCTCTTTCCCCAAAGTCATAAATTTTGGAGGTATAAGGCTTCAAGTAGACATTCTTCTCATAGAAATAATGAAAGTGAATGACTTTGTATCCATAAAGCTATTGCCTGTGATGTAGTTGTCCATTTTATTGTAGATATATGCTCTTTTCTGTGCCCTAATGCCCAGTTTCATCATAAATGGACCTCACTCTTTGAAGTGGCAGTCAAGGTGTGAATAGATAACATCACTGTTTATAGTGGATACATAGTGAGTACGCAGTGAATTCATAGCAGGAGTTCAGGGTTTCAGGGTTAGTTCTCAAAGGTAAGTTCCACCAGCTTGTCCAAACTGCTCCTTTGTTTCTCCTCTGTTCTCTATAAATTGAGCACATGAAGAAAACATACAACTCAGATGATGTGTGAGTAATTTGGTTCTTTGCACTTTTGAAAAATAATTTAATGAGCTAATCAAGGTTTCCTTCAGTCATAGTTTCTATCTTGTCCTTCCAGAATGTTACATATTTAGTTTTTTTGGGTCAATGAGCATCCTGTTGGCTATCTCTAAAATGAGCTGGCCTGTCATATTACATTTTTATTTGTTATTGCATCCTAGAGGGAAAGCTATTTCTGACAAAGCTCCAATTTTAGTGCTGTATTTTCCCATTATTCAATTACTGCTTTTCCTAAGAAGTTCAAGGGCTCTGAGGTTCCCCCAGTTCACAACCATTTAATCATGAAGATTTCAGGTATTTAACTGATCACCACGTCCGTGATTCAGAACTTAGAACAAAAACTATCTCTTGCCTGATATTTATTACTTTCCTTAAATTGTTCAGGGATATTATTAAAGTTTCTTTTAACACTTGGGATATACTAAAAAGGGAGACACAAAATGTATTTTTTCAATATAAGTCAAGTTGTTTTTATTTCTTAGTTATGTGTGGTTAAGTTCTTTTTTCTTATACGTGAATTTTTCTATCAATGATGATTGATGAAATGCAATGGTATACAGACGTGTACTTCTAGACAGTAATTTGGGGTTCCATCATATAAGCAGTGAAATGAAAGCCCATATAAAGATGTAAGTGGAAAATGATACCTGACTGATGGCTTTAGGGGGTAGGCTGATTGGCACTGTAAGGATAAGACTATTTTGTTACTTGATGGGAGATTAGTACAGAAATAGATGTGTGAGTCAAACCTCAGCACAGGAATGATTTTCTGACAAGCACTCTTTCTAAACCCAAAGTACATTAACTTTAAATCCAAAGAGCCATTACACTTTAAATAGTCTTCTCAATTTTTCTATAAATTAGGGGAGAAAAAGAATTTACACTTTTAAGTAGAGATCTATCTATATCTATCTATCTATATCTATCTATCTATCTATATCTCGAACATTGTTGAAGCCAAGTGATTGACTGGAGGTAGAGTGCTGTGTGATTGAACAATGTACAAGGCTTTGTGTGAGCTTCCAAATGGCTGATGTTCAATGCTAATGCCATTTGGCAGTATTCCTAGCACAAATAAAAGAGATGCACATCTCTCCCGTCAAGGATTCAGGGAGCCAGAACCTTCTCTGATACATTACATATTTTTCCAACTTGGAATATTTTTTCTTGTGTAAGTCTTAGAGAAAAGACTATGAAGCTACTGAAGTGGAATGCAATGGACTGATTCCAAGCATGTGTGTACAATTAGAAGACCCACTGACTAATGTTACTTCTGGCCTACCTATTGTCTAGCTGAAATTCAACTATATCTGTGTCTTCTACAGTATGGACAGAGAATACAAATAAATAATTAACAGGCATGTTTGGGGTGTTTCATATCTGATTAAATCCTTATAACCTCTCAGAAATCTTTGTTTCTGGGTAACTTTTCCAGAAGCTTCTTTGTTAATTTTAATAATGAATCCTGTTAGCACTTGTCAGACCAACCTCTCACCTTAGTATAAAGTTGCCTCCTGGGTTTTAGATCATCCTTTCTTAAACAACAACGAACTCAACAACAACAACCAAAAACTAAAACAAAACAAACAATAACAACAAAAAAACCCAAACACTGAAATGAAGGGTAAATGCATTTTTTAACAGCGCCAGTTGTTATTTGGGGTTTTACTTAAAATGCGTAGTTCAGATGTGCAAATTAAACAGTTCTTACTCTTTCTGACAGTTCTGTGCCTAATATAAATTGAGTTGATACAAGAAAATTCAGATTCCTAGAGATAAAGTATTAAGTGGAGACTTCTCTTCCGTCTTGACTGTTGATGCACTGTCAATTTGGTGTAGAAGTTAACATAAATCATTTGCATGAGAAGAGATCAGAACTCTAGAAAACATAATAGAGATCTGGGAAGGTCTTGCTAAACCTAAGAGAAGAAATCAACTGATGGGCCTTGGCAAATTAGCCTAGAGTTTGCTGGAGTGAGGAACAGGAAGGAAGCGGACAAGATGTGCTGAGTGAGCCACACAACCTAGAGATGTTAAAGTAACATATAGTTGGCAGTGTAGATTTAATCAGGGAAAAGGTCTTTTGCACAAGAGGCCTAGTGCTAAAAGAATGGTGTTGATTAAAATAGCAACATAATGCCAGGGATTATAGTCATAAAAGCTAATGGTGTTATTAATGTATTAAGAGCTAGGCCTATATGACTGTGATATGTCCTCTGAGAACTTTCTAGTTGCTTACATGTCTTCTAATCTAATGCTTTCTAATTTTTCTAGTCTTTCTAATGCTTTTGTATGGATCCAGTGACCACAAGGAGCTATCTGCTGTCTTTCACATGTATAACTACTAAATTTTCTCATTCTCCCATTCCTATCAGCTTACACTTACCCAGTGTTTGAGAGAGACAACTATCAATCTTGGTTTTTGCTTTGACATGACCAGGAAAAGGAAAATCATTGATCAGCATTCCTGGTACCATGAAAGAAAAACAAAGGTGTAGGGAGGCAAACACTCTATGAAAAGAAAAGCCATCAAAACTTTAGTGTATTACCTAGTAATGGGTCCTTGATGATTGTCTGTCTCCTGCAACTGAGATGTGAGCTCAGTCAGAACAGAAACCTTCTCTCCCAAGCTAATACCCTCACACTAACATAGGCAACCAATAAATATTTCTGGAATAAATTAATGAGATGTGAAAATTTGAATGGGGGAAGGAATGAAATTGCCAAGTGTCTGGTAGTCATTTGTTTCATCTTTGATTAACTTCTTGATACTTCCATGTATATTTACCCCTCCAAAAATCACAGGCAGACATGCCTATGAGAACTCTCTGGTTTATAATTTACCATTCCATAGCAGAATTTCTGTCACTTGTCCAAAGATAAGAACTCTCTGGTTTATATTTTACCATTCCATAGCAGAATTTCTGTCACTTGTCCAAAGTTGGGAAGAATGAAGGACAAGCCCTGTGAAGTATCAGACTTCCTATCATTAAAATGACATCATTTAGACATGCTCCCTCAATACACGCAGAGGCCAGATAATATCCTCTGTATTGAATTGAGACAATTTGGGAGGGAGGAGGAAAAATTCTACAATTATTCTCATTTTATTGTAAGAATGTGTAAAGGCTTTTAGTTGTTAAGTTCTTTGGACTCGGCCTTTTATTCTTCACTTGTAAATTCAGGTTCTACAAATTCACAGATTCTACACCAACCAATCCAGTTGGACTTCAAGCTTTCGATGGCCAGCTTGGTAAATTGTTCAATCTTTTGCATCACATTTTATCTTTGTAAAACAAAGACTTTTAATAAAGCCTGCTTTGTAGTGACATTAAGTGAGCTGGGAAGTAAGTGAACTGTATGTGTACAAAACTTAGGATATAGTTTGGCATCCAGAAGAGCAAGGAGAGTGTCCATTACTGTAACAGAAAATGCAGTCTTGGCTTATTTCAGTGAAAGCTTACCTGATAAAGAGCCTGAGGCCCTACAAGCCTCAGGCATGTACCCTAGGATGCAGAAGACAAGAAGTCCTTAATAAGGATGTTTGCCAGGGCTTGGCAAGATATTTTATATGCAATACCTTGCTTTACTTCCACATCATTCCCTTTTACAAAATAAGAACAAAGGTAAATCTAATCAATTTTAGGTGAAGTACATGTGTAAGTCCCTTCTGGTAGAAAATGACAAGAGTTAGATTTTAAATTAGTTTCTCGGATTCTAAAGCTGGTTTTGTTTGAATACTTTAAGCACAGAACTACTTAAGAGAAACTTGAAGTTTAGACAATATTCAACTAGAGGGTTTGTACTAAAAGTGTTAAAATGACTATAGGACACCTAATTTGGTTTCCCAAAATAAGTAGATTATGTCTCCAGAGAAAAGACTAATTTTCTACAAAGGATATTGTAGATCTTGTTAAGTTTTCACTGAGGCAGAGAGAGTCTTAAAATATAGATTTAAAAATACATTTCTAGATGTAAAGAAAAACTTCAACTAAAAATGAGTGCTGCCTTGGGGAGGATGTCTAGAATCAGAAGGATTATGATTTAAATTCATGCAGTGTACTTTCCTTGTCTTTATCTACAGTTAAAAGACAAAAAGAAACCAGCATTCATTGTTTAGTAGGTGTAAACCCAAAGACAAGACCTCTGACTTTCCTCCTCATCCTCTCTGTGTCTTTGTCCACTCCATTGTCTCTGCTTTACTTCACTGATGTCACTGTCTTAGAGCTGTTCTGTGCTTTGATTTATAGATAAATGTTTTACATGGGTATCTATTTGTTATTGTCTTGTATCTCAATTCGTATTTAATAATATCACTACCTTTTTAAAAAATTATATTTCACTTATTGCATGCTCCTTATTGCACTTAAGTGTATGCAGTGCTTCTATTGGTTTGTTTTAGAAACCAGGTCTCACTATATACTCTAAGCTGTCTCAAATTCAAGATCCTCCTGCTTCAGGCTCCTAAGCGATGGAGTAATAGGTGTACCCCAGCACAAACTCATTATGCATTCTTCTTTTGGGCTCCAGTATAGATCTTATATCTGTATTTTGTATGTATTTGATAAAGTTATGTGCTCTCCTTAAAATAATGAAAGATATTTTCAAAGGGCTAACACACTGCCTCATGTTGTTTTTCTTAATCATAAGACCATTTTTTCAGCACCATAATAAAATATTTGAGGCTGGGTAGTTTCATGAAGAAAAGAGGCTTATTTTGACTTATAGTTACATCTGGAGTTCAGATGTTGAAGGCTCATGTCTGGTGATGGCTTTCTTCTCAGTCCAAGTAGAGCAGGGGTTCACCTGTCAAGAGATGGAGTTTGCATGCACATTTTTCCTTTTTATTTTCTTTTTTGACATTACCAGGATTCAAATTCACACTTGCTAGGCAAGTCCTTTATCACCTAAATCTCATCCACAATTCTCCATTTTTTAGTTAAGCTATTATTATTTAGTCTTAGGATTTCTACCTTGATGACATTACCTAATCCAAATGAACTCTAAAGGGCCCCATCTCTCATTACCATAGTTGGATTAATGAAAACTTAATCCAAGCCCTCTAAAGAATTCACAATAGGGATTAAATTTCAACATATGAAGATTTTTGGACCCACACAAATCATATCCAAAATTTAAAAAATCTGATCTTAGTTTAAATTGGCATCAAATAAATTTGGTAAAATATATGAAGAAGTAATATTAAAAAAGTATGATTTAAATTAAATATCTGCCCCCAAATGAAAAGAGGCAGAAAAATGCACTCTAGGGTATTTCAGGCTATTTAAATATTTTTAGAGCAGATGGGGGACTCATTTTTGGTGAACTCTCATTGCCAAACCCTTCTAGTTATGAAGATATTAGAAAGCATCTGGATTATACTTACTGAGAATTAACCTAAAAGCATTATACATTTCACAATTTTTCTTTTAAGGAATGAAGT
The DNA here is from genome assembly GCF_019054845.1 of Dipodomys spectabilis. Lineage (NCBI taxonomy): Eukaryota > Metazoa > Chordata > Mammalia > Rodentia > Heteromyidae > Dipodomys > Dipodomys spectabilis. Next base: position 152,980 of record NW_024870874.1, on the reverse strand, counting down.
TTTGTTAATAATGAAAGTGAGCCCAGATGGTCAAATGCTTTGATAACCGGAGAGATGGTGGTTGCAAAAACACTAAACATACTCCAGGCTAATAAACTGTATAATTAAAATGATTTGTTGTTTTTGTTGTTGTTGTTAAGAAAGGAGACTGTATAGAATCATAACTCATCCTGAGTCGGAAACGTAGCATGCGTCCTTGGAAGATAATAAATGACTTTAGTGAAAGTATTTCCTTTTACAAGAGGAGAGTAATTTAGAAGACCAGATGGATGGTTCTTCTCATCTCTTCACTGACTATGCAGTGGAAAGGAGTGGACTGTGTTGGCACACCATGGCTTTTACTGGGCCTCTGGCATTCTTACTCATTTAAAGTTGAATAAGTCAGAATTTGGTAGAAATCCACAGAATCGAAACTGTTAGTAGTGGCACCAGGGAGGAGAATTGAGCTAGGAGGAAGATGCCCACAGAGTAGAAGATTGCCCCAGACCTGGCAGAGAAGAGAAAAGCAAGAGTAGTGGAAAAGTGGAATGATTTAGGGCAATTAGAATGCAGGTTTCTGAGCCCAGTAAGGGTTCACACCATGATACTTTGCATATGAAAAAGAATTTTTATTTCATTGTGTCATCTTAGACTTTCAGGCCGGTAATATGTAGGATTTATTGGAAAATGAGCCAAGACTTTATTCTAGCTATAAGTTCAGATAATCACATTGACATAAGAAGAAAATTTTATCTTACACACAATAAATTGAGTTGTTTTAAATCTACTATTTAAGGAAAAGCAAATGAAATATTTCTGTTTGAAAGCTGAGACCCTTCTTTGACAAAGTAGTATTTGAATGCAGTAATTATTTGATACGATTAATCAGCTAGTCAGAAAAGCAAATATTTTCCATCTACATTAAAGGTTGACAGATGATTATTTTTTAAACATAGTTTGATATGTCTATTTTACATTTTTATGTAAATGAGTTTGATTTGAATCATGTTATCTTGTCTCAGCGTTGGCATTCTGCCCCTGAAAGTCCTACCTTATGTCAAGCTGTTTGACAGGTCTTTCTAATGTAGAATGAGAGAGAAACAATTGACAATTTCAAAACTAAGCGGAATTCATGCAAACTAGAAAAATGAGGGTGAGAAATAAAGGAATTCACTCTGAGTTCTTGACCCTGCCACCAACTATCTAAGTGAATTCATTTGTGATATGGCTCCTCCCAGCCTCAGCTTTCCCTCTTGGGACCCTACAGAACCTTTTACAAAGTCAATGATAAAATATACAAGAAAAATGCTATTTAGTTACAATCGCACATAACAGGTGTCTTCTTTCCTTCCATTTCTTGAATTCTGCTAAGAGAAGGGAACACAGAAAAAAAAAACTCCAACCTAAGGCATAAAGGAAAAGAAATCTCAAATTAATTTGGCCCAAATGTTTGTATTTTAAAATTCTTGGTGATTTTGAGGTTATTGTGTACTTTATTGAATCTGTTTCCAGACAACACTGTATTGTAGAATAATCTTAAACACAACACAGAACCCTTAACTGTACCTTTTGCTGGAGTTTCATATGTGTGGCAATGGATTTTTTTAATCTTCCTGTTCACTTTTCTCCTTATTATTAAGAACTTGCTTGTCTTTGAAGCTGTGAGTATGCAAAGCTGATTGCTAGAAATTGCTGAGCAGATTTTACTGTGTCAGAACTTGCCCAAGAACGTCACTAGACCGATTTAGGGAACTTTTGTGCCTGTCAAACTTGAATAGAATAAGGATTATACTGGAAGGTTATAATTAGCAGGATACATTTCTGGAAGTCTATAAAAATGGCTTATATGATTTTCAAGCTTTAGTACTCTAGATGACATGAGCACTCAATTGTGTGAATGAATATTTGAGGGAAAATATCTCTGTTTTATGAAGTTGGAGAAAGGAAACGAGATTGTTGGCTGGCTGTTTTGTGCTATGGACTAGATACTCCTATTGCAGATCTCCTTTACTTACCATCAGAATCCCATGAAGAAGTTAATATTTTACAACTGAGAAAAATGAAAGCTCTGATAGAAGCATAACCATTGGGCTGAATTTCATTGATATTAGTTTACACAGATATATTTTTCTCACTGCACCACATTTCCCAGCCTACCTCTGATTTCTGCTGCCCTGTGGCAGACAGTCTCTGAGCTCTCTGTCAGAATTTCATACCTGCCTTGCTCTACTTTTCTACCAAAGGGCTTTCTCCAAAGCTGTTGGGGCAAGCTGTTGGAGCTACTTCTTGAAATAATTGGCATTGGCAATATATGTTTTTTTCTAATTTCTTGTAATGTTAGACTATTTGGCATGAGTTAATAAGCATTCGAACCTTTTTGAACTAATGAAGAGACAGAGTGGGAAGAGCAAATGGCATGAAATGGATTCAGGATATAATGTCCTTTTGCTCCCTTCTACCAATTCTACAGGTTCCAAGCAGAGCTACAGGTAGTAAAGCAGTGACAGCAAGATGCACTGGCCCAAAGTCCAAAGATAAATGCCATACTGAAATGGTTTCTAAGTACCCAGGAGAGCCCATCATTCCGAGATGAGAGTTAAATTCCACAGGTGCCTGGACTTCCTATGTACTAGAAAGGTCTGGATTATTTTGAATGTGTACATTAATGTCAATGTAGTTCTCAGGATCTCACTCTATTCATCTTAGTAATGCATACAATCAGTATACATTACCAATATTATCCAAATATGGAGAGTATAGATTTGTAGGGAATTCCAACCAGAAAAGCTCCACTGGATATATTTGACTGTGTTTCCTAATCTACAACATAAGGAAAAAGTTTTATTGTTTATAAAGTTTTGTTTGGAAATGAATAAACAACAAACAATGAATCAATGATGGCATGATAGGAAAGCATTCTTGATAAAAATTTGAAGTAGCCATTACTAATTAAGTAGGCATTTTGCTTATCTACTAGTACTTTTCTACACTTGCAATAAATTAACTCAGTACAAAAAACTGAGCAGTTCATTCTTTACTATCAAAAGGTAAATCGAAACAGAATGACCCAAGAAAGCTAAGTGAATGAATGAATGACTTAATGTAGGTATGGATGATGATATAGTATTTTACATTTCATTCAGGTTGTATATGCCATGTAAGCTAGAACTCCTTTTCATAAATTTTAGGAAAAGTTCAGATAAAGGTATCAAAATCTTCGAGATAGCACACTGGTAAATGAGCCACCCTATCTCAAACCCCTGTGTCTTCTTCTCTCTCTTTCCTACTGCTGTCTCCCTGTCATTCTTGGAATGTACCTAGATAAACATCTGGTAAATACATTGTCTCATTTTACAAGACCTGGAATTGATTAAGAAGAAAAGCAAATGAGACTGTTGGTCAACCACAGTTGTGCAATGACCATAGCCTAATTAGTAAATCGTTTGACTAGCTTCATGTAGGAAATTCTGAAGTATAGAATTTAGTATAGATTCGGCTAGGGTCACTACAGGCTGGTTTGTGGCTCAGCATTACTGCTGTTGTTTATATAAAGTTTGAGTACATTCCTGAAAGGACTTGAGCCAGAATCATGGTTCCCAATGTAGTAATATTGAGAAGTGGCAAAAAACCTTTAATAAATGAAGCCTTGTTAGAAATACTTCATTTGCATACACCACCTTTGGGAGAGATTCATGTCATTCTCCTGAGACTGGTTTGTTTCTGTGGGAAGTGAGTGTTATAAAAAGAAGGATCCTGACCCCTGAAACATTCTGGCTTCTGTCTACATCATATGCTCTTTTTCAAACATATTCCTGTCATTTTTATGCACTCTACTATGAGGTTTTCACCAGAGCTAACCAGATTTCAACACCATGCTATTGGCCCACCACAACTATAAACTAAATAAACCTCTTTTCTTCATAAATTACCCAGCATTGGGTATTTTGTTATCTCAACAAAAACACATTAAGGTAACTATAACCTAGAATTTGACCAAAACACTTTATCTAAAGCCCCAGTGAGTTAAAGGACTAGAAACTTCTATAAATATAATCTGAAATAGCACTTATGCTTGTGAACTTTTAAACAGCCTAATGTCAATCCACCTTTCATGCACATAGATGCGATTTGAGTTTTATGAAGAAAAAAGAACATATTGAATGAGTTTTAAATCACTAAGCCTAGACTCTCAAATTTCATGATAAAAGAATCTTTCTCTATACAAATATTTATATTTGTATAGACATACATAGGAATATGTATGCAATCATGATATTCTTTTATTTTTACTGGTGCAAAGATCACTTTGTTGATCTTTGTTTCATATTTTACAATTATCTTTCCTCCATACAAAATTGTATACTTTTTTTTTTTTTTTTGGTCCGGTCGTGGGGCCTGAACTCTGGGCCTGGGCACTGTCCCTCAGCTCTTCAGCTCAAGGCTAGCACTCTACCATGAGCCACAGTGCCACTTCCGGCTTTTTTTTTCTTATGTGGTACTGAGGAATCAAACCCAGGGCCTCGAGCATGCAAGGCAAGTGCTCTACCACTGAGCCACCTTCCCAGCCCCCCAAAATTGTGTACTTTTTATATACAGTCCATCTCAAAGAAATATGGGAAATAAGCAATGAAAAGCACTGAGAATAATTATAGAAAACATATGTAAGTATGTAGATAAATTATTCAGTTATGGGGCCTTTGTGAAGAATGGAAATTGAGACATATAAGTCTCATATCTCTTAACATAAGAGTTTTAAAAAGAAGTCAACAGAGAGGTATGCAAAAGTTTCCCGCAGATTGTAAAAATCCAGAGAAGAGTTAGTGTGCATTCTACAGAAAGTGTATTAGATTGTAAATAGCACATCAGACACACTATGCCTAGAACAGAGAATGGGAGGGATAGAAAAGCTTTTATCACATGGTATTCAGAATATGACAGTAATGTGCAAAGTCAGATGTAATCACATGGAAGGTCATAGTCCTGGGGATAAACAGAGATCTGTATCTGAAAGTGTATTTTGCAACAGTGGAAGGGAAAGATACAACAAAGGAGAAGAGAAGGAAAACAAGAAAAGGTGAGAGATGGATAAGGACAGAAATCACTCACATCCAGTGCTGCTCCGATATGGAAAACGATGAGAACCAAGTACAAATCATAGATTTGTCACTACAGGTACAGTGGTTGACCAAGCACAGCAGAGACAATAGAATTTGAAGGAGAACTCCAGAGGTAAAGACAGGAAAAGTCCAATCTCTCCTGCCATTTTGCTCTAAAAAAGAATGAAGAACAAGCATAGAGGATATTTATCAGATACAAGCTTTTACCACTCAATTATTCAGTGGATGCTAAAGATCTATTTGTGAAAAAAAATCTAGTCCTCAACAGAACTAACACACATCTTAGAGGTCTCCATCATAAAACTTGACCAGTACTCCCTCTGATGGCCAGCTGATGAACAAATCCCAATTCTTCTGTTCACGTACATGTAACAATACAGACAAATAGATAAGAACTAGGAAGAACAAATTTCAGAAATGAAGCATCAGAAACAATAATGACAATAATGACTCATAACATATTTTTGGAAGTAAAGGTTTGGAGAGAAAACATTTGCAAGTAGAGAATACCAACTGGTGATAGGAAAAGAAAGGATAGAACGATATCACATTATATCACAACAGTAAAATAATAGATGCAGCAAGGATCATTAGTACTTTCCAAACAACTGGGGTGACTGGGAGTGAGACAGTCACAGAGTCGTAAATTATGGCCACAAAAAATAGTCATTAGTATAAATGTTTAAAATTTTTTCTTAACTGTGGCTGAAACATACATCTATTAATTTTCCTTTGTGGCTATTAGAAATTGCCACACAATTGATGGCAAACTTATTATGTTACAATTCTACATATCTAGTATGTTTTTCCAGGTTAAAATTGGGTTGCCTAAGCATTATACACTTTGGAAGATCTGTATAAGAATAAGAATTCATTTCTGGCTTATTTGGATTGTTGTCAAAACCAGTTTCTTGTGGTTTTCAGATGGAGACAGCCCCCCCCCCCCCCGCTCTTTTTCATTCTGCTTGTTGGCTAAGATCTGTTTGCTGTTCTAGAGGCCTCATCATTCTGGTTCATGTTCCCTTCCCTCTATTTTCAAAGCTAGCAACATAGTGTTTTTCAAGTGTTATCTTTTACTGACAGCCTTGAAAGATTTTCCATATTTAAAAATCTCATGAGTCATAGAGGAGCTCTATGTGGAGTCTTTTCAGGAACCTCCATACTGCTTTCCAAAGTGGTTGAACAAATATACATTCCCACCAACAATGCAATAGGGTTCCCTTTTGGCCACATCCTCTCCAGCATCTCTTGTTAGAGTTCTTGATTATAACCATTCTAACTGGGGTGAGGTGGAATCTCAGTGTTGTTTTGATTTGTATTTCTTCATGTGTCTTATGGCCATTCTTATTTCCTCTTCAGAGAAGTCTCTTTTTAGGTCTTTAGCTCATTTATTAATCAGGTGGTTGTTTCTTTGAGGATTTGTTGTTGGGAGAGTTAATTTTTTGAGTTCTAAGTACATTTTATTTTTTATTTTTTGGGGGCAGTCATGGGCCTGAACTCTGGACCTGGGCGCTGTCCTTGCACTCTTCAGCTCAAGGCTAGTGCTCTACCACTTGAGCCACAGCACCACTTCCAGTCTTTTTTTTTCTGCTTATGTGGTGCTGAGGAATCGAACCCAGGGCCTCATGCATGCAAGGAAAGTGCTCTACCACCCAGCCCCTAAGTACATTTTAGATATGAGGCCCTTGTCAATTGTATGGATAGTGAAGATCTTCTCCCAATCTGTGGACTTTCTATTGATCTTGCTAGGCATGTCCTTTACAATGCAGAAACTCTGCAGCTTCATGCAATCCCATTTGTCCAATCTTTCTTTGATTTGTTGTGTTTCTGGGTCTCTATTAAGAAAGTTTTGGCCTGTGCCAAGGAGCCCTAGAGTTTCTCCTATTCCTTCCCGTAATGTTTTCAGGATGTCTGCTTTGACTTTGAGATCTTTGATCCATTTGGAGTTGATTCTAGTGCAGGGTGATATATATGGATCTAGCTTTAGTTTTCTTCAGATTTTTAACCAAATTTTTCCAGCACCATTTACTGAAGAGGCTGTCTTTCTTCCATTCTATTTTTTTAGCTCCCTTATTGAAGATTAGGTGGCTATAGACCTGTGGATTCATTTCTGGGTCTTCAGTTCTATTCCATTGGTCCTCAGGCCTGTTCTTGTGCCAGTACCAAGCTGTTTTGATTACTATGGCTTTGTAGTAGTTTGAAATTTAGTATTGCTATTCCTACAGGGTTGTGCTTTCTGCTAAGGATTGTTTTTGATATTCTGGGTCTTTTATGTTCCATATGAATTTTTGGATTGCTTCTTCTATTTCATTGAAGAATGAAGTTGGGATATTGATAGGTACTGCATTGAATTTGTAGCTAGCCTTTGGCAGTATTGCTATTTTCATGATGTTAATCCTCCCAGTCCAGGAGCATGAGAGCTCCCCAATGACCCAGCAATCCCACTTCTGTGCATTTATACAAACAAGGCCATACCAAAGCTACCAGTGCAACTATGTTTATCACAGCATTACTCTCCATAACAAAGATATGGAACCAACCCAGATGACCCTCAGTAGATGAACAGATCAAGAAAGTGTGGTATATATATGGTATATACCATATATATGTGTGTGTGTGTGTGTGTGTGTGTGTGTGTGTGTGTGTATGTGGTGTGTATATATATGTGGTGTATATATGTATATATATCCATTCCATATGTGTGTGTGTGTGTGTGTGTGTGTATGCAATGGAATTCTATGCCTCCATTAGGAAGAATGACACTGCCCCATTTGTTAGGAAATGAAAATACTTGGAAAAAAAATATACTAAGTGAAGTAAGGTAGACCCAAAGAAACATAGGATCCATGGTTTCCCTTATTTGCTATAACTAGTATACAACTAAGATAACCTCACAAGACAGGTAGAAAAGGTCAAAAGCTATGCATATATGACCATATAAAATGATGCTAAGTGAAATGAACCCCAAGATAGAGACACAAGAGGTTTTATATTTGTTGCTATTGTTTTTAAGGTACTATGTGATTTCTTTTGTTTCTTTCATATGTTTTTCCCTTTTGGAACAATCCCTGTTTTCACTGTATTTGATTCCCGTACCTTGTATCTTTTTAAAAAACATTATCTTTAAGTAGTTGTACAAATAAGTTCCCATTCTACAAAACAGTATATGAGTACAAAGTGTCTGACAATATTGTCCCCTGTATCTTGTATATACATTTTTCTAATTTGGGGAGGGGAAGGGAAATAAAATGCTGAACAAGGATATGGGCTAACCCATTGTAGCAATGAGATGTATAAGACACCATGTTAAAAACAAACTCTACAACTTCGGGGTGGGGGGAAGGGAGGAGTTGAGGTAAGAAGAAAGAGGAAAATTTAGAGGAAGTCTTTGAGGGTACCAAGAATTTGTTTCCAGAGCACTCTGTGGAAAGATTTGGAAGTAGGCAAGTATGAGCAAGTAATCAAGTTCTAAAATATGGCAGACAGAGGAAAGAGAGGCTGAGAGACAAAGAGAAGCCCAGTAGTTTGACTAACCTGTTGTGTAGGTTATCTTTTGGGAGGGGAGAAGTACTTGTGTGGTGAAGAGGAAAGAATATCAAGAGCATAAAAGCCTTGCATCTTGCCACAGGACTGCCCACATTTGCCTAATCTTGTGGGTAGTGCTCAACAGAAAGAAATTTTGTTCTGGAAATAGGGAAGACAATAGAAAGAGGTAAATACTGACTGAACTATTGATTTTTCTGGCTAAAGCAATATTGTGGAGACTGGTAATTTTAGAAAATTGAAAGTTTTACTAAAACCCTCATTGTTTTCTAAAGCCCAGTAAATACCTCAGTGCAAGATTGCCTTGAGAAAACATATAGAGTTTATTGTTAATTTCTCTCTAACTTGATGGACTGAGTAGAGTTGATGATAACATCTTGGTGTGGAGAGAGAAAGATATACTCAAAAGGTCTCTTCTGCTTCTGATTGCAGGATTAATGTGCTCCTGCTCACATTTTCTTATAGTTTCTAAAAATTTTGAAAATCTCTTTTAGTGGAAAAGCATTTTATAAGGAGATTGAAAGTAATTACAGTGTGTATTTTTTGTAAGTAGAATATATAATCAATTTCATTTATTTCTCAAGTAAAACATTCAGTGCAGGTTCAGCCTTTGAAAGACAACTTGATTATCTGTTCCACAGAGCAAGTCAGGAAATATCATTCTCAATCCTCAATCATAACTTCCTATTATGAAATGTTTATGCCTTAATCATTTTCCTATTGAACAGGGATCTGATTAATACATAATGTTGAATGTGTGTGTTTCTTCAAAAACAATCTGAATAGGCAGCATGGAATGTCATTGGAAATAAATTACTGTATTTAGCACCTTTGCTTTGATATTTTTTTCCTTTTCTAATGTCTTGAACATTTTAAACAAAGTGTATTGTTCCACACTTCAAAAATCACACCCTAAATGCTCTTAAAAGGGAGAAGGCAGGTTAAATAACTTTCCACAATTAATGCTATGTATTCTTGAGAGAAATGAAAGGGATAGGGAGGAAGAGAAATTAAAATGTGCATTCCTACATGAGAAGTAACCTGAAATTATCTTCACATTACAGGAAAATATTAACAACAAGAAAATCCTAGCTGTGTACATATTAACATCTTTTAAAAAATATAATGACTATAAAAATATCCATGTGATATTTTGGCAGGAGGAGGAATAAATAAAGAAAGGGTGAATTTTGATCAGTGTTACTACTGTAGGCATATACTGATATATCCCACTGATCATCATTAACACATTAATTAATACATGTATCTAATACATATTTAAACTAAAAATAAATACTCCTCCCTAAATTAAAATCAGTGTAAATGACTTGCATTTTCCCCAGGCCCATTTAGTCTGGATTTGCACTTAGGTAATAAGTTACAGTGGTAACATCCCAGATGCCTGTGTCTATACCCAACTAGCAACTCTAGCCCTAAGATTAGTTACTTCTCACACTTCCATTGCCAATGTCCTCTGTGCATAAAGTTGTGCTGGTTGCAAACTACTGTTATTTTACTGTGACTAGAACAATATACATTCTGACAATAAATACACTTCTCTTATAGATCTTCTGATTTGTACTTATCTTTGGATAGTCACCAGTCTTTTTGATTCTCTTAAATACTCCCGGTCTTTGGTAAGCAATTCTTTCATTGAAATATCTTCAGTGAATCTATTTTTTTTTGGGGGGGGGGTCTGGTTGTGGGGCCTGAACCCTGGGCCTGGGTGCTGTCCCTCAGCTCTTCAGCTCAAGGCTAGCACTCTACCACTTGAGCCACACCGCCACTTCCAGCTTTTTCTTTTTGCTTATGTGGTGCTGCGGAATCGAACCCAGGGCCTCAGGCATGCAAGGCAAGCGCTCTACCACTGAGCCATCTTCCCAGCCCCCTTCAGTGAATCTTTTTAGCTTATGGTTCTTATTTTCCCGTGAGGCCTCAGAAGTCCTGTGTAAATGGATATATGTTGTTGAGCATGGTCTTTACTGGAGGGTGAGCTCAAAGGGTTAGTGGGAACCTACATCATAGTATCTTTAGGCATTTGGGGCAGACTGGTCAGGGTCCTCAAACACTTTATGATCTCCTGCTTGGAAGGTATATGCTTGGCTGCCAGGATTCTTAGGAAGACTACTGATAGAGAAGGCTAAAGGTCTCAATATTCAACGTTAAACCCTTCACTAAAATTTTCTTCATTTATCATATCCTTTTAAAGAAGTAAACATTTAATTGTCAAGTTCAGAGACCATCTATTTTAACTGACTATAGAACAAAGTTCAAAACTTCTGCTCAAATCTTCTAGCTGGGCACTGGTGGCTCACATCTGTGATCTAGCTACTCAGGAGGCTGAGATCTGAGGATTGTGGTTCAAAGCCAGCCTGGGCAGGAAAGTCTTTCAGACTCTCATCTTCAATAAACTATTCAGAAAAGGCTAGAAGTGGGGCTGGGAAGGTGGCTCAGTGGTAGAGCGCTTGCCTTGCATGCATGAGGCCCTGGGTTTGATTCCCCAGCACCATATAAGCCAAAAAAAAAAATGTACTCATTACCTTGCCCATGTAATTGTAACTCCTCTGTACGGTATTTTCACAATAAAAATAAAAAATTAAAAAAATATGTATTTAAAAAAAAAAAAAGAAAAGGCTAGAAGTGGCGCTGTGGCTCAAGTGGTAGAGTGCTATTTTTGAGCAGAAGATGCTCAGGGACATTGCTCAGGCCCTGAGTTCAAGCCCCAGGACTGGTAAAAACAAGCAACAACAACAAACTTCTAAGACCTACCTCCAGAGACATCTGGAATTGTCACTTCTGCCTAGCTTGTTTAGGCCTCTGTTTTAAGATCTCTTCCCCTGAAAGCTTTGTCTAAGACAGTGGCGGCAGCCTCCTTTGCCATTGAGCATTCTCTGCCTGCTTTTTATGCATGTTCTTCCCTAACCTCCCCCTACCAGTGCTGCATGCATTCTAAATGATAGGCTTATATCAAAATTCTTGGGCTTTTAGGAAGTAAAGTATTTTAGGACTATCTTTCTTAGTGGCACTTAGAACAAAGTTTTGTTGTGGCCCATTTGTTATGCTTCCTTCAATCACCTGGGATTCTTTTGGAGCGGGAACCATGTTCGAGTCACCACTGGAGACCCAGAGTTAGTGCAATGCCTGTCACATAAATTGATGTGAATGTTCAGTTACTGCCCACTTCATGCTGATTTCACATCATCTAATCAGAATTAGATTAGATGATGATTAGATGATGAGTTTTCCAAGAAGTCAAGTTTTGCTGTGAGCAGACTGGAAACGGAGATCCAAATAAAAGGAAGCATCATACACACCCAAGTCCAGAGTGAGGTGAGTCACCAGTAGTTGAAGCCATCTTTTTGAAAATCTGTTACCTTTTCTTTAGTTCTGGGAACTGCTCTATGCATTGAGAGAATTGCTTGACTAACAGGGTCAACAGATGAAAACTTTACATAACAGATGATGAAGTAAGACATAATTTCCTAACCATTATCACCTCACTTTCACTAAGTTCTGTTAGGAAACAATTATGATACGTCTGTTTTGATATACATTTCCATGTACCTTGCTAGTTAAGATGTCCTTCATAGATTGGATTTATTTAGTATTTTTTTCCTATGAAGTACTATCAGTGAGGGCATCAGGGAGATTTACCAATTAATGTCCCTAAAATATCAAGCAAATCTGGAAATCGGAATTTATTTAACCTAATCGTACAGTCTCAATTGAACTCTTCTAGGTGGAAAGTCCTAATTTTAGCTTTAACCAATGTATCTGACTCCTGAAAGGCTTTGAAAACTCTTACGTATGGTATCATGACTGGACTCCATTTGCCATGGAGATTTCCCCTCATTTGAAGCTTTGGGCTGAGGTCATCCATCATCTTCTGCTATTGATGTGTTAAAGCTGGTATACCAAACCAATCATTTTCAAAGGAAGTTTTCCCCATCAGTCTTCTAATATTGGGAATTCTGAGTTTATGAACTCAAACCCAATAATCATGTCTCCACTCTGGCCCACCTGGGGCAGTCACTCCCACGGAGCAGTGAAGACACAGGAAGTCTTCCTTTCACCCAGAAGACACTCCCTGTCTCCTTCCACCCTTGCTGGAACTGTGCTGAAGATTGCTGAGGTGCAGCCTCTTTGATGACATTACTGTCTCAGTGTCTCAGAGCACATATACTAGGGATTCCCTGAGAGAAGGCTTAGGAGAAATGTCTTTTATTCAAAGTATAAACCTCTCTACTGTGTTGGAAGGAGTTTTCGGACAGTCAATTCATGAGACGTTTATAGTCCACTCTCAAGTCCCATCTTGCCACATCCAGAAACCTCTTCAATCTTTAGTGTGGTTTCTTCTCATCACCCTAATACTGTCTTATCTGTGTCCCTTGTATTTCTTATCATCCATACTAACAGTACTGTGCCCTTGCAGCCCTTCGAGACAAACCAGGGCAGCACAGCCAGCTCTAGTTCACTGTTTTTCTGGTGCTGGCAAGCTGCTGTAATGTGATTCCATGGTGCTTCCTTTTGGTCTGCATCATCTAGGCAGGACAGACTGACAGCCCAGAGCCCCAGACTACAGAGCTGGAAGCTCATTGGGGAGACAACAATACATTTTAAATTAAAGAAATCAAAAAAGATAATTATTTTTGACTCTAGGTTCCCCTGCCCCCTTGCAAACACACACACACACACACACACACACACACACACACACACACACAAGAGAGAGAGAGAGAGAGAGAGAGAGAGAGAGAGAGAGAGAGAGAGAGAGAATAAAAGAAGGAAGTTAAAACACTTATTTTAACTATAAATGATCAATACCTACAACAAACACTTAGATTTATATCTGCATTTTTGGCAAGAAGACTAGTTGGCAAAAATCATGTTTCCAGAGCCAAAGAACTTTTCCAACATGGATGCACTTAATGTCTTTGAAAAATCGTTGGGATTTGCTACTCTGAAGAGCATAGAAAGTACAGCTGGAATTGTCAGACTACAAACCAGATGCAAAACTCTTTACAGAAAAATCTCTGCTGAACTTTGCACTTTCAGAGCAAAGCCTTGCAAATAGGATAATGAGCTGAAATCCAGCATCCTTAGGATTTATGGAACAGGAGGCTCCATAATGGGCTAAATACTACTAACTCCCTCTCATCCCTAGAGTTCACTTCACCCATGTAAACGCTTTTCTTTGTAGCAACCTTGCCTGATGAAAAATCAAAGAGGAAGGTTAAATTGTCAGGGAGAACACAAGAAATGTATCCCTGGAGAAGAAGGCAATTTAATTTTAGTCTTTCATCAGTGAAAACAGCAACATCTCAAAGAAGGAACGTCTCACAACTCAGAAATAAGTGTAAAAATAGACCCTATTTTTAAGAAGTAATGCGAATTATTAATTGTACTGCTAATGTTCTCTTGTTCGACAAAGTGTTCCTGTGTCAAATGCCACCCCCACAGCCAAGCAGAAAGTAACTGCTAGTGGCAGTTTGTGAAGTCACACAGCAGCCCTCCTGAACTACAAGAAAGGTGCCTGGCTCCCATGGGGGAATAACCTTTCCCAGGCTAATGGGAATGTCAAGAATCTTCAGAGATTTATCAATAATGCTTTGATTTCCATGCTGGGAACTGACCATTGCTTGAGTCTCTCACCTGCTACTGTTATCTCAGAAGAACAGGTGTGATTGTCATGTTTAATATCCTGTAAGAGGAAAGAGCCCAGTCAGGGATCACAGTGGGGGAACAAAACTGCTCTGGCTCCCTTGGAATTAATATAGTCCTACAAACCAGCAAAGGCAGCTGTTTTGTGGTTTTCATTCTTCTTTGATTGCACTATCCTGAAAGTATTGAATAGAGAATCAGGAAACCCAGTGAATTTGACCAAAGTTATGCCTCTTAGAAGAAGCAATGGCTAGAAGTCAGCTGGTACTGATATCACCAAAGTTGTTTCCTAAATATGGTTGGGAATGTGTTAACAAGGAATGATTCCTAGTATTCCCCTTGTGTCTAATATTCCCCTCTCTGTCTAGAACTTATGTAGTTCTCACAAGAATCAAGAACTTTCAAGTTTTTGGAGCTTGTGGATATAAAGAAGATTCTTCCTAAGTAAGACATGTAGCAGCAGTGAGCCAGTATAGAAGAAATAAGAAAGGGGAGGCCCTACACCCTAGAATCCACTCTCAGCATTTGATCTGACTGTACTGTATTCTAGATATTTGTGATTTTTTGAACGATTTTTGTAAGGTTCTCTTTTTTTTTAATCTAGAAAGTAGAGAAGTTACTATTATCAATCTTGTAGGGTTTTGTGCAGATTATTTTTCTCTCCACAAATTCAGATCACCCATGTTTTTCTTCATCATAGCAGCTGACATCCCATCTGTTAGGTTGAACAAGAAAGAAGCATGGGAGTCACCCTTGAGCATTCTCTTGTTCACACGCAAAGCCTGTAAGTTTACCAGAACATCTCCCCATGGCTCTTGTGTCTTAGCCAATGGTCCTGCATTTGATTCCTGCTGAGCTGGTCTGAGCTACCTGAGCGCCATGTTTCCTTGCTTTGAGTCTTGCTCCTTGCAAGCCAATCACCATTAAGACTATCTTAAATATAGTTTGGAAATGGAAAGCACATCACTGTCCTACTTAAAATCTTCTAGTGACTCCTAGATCCTGAAAATGCATTCCAAGCTCTTTTCTGTAGCCTCATTTCTTCTCTAACGTCATCCTGCTCCCATCAGCCTTCTCCCTGTTCATGGGACAGGCAGAGGGGTCACACTCCCTTCTTAGTGCCCATGAAGAAATGATCCCCTCTGCCTTTGGTCCCTTAGAGCTTGTAATGCCACTACATAATCCAAATTGCAGCCCAAATATCACCTTGTGAGAGAAGGTTTCCTGGACTACACCATTCAAAGCAGAGCACAGTAATTTCACTGCTTTATTTGCTTCATGGTGTTTAACAGAACATAAATTTACCTGTTTACTTCCTCTGTTATCTGCTCCCCCAGTAGAAGCTGGTCCTTCTATTGAACAACACAATCAGTTTTGTTCAATAACCTACTTTGAGAATACAGAATAATGCTTATAGCCCTTGGTAAGTACTCCTTGAATGAGTGAATAGAAAATGGTCGCATAGAAGAATTACTTACAAATATGAGTTGATTTAAAGCAAATATGCTTTTGTTCTTGTCATCTGGGTTGGAAACTTTTAAATTGTCTTTATATTTTAAAAATAATATGTATAGGAGCTGGGAAGGTGGCTCAGTGGTAGAGTGCTTGCTTTATATTCATGAGGCCCTAGGTTCAGTTCCTCAGCACCATATAAACAGAAAAAGCCAGAAATGGCACTGTGGCTCATGTGGTAGAGCGCTAGCCTTGAGCTGAAGAGCTGAGGGACAGCGCCCAGGCCCAGAGTTCAAGCCCCATGACTGACAAAAAATTATTATTAATAATAATATGTATGGTTTGGAGGGAGAGGCAGTCCAGGTGAAGTCCATGGAGAGAGGTGGAAGCTTTGCAGCAGAACCCAGATCCTGGAAGCTTCAGTATCACCATTTTGCAAAGGGCATTTTAGTGAGACCCATCACTTGAGAAACAGGGCCTTGGTGGGGGCAGCATGAGCCTGTGTTGGAAGGTGTTGACCAGAAGTCTGGGTAGGGTTGGACTGAATTTTAGAAGCAATAACCAGCACTTACCATTTATAATTGTTCAGCTGCATGTGTGATTCATTAGTGTACATCTGTCTTCTTGGATACCAGCGCAACATTTTCTCTAATCTTTGGCAGCTGAAAATACTTAAATGCTTTTAGAGTTATATACTATCCTTGGCTCTTGGCTCCTAGGGGGAGACAATACAGGGAAATTTTGTTTGGTTGTTTATTTAGGCACATTTACTTTTTCAAGTTTAATTTTATTGTCAAGGTGATGTACAGAGGGGTTACAGTTACATATGTAAGGTAATGAGTACATTTCTTGTTGAACATTTTTACCCCCTCCCTCATTTTTCTCCTACTTTCCCTCTCCCTATCCACCTCCCACAGTTGTAAAGTTCACTTCCAACATATTGTCTTGTGAGTATCGCTGTTGTATTGGTTGACCCTTTCTTCTTTGTCTCACCATTTTGTTGTTCCCCTTCTCTTCCCCAAATCAGACAAGTTTATGTCGGCCTTGCTCCTGACCACCACCCCCTCCTCTCCCTTGTATGTGTGGGAAATGCTCTGGTCAAGGCTGCTTCAGTTTTATGAAACTGAAGCAGGTTTTCTCTCCCCAAAAGTGAGATCCCAAAAGTGATACTTCAAATCATACTGTGGGGTGGCTCAAGCCTTGTGCATCTTCATAGACTCTGTTGTGTATGTACCTTGGTCTGGTTAGATAGAGGTCTGAGGTTTTAGGCCTTTTGTTTAGTGCTGCTTGTATCTCATCATTCCACACAATGCTTGGAACATCTCTGGAGTTCAAAACAGCTGCCCTCTTATGTCAGGCACTGTCCTATGTGATTTTTGTGTATCGTATGAATTCCCCAAACCATATCCAAAGCTGCACGTCACTTGTCTTTTATTTCAAAATGTCCTAGCCTTGCTCCTATTTCCTGTAATTTCCTGTCTTCCAATTCTATGCAGGTAAGGTCCTTGCTGTAGCATCTAGAGAGCATTGAACTTCAAATCCTAACTTAAAGACTTTGGTAATTTGATCTTTAAATAAAATCTAGTGACTGTTTCTTCAGAAAAAAATAAGATAAAATGATGCTTCATTTCCATGCTAGCCAAATAAATTCTTTTAATTTGTAGCCTCAATTCATTTAAAAAATCAACTTCACAATTTCTAAGTATTTTTGGTCCTAGAAATTACAAATAAAAACAATTCAGCCCTCGCAAACTATTGAGGAGGTAGGAGGATGGAAAGGTTGAGGTTAGCTTGGGCTATGTAACAAGACCAGCTCAAAAAAGAATAGAGAAAAGTATCCATCTATATATAAAATATATGTTCTACTGAGAAGAAAATGCATATGCATATGTATATATGTATTTTCTTTGAGAAGCAGATTTCCTTTATGGACAACATTGTCCAGTGGAACCTTCTGTGGTTACGGAAATGTTTTATATCACTCTCCAATATGATTTCTACCAAACATATGAGGCTTTTGAGTACTGGAAACATGAATAGTGAAGCTGGAAAACGTTATTTTAATTTTAATCAAAATTTACATGTGGCCATTAGCTATTGTGTTATACAGAAAAGTTTTTGAAAGATCCCATAGACTATATTTGAGGATAGATTGGTGATATGATCTCAATAGAGAAAATCCTAAGGAGAACTATAAAAAGACAAAACACAGGTAATCTGAGAGATAAAGGAGACAGTGCCTGAGTGATTGCCTTGTAACCCAGATTCTTGGCCCAATAACTAACTATACCATTAGTGCTTGATGTGGTAATTGGGCATGGATTTTAAAATTGCTCTGTTAAATTTCTCCCAGGCTGGGTCATATCATAATTTTTCTCTTCAAAGTATACAGATAAAGGAAGAAGAAGATAAAGGAGAAGATCATGAGCTTTCTAAATATTTTCACAATAACTTTCTAACTGTTGAGAGAGGGAGAAGTAAAACACTACCCTGCTGTTCTTTCCTGGTGCTCTAGTGAGCAGTGGGGCTTCAGATGAGGAGATGTACCAAGGAAATTGGACATTGTGTCCTAGTATTCTCAGCCTTAATGAAGACTGTCTTCAAGATTGACTTAGAAGTTCAAAATGGAGGATATGCTCTTTCTGTAGGCATTTCCTTTGCTTTTCCTAGATTCTAGAGGCCATCTATATTCCTTAGATTGTGGTCCTTTCGCCATTTCCAACATTAGAAGTATAGAATTCTGCCCCCCTTCCATAGTTAAGCAACTCTGTCAGACCTCTACTCTGCACCCCCTTGTTGTATAGAGATTCTTGTGATTACATTGGATTCTCACTAGCTAACTTCAAGATTACCTCTCCAGCTCATAATCCTTAACTTAAGCACACACACAAAGTTCCTTTTTGCCATGCAAGATAAAAATGTATAGGCTTTGATGTTAAAACATAAATATCTTGAAGGGTTTATTATTCTACTATGTCAACTGTACAGGTATAATCATATTTTAATGACCTAAGTCTTGTGATGTATTAAAATTAGATTTTATTAATATAACTGGAAACAAGCACACTCTTTTTCTAGAATCTAAATATTGTTTAAGAAATTAAACTTCAGTTTCATAATACTTTTTTTCTTTCTTTTCCATTAACTAACTTGTGTGAGATCAAACAGGCCAGATATTCCAAAGACTCAGTTTCCTTATTTGTATGATGAGAGAGTTGCAGTGTTAGGTCTTTAAAGTCCCATTCAGGCAGAATTACATTTTAAACAAAAATAGAAGAGTCAGGTACCACTGGCTCATGCTTATAATCCTATCTAGTTGGATTTCAAGGAGGCTGAGATCCAAGAGTCCTGGTTCACAGGCAACCCAGTCAGGAAAGTCCCTAAGATTTGCCTTTTCTTTAATTAACCACCAGAAAGAAAAAAAGACAACAACAAGCAAGTAGAAGTTCTTGCTTCTCCCTAGAGCAGCCAAAGCCAGACTTCTGGAGGTTTTTTTCGTTGTTTGTTTTGGTTTGGTTTGGTTTTGTTGCTGTGTTTCACGCTATTTGTGTGCCTAAAGCCTAAGAGAGTCTGTGGTTTGGGAATAGAAAACAATGGCTAACTCAATTTTACCCTTAGATGTTTATAAATAATTGGTACAACCTTTGTAAGTGGGCTCATAAATAACAGCTCTCTTCACAGGAAATAGTGTCACACCTGTCACTTGCTGAAGGTTATAACAGATAGTATATTGCATAAATCCTAAGGGTGTGAATCATCATCCAAAATGTTTTATTGCTTCCTAGTTTTCTATAACATTGTATATATTAAAAATATTGCTTCAGGTGACATTTTAGCATCTTATACTTCCTGGAAATTCATTAAAGTGAAATACTAAAAGAAGCAAAGTTTAAAAATACCGAGTTTCCTTGTTTCTTTATTTATTATTGAGCAAGGAGCTAAAAACCCCAGATGAGGTATTTCTTGTTTGAAATCTCTAAGATATTCATCTAAATACAGAGAGCAGACATCAGAATTTATTGCCTCCACAAAAATTTATGTTTTTGTGTGTTATTTTGCACCATTCTCAATGTAACTATATGTGAAATATATCTAGTGTGCTCTAATGATATTATGCACAAGAAATCTGATGATGAATTTAAATAACTGCTGAGGACATGGGCCAGCATGAAGATGTGAAGTATTTTATTGTCCCTTCTGTTGTGTTCATGTTTTTATTTCTTGGCTCTTTCTAAGAAATGTTAATGCGTTTAACTTAAGAGTTATAATTTCACTTAGCATCATCTTCTATGGTCGTATGTACATGCTAAGTAACATGAACCCCAAGATATGGACACAAGAGGTCTGTCTTTATTGTTATTGTTTTAAATGTACCATGTGATTTTATTTTTTGTTGTTGTTATTGTTTTCTTTGTATGTTCTTTCCCCTATGGCATATCCCCTGTTGTCACTGTACTTGATTTTGATACCCTGAATCTTTTATATACATTTGCCTAATCTGGGGAGGGGAAGAGGAATAACAAAATGCTTAAACAAGGCCACAGGTGACCCATTGCAACAAGGATACCCACAGGACAGTATATTGGAAACAAATTTTACAACTTCTTGCGAGGCGGGGGGGGGGGGGGGGGGAGGGAGGGATGAGGGTGAAGGGGTAGAGGGGAGGAACATGGGATGGGAGGAGGAGTGGGGGAGGTGGGGGAGGGAAGGGATAGTGGGAGAACAACAAGGGAAGGGGTAACAATGATCCACAAGTAATGTAGTCATTGTCTTACTCATGTAACTGTAACCCCTCTGTACAGCAACTTTACAACAAAATAAAATAAAATAGTCATAATTTAAGCAACCAAATTGGGACAATTCTTTCCCTCTCCCTCTCTCACAAGATCTTCTAGGAGTTGTATACCAATTTTGTTTTCTTGTTTGCAATACTTTCTGTGGAGCAAAAAGCAAAGGAGAGAGAGAAAAGAGAAGCAGATGGCTGGATGATGAATGTTCAGGAAATCAATGACTACTTCCCAGAACAGTTTTTCATTATGGATTATCAGCTTTTTTCATTATGAATTATTGCTTTTATATTTTGATATATCATTATTCATTGAAGTGATCTTATCAGGTTCTGATCGTGCATTTAACAAAAAGTCATCAAATGCTCACTTTATATCAAGTACTCTGCTAAACTCTAGAGATACAATGGTAGGTAAACCAGAAAGAGTCTGGCTTTCATGTTCTAGATAGAGATGGCCCAAAAATTGCATTTGAAATTGTATAACCATGCTAAGAACAATATGTTGAACTAGTACAACAATTAAAGAAGTAAAAGGCTTTTAAAAATATTTCAGTTTATAGCAGTAGCAGAACCTAATTTCATAACTAACAGACCTTTTGTAGGTTTCCATGTGACTTCACTGAGAGTGTTGTTCTAAATTATTTAATTGAAAAAGGAATTTAGCATAGCAAGGAGAATTCAACCTCTCTAGAAGCTGCAGAGGAAAATAATAATTAACCAAGTGACCTTTGCCCAACGTTTCAGTTCCAATAAGTCATGATACATGGCACATTCTAATTAACATCCTGGAAATGGAACTTCCAAGGTGTTTCAGGTATATCTAAGCAGAGAGTGTAAAATGCTTTTAAGTATAGGGAAATTATAGTAATGTTTCATTTTCCTACCTATAAGCTTGTTTTATAGAAAGTGTTTATCTGTTACTAAAGAAGTCCTTCAAGTGGTTTTAGGAAGCATGAATCTGTAGATTGCATTTGTGATTTTCTCTTCATGTTTTGAGATTAAAAAAAGCAAGTGACAAGAAATATACTTATGGGGCTGGGAAGGTGGCTCAGTGGTAGAATGCTTGCCTAGAATGCATGAGGCCATGGGTTTGATTCCTCAGCACCACATAAGCAGAAAAAGCCAGAAGTGGTGCTGTGGCTCAAGTGGTAGAGCGCTGGCCTTGAGCTGAAGAGCTGAGGGACAGTATCTAGGCCCAGAGTTCAGGCCCCATGACCAACAACACCCAAAAAAATGTACTTATTACCCTACTTATATAACTGAAACCCCTCTGAACATCACCTTCACAATAAATAAATAAAACTTTTAAAAAAGGAAGTGAGTTGTTACTTAGACAAAGCCACATATGTAATATATTGGCAGGACCTCCTGAATTCAGGAATGGAGGCCATTGTATTTGTGCTAAAGCTCAAACTAAATTATGAGGGTTTTTCATATATCAAAATACAGTCTTCAGAGTCTTGATGCTTACTAGAAGGCAATTTCTTCTTGCATTCTTAAGCTTCCTAGAATTTTAAGGCCAAATACTTCTTTGAGCCACAAATTCTTAATCTTCCCTTCCAATGGTTAGTAGCACTTGCTATATCATAAGTGACACTAACTTCTATTGAGAAAATAAGAAGAAAAAGAATATAGGCTAAACATTTTACTGAGGTTTTCCAAGAAACTATATTCCAAGCATCCAGATACTAGGTATGAAGGATACCATCTTATCTCTTTCTGTGAACTTCTTTCAAAGCTTGTCTCCAGCTCCCCTTTATGAAAACCATTTTCTCACTACCCCTATAAAGGTATTGTCCTGTCTTCTGAGGTAATGCATCATTATCTTTTGTACTTCTTTTATTGGTATACAGTATGTACTCTCCTTTAAAAAAAAAACTAAGTCTAGCTACTCAGGAGGCTGAAATCTGAGGATCATAGGTTGAAGCCAGCCCAGGCAGCAAAGTCTGTGAGACTTCACTAAACTGCCATAAGAAGCCAGAAGTGGAGCTGTGGCTGTACTGGTAAAGTAAAAGAAGCTCAAGAAACAGTGCCCAGTTTCTGAGTACAAGCCCCAGGACTGGCACCAAAAAACAACAAATAAAGAAATAATTGTAAATTGTAAAGAAGACAATATCTATGGTTTATCATCCAAGGAAAATATAAGCCCAGTAAAACTGAGCTTTATCTTGAATACTCTCTATTTTCACCTAACAACACATAGTCTTTGGTGTGGCATAGATGCAGAAAGATAGATGTGTTTCTAATTACAAGGTAAAGAAGTCTGTAGATGATATGAGAGAGGAAAAATATAAAGAAGGGAGACAAGAACAAGTAAAAAGATGATTTGTGTTCAGACATACATAAACTTCTCACTCAGAACCCAGATTAGGCCTCCATGATGCTTCAACTATTTTAATTATGCTTCTTTTCCTCTATATGTAAAATGTAGTGATAATATTATATATTCTATCACAACTACTTCCACCTTTAGTATTCCCATTCTATTTCTTTAGTTTATAATTTGGCAAAACTTTTCGGGGCAGGATTGTGTCTTTAGGTATGCATATCCTTTGCTTTTCTGCTTTCCTTGTTTTTTTTTCTTACTCTCTCTTTATTTGATTTCTTCCCAGAGAATTTCCTAGTCTAGCTGAGCTAGTTACAACCACTGTGATCTTAGAAGCATACTCAAGTACCATGAAAATTTATACTCTCCTGCTTTCATATGCTTCTCCACTCACTGATCATGAGCTAACAGCGACTGCTTGAGAATGATGGTAGTTCTGAGAGTCAGGCTTGGTTCCACATTCCAGTTACCTAGGAGCTTTATAAGCACTTATTGCCCAAACCTCCCTTGGAAAGCTCCCAGGCTAACCTTCACATGAGGTTGAGAACTCTTGGGGAAGAACAAAGGGCTATGAGATTGGCAAGAGATCCTACATGTCTGTGGGTAAATGAGTGGAAATGGTTGCGGGTGTCACCACCCATAGTTACCTATCTCAGTACCAGGTGAATAGAGCATGTGACCAATTTTCATTTCCAGGTACATTTTTGTATCTCCTGTGGCAGCCACCCCTCCCAGGTCATTATGACTTGACTTTTTCTTTTTTTTTTTTAATTTAATTTTTATTTTATTTGTGAACATAATGTACAGAGGAGTTACAATTACATGGGCAGGATAATGCGTACATTTCTTACCAAGCATTGCAGCCTCCTCCTTTGTTTACCCTTCCCATCCCTTCCCAGCCTCCCCCCTCCCCCCCAATCCCAATCCTTCTCCTTCCCTCCCCCCCCCCCCCCCCCCCCGCACCGACGTTGTAAAGCTAGTTATACTTCTCATTGTTGCAACAGGTCCACCTGTATCCTTAAACAACTGGTTTTTCCCCCTCTCATCCACAAGTTATACTGATATCAAATATAGTGAAAGCAGGGGTTATACTGTGGGGGAGGGATATACAAAGCAACAAAGAGATAATCTTATAAATGCATTAGAAACACATGCATGAAAGAAAAAAATAATAAAATACACATCTAAGGATTCATTTTCCTGACATCACATTATCTGATCTTTTCCGCTTGACTCATACATATACTATATATTGCAAGTAAGAGAAACCATGGGACCTATGTTTCTTTGGGCCTGGCTTACTTCACTTAATATAATTTTTTCCAAGCCTTTCCATTTCCTAACAAATGGGGCAATGTCATTCTTTCTGATGGAGGCATAGAATTCCATTGTGTATATATACCACATTTTCTTGATCCATTCATCTACTGAGGGGCATCTGGGTTGGTTCCATATCTTAGCTATGGTAAATAATGCTGCAATAAACATAGTTGTGCTGGTAGCTTTAGTGTGGTCTTGTTTGTAAACATTTGGGTAAATGCCCAAAAGTGGGATTGCTGGGTCATAGGGGAGTTCTATGTGAAGTCTTTTGAGGAACCTCCATACTGCTTTCCAAAGTGGTTGAACAAGTTTACATTCCCACCAACAATGAAGTAAGGTTCCTTTCTGTCCACATCCCCTCCAGCATCTGTTGTTGTTAGAGTTCTTGATTTTTGCCGTTCTAACTGGAGTGAGGTGATATCTCAATGTTGTTTTGATTTGCATTTCTTTTATGGCTAGGGATGTTGAACATTTCTTCATGTGTCTATTGGCCATCCTTCTTTCTTCTTCAGAGAAGTTTCTCTTTAAGTCTTTCGCCCACTTATTTATTGGGCAGTTGTTTCTTTGAGGATTTGTTGTTGGGGGGTTTAATTTTTTGAGTTCCAAGTATATTTCAGATATGAGACCCTTGCCTGTTGTATGGCTAGTAAAGATCTTCTCCCAATCCATGGGCTTTCTATTGATCTTGCTAGCTATGTCTTTTGCCCTGCAGAAACTCTGCAACTTTATGCAATCCCATTTGTCTAACCTTTCTTTGATTTGTTGTGTTTCCGGGTCTCTATTCAGAAAATTTCGGCCTGAGCCATGGAGACCTAGGGTTTCTCCTATTCCATCCTGTAATGTTTTCAGAGTGTCTGCTTTGAGTTCAAGGTCTTTGATCCATTTGGAGTTGATTCTGGTGCAGGGTGATATATAAGGATGTAGCTTAAGTTTTCTACATGTAGTTAACCAATTTTGCCAGCACCATTTACTGAAGAGGCTGTCTTTCTTCCATTCTATTTTTTAGCTCCCTTATCGAAGATTAGATGGCTATAGGTCTGTAGGTTCATTTCTGGGTTTTCAATTCTATTCCATTGGTCCTGAAGTCTGTTCTTATGCCAATACCAAGCTGTTTTGATTACTATGGCTTTATAGTAGAGTTTGAAGTTTGGTATTGATATTCCTCCAGCCGTGTTCTTTCCATTGAGGGGTGTTTTTGCTATTCGGGGTCTTTTATTGTTCCATATGAATTTTTGGATTGCCTCTTCTATTTCCTTGAAGAATGAGGGTGGAATTTTGATAGGTATTGCGTTGAATTTGTAGATAGCCTTGAGAAGTATTGCCATTTTCACGATGTTAATCTTTCCAATACAGGAGCATGGGAGGTTTTGCCATTTTTTAAGTTCTGTGTTGATTTCCTTTTTTAAGACTTTAAAGTTTTCATCATAGAGGTCCTTCACTTCTTTAGTTAATTCCTAGGTATTTTATTTTTTGTGGGGCTATTACAAATGGAGTTGCTTTCCTAATTTCAGCCACACTTTTCTCATTGTTGGCATACAGAAAAGCCATTGATTTTTGGGGGTTAATTTTATAACCTGCTACTTTGCCAAAGTTTTGAATCAGCTCGAGTAATTTGGGAGTGGAGTCTATGGGATTCTTTAAATACAAGATCATGTCATCTGCAAAGAGGGAGAGTTTTTTTTTTTTTTTTTAAATTTTATTTTATTTTATTTGAGAACATACTGTACAGAGGGGTTACAATTACATGGGCAGGATAATGCATACATTTCTTACCAAGCATTGCAGCCTCCTCCTTTGTTTACCCTTCACCTCCCTTCCCAGCCTCCCCCCTCCCTCCCACCCAATCATACCCCCCCCCCCCACCGACATTGTAAAGCTGGTTTTGACATGACATTTTGTACTTCTCATTGTTGCAACAGGTCCACCTGAATCCTTAAACGACTTGTTTGTCCCCATCTCCTCCACATGTTATACTGACATCAAATATAGTGAAAGCGGGGGTTACACTGTGGGGGAGGGACATACAAAGCAACAAAGAAATAATCTTATAAATGCGTTAGAAATACATGCATGAAAGAAACAAAAACATTAAAATACATATTTGAGGTTTCGTTTTCCTAACATCACATTATCTGACTTTTTCCGCTTGACTCATACCTATACTAGATATTGCAAATAAGGGAAACCATGGGACCTATGTTTCTTTGGGCCTGGCTTACTTCACTTAATATATTTTTTTCCAAGCCTTTCCATTTCCTAACAAATGGGGAAATGTCATTCTTTCTGATGGAGGCATAGAATTCCATTGTGTATATATACCACATCTTCTTGATCCATTCATCTACTGAGGGGCATCTGGGTTGGTTCCATGTCTTAGCTATGGTAAATAATGCTGCAATAAACATAGTTGTGCTGGTAGCTTTAGTGTGGCCTTGTTTGTGATCATTTGGGTAAATGCCCAAAAGTGGGATTGCTGGGTCCTTTGGGAGCTCTATGTGGAGTCTTTTGAGGAACCTCCATACTGCTTTCCAAAGTGGTTGAACAAGTTTACATTCCCACCAACAATGAAGTAAGGTTCCTTTCTGTCCACATCCCCTCCAGCATCTGTTGTTGTTAGAGTTAATGGATCAAAGACCTTGAACTCGAAGCAGACACTCTGAAAACATTACAGGATGGAATAGGAGAAACCCTGGGTCTCCTTGGCTCAGGCCGAAATTTTCTGAATAGAGACCCGGAAACACAACAAATCAAAGAAAGGCTGGACAAATGGGATTGTATAAGGTTGCAGAGCTTCTGCAGGGCAAATGACATAGCTAGCAAGATCAATAGAAAGCCCACGGACTGGGAGAAGATCTTTACTAGCCATACAACGGACAAGGGTCTCATATCTAAAATATACTTGGAACTCAAAAAATTAAACCCCCCAACAACAAATCCTCAAAGAAACAACTGCCCAATAAGTAAGTGGGCGAAAGACTTAAAGAGAAGCTTCTCTGAAGAAGAAAGAAGGATGGCCAATAGACACATGAAGAAATGTTCAACATCCCTAGCCATAAAAGAAATGCAAATCAAAACAACATTGAGATATCACCTCACTCCAGTTAGAACAGCAAAAATCAAGAGGGAGAGTTTTATTTCTTCTTTCCCTATTTGGATCCCCTTTATGTCTGCATCTTGTCTTATTGCTGTAGCTAGGCATTCTAATACTGGATTGAAGAGAAGTGGAGAGAGTGGGCATCCTTGTCTTGTTCCTGAGTTAAGAGGAAATGGCTTTAGTTTTTCACCATTGAGTATAATGCTGGCTGTAGGTTTGTCATATACAGCCTTTATTGTATTGAGGAATGTTCCATGGATTCCTAATTTTTCCAAAACCTTCATCATAAAGGGGTGTTGGATCTTGTCGAATGCTTTTTCTGCATCTATTGAGATAACCATGTGGTTCTTATTCTTGCTCCTGTTGATGTGATGAATAATATTAATTGATTTGCGTATATTGAACCAGCTTTGCATCCCTGGAATGAATCCTGTTTGATCATGGTGTATGATTTTTTGGATGAATTGTTGAAGTCGATTGGCCAAAATTTTGTTGAGAAGTTTTGCATCAATGTTCATCAAAGAAATGGGTCTATAGTTCTCTTTCTTTGATGAGTCCCTGCCTGGTTTTGGGATGAGGGTTATGATGGCTTCATAGAATGTGTTCGGTAGTGAGCTTTCTCTTTCAATTTCATTGAAGATTTGGAGGAGAATTGGTGTGAGCTCTGCTTTGAAGGCCTTGTAAGATTCCGCTGTAAAACCATCTGGTCCTGGACTTTTCTTAGCTGGGAGGTCTCTTATTGCTGTTTCTATTTCAATGCTTGATATGGGCCTGTTAAGCTGGTTTAACTCATCTTTGTTTAGTTTTGGCATATCAATATTTGCTAGGAAACGGTCCATTTCTGTCAAGTTCTCCAACTTATTAGCATAAAGTTTTGAGAAGTATTCCCTTATAATGTTCTGAATCTTGGTTGTTTCCGTGGTGATGTTTCCATTCTCATCTCTGAGTTTATTAATTTGGGTGTGTTCTCTTCTTTTTCTGATAAGATTTGCTAAGGGTCTGTCAATTTTGTTAAGTTTTTAGAAGAACCAACTCTTTGTTTTGTTGATTCTTTCTATAGTTTTTTTGGATTCTAATTCATTTAATTCTGATTTAATTTTGATTATTTCTTTCCATCTACTGGATTGGGGTTTATCTTGCTGCTCTTTTTCAAGGAGATTTAGATGTGTCATTAAATTGCTAATTTCAGATCTCTCCAATTTGTTGATGTAGGAGCTCAGAGCTATAAATTTGCCTCTGAGTACTGCCTTTGCTGTGTCCCAGAGGAGCTGGTAATTTGTGTGTTCATTTTTGTTGAATAGCATGAATATTTGAATTTCCTTTCTAATCTCTTCCATGACCCACTCTTGATTCAGCAGTGTGTTGTTCAGCCTCCATGTGATACCGGACTTTCTTTGGTGGCTTTTGGTGTTGAGTTCTAATTTTATTCCCTTGTGGTCAGAGAGAATGCAAGGTATAACTTCAATGTTTCTGAATTTAGACAAGTTTGCTTTGTGGCCTAAAATGTGGTCTATTTTAGAAAACGTTCCATGTGCTGCTGAGAAAAACGTGTATTCTGATGCTGCTGGGTGAAATGTTCAGTAGATGTCTGTTAAGTCTAGTTGATCTATGCAGCTGTTTAGATCTGTGGTTTCTCTGTTGAGTTTTTGCCAAGTTGATCTATCTAGTGGGGAGAGTGGTGTATTAAAATCCCCAACAATTAACGTCTTTGGATCTATATGGGATTTGAGGGAAAGTAGTGTTTCTTTGATAAATTTGGGTGCTCCATTGTTTGGCGAATAGATATTTAGAATTGTAATATCCTCCTGAAGGAGAGATCCTTTAATTAGTATGTAGCGACCTTCTTTATCTCTTCTCACGAATTTTAATTTGAAGTCTATTTTATCTGAAATTAGGATTGCAACTCCCGCCTGTTTATGGGGGCCGTTTGCTTGGTAGATTTTGTTCCAGCCTTTAACATTGAAAATGTGTTTGTTTTTACGGGCAAGATGTGACTCCTGCAGGCAGCAGATAGAAGGGTCTTGTTTTTTAATCCAACTAGACAGTCTATGTCGCTTAATTGGACAGTTCAGTCCGTTAACGTTAAGAGATAGGACTGAGAGGTATTTGGGAGTTCCTGCCATGTTATCTACCTTCTTGGGGGCTGCGAAAACTGGGTTCTTCCTATGGTTCTTGGATTCTCAGTTTGGGTGCAGTTTCTTGGCCTTTGTTGCGGTCTTGTTGGTTTTCTATGTGTAGGACATCTTTAAGAATCTTTTGTAGGGCTGGTTTGGTGGAGATGTATTGTTTCAATTTTTCTTTGCTATGGAAGGTTTTTATTTGGCCTTCAGTTATGAAGGAGAGTTTAGCTGGGTACAGTATTCTTGGTTGATAGTTGTTTGTTTTTAGGGCATGGCATACATCATTCCAGGCTCTTCTTGCTTTGATTGTCTCTGCTGAGAAATCTGAGGTGATTCTAATTGGTTTCCCTTTATAGGTGATTACCCTTTTCTCCTTGACAGCTTTAAGGATCTTTTCCTTGTTCTGAGTTGATCCTGTGTGGATTATAATGTGGCGGTGGGATGTCCTATTCTGGTCTGGTCTGTTTGGGGTTCTAAAAGCTTCTTGTATCTGAATAGGCCTATCTTTTTGTATGTTTGGGAAGTTCTCTGCTAGGATCCTGTTAAACAAATTTCCTAGACCATTAACTTCTGTTTCTAGGTGCTCCTCTACACCCATTATCCTTAGATTAGGCCTTCTGATGGTGTCTTCCAGGTGTTGGATAGATCTATCATATTTCTTGGACTTGTCTTGGATGGTTGTATGTTCTTTCTCTATAATATCTCCGCTGTCTTCAATCCCTGAGATTCGATCTTCTGCATGTTCTAACCTGCTGTCAAGACTCTCTACTTTGTTTTTTATCTCTTTTCCTTCTAATTGGTCAGCTTTGTTGGCTTCAAGTTCTTTGTTGAAGCTCTGTTTTAGGTCTTGTATGAATTTCTTTACTTCCTTAATTTGGTATTCAGTGTTTGTTCTCAAATCACTTAGTTGATTGGTTATGGTTTCTTTGGACTCCCATTCCTTCTGTTGGGTTCCATTCAGCATTCCCTTTGTGGTCTCCCTGACTTCCTTCAGCTCTTTGTTAATGGATTCCATGAATGCCTTTAGTGATCTTTGTGTATTCTCTACCTGGTCTCTCAATTCCTGAATTACTCTTTGATTAGCTTCCTCCCGTTTGTGGGATTCCTGCAGTTCTCTTTCCTCCCGTTCGAGGGATTCCTGCAGTTCTCTTTGAGTGTTCTCAGCCTGCTCACGCCATTCCTCCCTTTCTCTTTGAGTATTCTCAAGTTGTTCACGCAAATCCTGTATCAGTTTTTGAGTAGCTTCCTCACGCTTATGATATTCCTGTATAAACTTTTGGGATGCCTCCTCTCTCTCCCTATCACGCTCATACAGAGTCCTTTGTAAGTTGTCAAACTTCTCATTTATCATGTTTGCCAGTAGTGTTTGTAGAGCTATTTGGGAACTCTCCTCTGGATTGTTCATTATCTGATCTGACCCCTGATTATCAAGATTGGGAATTGAGATACCCGGATTTGCCATTTTTCTTGTGTTTTTCCTGCTTACTCTGCCCATTTGAGATGAAAATAGCACCTGTTTTGTGCTAGAACACTATCTTAAGGCAATCATCAACCAACGTTTGCATTTATACAGTCAATAGTCTACAGATACAATCTAGTTCAACAGATACATCTATTCAACATCAAACAACTATATGTTAATGGGCTTCGAACTGCAGAGAAGAATTTGGAAAACCAGAAATTTTTAGGGTTAGGGAGAGATGTGGGTAAAAAATAGGAATAGATTGGTGTGGGAAGGCACAGGGAGAGTTAACTATGTCCTAATCTCAATGCAGGAAATAGGTTGGGTAGGATGCAAGTAGAGAGAGAGAGAAAAAGAAGAAAGGGAAAGGGAAATGAAAAGAGACCAGAAAAAAAAACAGAAACGTAAAAATTAATATAGTTATGGAGATTGAAAGACTATCTATTTAGAGAGGAATGTGAATATATTGAGAAAACAGGAGGGAGATAGAGGAGATGTGAAAACTTAAAAAAATGCTTAAAATATTATATAGGTATAAAGAGGTAGTACTGCTATTAAGGAATTCAAGTCTCAGAGGTTTTGGATTGAGTAATAAATTTGTGGACTAAGTGTGTACACAATGGGGGATAGGGTCTACTAGTTAACTATGGGTTTATCTGAGGATGTGCAGGACAAGAGTTAAGTCACATACAGAAGAACAAAAGAGAGGGAAAGGTGAAATGGATAAGAAAGGGAGAAAAAAAAAAGATCAGAAGTTCAGTAGAGCTAGACAAAAAACAAAAAGATAATTAAGAAAGAAAGAAAAAGAGAAAGAAGACAAGAAAAGAAAGGAAAACGCACATTCATGTATTCCTAAAATAAAAATTATAAGAGGGAAAAAAAAGTTACTGGAAAACAATTATTTTTTCAAAAAAGGCAAAAATTAAAGATTAATAAAAGTTTTAGAAAAGGAAAAAAAATTTTTATATACATATAAGGTACCAAAAAAAAAAAAAGAAGAAAAAAGAAGAAAAAAAAAAAAGTTCGTTGATTTTTTTTTTTTTTTATTTTTTTGGGAGAGGTGGGAAGAATCCTGTATCTCCCTTTTGTCTGTAACCAGCCTCTTGTTGGAGTCTCTGGTCAGCTTGAGGTCCTGTGGCTTGATTGGTTTCTTAAGTCAGTTTGTTCGAACAGGCAGAAAAATGCTCTGCTTTACCCAAGATTTTGAGATCCCCCTCCCAGGTTAGTTTAATGGGAGGGTGATCTGCTTTGAGAATCACAAAAGAGGGGTGATGAGGCTAGGTTCTGGTAGAGTTGAGGCCTTTCAACAAACAGTAGCTTTTCCCTGGGGCTATTTTGTGAAAAACTCACAGAGCCCAGCCTGGAGCCATTCTCAGGGTTTCTGTTTTTCAATTGATTGTGGAGGCTGCTAGAGGGAGGGGCAGCCTCTGGCTCTGGTTACCCAGTGAAGAAAGCCACTCCAATGGCTGGTGCCTGAGCTGGGTGACTTTTCCCTGGATGGAGCTGAGTCTGGCAGGTCACTTCGCCGTTAAGTTCTTGTTTTATTCCAAGGCCTGAGTTGGAGCTGGCAGCTCCTCCGAGCTTTGTCGGTATCCAAGATGGAGATCACTGGTGCTGGGGGGGAGGGGTGGCCTTCCCTCCTCTGCTCCCTGAGAAGGAGTGAGGACGTCGGGCTTGTACTCACGCCAAGTCTTGGATCCTGGGTCGTCTCTGGTCTGCAAACTGCAGGATGAAGATGTCTGCTCCTTGTCGGTTCTTGCTGGTGTTGAGTAGAATCCTCTCGCCCGCTGCGTCTGGCTCCTTCGTCCCGGACTCTCTGTGTGAGCGCTCAGGTATGGCCGTGGCTGCGGTCGCCACTGCGACCCTGCCGCCGCCACGGCAGCTGCTGGCAGGCGCTCAGATGTGTCTCCTTGTCTTGGCTTCCCCTCTCTTGTCTAACTCTGTTCTGTGATGGCACACTTGGTGTGATTCTCTGGCTTAGGACTGTTCACTGGAAGTCTAAAACTGCTTTCTATGCGAGAGCTTGTTCAGATTCCAGCTTCTCCTCCGCCATCTTCCCGGAACCTCCGACTTTACTTTTTCTTATGTTGATGACTCACCAATATTGCATTTCTAATTCTTTTGCAGAGCCATGTCACATGTCACAGTCGGTTTTCACTAATTATTTTTAGTTGCAAAATTCTGCGACTGATTTACATGGATACTCCACCTTCCAGGAGGTAGAGCATAATTCCCCATACCACAAATGTGAGTTGTCCATAGATATTTACTTCCAATGAATAAATTGTGAAAAGGAGGTAAAACTAAATACTTATGGGAAAGACATCTGATCATCATGGCCTCAGCTAGGTGGATCAAGGACAACCTGGTCAGTGATAGGTCATGCTAATACTATGTACTCTCATATATGATGAAGAGAATATCACACTGCCTCTGTGGTCTTTCTATCCCAAATCCATAACCCTCGTCTAACCACAAGAAAACCATCAAGTAAGTCTTAATTGAGGAATATTCTGCTAAATATTCTTTGAGACAAGGAACACTGGAGAAGCTCTCACAGAGAAGAGGAAGGAACCTAAGGGGACATTAAAGTGAAATGTAATACACTAATGTAATGGGAGACCCGAGATGAAATTCTAGAATAGGATATTGGACAAAAATCACATAAAATCCTAATCAAACAATTGCTGTGGTTAATCATAATTTGACCACAGGGTCATTAATTGTGATAAATACTAATATAAAATGATGGTGGGAGGTACAAACTTGCATGGGAATTTTCTGTATCATCTTTGCAACATTTCAATAAAATCTAAAACTATCCTAAAATAAAATTCATTTTAAAAAACCTGATGTTCTTCGTAAGTCATGAATTGTAAAGGTTTTAAGTAGCAGACATTGACTTTAACCCAGTGCTGCTAAAACAGTGGCTCTCAAACTTCAGCATTATTTAAAAACTTTCATAGTTCGTTAACCAAATTGCCCTGCTTCCGTCTCCAAAAGTCCTGCTCTGCACTACTAGCAAGTTCTCTGGGAATGTCTGTGTGTTTATTCATGAACCAAACTCACCGCCATGTACAGTAAGTCTCTGAATTCGAATGCAAGCTTCTATTCATGCACCTTCATAAGCAACTGAGGTAAAGTGGCTTTATTTCAGAGCTTGATTTGAAGGTTATAGCAGGAGAATTCATACTCTTCTATTGGGGAAAGTCTCCTTTTGAGCCAAATATATGCAATTTAGGGAGGAATAGACCTGAAGCTGTAAGGGAGGATGTCATAGCCAGATCTCCCTCACATTAGCTAACTTTATTTGAAATGTATTTCCTTCCATAGTGGTCAAAGAGTTAATGTCAGAACCACTGGTACTTAATTACTTTATTATATTTCTGACTATTTTTACATTTTACTGCTGCATACATATTTCTCACAATCAGCAAATGCTGTTGTGATTATCTAATTTGCTTTTTAGAAAAACTACCTACAAGAGGTAAGTAGAAACTTCCAAATGAAGTGTAGCTTTAGTGGTGGATTGCAAGAGTATAATAAAACTCATGGAGTGCGTTTGGAATTTGTTCTGGAAATTCCTTACCTGAAGGACATAGTCTAAACTAAAAGATTGAGAAGAAGTTCGTGTTTGGACGTGTTTGCCTGTGGTTTTTGTCTGTCAAGACAAATTCAGAAAGAGTGTGGGAGGAATTTTCAGCTTGACAAATGTCAGAAGGTTCACAGCTAAGTCTCGGCTTTGTCTTGCTAGTGATCAGACTTGTGTGGGGGTTAGGATGAGAAGCCACAGGAGAGAGTGAATGCGATCGTATTGATGTCTTTATTTGAAGCATCTTTTGGAACTATTTAAACATTTAGCTGGGAATAAATAATATCATATATTTTTATTGTTATTATTAAGGAATTGAACTAAGGGGTTACAATTCCCTAAGTCAGCTTATCAGTACAATGCTTCTTGGACAATGTCACTCTTTCCTTCCCCCATTTTCTCCCTCCCATCCT
Organism: Dipodomys spectabilis; assembly: GCF_019054845.1. Classification (NCBI taxonomy): domain Eukaryota; kingdom Metazoa; phylum Chordata; class Mammalia; order Rodentia; family Heteromyidae; genus Dipodomys; species Dipodomys spectabilis. The sequence continues at coordinate 118,112 of NW_024870874.1, read as the reverse complement.
TACCCTCAAGTTACATAGTCACTTTTTACAGTGTTTATTGAATACAGTGACTACACTTTTTCCCCCTCCCTCCCTCCATTTCTGTGCTCTCCTGTGCCCCCTCCCCAAAATACATGTATCCATTCTGTGCTCTTCATTTTGATAAGTAGTGCTTTAGTTGTTCAAAGGAATTGTGCTATTTGATTCTTCCCCTACATATACAGCCCTTTAGTTAGCTTGCATAGAGCCCTGTATATGTTATGTTCCTAATGGCATTTTAGATCTAGCTTCCACTTCTTTAATTGGACTGTGTAGCTGTGGGGAGTTAGTTACAAAAGGGATGAATCCAGTTAGATGAAAAAAAATCTAGGTTTGTGACATTTTAAAATCAGCTGGATATAGAGAAGGTAGATTATTGAAAAACCTTTGACAGATTAAGTTCTTTTGTGTGCACAGCCTTATCCCATTTTAGATCTTTACTAAAATATTTTGAAATTTTGTGACTTTAATAATTACAGGGTAGAATCCAGCGAGTGTTATCACTACTTGTTATTACACTGATCTAGCACCTCTACAAAATCACCTAAAAAGTTAAAGCCCACAAAGTAGGTGCTAGTCTTCATTCTCAAAACCCAGGGTGATGGAGGACCATGTGATGGGAGCATCCCATGTTTGATTATGGGATTGGTTGCCACAATTGACCATATTCATCTGTACTCAAACTTCAGGTTCCTTTGGTCTCTAGCCCATCATAACTGCTCACTCCATGCAAAACCTCTGAGAAGCCTGGACTCTCTTTCAGCAGCATACATGGTTTCCTCCCCTAAAGCTGCAGCAATTGCTTCCCTGCTTAAGTGTCAGGAAGGAGCAGCCAGCACTGTGGGGGTGGAACCACTCAGCTCATTCACCTGCAAGATAAAAGGAGATGCTAGGAAGGAATGAAATAGCACTAGGAAAAAATAGCAACTGTCAGCAGAAGGATTGACAGCTAGGATTGCCAAAAGTCCTCCTCCAGCTCTTCATACTCAAATTTATTTAATAATAACAATCCAGAAAGCAACAGAGAGGTATGCCCCCTCTTTCAGGAGAGTTTCTTCTTTGTACTGAATACATTTTGTCTCTTCCTGGGATTCCAGGATTCATCTCTACTCTTTTAATTTCTTTTTCTGACTGTCTGTCTATCTGTCTGTCTCTCACTCTCTGTCTGTCTCTGATCTATTTCATTTTCTTCTTTGGCACCATATCATTGAGTCAGGAGAATGGTAGGATAGTGTAATGGTAAGAACTTAGTGAATTACTTTCTTTTCTTGTGCATTGTTGCTGTGGCATATGATTCAAATTCCACTTCTGTTTTGCATCCATTTTCAGTTTCTTCTCTTTTCTATTGTCTTTTTTAATTTCATGTTGTCTTATTTGTCTGCCATTCTTACATCCTTTTCATTCTCTAGAAGTTTTGCTTGTATACCATTACTTAATACAAATGTCTCCTAATTCTGCTGTCTGGAGACACTGGCTAAACCTTCTACCCCACCTTCATTTTTTTTTAATTCTCAAGTTACTGTTTCTGTATTATAGGATAGACTTTCCAGCTTTCCTCAGGATAATATAATCAAATTTCCACTTTGAGTTCAACTTTAGCAGTTAAATCCAGCCACTATTTAAAAGTGAAGACCAGCTGAGATTCAATTTCAGCCCCAGGAGCAGGAGCACAACAGGAGTGAATACCCTGTTCAGGAATTAGAGGTGAGAACAGGGAGTTGGGAGAAATTCCTTTTCAAGTTTAGGAAGTAACCAACATACAGAAAAGGAAGTGTCTAAGTCTAGCTTTTCTATTCACCTGCTATGGAACGAACCATGATAGTTGCTACCCTTTCAGAAGCATGATGGATTTTTGCCTGACAAATGGAAATAATGCTTGTCCTGCATTCTTCTCAAGGTCACTCTGCAGGTCAAATGAGATTTACCTCATGAGAACTGCTCACAAACTGAAGAAGTTCCTTTGATGTGTATAAATTATACATGTCTAAATAGTGTTCTTTTTTCATGAAGCTACCACGTATCTGGTTGTATTGTGAGTGTTGTAACTCTTCTCCTGACAACTGCTTTTGGGAATTCTGGCTGGGTCTCTGTGGGTGATTTGCATTTTCCCCTCTGAGAGGAAAATCCTAGGGGATTGAGTGATCAGCCTGTTTGACCTAGGTCTAGAAAAGTATATAGCCTTTGAGGCCAGATGCACTTGGGCTTGAAAACAAACCTGTTATCACTGTGTGCTCCTGCACAAATGTCCCAATTTTCCAAGGCTAGAATTTGCTCATCTTGAAAGCTAGGACAATTGTTCCTTTAGTATTCCATAGAGACTGTCCAACTCCTAATAAGGAATGATTACCGTTTTATATACATGGCTACAACAAAACAATTGCCAGTATGATATCAGATCAAGAATAAGATCAGAAGGCAGGCAGAAAGATACCCTGTTCAGTTAATCAGGAAAAGTATCATGAGCACAATGCTTAAGCTTTAGGCCTCTTACACTCCTGGGCTCACCATCTACCATGGTTCTCTGACCCCTTTGACATAGGCAGTTCTGGTGCTTCAGTTTGTGATACCCATTTGAAGACAGCACAATAGAAAGTACGTGATGTGGTGGTAAATGGTTCTAGAATTTTTAGCAAAGAATTTCAGTGTCTCAGCAGAGGCAACTCTGGGAGCTCAGCTAATGTCTGTGCTGTCATTACTATAGACAGTGCTAACCCTACTTGTAATGGTGGAGTCTTGATGTGTATTATCACTCCGTGAAACAAAGAAATGATTTAAGGTGACAAATATAGAGGAAGAGATGTGCTCTCTCCTACTCTAAATCAGCCAAGTCTAAAGGCCACATGATGGAAATCCTCTTAGGGAGAGACTGACACTGCCAAATAATCCTCCTTGACAAGTCTTCCTCTGTCGGTTTTAGGCAAATGAGGAAGTTCAAATCGATGGCAACTCTGCCTGTCTTTCCAGCTGTGGTGATTCACAGGCTCAGTGTGATACTTTTAACTGCTTCTCCCATCAAAATGCCTGGAAGCTGTGTCCATTCCTCTAGAGGACCATTAAGAAGAAATGGAAGTACATCCACTGGTGCCTGCCAATCTTTCCCATCAAATGCTATGTATGATTGACATGTGACACTGTTTCACAGTAGGTGGGAAGGAAGTCTTTTCTTCTAAATGAAAGAGCCTGCTACTCACTCTTCTCAGTTTCCTTGTGGTCCCACCATGTTCAGTGTCAACTCTGAAGTGGCTGAGTTACTCTTGTGGAAATACCTTAGGCTTCCTCTTTTTGGATTCCTCTGCATCCAAACCTGCAGAAAGAACACATAGATAATAAAATTCCTTTACATAAATCTTGGCTCTAGCTGTTGGTAATGGAAAAATATTCTTTTTTGTTGTTGTCAAGGTGATGTACAGAGGGGTTACAGTTACATAAGTAAGGTAATAAGTGCATTTCTTGTCAAACTTGTTACCTTCCCTCATTTTTCTCCTACTTTCCCTCCCCCCCCCATATCTCCCTCAACTTGTACAAATCATTTCCAACATGTTGTCTTGTGTGCTTCACTGTTGCATTGGTTCCCCCTTGTCCTTTGTCTCACCATTCTGTTGTTCCCCTTCCCTTCCCTAATTCAAATAAATGTATATACAATATCAGGGTACCAAAATCAAATACAGTGACAACAGGAGATATACTATAGGGGGAAGAATATTCAAAGAAACAAAAAATCACATAGTACATTAAAAACAACAACAACAAAGAAAAACCTCTTGTGTCCATGTCTTGGGGTTAATTTTGCTTACCATCATCCTTTATGGATCTACGTACATAGTTATTGAGCTATTCTGCTCATCTGCTAAGGAGAAATATTCTTTAATTTGTCTGTTACCTCTTTATTTCCTCATTGGGTCCCAGCCAATACTTGACTCCTTACCCTTTGAATGCAGTGATTGGATTTCTGTATAGGTTAAAAAGGGGTATACAATAAAACCTATGAAAATCTCTTCCTTTTAGATTGTACAATGGTAAATTAATGTCACTACCTGGGAATAAATAATGACCCAATCATTGTATTCAGATTTTGCAACACATACACTTTCTTCATGCTAATTTAAAAAACCTTAGGTTAGGCCAGGCACCAGTGGCTCACGCCTGTAATCCTAACTACTCAAGAGGCTGAGAGCTGAGGATTGCAGTTCAAAGTCAGCGTGGGCAGGAAAAGCCATGAAATTCTTTTCTCAAATAAACCACCAGAAACCAGGAAGTGGCGCTATGGCTCAAGTGGTAGAGCACTAGCCTTGAGCTGAAGAGCTGAGGGACAGCACTCAGGCCCAGAGTTCAAGACCCATGACAAAAAAAAAAAAAGTTAGGCTGGCCTCTGAATCTAAACTGCTACTCTGGATTGTTTCATTCATAGCTGACTCCATAGTAACTGATCTGAAATGTCAGAGTTTCCTTCTTTTCACCTCCTTCATTTCTTAGTGGATAATCTATTTACCTATTTTGCAAGGAAAACTATATATATATATATATATATATATATATATATATATATATATATATGTATGTATGTATGTATGTATGTATACATATATCTTAAATTTCTTAAGTCTTTCAAATAATATCTTAGTATATTAATTCTTCTTCCTTGCTGATTCTCCAAAAAATATGGGTCAACAAATAATGGCCCATATACCAAATCTAGTCTGCCATCCCTTATAGATAAAGTTTCACTGGAATACATTTAGCCATCCCTTTGCAAATGAAGTTTCACTGGAATACATTTATTCGTCTATGTATTGTTCACATCTCTTTTCACAATACAATGTAGACTCGAATAGTTGGGGTAGAGAACATGTGCTCCACAAAGCCTAAACTATTCACCCCAAGAAAAAAATGGACAAGCCTTGCTCCAAGAAAAGTTAATCTTCCTCCTTTTAGGACTAGCCATCTCATCCATGGACCACTTATTCTGCTCTGTCAGCATTAGCGGTGTCCTCCGAGCCATGGTCTTTCTCATTTATGCAATGCCTTGCCGTTCTTCTAGAGCTCAACTTAGACTTATAAATAAATATGTAATAGCTACTTACAAGTGACATATACATTGCCGAAGGAGCACATTTGAGTGAACACTTTTCCATACAAAATATTTTCTAGTTCAAATCCAATCTTTCTCTTTCTACCACAACTGTCTCTAAGTATTTTATTGGGAATTATGATATTTACAGTCTGCCTTATAATTTAAATATTTGTCTATTTACTGTTCCTTCTCCTCACTATAGCAATGGCCATTCTTTCTTTTTCTTTTCTCTCTTTTTCTTTCTTACCTTCTTCTTTTCATTTCCCTTCCTTTTCTATCTTTTTCTTCTTCTCTATCTTTTTTCCTTCTCCTTCTTTCATTCCTTCTTTTCTTCCTTCCTTCTATTCTTCCTTTTTTCTTATCTTCAGTGTCTTCAGAGTATATATTGTTACTAAAGACTTTATATAGATGTTATAAATTATAGCTCGACTCCCAAAGGTTCATGTGCCAAAAACTCAGTTCCTAGTGTGATGGTGATAAGGTAATGAACCCTTAAAGAGTTGGACAACCTAGTGGAAGATAATTAAGTCATGGAGACTCTGTCCTCAAGAATGAATCAATGTCTTGCAGCAGTGAGTCAACTTTTATGGAACTGAATTTGTTTTGAGGACTTCTCCCAAGAGTGTTGTTGTAAAAAAGCAAATTTGTGACTGCTCTGCTTTCTAGTCCTGTCTCTTCATGTGGCCAGTCTGTCTTGCATATGATTCAGCAAGGTGATTCCAACTGCTATATATGTTACAATGCAAACAAACCCTTACCAAAGACCAAACAGATGAGGCTTCCAATCCAGGACTTAAAGCCTATAGAACTATAAGCTAAATAGACTCCTTTTACATTACCCAGCATCAGGTATTTTGTTACAGTAGCCCAAAGCAGATTGAGATATCAGCATCAGATGTTATTGAATTTGTTTGACTTTCCCTTATCAAGACATGAAAGCTCTGTGAATAGAAGCCATAGAGTTTTCCTTAGCCATTTTTTGTGAAATAATGCCTATGTAAACCTGGGAAATAAATGCTTCAAGTTTTTCCTTTTAAATGTTATGTAAGATTTTTATGAATTTAAGACTCTATTTATGGTATTTTAAAATATTAGCTTTTCTTGATTTCCTTTAATTCATTGTTATTATTCCATAAATCCATTTCTCAAGTGAAAATGCCAAGGTGGCTATATACACTTGAATACTTTTACAACTAAGGAGCTATAAGACAGAATTTGCATGATAATGTCTGCAGAATTTCATTTACCCTTCCTGGTGAGTGCATACCTTTAAATTCTGAATTGATAATGAGCACTCCCTCTTCTGGGGGAATTAGCGAGAGAAAATATCAATGTATGTCAGAGTTCTTTTTTCAGGATTTCAAAGTGATGGTTATAAATGCCCTTTACAGGTTATTCTTGAAGGCGTATTTTGTATGAAACTTAGCTCGTCAGCTTAAATCTTTTCTGAGATCTGCCATCCCTGCTGTTGAGTTAAATAATTTAATTCATCTCAGTAGTTGGGTTTTTCTTTAGCAGGTGGCAGTCTGCTCAGAACTAGACTCACCAGCCTTCACAGAGGTCAGCATGCCCCCAGTTTCATAGCCACTATCCATGGCTAGAACTCTGACCAGTTCCTGGAAATGTGGGTAGTTGGACCTAAGTAGCAGGATGACAGGGTATCTATCCATTATTTGGAAGAGGAACTCCATTCAGAATATATTTGCCACTATAAATATTATTTAAAAGGTGGAAGATAAACATCCTGCGTCTTAAAAGGATTATTTGTGAAATGTTTGTCAAATTCCACTGCTACTGAAAAGTCAGTGTAGCTAATCCACCTTGCATCCTGCATAAGAAGAATTCAGGCAAGAGGTAAATAGGAAAGTTACTTAGGAAAGGAATACACTTTCAATAGACTAAAAGAAGGTCCTCTCTGGGTGAGAATGACAATGATTCTTATCAGGGTACATTATTGATCAAAGTGTGAGGGGTTTGGGGGTTTGCTCCCCAGGAACAGCCCATGGTGCAGAGTTCCTGTACCAAGTGTGATGGAGGCTTATTGAAATAATTTGATCTCAGAGCTATGTGTTTACTGCGTGGGTAAATTAAAGATTTTCTTTTTCATGAACTATTTGTTGACCTATCTTAGACTGGAATGAACTATTCAAGAAACTCCCATCTTAATGACATTGTATGAGCTTGGAGGGCCACTCAGACTGGTTGTAAAGCTTATCTAAATGTTTTCTCCCAGAAGCCTTGTGATCCTGTCATTCATTTTCAGTTCCCTTTGCATTTCCCCATTGCTTACAGTGAGCTGCTATCACTACATTTGTGTCAATTTGTTCTTGTTTCTTTCTCACAGAAAAAGGAATGAATGATTCAATAGGAAATAATTTTCTCTTTTTTATTTTATTGTTATTATAAAGGTGATGCACAGAGGGAATTCAGTTACATAAGTCAGGTAATAAGTACATTTCTTTTTAGACAATTTTACACCTTCTCTCACTTTCTCCCAGTTTTTCTCTCCGATCTCTATGCACAAACTGTATAGTTCATTTTCAACATAGTGTCTATCCAGTACTACTGTCAAATTGATCTTTCAATTATTTAATTTTTAATTAAATAAACATCTTCATCTACCATCTATTAAGATATAAGTGTGGATAAATCAGTGGAGATGAATTTTCAAAGGAAGAATATAGAAGCACAGTGACTCAAAATGATACTTCTTTTTAAAATTTCAATATGCATCTAATCAAAGAAACAATTACTTACGTGAACTTATAATTATAAGTGAGAAGCAGCTTATAAAGATACGTCTTCTTTTAAACACAAAGGCATGCATTCTGTGATCCCAGGGCACAGAGGTGGTGACTTCCCACGACGTACACCTTGATTTCTTTCTGGTATTCCAGTGTTCTTTCTGTTATGTTATGCAGTTCTTCCTTTCCTTGTCATTTGAGACTTGGTGTTCTATTAAACTGATTTATAACACACAAGCCAAAGGTATGATGTTACCATATATCTTCATAATCATTCTTAAATATCCTTTAATCACATATCAAGATCATCATCATTCTTGGATATTTGCTCAGCACCCTTAATTTCAAATAGCTGACATTTACTAAATGCTAGCTATGGGGCAGAAGGCCCTGTTCTAAAGGCTTATGCTTATGAAACCATTTATTCTCCACGAAAGCCCATGCTATTCTCGCAGTTTTAAAAATGAGGAAGGGTTTGGCAGACTCTGATAATGTGAGCTGGAGCTCATGCTCTGAACACTGCACTGGCTGTCTCTCATTGAACTATACCACCTAGAAAAGTACCTTTCTCAGCAGGAGTCACACAAAGATGGGTGGGTGGGTCTTGAATCCCACCCACTGTGTAACTGCAGACAAAACCCTTACTTATTTTCAAGGTCCAGTAAATGTGTTTTTTTGAACCTGTTACCTCCCTTCTTACATGTGGAAACTTAGGCTGTCCAAAAGCACAGCTTCTAATGACCACCTGATTAGAAGTACCTCCACTTTAAGAGGGTATCTCCTGTATGTGTTCATTCAAAGTGGCAACCACGTGTGGTGCAATGTTCTGCAAAAACCTGTGTTGCTGGGGGCTGGGAAGGTGGCTCAGTGGTAGAGTGCTTGCCTTGCATGCCAGAGGCCCTGGGTTCGATTCCTCAGCACCACATAAGCAAAAAGAAAAAAGCCAGAAGTGGTGCTGTGGCTCAAGTGGTAGAGCACTAGCCTTGAGCTGAAGAGCCCAGTCCCAGAGTTCAGGCCCCACGACCTGACCCCCTCCCCCCAAAAAAAGAACAAAACAAAACAAAACAAAAAAACCCTGTGTTGCTATAAATTATGTCAAGAACATAATAAGACTATTCTTAATTAGACTCTGGTGGCCTTTCTGTGAGAAGTCTACTGTAAGTAGTATGAAGTTATAGGAAGTTTGAAGAAACTTAAAGCTGGGTACTATAAGTACTATTGTGAAGAGCATGGAAGGCTCTAAAATGATAAACTTTCAAAATCGGTAACTATTTCATTGATGATCTTTTGAAATCAAAGTTAGTGAGGATTTTCATAGAAGAGTTTAGATTAGTTGCCAGTAGAAGCAGCTCACTTGGATAGAAGCTAACAGCTATACTAGTATTGCTACTAACAATACTTCTCAAATTTACCAAGAGATAAATCCTATTTGGAGAGAGAGGAGGCAAGAAGGGGGGAAATAGGTGGAGTTGCTTTTCTTGGTAGTTAGAGTGGAATTGTCCTCTTTCTGGAACAAAAATAAAAGAAACATTTTTATGGATTGCTTTTATCACTGCCGATATAAGTTAGGTGCTCAGGTTCTGTCGATTAAGTTGGTTCTCAATTAAAAGGCCCCAGCTGAGCTGCCCTGGCTGTGAAGGGCATAGACGAAAAGGTCTCATGAAAAGATTAGACAAGATGGGAGAAGGGAGAGAGGTGAAAGTCCTAGGAAATTGTGGGTATGGACCTGCTCAAAGAGGCTTACTTAAAGGAAATTCTGTAATTACCTTTCATATGGGGAATTTTCAATGATATATGAGAGGACACCTTAATGCTCCCTCATGAAAATTATCACATCGTTTCAACTGTTCAGCTGATGTTACACACATTATTCATGACATGGTCAATCTGAACTCCAACTTATTTTCACATGGGTCCTTCAATTTCGGAAACAAATCTCAAGCATCACATTTTACCCACATTCACTAGGTATGCATACGTAGGACTTTTTCCCTTTACAAAATCCCAGCAACATCAACAATAACAAAAATTCTACCAAGTCCTTAGTAGTATCAAATATCAGTGTTCAAGGTCTCTCATACATTTTAGAAAACATTCTATAACATAAATAGAAATACATAAATTATGAATTTATTGTTTTATGAATTTTCATGAGTGTATACATCAGTATAGCTAGGACAACAATAAAAAGGCAACATCATCCCCAAAGACCCCCCTCTCTGCCAAAGACTATCTCATCCAGAGGTATCTGCCATGCGGATTTTTGAATTTTACATAAATAGGAATTATTTGAAAAAAGATTAATGCATTGTAGCTCTCTGAAATACTTCCAAATTTTCATTTCATTTACATTTCTACCTCTTTTATTTTTTCTTTTTAAACTTGACACTAATTTGTCAAAGAAACCTAGTTGCCTATCTTATAGAATATTCATTATTATTGGCTTGTGGGTATTGATCATGCTTCTCTATCTCTATATTTCATACAAACTGTAAGTTAGAGCGAGAGGTTTGATCAGAATTAGGTTTGACTTTCAGTATTTAGTAAGAATATAAAGAGGGTTGTAACAGCTTTTTACTCTATCTCTCTCGTCAGCCAAAGTGAATGAGTAGAAAGCTCAGAGAGGAGGATGCAAATAAGCAGACATCTGGGATATAGTGTAAGAAAAAAAGAGTGTGTGTGTGTGTGTGTGTAATAGTAGTGACATGTGGTTATGAGGTTATGGTTGTGTTATCAGTTGTATTTTTATATGATTAAATTTTACAGTGGAATTGCTTAAAAACAAACAAAAATTTGTTTGCCAAACAAAGAAGGATCTTAGATTTGCCCTTCCTTGGTAGTTGCAATCACCTTGTTGGGGAGAGCACAGCCAAACAAGCAGCATTTCCTGCTTATCAAACCATCCAGCTTTCTTTCCTTTTGAAGCAGTTCCCATTCAACTTTTTAGTCTTCATTTGGTATTTCAAGTTGACTGTCACAGAAGAGGACACAGACCATAATCCCCATGACAGATCTACTTCCAGCCTTCTATGACATATTAGCTTGTCTTTGTAAGTTGTATGACTGATGCCCCAGGATCTTAATATTCTGAGTTATCGATTTCAGAACTTCTATAGTGAGGAATATACACCATGCTATGGATTTCTCAGCAAAATACTTACCAGCCCCATGTTTTCCTTTGAGAATATTAACTAGTTTTTTTTCTTTTTATCTCTTCACTGGGAGATAGCAGAATAGTGATGGCCATAGGCAATGCGTAATAAATAAGTACATCAAAGTGAACAGACTGAAACTCATCTGAGACGCTTTGATGGAGATATGAACTTGCCCCATAGGGCACTTGGCAATGGGATGAGGAAGTAGACTCAGTCTTACCTGCATGAGTTTTGTCTTTAAGCTGGTCATCCTGTTTACGGTGACCTAACTCTGATGTCATGAATCTTTGGTGGCTATTGTACAGAGTTTCATGTTACTTTGCAGACTCCTCTAATGCTAAAGTAGCTGGAATTTTTCTGGTTAATGGTAACTTGGTATCAAAATGTCAGGGAAAAGAGAATGAAGGGCCATTTTGAGCTCTATCTGCATAATCCCAAGAAAGGATGCTGAATTTACTGATGGTACATGAAATTTGGCATTCCAGCATTTATTTTCTGGAGGGAATAAAGGCTGTAGATATGAAAGGAATTTTAAATGTACATTGCAATTTAATATTCCATTGATGTGAGTATGGTTCTTTCCTGTACATTCTCTCCTGTACATTTTTATTATCTTTAAACAGTTGTACGAAAGAGTTGCCATTTAACAAAGCAGTTTATGATCAATGTCACACCTTTTAGCATTCTTAAACATTCCTCCCTTAGCCACCTTTTTTTTAAACTCTTCTTAATTTTGTGGGATATTCATTGAATTCTCAACTTCATTCTCTCTCTCATAGATGTACAATTTCCAATGTCATACTCTATAATGAGCAAATGTCAAGATGAAGAAAGTAATGGCATTCAGTACCCATGTTCATCAGGAAAGAGATTGCTTGTTTCTACCTTCTACGAGGTTAACAATGATCTTTTAAGGAGGTGGTTTCCATATTAGAGAATGATCACATTTTGGTTATTAAAGGCCTCTCTTCCTCTATTCTTAAAAAGTTGTCATTACTTTTACTTTGAAACAAATAAATCCTTTGGATATAGCTTGAAATCCATAAGAACATTGTATCCAGTCATAAGTATTCTTCCTCCTCTTCTTTCCGGAAATAAAGCTGCCTCACTGGATATAATAAGCTGTAACTTAGCAAGCAGGTGGATGCTGATCACCCCTTTTTTTCCCTATACCTCTTTCCCCAAAATAGAATTTCATGAAAATCCCTGGAAAAGTTATTTGAGCTCATATATCTACAACCTGGTCCCAGGCCGTCTTTGTGCAGTTAAAGCTTTCTCACAAGTAGCAGCTAAGATAACTTATGTATGACCACACTTTTTTTTCTTTCATTTTAAAAAAGATCATTTTATATTTATATTCTGAGAGACTTGCAAAAATCTTTAACCATAGAGTCAATTTTATTTTTCATTTCCTTCTTTCTTGTATAACTCAGTATGAGTTCTTCCTTCACTGCTAGTTATTAAAGTATAAATATCAACTGTTTAGAAGCTAGATACTTCTTCCTGATACCAAATATAGTAATCTCACTCACTAAATGTGCTCATGAAGAGTATACCATGATTAATTTTTAATAAGGAACTATGTTTAAAGTATATCTAATATTAAGCTCTACCCCCAGGAAAAATGAACTTTGGTCTGGGGCTGCTTCCAGAAATTCTTATTTTTCTCAAATCTGGGCTGAGTATCCTAGTTATATCCCTTATTATAAGTAAATGGGACTCATTGTGATTTTGCTATCCAATTATGGTCCTATTGTGTTGTATTACAACAGAAATGTCACCAGTTTTACTATCTGAAAATGAAGCAACGAAGGAGCACATAGTCTAAAAGCCTATGTGATTTCTACCTCATGTTCTTAACTGAGCTCAGAGAAAGAAAAATGTATGTATGTGTTTGTGTGTACATGTGTGTGTGTACATGTGTAATGAGGTTCATTATCCAAGCTGCACGTCAATCTGGTAGGGAAGAGGTGGAAGCCTATTATATTTTGATACAAAAAATAGATTTAAATACAAAGTTATTCTACTTGTATACTCATGGACAAGTTCTTACAACCTTGTCAATGGAGAATACTAACATTTTTGAGACCTATTAGAGGAATATTGATTTATTGTAAGATTGACCTTTGCCAACTGTATAAGAAATCAATGAAATGTCACAGATAGTGTCATCTTTTTTTATATTACATCCTACATTTGAGAAGGTTCAAGACAACTTTCCCAGACCTGCTTCCAGTTCTAGTTCTCTTGAGGTCCAGTTACTGTGCAGCCAAAGCACCTGGATCAGATGAGGAAGACCAAGGATGGATAATGAAGAGCAGTGGCCTCTTCTCTTTTGGCTGCCATGCACCATCATGGAGCCATCTGTTTTTACTTTCTGGCAGCTCTAATAAAAATGTCAGCACACATACCTTAATTTAGTGGTGTCATAAAAGAGGTCACTTTGTTGACACAAATCACAGAAGTACTTTTCTTAGAGAGAGCAGATTCTTTGGGTTCCTTGCGGCTTTCTAGCAGAGGCAATAGTCCTTTGGTTAACTACTTCTGTGTGGTAATAGTTATTTCCTGAAAGTTAAGTCAGAATTTGCCGTACACACACACACACACACACACATCTCACATTTTTCTTGATCCATTAATGTACTTTGAGATTTTTTTTGTTTCCTATTTAAACAATTTGTTTTTCCTTTCCAATTCTGAAATTATACCATCATCAAATACAGTGAAAACAGGGGTTATACCATGGGAGAGGGACATACAAAGCAACATAAAAATCATGTGGTACCTTATAAATACGTTAGAAATAATAGCAAGAAAGAAAAAACCACATTGTGTCCTTATCTTACAGTTCATTTCACTTAATATCATCTTATCTGACCTTTTCTGCTTGTCTTAGACATATATTAGTTATTGAAAATAAGGGAAACCATGGGAACTATGTTTCTTTGGCTTACTATGTTTCCTGGCTTACTTTACTTAATATAATTTTTTCTAAGTCTTTCCATTTCCTAAAAAATGGGGCAATGTCATTCCTTCTGATGGAGGCATAGAATTCCATTGCGTATATACATCACATTTTCTTGATCCATTCTTCTACTGAGGGGCATCTGGATTGGTTCTATATCTTAGCTATGGTAAATAAACATAGTTGCAATAAACATAGTTGTGCTGGTAACTTTAGGATGGTCTTCTTTGTGATCATTGGGGTAAATGCCCAAAGTGGGATTTCTGGGTCATAGGGGAGCTTTATGTGAGTCTTTTGAGGAATCTCCATACTACTTTACAAAGTGGTTGAACAAGTTTACACTCCCACTAACAATGTAGTAGGGTTCCCTCCTGGCCACATCCCCTCCAGCATCTGTTGTTATTAGAGTTCTTGAATATAGCCATTCTAACTGGGGTGAGGTGGTATCTCAATGTTGTTTTGATTTGCATTTCTTCTATGGCTAGGGAGGTTGAGCATTTCTTCATGTGTCTATTGGCCATCCTTCTTTCCTCTTCAGAGAAGTTTCTCTTTAAGTCTTTAGCCCACTTATTTATTGGGCAGTTGTTTCTTTGAGGATTTGTTGTTGGGAGATTTAATTTTTTGAGTTCCAGGTATATTGTAGATCTGAGACCCTTGTCCGTTGTATGGCTAGTGAAGATCTTCTCCCAGTCTGTGGGCTTCCTATTGCTCTTGCTAGCTATGTTCTTTGCCATGCAGAATTTTCAGCCTGTGCCACAGAGCCCTAGGGTTTCTCCTATTCCATCCTGCAATGTTTTCAGAATGTCTGCTTTGACTCCGAGGTCTTTGATCCATTTGGAGTTGATTCTGGTGCAGGGTGATATATAAGTTTCTAGCTTTAGTTTTCTACAAGTGATTAACCAGTTTTTCCAGCACCATTTACTGAAGAGGCTGTCTTTCTTCCATTCTATTTTTTTTTAGCTCCCTTGTCCAAGATTAGATGGCTATAGGTCTGTGGGTTCATTTCTGGGTCTTCAGTTCTATTCCATTGGTCCTCAGGTCTGCTCTTATGCCAGTACCAAGCTGTTTTGATTACTATGACTTTGTAGTAGAGTTTGAAATTTGGTATTGATATTCCTCCAGCACTGTTTTTTCTGTTAAAAGATTGTTTTTGCTATTCAGTCTCCAACAATTATGTCTTTGGATCTATGTGAGATTTGAGGGAAAGTAGTGTTTCTTGGATGAATTTGGATGCTCTGTTGTTTGGCAAATAGATATTTAGAATTGTAATATCCTCCTAAAGGAGAGATCCTTTAATTAGTATTTAGCTACCTTCTTGATCTCTTCTCACTAATTTTAATTTGAAGTCTATTTTATCTCATATTAGGATTGCAACTCCGGCCTGATTATGGGAGCCATTTGCTTGGTAGATTTTGTTCTAGCCTTTCACTTTCAAAATGTGTTTTTTTGCTTTGTTTTGTTTTTTAAATTTTTTTATTGTGAAAGTTCTGTACAAAGGGGTTACAATTACATGGGCAAGATAACGAGTACATTTCTTATCAAGGATTGTAGCCTCCTCCTTTGTTTCCCCTTCCTATCCCTTCCCATCCTCCCCCCGCCCCCCTACCCAATCCTCCCCGCCCCCCACCACCAAAGTTGTAAAGTTCGTTTTTGACATAACAACTTGTACATCTCATTGTTGCAATGGATTTGTTTTTATGGGCAAGGTGTGACTCTTGAAGGCAGCAGATAGAAAGATCTTGCTTTTTAATCCAACTAGACCATCTATGTGGCTTAATTGGAGAGTTAACTCCGTTAATGTTGAGAGATAGTACTGAGAGGTATTTGGGAGTTCTTGCCATGTTATCCACCTTCTTGGGGATTATGACGACTGGGTTCTTCCTATGGTTCTTGGATTCTCAGTTTGGGTGTGGTTTCTTGGCCTTTATTGTGGTCTTGTTGGTTTTCTATTTGAAGACATATTTAAGTATCTTTTGTAGGGATTGTTTGGTGGAGATATATTGTTTCAGTTTTTCTTTGCTATGGAAGGTTTATATTTGACCTTCTGTTATGAAGGAGAGTTTAACTGCATACAGTATTCTTGGTTGATAGTTGTTTGTCTTTTGGGCATGGCATACATCATTCCAGGCTTTTTTTGCTTTAATTGTCTCTTCTGAGAAGTTTGAGGTGATTCTAATTGGGTTCCCTTTATATGTGATTGATCTTTTCTCCTTGACAGCTTTAAGGATCTTTTCTTTGGTCTGAATTGATCCTGTGTGGATTATAATGTGACAGTGGGATGTCCTATTCTGGTCTGGTCTGTTTGGGGTTCTAAAAGCTTCTTGTATCTGAATAGGTCTATCTCTTTGCTTGTTTGGGAAGTTCTCTGCTAGGATCCTGTTAAATAAATTTCCTAGACTGTTAACTTCTGTTTCTAGATGCTCCTCTACAGCCATTATCCTCAGATTAGGCCTTCTGATGGTGTCTTCCAAATGTTGAATAGATCTATCATATTTCTTGGATTTGTCTTGGATAGTTGTATGTTCTTTCTCTATAATATTTAGGCTGTCTTCAACCCCCAAGAGTAGCTCTTCTGCATGTTCTAACCTACTGTTAAAACTTTCTACTTTGTTTTTTATTTCCTTTCCTTCTAATTGGTCAGCTTTGATAGCTTCAAATTTTTTGTTGGAGCTTTGTTTAAGGTCTTGTGTGAACTTCTTTACTTCCTTAATTTGCTGTTTAGTGTTTATTTTCAAATCACTTAGTTGATTGATTATGGTTTCCTTGGACTCTCATTCCTTCTGTTGGGTTCCAAACAGGATTCCCTTTGTGGTCTCCCTGGATTCCTTCAGCTGTCTGTTTATGGATTCCATGAATGTCTCTATTGATCTTTGTCTATTCTCATCAGCTCACGCATTTCCTATATTACTCTTTGATTAGCTTCCTCACGCTCACGCAATTCCTGTATTTCTCTTTGACTGTTCTCAACCTGCTCCTGCAATTCCTGTATTAATCTGTGAGTAGCTTCCTCAAGCTCATGAGATTCCTGTAGTAATTTTTGGTTAGCCTCAACATGCTCATGAAGTTCTTATATTAATCTTTGGTTTGCCTCCTCTCCCTCCCTATCACATTCACACTGAGTCCTTTGCAGGTTTTCAATCTTTTCATTCACCATGTTTACCAGTAGAGTTTGTAGAGCTTTTTGGGATCTCTCCTCTGGATTATTCATTAACTGTTCTGTGACCTGATTATCATGAGTGGAGCTGAGATACCCAGACTTGTCATTTTTCTTGTGTTTCTCCAGTTTGTTCTGCCTATTTGGTATGAAAGAAACACCAATTTTGTGCTAGAACACCATATTAAGGCAAGCATCAACCACCAGAGTCCTGTAGTTGCTCAGTCAAAACGGCTGCAGATACAATTTAGTTCAACAGATACAATCTATTCAACATCAAACAACTATGGATTAATGGGCTAAGAACATCAAAGAGGAATTTCGCAAACCAGAAATTATTAGGTTTAGGGAGAATTGTGGGGTAAATAGGATTAGAGGAATGTGGAGAGGTAAAAGGAGAATGAATTTAACCAAGTCCTAATCTCAGAGAGGGAAGTGAATAGGACCAGATGATAGGAGAGAGATTTTAAAAAAATGAAAAAATAAAAATTTAAATTTAAAAAGTGAAACACTTTAAAATTGTGTAAGGCTAAGAAATGATATTGAGAGAAGAACAGGCGATGATGAGGAGAGGAGATAGACAAAAAGGAAAAGTGAAAAAATAAAAAATAAAATTCTTAAAATTGGAATACTTAAAAGTTATATAGGCATAAAGAAATAATACTACTATTAAAGAATTTAAGCCTAAGCAGTTGTGAACTGAGTAATAAGCTTCTAGATTGAGTATGTACACAATGAGAGATAAGTTCTAATAATCAATGACGGGTATATATCTGGCTTGAGTAGAACAGCAATTAAGTCACACAAAAAGAACGAGAAAAAAAGAAAAAGAAAAAAAGGACTAAAAGGTCAAAAGAGATTTTTAAAAAAAGCACACACACACATACAATACACTCCTAAAATAAAAATTATGAAAGAAAAAAAGAAAACAATTTTTAAAAATAATAATAAATAGGTTTAAAAAAAGAGCTCTTTGATTTTTGTGTGTGTGTGGGGTGGGGAGGTCTTGTATCTCCCCTGTGTCAGTAACCAGTCCCTTGGTGGAGTCTCTAGTCTGCTTGTGGTATTTGGTTTTCCTGTGGCTTGATTGTTTTTTAGTCAGGTTGTTTGAGCAGGCAGACAGTTCTGCCTTACCCAGGACTTTGTGATCCTCTTCCCAAGCTAGTTCAGTGGGTGGGAGATCTACTTTGAGTATCACAAAAGAGAAAGGTGGCTGTTTCCTCTAGTTTGGAGTTGCTGGATGAGGCTAGGTTCTGGGTAGGGTTGAGGCTTATCAGCAATCAGTAGCAATTAGTTAGCTCTGGAGACACTCACAGAGCCCAGCCTGGAGCCATTTTCAGGGTTTATGTTTACTGAGTTTCAATTGTTTGTCTAGGCCGCTATGGGGAGGGGCAGCCTCTGCCTCTCTTTACCCAGTGAAGAAAGTGACTCCTGCGGGAGTGGAACTTTCTCTGCCTGGTCGAGGTGACTTTCCCCTGGGTTGAGCTGAGCCTGGCATGTCAGGTCAGGATCCTGTGACCTGCTAATGGCTCCAGTTGTTTTCTTCAAAGGTCTGGGTTGGAGCTAGCCTCAGCTGTGCCTTTGTCAGTATCAAAGATGGAGATCTCCCATGGTGGGGGAGGAGCTGCCTTCCCACCAGGCTCCATGAGAAGGAGTGAGGATGTCAGGGTTCTACTCATGCCAGACTCTTGGCTCCTGGGCCATTCCTGGGCTGTCCCTTGTCTGCGATCAGCAGGATGAAGATTTCTGCTCCTTGTCAGTTCTTGCTGATAGTGAGTAGAATCTGCTCATATGCCTTGTCTGGCACCTTTGTCCCAGATTTTCTCTGTTGGTATGGTGGCCTTGGCCGCCACCGCTGCAGCCACAGCTGCGGGCAGGTGCTCAGATCTGTCTCCTTGACCAAACTGCCTGGATTTTCCCTCTTTGGCCAAAATCTCTGTAATGTGTTGGCACACTTGTTGTAATTCTCTATCCTAGGACTGTTCACTGGAACACTAAAACTGGTTTCTATGCGAGAGCTTGTTTAGCCTCCAGCTTCTCTTCTGCCATCTTCCTCCAATCTCCCTTTTTGTTTCCATTGTATGTTCTTCCCCCTATGGCATATCCCCTGTTGTCACTGTACTTGATTTTGGTATCCTGCATCTTGTATATGCATTTGTCTAATTTGGGGAGGGAAAGGGGAATAACAAAATGCTGAAATGGATTACCCATTGCAACAAGATACTCACAAGACACTATATTGAAAATGAACTTTACAACTTTGGGAGGGAAGGAGTGAGGGAGGTGGGGTAGGGAAGGGATAATGGGAGAACAACAAAGGAGGGGGTAACAATGCTTGACAAGAAATGTACCTTACTCATGTAACTAATCCATCTGTACAGTATCTTTACAATAAAATAAAATAAAATAAAGAAAAAAGTTTGTCCTTAAACCTTACAGTGGTTATGTTGGCACTAAATTTCCAAATTAAACTTGATTCAACTTAAACCAGCTAAAATGTTTCCTCTTTCCCACAGCTAAGTTCAGAGTTAAAAAAAAAAATAAGAAGAAATTCAGGTTGAGCATTGAAAGTTTCAGATCTGAAATTTTGAATGCCAGTATTATGCTACAAATTGAATATGCCTTACCTGATCTTACGAGTTTGGTTACAGTCAAAAAGCAAGAAAAATGAATGATCCTTTCCACCCACCTACTATAATGTCTTTTATGTACATGTTCAGATTTCCACATGGAAGCAGGCTACAAAATAGCATATGAGCAGATCATACACAAATGACATTTCCCCATGATGTCAATACATAAATGCATTACTTACTATGTTTTCTTTGTTATTCTCAATTTTGAGTTATAAAGATGTTGTTAGAAATATCAAAGAAGACCTTCAGGTAACCCTACAAGTAGCAGTGATAAGAAAGGAAGATGGGAGTTCCGGGAAGATGGCGGAGGAGAAGCTGGAATCTGAACAAGCTCTTGCATAGAAAACAGTTTCAGAGTTCCAGTGAACAGTCCCAAGCCAGAGAATCACACCAAGTGTGCCATCACAGGACAGAGAGTTAGTCAAGAGAGGGGAAGCCAAGCAGACACATCTGAGCAGCTGCCGCTGCGGCGGCAGGGTCGCAGCGGCGACCACCGCCGCGGAGGCATACCTGAGACGCAGTCCGGGACGAAGGAGCCAGACGCAGCGGACGAGCGGATTCTACTCAACACCAGCAAGAACCGACAAGGAGCGGACAACTTCATCCTGCACTTTGCAGACCAGAGACGACCCGAGATCCAAGACTCCGCGTGAGTAGAAGCCCCACTTCCTCACTCCTCTGGGAGCAGAGGAGGGAAGGCCACCCCTCCCCCCCCAGCACCGGTGATCTCCATCTTGGATACCGACAAAGCTCGGAGGAGCGGCTAGCTCCAGCTCAGGCCTTGGAATAGAGCTAGTCATTTGGCAGGTCACAGGAACTTGGCGGCGAGGTGACCTCACAGACTCAGTTCCATCCAGGGAGGGGTCGCCCAGCTCAGGCACCAGCCACTGGAGTGGCTCTCCTCGCTGGGTGGCCAGAGCCAGAGGCTGCCCCTCCCTCTAGCAGCCACCACAATCAATTGAAAAACAGAAACCCTGAGAATGGCTCCAGGCTGGGTGCTGTGAGTTTTTTTTCACAAAATAGCCCCAGGGAAAAGCTACTGTTCGTTGAAAGGCCTCAACTCTACCCAGAACCTAGCCTCATCACTGCATCCCCCTCTTTTGTGATTCTCAAAGCAGATCACCCTCCCAGTAAACTAACCTGGGAGGGGGATCTCAAAATCTTGGGTAAAGCAGAGCATTTTCCTGCCTGTTCCAACAAACTGACTTAAGAAACCAATCAAGCCACAGGACCTCAAGCTGACCAGAGACTCCAACCAGACTCTGGTTACAGACAAAAGGGAGATACAGGACTCTTCCCACCCCTCCCAAAAAAAAAAAAAAAAAAAAATCAAAGAACTTTTTTTTTCTTCTTCTTCTTTTCTTTTTTTCTTTTTCTTGTTTTGTTTTTTTTCGTTTTTTGTTACCTTATATATATATAAAAAATTTTTTTGCTTTTCTAAAACTTTTATTAATCTTTAATTTTTGCCTCTTCTGAAAAAATAAGTGTTTTCCATTAACTTTTTTTTTTTTTTCTCCTCTTATAATTTTTATTTTAGGAATACGTGAATGTGTGTTTTCTTTTCTTTTCTTGTCTTCTTTCTCTTTTTCTTTCATTCTTAATTATCTTTTTGTTTTTTTTTTTTTCTAGCTCTACTGAACTTCTGATCTTTTCTTCTCACTTTCCTATCCTTTCCATCTTTTCCTCTTTGTTCATCTTTATGTGACTTAACTCTTGTCCCGCACATCCTCAGATAAACCCGTAGTTAACCAGTAGACCCTATCCCCCATTGTGTACACACTTAATCCACAAACTTATTACTCAATTCAAAACCTCTGAGACTTAAATTCACTAATAGCAGTACTTTATACCTATACAATATTTTAAGCATTTTTTTAAAGTTTTTCTCATCTCCTCTATGTCCCTCCCTTTCTCTCAACATATTCATATTCCTCTATAAATAGATAGTCTTTTAATCTCTAAAATAACATTAATTTTTACGTTTCTATTTTTTTTCTGGTCTCTTTTCATTCCCCTTCCCCTTTCTTCTTTTTCTCTCTCTCTCTACTTACATCCTACCCAACCTATTTCCTGCATTGTGATTAGGACATAGTTAACTCTCCCTGTGCCTCCCCACACCAATCTATTCCTATTTTTTACCCACATCTCTTCCTAACCCTAATAATTTCTGGCTTTCCAAATTCTTCTCTGCGGTTCGAAGTTCTTTAACATATAGTTGTTTGATGTCGAATAGATGTATCTGTTGAACTAGATTGTATCTGTAGACTATTGACTGTACAAATGCAAACTTTGGTTGATGCTTGCCTTAAGATAGTGTTCTAGCACAAAACTGGTGCTATCTTCATCTCAAATGGGCAGAGTAAGCCGGAAAAACACAAGAAAAATGGCAAATTCGGGTATCTCAATTCCCAATCCTGATAATCAGGGGTTAGAACAGATAATGAATAATCCAGAGGAGAGTTCCCAAACAGCTCTACAAACACTGGTGGCAAACATGATAAATGAAAAGTTTGACAACGTACAAAGGACTCTGTATGAGCGTGATAGGGAGAGAGAGGAGGCATCCCAGAAGTTTATACAGGAATATCATAAGCGTGAGGAAGCTACTCAAAAACTGATACAGGATTTGCGTGAACAACTTGAGAATACTCAAAGAGAAAGGGAGGAATGGCGTGAGCAGGCTGAGAACACTCAAAGAGATCTGCAGGAATCCCACGAACGGGAGGAAGCTAATCAAAGAGTAATACAGGAATTGAGAGACCAGGTAGAGAACACACAAAGATCACTAAAGGCATTCATGGAATCCATTAACAAAGAGCTGAAGGAAGTCAGGGAGACCACAAAGGGAATGCTGAATGGAACCCAACAGAAGGAATGGGAGCCCAAAGAAACCATAACCAATCAACTAAGTGATTTGAGGACAAACACTGAACACCAAATTAAGGAAGTAAAGAAATTCATACAAGACCTAAAACAGAGCTTCAACAAAGAACTTGAAGCCATCAAAGCTGACCAACTAGAAGGAAAAGAGATAAAAAACAAAGTAGAGAGTCTTGACAGCAGGTTAGACCATGCAGAAGATCGAATCTCAGGGATTGAAGACAGCCTAGATATTATAGAGAAAGAACATACAACCATCCAAGACAAGTCCAAGAAATATGATAGATCTATCCAACACCTGGAAGACACCATCAGAAGGCCTAATCTAAGGATAATGGGTGTAGAGGAACACCTAGAAACAGAAGTTAATGGTCTAGGAAATCTGTTTAACAGGATCCTAGCAGAGAACTTCCCAAACATGCAAAAAGATAGGCCTGTCCAGATACAAGAAGCCTTTAGAACCCCAAATAGACCAGACCAGAATAGGACATCCCACCGCCATATTATAATCCACACAGGATCAACTCAGAACAAGGAAAAGATCCTTAAAGCTGTCAGGGAGAAAAGGGTAATCACTTATAAAGGGAAACCAATTAGAATCACCTCAGATTTCTCAGCAGAGACAATCAAAGCAAGAAGAGCCTGGAATGATGTATGCCATGCCCTAAAAACAAACAACTATCAACCAAGAATACTGTACCCAGCTAAACTCTCCTTCATAACTGAAGGCCAAATAAAAACCTTCCATAGCAAAGAAAAATTGAAACAATACATCTCCACCAAACCAGCCCTACAAAAGATTCTTAAAGATGTCCTACACATAGAAAACCAACAAGACCGCAATAAAGGCCAAGAAACTGCACCCAAACTGAGAATCCAAGAACCATAGGAAGAACCCAGTTTTCGCAGCCCCCAAGAAGGTAGATAACATGGCAGGAACTCCCAAATACCTCTCAGTCCTATCTCTTAATGTTAACGGACTGAACTCTCCAATTAAGCGACATAGACTGTCTAGTTGGATTAAAAAACAAGACCCTTCTATCTGCTGCCTGCAGGAGTCACATCTTGCCCATAAAAACAAACACATTTTCAATGTTAAAGGCTGGAACAAAATCTACCAAGCAAACGGACCGCATAAACAGGCGGGAGTTGCAATCCTAATATCAGATAAAATAGACTTCAAATTAAAATTCATGAAAAGAGATAAAGAAGGTCGCTACATACTAATTAAAGGATCTCTCCTTCAGGAGGATATTACAATTCTAAATATCTATTCGCCAAACAATGGAGCACCCAAATTTATCAAAGAAACACTACTTTCCCTCAAATCCCATATAGATCCAAAGACATTAATCGTTGGGGATTTTAACACACCACTCTCCCCACTAGATAGATCAACTCGGCAAAAACTCAACAGAGAAACCGCAGATCTAAACAGCTGCATAGATCAACTAGACTTAACAGACATTTACCGAACATTTCACCCAGCAGCATCAGAATACACGTTTTTCTCAGCAGCACATGGAACGTTTTCTAAAATAGACCACATTTTAGGCCACAAAGCAAACTTGTCTAAATTCAGAAACATTGAAGTTATACCTTGCATTCTCTCTGACCACAAGGGAATAAAGTTAGAACTCAACACCAAAAGCCACCAAAGAAAGTCCGGTATCACATGGAGGCTGAACAACACACTGCTGAATCATGAGTGGGTCATGGAAGAGATTAGAAAGGAAATTCAAATGTTCATGCTATTCAACAAAAATGAACACACAAAATACCAGCTCCTCTGGGACACAGCAAAGGCAGTACTCAGAGGCAAGTTTATAGCTCTGAGCTCCTACATCAACAAATTGGAGAGATCTGAAACTAACAATTTAATGACACATCTAAACCTCCTTGAAAAAGAGCAGCAAGATAAACCCCAATCCAGTAGACGGAAAGAAATAATCAAAATTAAATCAGAATTAAATGAATTAGAATCCAAAAAAACTATAGAAAGAATCAACAAAACAAAGAGTTGGTTCTTCGAAAAACTTAACAAAATTGACAGACCCTTAGCAAATCTTATCAGAAAAAGAAGAGAACACACCCAAATTAATAAACTCAGAGATGAGAATGGAAACATCACCACGGAAACAAGCAAGATTCAGAACATTATAAGGGAATACTTCTCAAAACTTTATGCTAATAAGTTTGAGAACTTGACAGAAATGGACCTCTTCCTAGCAAATATTGACATGCCAAAACTAAACCAAGATGAGGTAAACTATCTTAACAGGCCCATATCAAGCATTGAAATAGAAACAGCAATAAGAGACCTCCCAGCTAAGAAAAGTCCAGGACCAGATGGTTTCACAGCGGAATTTTACAAGGCCTTCAAAGCAGAGCTCACACCAATTCTCCTCCAACTCTTCAATGAAATTGAAAGAGAAAGCTCACTACCGAACACATTCTATGAAGCCATCATAACCCTCATCCCAAAACCAGGTAGGGACTCATCAAAGAAAGAGAACTATAGACCCATTTCTTTGATGAACATTGATGCGAAACTTCTCAACAAAATTTTGGCCAATCGACTTCAACAATTCATCCAAAAAATCATACACCACGATCAAACAGGATTCATTTCAGGGATGCAAAGCTGGTTCAATATACGCAAATCAATTAATATTATTCATCACATCAACAGGAGCAAGAATAAGAACCACATGGTTATCTCAATAGACGCAGAAAAAGCATTTGACAAGATCCAACACCCCTTTATGATGAAGGTTTTGGAAAAATTAGGAATCCATGGAACATTCCTCAATACAATAAAGGCTGTATATGACAAACCTACAGCCAGCATTATACTCAATGGTGAAAAACTAAAGCCATTTCCTCTTAGCTCAGGAACAAGACAAGGATGCCCACTCTCTCCACTTCTCTTCAATCTAGTATTAGAATGCCTAGCTACAGCAATAAGACAAGATGCAGACATAAAGGGGATCCAAATAGGGAAAGAAGAAATAAAACTCTCCCTCTTTGCAGATGACATGATCTTGTATTTAAAGAATCCCATAGACTCCACTCCCAAATTACTCAAGCTGATTCAAAACTTTGGCAAAGTAGCAGGTTATAAAATTAACCCCCAAAAATCAATGGCTTTTCTGTATGCCAACAATGAGAAAAGTGTGGCTGAAATTAGGAAAGCAACTCCATTTGTAATAGCCTCACAAAAAATAAAATACCTAGGAATTAACTTAACTAAAGAAGTGAAGGACCTCTATGATGAAAACTTTAAAATCTTGAAAAAGGAAATCAACACAGAACTTAAAAAATGGCAAAACCTCCCATGCTCCTGGATTGGAAAGATTAACATCGTGAAAATGGCAATACTGCCCAAGGCTATCTACAAATTCAACGCAATACCTATCAAAATTCCACCCTCATTCTTCAAGGAAATAGAAGAGGCAATCCAAAAATTCATATGGAACAATAAAAGACCCCGAATAGCAAAAACGCTCCTCAACGGAAAGAATACTGCTGGAGGAATATCAATACCAAATTTCAAACTCTACTATAAAGCCATAGTAATCAAAACAGCTTGGTATTGGCATAAGAACAGACCTCAGGACCAATGGAATAGAATTGAAAACCCAGAAATGAACCTACAGACCTATAGCCATCTAATCTTCGATAAGGGAGCTAAAACAATAGAATGGAAGACAGACAGCCTCTTCAGTAAATGGTGCTGGCAAAACTGGTTAACTACATGTAGAAAACTAAAGCTAGATCCTTATATATCACCCTGCACCAGAATCAACTCCAAATGGATCAAAGACCTTGAACTCAAAGCAGACACTCTGAAAACATTACAGGATGGAATAGGAGAAACCCTGGGTCTCCTTGGCTCAGGCCGAAATTTTCTGAATAGAGACCCGGAAACACAACAAATCAAAGAAAGGCTGGACAAATGGGATTGTATAAGGTTGCAGAGCTTCTGCAGGGCAAATGACATAGCTAGCAAGATCAATAGAAAGCCCACGGACTGGGAGAAGATCTTTACTAGCCATACAACGGACAAGGGTCTCATATCTAAAATATACTTGGAACTCAAAAAATTAAACCACCCAACAACAAATCCTCAAAGAAACAACTGCCCAATAAGTAAGTGGGCGAAAGACTTAAAGAGAAGCTTCTCTGAAGAAGAAAGAAGGATGGCCAATAGACACATGAAGAAATGTTCAACATCCCTAGCCATAAAAGAAATGCAAATCAAAACAACATTGAGATATCACCTCACTCCAGTTAGAACAGCAAAAATCAAGAACCCTAACAACAACAGATGCTGGAGGGGATGTGGACAGAAAGGAACCTTACTTCATTGTTGGTGGGAATGTAAACTTGTTCAACCACTTTGGAAAGCAGTATGGAGGTTCCTCAAAAGACTCCACATAGAGCTCCCCAACGACCCAGCAATCCCACTTTTGGGCATTTACCCAAATGATCACAAACAAGGCCACACTAAAGCTACCAGCACAACTATGTTTATTGCAGCATTATTTACCATAGCTAAGACATGGAACCAACCCAGATGCCCCTCAGTAGATGAATGGATCAAGAAGATGTGGTATATATACACAATGGAATTCTATGCCTCCATCAGAAAGAATGACATTGCCCCATTTGTTAGGAAATGGAAAGGCTTGGAAAAAATTATATTAAGTGAAGTAAGCCAGGCCCAAAGAAACATAGGTCCCATGGTTTCCCTTATTTGCAATATCTAGTATAGGTATGAGTCAAGCGGAAAAAGTCAGATAATGTGATGTTAGGAAAACAAAACCTCAAATATGTATTTTAATGTTTTTGTTTCTTTCATGCATGTGTTTCTAATGCATTTATAAGATTATTTCTTTGTTGCTTTGTGTGTCCCTCCCCCACAGTGTAACCCCTGTTTTCACTATATTTGATGTCAGTATAACATGTGGAGGAGACGGGGACAAACAAGTCGTTTAAGGATTCAGGTGGACCTGTTGCAACAATGAAAAGTACAAAATGTCATGTCAAAACCAGCTTTACAATGTCGGTGGGGGGGGGGGGGGAGGGGGGGTATGATTGGGTGGGAGGGAGGGGGGAGGCTGGGAAGGGAGGTGAAGGGTAAACAAAGGAGGAGGATGCAATGCTTGGTAAGAAATGTATGCATTATCCTGCCCATGTAATTGTAACCCCTCTGTACTGTATGTTCTCAAATAAAATAAAATAAAATTTAAAAAAAAAAAAAAAAAAAAAAAAAAAAAAAAGAAAGGAAGATGCATTTATAATTTTAACATAGAAATCTTACTAAAAAAGCTGAATAGTGGTGTATTAGAAATATCTCCAAAAATGTAGCATTGGAATGACTACTATAAACAAAAAGATAAACATTGGAATTGGATGAAGGGAAGTTAATGAAAAACAACAAATTACAGAATAAAGATAAAAATAATGAGCTCAGTTCTTCACAGGAAGAATGGGTATATCAGCATGTCAATGATCACATACCACTTAATGACATGCTTGTCATTAAACAAGCAAGGATTTCTAATGAGGAATTGAAAACTGAGGAGAATTGTGAACATCCAATGGTGTTGTTGAATGAACCTAAGAAAAACCACTCCTTTTTAAAAATATTTACAATAATAAAGAATCTTTATATCACAAAGCAGCAGTGAAAGTCACTACTTTGCAAAGGTCCTCACTGATGAAAACCTGACATCAGAGCAGATCCAGGGTATTGGTAAAACATTACGTTCTGGTTTCATTAACCCACAGACACTGGCTATAAAGGATGACAGTTGCAACGGTAATTTTAAAAGATAAGACAAGCCAGGCATTGGTGACTCACATCTGTCTTTCTGACTCCTTCATAGGCTGAGAGAGGTTCTTGGCTAAGGATTCAGGCAGAACTGTATTCAAAGCCCAAACAAGATCCATTTAATACCATTTTTGTGTTTTTCACTCTAACACTTTATATCAGAGAAAATGTGCCAAGCTTCAAAGACAAAACAAAAAAAAGGACATATGCTAAGTAACTCCATATAAGAACATTAAGGTGTCTTTATTAAATCTGTCTTAAATAATTCTCATGAAGTCATATAGAATTACACTGTCTCAGTCGAGTGACATCCAGCTTTAATGTTTTAATAAGTACACCAAAAGTACATTTTACCCTAGAACTCTCAAAATGTTGAATCAGAAATCTACCCCTTTAACAGTGGCAAGTGACAGCTTTTGAAGTTTAGCAACCTGTAATCATCTCTGCAATTACTCATGGTTTCCGAGTTAAACTCAGTAGTGCATTTGTAGTATGTGCAAAGCATATGAGATGATTGACTGATAAAATTCATGGTGGCAAATCTTAATTGTAGGTTTGTTCCAAGTTAACAGCTAAACTACTTAACTCCTTAGTAATTTGTGTAGTACAAACCACAAAATTCTTCTATTTGCAATTAATAAGTGTTTTAAGATTACACTTTCATTGTTAAAAATATGGAAATGTTAGAGACGACATATTAAAGCTACTCTGTTATGCAATCTGGCTCTGTGAACACACATGTGAACCATATAAGCACTATATGGTCCTATGGCATCTATTGTGTTCATTTTAAAGCAAATTTAACCAGGTGTCAGTGACAACACAATACCAATTTCTGTAATCCTAGCTACTCAGGAAGCGGAGATCTGAAAATGGTGGTTTGAAGCCAGCTAGGGCAGGAAAGTCTGTGAGATTCTTATCTCCAATTAACCACCAGAAAACCTGAAGTGGAGCTGTGGCTCAAAGTGGTAAAGTGCTAGCCTTCAGAGACAGCGCTAGCTCAGAGACAGCGCCCAGGCCTTGAGTTCAAGCCCATGACTGACAAGAAGAAAAGAAAAAAGAAAAAAGAAAAAATGCATATTTAACTTGTAAATGTTTGACAACATGAAAGGTTGGCAGGTTTTGAAGAATGATGTTCTTCATTCCAGGGCAGGCAGGGTAAAATGGTTTTGAGTAATCTTTTTTTTTTTTTTCCTGTCAAGTACTCTACTAGTCAGTACCTTAAATTATATTCTTTTTGCATGAAAGATGTAAGTGCTAATTTTTAGGACATAGCAACAATGCAACTGAAGGGATGAATGATTCAAGCCTCTGTTAATATTTAGAGCTCTGTGAAGGATGTGGCACAATAGCTAGGAGTGATGGATGAAGGAAGTGACAAGCTTTTGTTCAATGATTTTGTTGGCTTGAATTGAATCTGCTATTAGTAATTGCTAGGAATTACAAATAGAACAAGAAGGGGCCTTGATAGATTTGGGGCTACCAATGGAGATCCATGTTTTAAGCCAAAGCAATGCTGAGAGATTCAGAAGCTAATCTCCTCTCCTCTCCTCCCTTCCCCTTCACTTTCTTCCTCTCTCCATTCTTTTTCTCTCTTCTCTTGCTTTCTCTTGCCTTCCTCTCATATCCCCTTACTTCTTTTCTCCTTCCCTCCTCCCTGCCCCTCATTTCCCTCCCCTTGCCCTTATTCTCTTTTCTCCTTCTTCTTCCCCTTTCTTCTTTCTCTCCCTTTCCCCCTATCTTCTCCTCCTCTCCCTTTCCTCTTTCCATTCCTTCCTTCCATCTTCCTTCTCTTCACTCATTCTCTCTATGCCTTTTCTAAATGCAAACACTTAAAACACTCAGGAAACAAAGAAATAAGTTATCTTTTTTTTTTGGTCAGTTGTCGGGGCTGAACTCTGGGCCTGGGCACTGTCCCTCAGCTCTTCAGCTCAAAGCTAGTGCTCTACCACTTGAACCACAGTGCCACTTCCAGTTTTTTCTGCTTATGTGATGCTGAGGAATCTAACCCAGGGCCTTATGCATGCAAGGTAAGCACTCTACCACTGAGCCACCTTCCCAGCCCCACAAGTTATCTTTTTTAAGACACAAGTCTATTCGTTATATATGGTCCAAATCCAGAATAACTTTCTTATCCCTAAATTTACCTATCGGCAAATTTGCCAGTAATTACTGATAAGCAAAGCTGGGACTGAGTAAGTAGCAATAATTGTGACTCATTGTTTTTTGAGCAGAAAGAAAATCACAGCAGAAGTCTGTAGGGCTTCCCATGATATTCCACAAGAAATCCAATTTCAAACTGAATAGCCACAAAACAACAACAAAAACTTGTGAAAATTTGTTTAAAATGGTAGTAGAAAAGACCTTTAAAAAAGTTTCTTAATTTTATACAAACACACCAGATTGCATCTGTGTTTTCTCCCGGCAGAGATAATTGGAAAGAAAATGTGCTTTGCTAACCTACATTTAGCTATGAAATCCTCCTACTTTTCATCTACCCCAGACTCCATTCCCAACATTTCTGAAAAAATAGCAAAGAAGTCTTTGGAGAAACATTCACAAAAAATGAAATATACTTGAGAAGCACAAAGATGAACACCAGAGATGCAGAAACCTTCCAGAAGTTTTGAACATTTATGCTAACATTTCTGTCTCCGTTTCCAGAGATTTCAAGATATTTTCAACTGGAAATCAATTGAATGTAAATAGCTGATTCCCTCTGCCTCACTTTCTTTCCTTCCTTCTCATTTTAATCACATTTTGCTTTGTAATTCCATTGGTTTTTCTTTCAACTTCTAAGTATAATAACAATTTTGAAATTTCTCAGCATCCTGACCTCCTCTGCGTCTCAAGCATGGTACACTACTCTTTCCTTTTCAATGAAGAAATTTCTATTGTACTTCCTTTCTTTCTAATAGCTTTGCCACTCCTATCTCAAAGACAAACATATCTTACTATCAGAGCACTAAAATTTCGTTTAATCACAGTTCCATCCCATTCAAGAAGAAATCCTAATTGTCCAAATGCTAGGCATTTATACATGTGGGCGAAGCTATATACTTTAAGCTTTTCTTGACAATTTAGTTTAAGACCTTTAACACGTTTAATGGCCTCTTCATTCTGTTACTTTCCTTTAAGACTTCTCATTTTTCAATACAAAGAGCTAAGCCAGACACATCACTCTAATAAGATTCTTGTCAATGAGGATATAATGAGAAGGCACTAACCTTTTACTGTATTCCTTTCTGAATGTTTTTTAAAATGTTACAGGAAATCTAGATTTGTGGTTCCAGTATTTGTATTCAAAAAGGTTCTCTCCAGACTCCCCAGACATTAATTTCCTGGGAAATTGTTGGACTTTGTATTATCTCACAGCTGTTTTGTTCTTAGGACGTCTTCAGAAAAGTGTTTCCTGTTGATGAGCTTAACGGAATAGCAAGACTTAAGTTGGTTTGAAAGGAAACTAGAGTTGCAAGGCATGGACAGTTTTGAAAAGTTGTTAAATAGAACTAGCTATACTGTTCCCAAAACTTGTTGCAAATTAAAAATGTTGTTCCTTATTAAAGATAATTAATAATGAAGTGATGACAGCAGGTGGTTAAACCAAGTACCAGGCGCTCTGAAATACACGGCACTATGACTTTATAGGTCACAGGCTCACAGAGTGAAGAAGGGGAGGACAGAGCACTGTACCTTATGTTTCCTTCCTAGTTTGCAAGACACAACTCATTTATACAGTATGAGCACTTGAGAAAAATTTCCCACTCACTAGAATATCAACATGTATTCCATTCTTTGTAGGGCATGTTTAGTGTTTCTTTGCTAATCATTTCAGTGCATGCTTCCTTCCCTTCCTTATGATAGCCAATTGGTATCTGTTTCCTTATGTCAGCATAGTGACCTCAATTTATTTTCACCAAATTTGTTTTCTTGCAAAATGACACACATACACACACACACACACACACACACACACACACACACACACACACACACACACACCAGCTGTTGCCCTCCAATTATTTCCTGTTTGAAACAGCAAGCAAAGAATGAATGAACACCTAAACATTATTGAAAGTTAAGGAGGCAATGCTAGCATTGAAAAACAGTGATGCTACATTGAACCTTATTTAATTGTGTTTTAATCCTCAGTTTTGCTTTACTGAGATAGATTCAATGAGGTCTACCCCTTTGCAAAAATCATTTTGTGTGTTAGTGTTTTGTTCTCAAGTTGGTAATAAATAACTTAGGAAACAGGCTTCACAGCTATTTGGCTTTCCACTGATCCTATCATAGTACATAACTTAGTACCAAGTTAGGGATCTAAAGATGGTGTTCAATCTACTTTACCAGATGATGGAGCTAAGGATATATTCCTTTCACTCTCTTCAAGTTTTGCTTTTTCCATTTACTAAAAATATGATTAGCAATACCTTCCTGTGAACAAACTGGCCATGAAAACAAAATGAATTAATTTGTAAGCATGGTAAAGAGTTTTCCTAAGCAAGTAGTCTGTCCCCAATGTTCTCATAGTCTATAGAATTACTAAAACAATTACAGAAAACAACTATTAAAGAAGTATTAAATTAAAAAAATCTCCTAAGGTTTCAGAATGTTAATAAATTTAAGATATAGAAGATAGACAAAGCATTATAGAAGAGGAACACTAAAGCTGAATTTTGGTAAGGCAGGCAAGAACACATATTCCAAGGAATGAGAAGAATATTGGCCAAGTATGTTGCATCTATAACATTTGGAGAACTCAAAGATAATTAATATTAAGACAGAGAGTGTTTGACCCTCTGAATGCAGTTAGGAATTCTCTAGGACACAAAGTATTGTAGAAAAAGCAATATTACCAGATCAGGTGCAATGTTATATGTTAAAGCAACTTTTAATTAAGTGTAATTATATTGTAGTAGATATTCAATAATATTTTAGTTACATTATGTATCCAAGTCATAATATGGTATCTGTTGGCAATACCAATCTTTGTTCACCAATGCTGCACCTAGTCCTCTGACAAATTTAACTCTGTCTAGGAAGAGAGTGCAAAGCACCTTGATAAAGTTAAAGTAATATTTTTGCCAGTCCTGAGGCTTGAACTCTGGGCCTGCGTGCTGTCCCTGAGCTATTTTTTTGCTCAAGGCTAGCACCCTACCACTTGAGCCATAGCACCACTTCTGGCTTTTTCTGTGATTTAATAGAGTCTCACAGCCAGGCGCCAGTGGCTCATACCTATAATCCTAGCTACTCAGGAGGGTAAGATCTGAGGATTACAGTTCAAAGCCAGCCTGGGCAGGAAAGTCCATGAGACTCTTATCTTCAATAAACCACTAGAAAACCAAAAATGGCACTGTGATTCAAATGGTAGAGCGCTCATCTTGAGCTGAAGAACACAGGGACAGCACCCAAGCCCAGAGTTCAAGCCCCACAACTGACCAAAAAAAAAAAAAGTAGAGTCTCACAGACTTTCTTGCCTAGTCTGTCTTTGAACCATGATCCTCAGATCTCAGCCTCTTGAGTAGCTAGGATTACAGGCATGAGTCACGGGTGCCCAGCTTAAAGTAATTTTATGATGATTTTTGCAAAGGAGGTTTAGCCCAAGTTATCAGTGAGTGACATTATAATGGCTAATATAAAAATCGTTTAACTAGGGATACAAGTGGACCCATTGCAGCAATGAGATGTACAAGTCGTTATGCCGAAAAACAAACTTTACAACTTTGTGGGGGGGGGGAGGATCAGATGGGGGGAGGTGGGGGGAGTGGGAAGGGATGGGAAGGGGAAACAAAGAGGAGGCAACAATGCTTGATAAGAAATGTACTCATTATCTTGCCCATGTAATTGTAACTCCTCTGTACGGTATTCTCACAATTAAAAAAAATGTAGCATAAACCACCACCTTTTATGGAGCATTGCTATTTTCTGAGAATTAGTAATTTCTCTAACTAGTAAACTTTAGTCTTCACAGAAATCCTGTAATGTATATTATATATTCTTTATCCAAGGAAAGTGCCACTTAGAGATATTAACTAAATCGATCAAGACCATACAACCATAAGGCCTTGGTGCTGGTTTTCCAGCCTTTGTGTTTCATAATTTAGGACCTAAACTCTTGATCTTGCTAATGGTTTCAATTTTGTTCTTTCTATATTATTCATAGAGTTAAATAATAAACATAACTTTTGAAATCTTGCAATAGACTATAAGATTCAGTACCTGTCTGATATTGATTGTGGCTTCTTCGCATTTTATAGTTTTGTTCAAGTGGAAGAATCTTTACAACTTTTTCATCCTGCCAAGACCATATTTTGAATCCTCTCCTGGTTCTAACTCCCAGTCCAAAATATTTTTGTGGAAATATCAGCAAAGTCTGACTGCAGTGGGAAGGCAGCTGCAATGGTGGTGGTGATGTAGGACAGGCTTGCATGGCAGAACATTCTGCCTTTTCTTATCTGAGTGTAGGTGAGAAGCACCCATTCAACATAGTTCATATTTACCAGGGCCTGTGCCTTTCTTGATCTTAAGGTCCCAGGAGAAGGAAAAAGAGGCAGCACATGGAAGTCTTTTTACTAGGAATTACTGAAAGATCTGTGTAACTCCATCCTCAAGGAGGGTTTCATCCAACTATTGCCAGTACAGATAAGGAAGGATAATGGCCTTGAGATATGTCAATAGATAGATTAATGAAAGTATCAACAAGGTGTTCTTTTATACATGTGCAGATATTCAACAATAAGTTGAACAGACGTGCACATGGTGAGGACCAGAAAAGGAAAGGAGTAGGGTCAAGAAAAGTATCTTACTATTGTATAAAATTAACTCAGAACTGCATGACATTTCAGTTTGTTTTATAGAATTCCAATCTAAAAGAAAGGTAAAGATTCAATTTCCCAAAGTAGGCAAAGACTAGTGCTAGTATTCAACTAAGATACAAGGTATTTTTAACCCTCAACTTTTGCATTTTAGAAAATTCCTTTAAGTCACATATGCTTGTTTTGCTCCTGCTCAATGCCTTCTTCCCCCCATCAGTCTTATTTGGTGGACAAGTTGTTGGAATCTTCCTCCTCACCAACTGTCTTCTTGATTGTCATTTGAGTCTATTAGTCATACGTCCTGGGTGAATGGTGGGCGGCAATTAGCAGCTTCTCTCTAAGGTAACTCCTGGTGCAGGTAGCCTCCTTGTCACTTTGTTAGGAAAATGGATGGGTAATAATCATCATCTCCTGGTGATCTGCCTTTTGAAGGTGGGATCTGCATCTCAATTCTGATTATGCTCATTAAAAGTGGTGTTGTCAGTTTACCTGGAGAAGCAGTACTCTCATTAGGCATGTGATTTATTCCTGTAATGTAAATTTAAATCTCCCTTTAGTTGGAAGGAATAGCAACTTTTCTAATAGGTACACTGTAGAAACAGATGTGGAATCTGTAGGTACCAGCTGTTAGAGGATAAAACTAAAATTGGCGATATCCAACAAACAACAAATGTTTGGAGCTTGAAAATACTTTGGAACTCAAACTGGTTCCAAAATTATTGTTGATGTTCTTTGATCCTGGAGAATGATGTGCTTCCAATTTGAAAATAAGCAAACAATTTTCAGATGAAAAATATTTTTCTGAAGTTAAATTTTTTTGATGTCTCTAGTTCTTTGATTTTGACAAGTAAGAATGAAAATGAAATTAGTATTTCCAATATTACCAGGAAAAACATAGGATATCTTGGACTGTATTATTAGTGCCCCTCAATATATAGACTAGCATTTTTGTTGTGTTGTGTTTTGTTTTGTTTTTGCCAGCTGGGACTTGAACTCTGGGCCTGGATGCTGTCCTTGAGCAACTTTTGTTCAAGGCTAGCACTGTACCACTTGAGCCACAGCATCACTTCCAGCTTTTTTTGTGTGATTAGTTGGAAATAAACGTTTCATGGACTTTCCTGCCCAGGCTAGTTTTGAACTGCGATCTTCAGTTCTCAGCCTCCCAAATAGCTAGGATTACAGTCATGAGACACAAAGCCCAGCTAGCATATCTTTTAATCCATCGAAGAGCCCAGTAAATTCAAGAAATCATAGCAGTCTTTGCATTTTGATTTCATGAAGTTTATGGGAAGATGGGATGGGTCTGCTTTCCTTCTATCTCAATTTGTTTCTTCTTCTGAAAGAATAAGGCAGAGAGCCTTAAGAAATGAGATCTTGTCAGCCAATGCCCTCGTCAATTCCTATTCTGTACTTCCATAGTTGATTACTTTGTAATTTGGCATTTAACACAATACAATATCTGACTGGTAAGTGTAACTTGAGAATGGCTGTGTGACCTTGTGGCCATGCACAAAATGGATTAGTTCTTTTTACCTTCTCAAAGTTAGTTCCAGAATTTTGTTAGTTACATTCTTCTTTCTATTGGACTGTGGTTGATGAGAATACAAGTCAATCCCTTTTTGAGCAGTCTTTATCATCATAAATATTCTATATTTGTGCATTAAATCATATGTCTAATTATGACATTCCTACAATATTGTCCCAAAAGGGGAAGTTCATCCAAATAACTTAAAATCTCAAAGTGTAATATAGAAGCAAAATAATATAGAAACATTTTCTTCTATATATTAGTTAGTAATTAATATGTATTAATTAATGTTTATTTAGCTCAAAAAGTTAATACAATATAAAGTTAACCTTCATCATAATTACACATTTATTGAAAATTACAGATAAACCCAGTATAAGTCTTATAGATGTATCCTGTTTGAAGACAGACTATATCCTTTAATGTGAGAAGAAAAATCTGAGTATTTTGTAACAATGTATTAGAAATATTAATATTAATGGCACAAAATAATACATGAAATTACAAAGGAATGTAGAATTCAAATCATGCTTGCACAAAGTGGTTATTCTTCAATTTTGTACGGCTAAGGAAGAAACATAATTCATACAGAAGCAAAATGTTTCATTTCTTTTCATTACTTATATAGTTCTAGATATTTCTGATTCAATCAGTTGCCCCATCCAAACCAGCCCATAGCAAAAACCAACAGGGTCTTGAACAAATCCAAGAGATTTCCATTCTCTCTCTTTATTGTGAGTACTTTTTGATGTTCCTATTAAATGATCCTAGGAATTTTTTTTCTTGTTATTTCACTTCACTAACTACATATTTATATTTACATTTATGACCACAGGGATAACTTGTAAATCTTTGACCTTAATGAGAAAGAAATCAATTTATTAAGTTGAAAACAACAGGGATGTTAATTACTTCTTACACATTTATTGGTAGCATTCAAATGACATTGTTGTTAAAATTAAAATCAAAATAAGAGGTTAACACAGACCTGAAATATAATTCTTCTATCACTTGTATGGTATTTCTCTCTGGACTGGCTTCTAGATGTCAGGGGTGATTTCAAAGTCTTTTCTGTATCTTCAGTTTTATTTCTGAACTCTTAAAGATGTTTCCATTGTAATAAAAAGTAAGAACTTAAAGTAGGAGATTATAAAAATATAAAATTGAGATATATTGGCTTCATGCCACACTTTCCAGAACATTCTCCACTGTATTTTGGCTATCTTTCACTAAGATTATCTTGTCACTACTTATTTATAGAGAACATTTTTCATATTAAATCTTCAAGAAGGGGAAAGCAATATATGGGAAAACATGCTTGTTGATTGTTGTAGTATATACGAAACAGTTCATGAGATCCTTGAAAAGACTGGATTGTAGTTATCACCTGTGTTACTGACAAGTTGTCCTGGGAAAACATTCTCTTCTAGTTGGTTTTATATGATGGGGTTTATCAAGGCAGGAGGGCTACTGTGAGGTCTGATTGAACAAATTCCTTCCTTGGAGGAGGTATCCTAAAATGTTATCTCAGCTTAGGATTACTTCTGCTATTTGTCCAGGATCATTATACAGCTAAAGAAAAGGCATGCTTTTTAACATAAATACTTTCTATGCATACTAAATTCTTATACTTTTAAGCTGAAATAGAGTTGTCTCAGGAAGGATTAAAGAGTCACTGATGTCTCCACAGAATTTAAGAAGTTATTTTGCTTTTTTTGAAAGCTTTACCAACTTTTCCTTATTTTATTTTCTCAGAAACTTAACTGCTATTGGTATTCCTTGCAATGAGCACGCTTTGACTCAAAATATGTATTGAATAATACATGAGTCTGTCGCAAGATGAGTTAGAAGTATGTAAATAAGAACAGCAAAATGGTTGCAAAGAATCTTAAATCTTAGATTAAAGCTCAGAAGAATTGTATATAAGGATTGGGCAAGATTTAAAGGAAAGCTTTATTTGGCTTAGTAAATTATTTTTATTGCATTTTCTATGTATTCCTATCACTATTTTATATAGACCCTTAATGAGATTTCAATTTTAAATTTAATTTTAGCTATGCAGTTTGGGAATTAATGAAGAGATCTCTGTGCCCTCATAGGGCCCTATTACCTGGACTCTAACAGTAATCTTTATTTCCCTTTAAGACAGGTACAATCAATTTCAAGTGTATTTGTCTGATTCCTTCATGTTAGCCCAGTATGCACAAAACATTTTCTACTACCAATTTGCCCATGCAGAGAGCTTATGTCAGTTATCAGTTGTCACTACTTTTGTTCATAAACTGCTTGTTTGAGCTAGTCTAAAAGATTCGGAAAATATTCTCTTTTTTTCCCTTTACTATTCATATCTTTTACAAAAGTAATGGGCAAAAGGCATAGCCATTTTCTATCAAAAAAACTGAGTCATCAGGCAGCCTTTTTTCTAGCAGTGCTACACCACAGGAATTCTTTGTAGGACATAAGGTGACTCAAATATTAGAAAGCAGGAATTATTTTTTCTCTTACATTAGATAGATATATAAATAGATAGATAACTTCCATTCTATAAAATGAGCTGTCTTAGGGGAAAGAAAGCGAGGAAGAATATCTGGAATCTATTTTGTCCCCTATACAAGTAGTAAAATGCTTTTTTTTTAAGTTCAAAGTTCAAAATTTTATCCAGAATAATGTTTTGCCCCCAAACACTCCACCCATTTCATTTCATCCTATTTGACCACCTAAAAAAACTTCGACATAATGACTTGTACGTCTCATTGTTGCAATGGGTCCACCTGTATTCCTATTTCAACTATTTGTTTTTTCCCTTCCCCTCCACAAATTATACCAACATCAAATACAGTGAAAGTATGGGTTATACTGTGGGAGAGGGACATACAAAGCAACATAGAAAATCATCTTATAAGTATGATAGAAACAATTGCATGAAAGAAATAAAACAAAAAAGCATTTGAATAGTTATCTTGGGGTTCATTCCCCTAACATCAACTTATTTGACCTTTTCTTCTTGTCTCAGACATATACTAGTTATTGCAAATAAGGGAAACCATGGGACCTATGTTTCTTTGGGCCTGGATTACTTCACTTAATATAATTTTTTCCATGTCTTTCCATTTCCTAACAAATGGGGCAATGCCATTCTTTCTGATGGAGGCATAGAATTCCATTATGTATATACACCATATTTTCTTGATCCATTCTCCTACTGAGGGGTATCTGGGTTAGTTCCATATCTTAGCTATGGTAAATATGCTGCAATAAACATAGTCACGCTGGTAGCTTTAGTGTGGTCTTGTTTGTGATGATTTGGGTAAATGCCCAAAAGTGGGATTGCCGGGTTATAGGGAGCTCCATGTGGAGTCTTTTGAGGAACCTCCATACTACTTTCCAAAGTGGTTGAACAAGTTTACACTCCCACCAACAATGCAGTAAGGTTCCCTTCTGTTTGCATCCCCTCCAGCATCTGTTGTTATTAGAGTTCTTGATTATAGCCATTCTAACTGGGGTGAGGTGGTATCTCAATGTTGTTTTGATTTGCATTTCTTTTATGGCTAGAGAGGTTGAGCATTTCTTCATGTGTCTATTGGCCGTGGGGGGGGAGGGGGGAAGGGAAGGGAGAGGAGGAGTATGGAAAGGGTGGGAAGGGGAAACAACGAGGAGGCAACAATGCTTGATAAGAAATGTACTCGTTATCTTGCCCATGTAATTGTAACTCCTCTGTATGCTATTCTCACAATAATAATAATAATAATATAAAAAACTTTGAAGAAGAAGAAAATATCAAATTGAGGTCATTTTTGTCATGACCTATAATGAGACTCTTGTACACAAATAGACTATCTCCAAAACTATAAGAACCCTAAATTAATAACTTTTCATGTGAGATTCCTTTTTATCACAACTTAGAAGAGTGTTTACATAGTGCTTTACATATTGTGCTGAGGCTTGTATGCTCTCACTTCCATTTCAAGATAAACACGAAAATAATTTGGCTTAAGTAACAAAGAATCAAAGGAAAAGCTTACCCTATTCCTAGAGGAATAGTGTGTGCTGACTATTGCATAGAGTGTTTTCCTCCATTTTTTACTAAACTTGAAAAAAACAAACCTGAATCAGTTCAATCACTTACTGAATTGAAGTATAATCCCGTATGAACCATCTTAACCTTTCCCGATCTGTTTCCACATTTGTACAGTAGTAGGGTAGAACCAGATTTCCAAGTTATTTCTACTTAGAAAACAGTTTATTCTGCTGGAGATTTTTAAGAAATAATGATAACTGTACTTTTGAGATTTTTTAATGGATTGTTGCATAATATTTTGAGCACCAAGTCCATGACATTTGACTTTTCGTTCTAATGTTCATGAAATGCTAAGGATTGAGGTAAAGGCTGAGTGGAGGAATGGAAAGGATTGGAGTAGGAGATAATCTCTAATGTAGTTCAGAGAAGAAACTTCTAGAAAGGACTAGATAAAGGAGCATGTTGCTGAGAATAACACAGGCAAATGAAGAACTTGGTAAGTGGAGGACCAAAAGGACCACGTAGAGATTTCTCAATTCTACAGCCTTCTTCCTGCTTATATAATTGTCCCGTAACTTCCAAGTTACACAGATTGAAGTCTATGTCTCAACATGTACTCTTGAGCAACTTCCCTCTCAGTTCTATTATTTGTAAGATATAAATAATAATACATACTTGTACTGTGTCATTAAAATCTAAACAATACAAGAAATATAGTATGTCTACATAGTGCCTATATTGCCATAGGAGAGCAGCAAATGTTAGTCACACCACTCTCTCTGGGAACAAGCAAAATATTCTCCTGGGATTTGCTCACACAGCTTTAACAGAACAAGTATTTGTACAAGTACTTAGAGGCTGGGCTGGAAATTAGAAGAACTGGTTTGTGACTATGGAGGTTATTTCTTAATAGTTAGAGTGCAAATGCATCGATATAAACTTTGCTAAACATTTTGAATTTGTAATCAATAATCCTCAAATTCCTTTATAACTCTAAAATGCTATATTTAGTTCCTGACTTTATGGTATCACTTTGATGGAAAAAGATCTGCATAGAAAAGAAGCATACTGCCAGGTGCTGGTGGCTCATACCTGTAATCCTAGCTACTCAGGAGGCTGAGATCTGAGGATTGCGGTTCAAAGCCAGCGTGGGCAGGAAAAGTCTGAGAGACTCTTATCTTCAATAAACCACCAGAAAAACAGAAGTGGAACTGTGGCTCAAGTGGTAGAGCACTAGCCTTAAGCTGAAGAGCTGAGGGATAGTGCCCAGGCCCAGAGTTCAAGCCCCACGACCAACTAAAAAAAAGAAAGAAAGAAAAGAAGCATACAATCATTTTTCATTATGGTGATAAAATACCCAAGCGAAATATCTTAAAGGAGGAAAGATTTGTTTTGGCTCATGGTTCAGAGGGTTCCTCCATGGTTAGCTCCATCAAAATAGACCTGGGGTGAAACAGAATATCTTGGCATCAGGAAAATGTGACAGAGGAGGCTGCTTCATTGTAGCTGGGAAGCAGAGAATAAAACCTAGGCTGGAGGTTTCCCCAGTCTACTTTTGTTCCACCCAGCATCCCAGTCAATTGGATAGTGTCACTCAAATTCAGTGTTGAGTCTTCCCCCTCTACTGTTGTCCTCCCTATCAATCATCTCTGGGAATTTCCTGACAGACACACCAGAAGTGTGCTTTATTAATATCCCAGGTACCTCTCCATCCAATCAAACTGATAAGCAGGATTAGCCATCTCAACAATTAGTTGTCAATCCAGGCTGAGAACAACATGAAAATGGCTTAAGTTCAAACACTTGTGATACATTCCTTTAAACACATGAAGGGCTCTCATACTTAATTCTTGTGATTCACTCAAAAGTCACCCATTGAGTACCTAGTCTCAAGTACTAGATCAGGCCTGAGAGAGAACACAGTGATACATAGCCCAAGGCCTCCCCTCTTCAGAGTGCTTCCAGAGTTAGGAAGGCCCAAGCCACCTATCACTTCATTATAATAAGCACAGTGAAACATAAACAGAGCATTTTATGTGGAGATCCGAAGGAAGAGAAGCCTTTGGAGACTTGAAATGAGAGTTCACTGGAGAATTAAAGTGTAGTGAAGAATTAGAAGACTTCTGTTTTAAAGAGTAACAGAGCTTCATACTAGGAGTTCTCAAAGAGATACAAAATGTCAACTGCTGGGATTGATGCTTTCAAAGGCAAGTGAATCTGTATCCAGGGACCACAGTTTCCATAGATATTCTGGGGAAACATCTGCCACATAAGGCCTTGCTTCTCATCTGTTTGTAGACAGTTAAGGGTGCGATCGCGCATGTGCACATACACACACATACTCATGTACATCCACTCAATGCTGTCTCCAAAATTCTGAGAGATGTTTTGAACATTGGCAATAATAGATATTAGATATACAAAGCAAAGTATTATGTAAGAATAAAGTACTATTAATAGCAGTGATTAATTTCAGTCAGTAAAAATTATTAATCATCTCATTTGTGTTCTTTGTAACATTTTCTCTGAAATGATCTAAATGAGCTAAATTTTGAAGTGAGGCTAGATGTCATTATAATAGAGTACACTGAACTTCTTCAAAAGACACATTTGCATATTTAAATTTAAATGAAGTACAAATAAATCCATTATATCAATGCACCAAATTATAAGAGAATCATTATTATGTAACATGTCTTATACTGTTTACAGACATGATGCTAAGTATTTTTAATATTATTTTAAAGACTATTTCAGTTTTTAAATGTAGTATCTTGAAATAACCCTGCAGTGTTACACTCTTTGATTTGTAAGCTTTACATAAATGTAGTGTTCTATTAACTCAAACTGCTTTTAATGCCAAGCTATCATGAGAACTACTATCCATGCTGTACTAAAGTATATTAGGTCATCTGTTGCTATCAACCAAAAATAAAA
The DNA here is from genome assembly GCF_019054845.1 of Dipodomys spectabilis. Lineage (NCBI taxonomy): Eukaryota > Metazoa > Chordata > Mammalia > Rodentia > Heteromyidae > Dipodomys > Dipodomys spectabilis. The sequence continues at coordinate 74,349 of NW_024870874.1, read as the reverse complement.
TCCCAGAGGCTTAAAAGTTAAAAGAAAATGTCTTGCTTATATCAACAAGGTTACCTTTTCCACAAAGATATTCTGAAATACAGCTACCTTCCCTCTAATGGCTTTGCTTTTACTTAAGACCTCAGTGCTTAATGAACACTGAGTACAGCCAGAAGATAGGAAGCCAACAAAGGAATCATAGGGATGGGTGAAATATCTGTGCTTGTGTCTTGAATGTAAGCACAAGTTTCTGGATCACAGCTATAGCTTCCAGATATAGCTAATCTCTTTTTCCCCCAGGGATTTATATCTTGAGGGCAGATGAAAAGAGCAGTCTTTCTATCACAGGAGAATTCCAAAATTATGGAATTGGTAGCCTCTGTATGAACTAGAAATAGAGCATAAAATAATAGTAAGCAGAAGTCAGAGAGGAGATGGAAGTAGAAAGTTTGGGAGAGATAGGTCAACCAATACAGTAAAAGTTAGAGAAGAGGAATAAGTTCTGGAGTTTTACTGCACAGCAATTTATTCCTTTGTGCAGTTATAGAGTGCATTAGCCCCAAAGGGAACCTTTTCATTTGGTTCATCCAAAGGAGATACCTTTCCCTAAAATTCACGAAGACTTCCCAATAACTAGGGGATATCCCTGAACAATAAGCACATATGTATACCCTGAGAAGCAACAGTAGTAGCATTATGAGGTCTAGCACAAGAAATACTTGTCTGGATAAGTGAGAAACTGCAAAGAAAAGAGAGAATTCAGCAAGAGTATAGGAGAAATCAGTTGGTACAGGATGAGCAAGAGTAACAAAACTACTCCAAACATTCAGTGACTTTCAAAACATAAGTTTCTTTTTCATATACTAGTCTTTTGTGAGGGTTTCAGGTCAAAAGCAGCTCTGATGCATATTGTATTGAGAAGTTTTAAATAGCTGAATAATGAGATATTAGCTATTTTTAATCCAACCAATGGGGAGGATGAATAACACAGAAGGCCATCCATAGGAAGATTTTATGAGTCAGACCTGAAAGAATCATTGGCTAGAACCAACATCACATCCATTGGTTATATCCCAGCTAAATGACTACATATATCTCTGAGAGAGGCTGGGAAATGCCATTCATCTGAGAGCCAAGAATCCCAATATATACGATTTTTTTTTACTATTTAAGATAGGATAAGATAAATATAGAGAAAGCTCTCATCTATTAATTCACAAACAGAAAGAAGACATCTTTGACTGAGAGAGGCTTATGGCTGAAACTGAGCAGAGGCTCTAAATACAAGAGTGTCAATGTCAAGAGTTGCTTATTAGGAGAAATCAGTTACTGTCTTTGAACCATAAGGTTAGCTTTAGTCTGGTCTCTGTGTTTCAGCCTACATTTTAAGAACAATCTACTTGTGTATGTCTATATAGATTGGAAAAGAATTATGCACACATAAATGATAAGCAATGCTCTCTCTTCCTCCTACTATATCATTTAGTATTGGGGTGGCACCCCAATATTGGGGTCCATGATCAAAGGAACCAGACTGAAACAAAGTGAAAGTCAGACAAAGCTATGTTTCTCACCAAGCATCTAGAAACAGACTGACTGGTCAGGACCGCCTCTGCAGACAGCGAACCCCGCCCAGCTGCACGGGCTAACTTTTATAGAGAACAGGCCATGCAGTTTAGGCTGGCCACACGCAGGTGGCCAATAGCATTGCAACACTTGCACAAAATTGCACAGTTATGTTGGGCCATATGCAGGTGACCAATGAGGTTACAACTTATCCCTAAGCAGGTGTTTAAACTAGCCTACCACTTTGGTCAGTTTTGGCATACGGGTTTGCGGGCAGGGGTAGGGGGATGGGGGATTTGCATTCCATGGTGGGTAGGGGGGGTTACATATGTGCTTGTTCCTGATTGGACGTGTCCACCTAGCTTCTTGTCTTTGTTCTCTAGGCTCTGTTGTCAGGGACTTGCAAACCACATTTTTCCTAGACTTGTAAATGAGATGGATGTTTAATCAGGATGGAGTCACTTAAGCTCACTGGGTCCTAACATTAAGATGGGGTCCCAACATTTAGAACATCTTTTTTCTGGACTACTTTCATACCTTGTTGCAGTAATTTGAAGATCCAAAGTATTTATGTTCAGAATGATGACTTAGAATGCATGCTTGAATACCATAGTTGTATATGCTTCAAAGTAGAATAAATAATGAAAAGTGACTTGATATACAACTTTATACAAAAATTTCAACCTATGATGATGAATTTTGAGGTATTTACTTTGCTAATAAGCCGCAAACAGCCAAGCACCAGTGGATCATGCCTGTAATCCTAGCTACTCAGGAGTCTGAGATCTGAGGATTGTAGTTCAAAGCCAACCCAGGAAGGAAAGTCTGTGAAACTTATCTCCAATAAACCACCAGAAAACTGGAAGTAGTGCTGTAGCTCAAGGTAGAGTGTTAGCCTTGAGCTGAAGAGCTGAGGGACAGCATTCAGGCCTAGAGTTCAAGCCCCATAACCGACAAAAAAAAAAAAAAAACATAAACATTCTCTTATTTTTCCTATTAAATGGTTGGTAGTTCACAGTTTTAATCTAGGCTTGTTGATCAGATTGAAAGAACAATGAACTGAAAAGAAATTACATTCTTTAAAGACATTTAAATCTCCACTATCCATTTTTCATTTTCGCTTGTAAATGTAACATTTATAAGCCAAGCATTGGTGGCTCATGCCTGTAATTCTAGCTACTCAGAAGGCTTCCTGAGATCACAGTTCAAAACCAGCCCAGGTAGGAAAATACATGAGATTCTTATCTTCAATTAACCACTAAAAGGCTGGAAATTGAGCTGTGGCTCAAGTGTTGGGGTACTAGCTTTGAGCAAAAGAGCTCAGGGGCAGTGTGCAGGACCTGAGTTCAAAACCTAGGGTTGTCAAAAAAGAGTAACATTTATAGTTAAATAGGATACATCTGGCTTTTGTTTTACAAATTATAGTATAAAGGGACAAAAAAAAATAAAGAGAAAGAAAGACGGTTGATCTTTATACTCTGAACTTTTCAAAAGCAGCAGGTAAGGCTGACAAGTGAAATTCAAATGATCACATACCTGTGATTCTGCTCCTCAATGTGACTATCCAGTCAACTTGACCTTTATCTGTCTTCAAATATGACTTAGAAACAATAGTAGACAGGAAGACTCCTCCTCCAAAGTTGTCTATATCTAATTCTTAGAACTTGTTTGGCTGGGAAGGTGGCTCAGTGGTAGAGTGCTTGCCTTGCATGCCTGAGGCCCTGGGTTCAATTCTTCAGCACCACATAAACAAAAAGGAAAAAGCTGGAAGTGGCGCTGTGGCTCAAGTGGTAGAGTGCTAGCCTTGCGCTGAAGAGCTGAGGGACAGCACCCAGGTCCAGAGTTCAGGCCCCATGACCGGACCACCCCCCCAAAAAAAGAACTTGTAGATATATTCATATAGATATTCAGAAATATATTATAGATATATTCATATGTGGGTGGGATTAATGTTGCTAAGATACCTTAAGAAAGTTTACCTAGGGGTTGGGAAGATGGCTCAGTGGTAGAGCGCTTGCCTTGCATGCATGAGGCCCTGGGTTCAATTCCTCAGCACCACATAAGCAGAAAAAGCCAGAAGTGGCGCTGTGGCTCAAGTGGTAAAGCCTTGAGGTGAAGGGCTAAGGGACAGAGCCCAAGCCCAGAGTTCAGGCCCCATGACCGACCAAAAAAAAAAAAAAAAGTTTGCCTGGAGTATCTAAATGACCTAATGTAATCATAAATTTCCTAAAAGTGAAAGAAAGGAGCAGAAGGCAGACAGAGTGATTCCATGTGTGAACTTGACCCACAATTTTCTTTGAAGAGAGGTTGGGGGCCACAAATAAAGAAACTTAGGGGCCTGTTGATGCTGAAATAGGCCAGCCTCCACAAAAATATGTAGCTCTGATGGTATATTGATTTTGGCACTGTAAGATCCTTGTCCAACTTCTAACCTGCACAATATATTTATTGTAAAAACAATAAATTGTTGTAAAACAATAAATATATGTTGTCACTAAGCTTGGGGCAATTTGTGATAGCAGAACCATAATGGGTCACTGTTTGTATAAAATACATTAGGGCAGAGAGCAGCCTATGTAAATTTTGGTCACTCAAAGCACTTCCTTAATTGACTGGTCCATCAAATTCAGTGAAACAGGAAAGTTACTCAAGAGAGACTACTGTTCACTGAAATATTTCCTAATTGCAGAGGTATCTCTACAAAATCATTTTTGTGTCTGAGATGTGATTGTAATTTCCTTAAACACAGAGTAAGAACTAGAAAAACAAAAGTCTTCCAGCATTCCAAAAGAAAACATGTATTAGGGAACATTTTGGCTTACCTTGAATCCTTTTGACTTGATTATATACCTTAAAAAATAGAATTTAGAAAAGACAGCAATGTGTAGAATTGATGGTTTATGTCAAGTATGTCTCTTACCTTGCAAAATCATAAACACTGAGTGAATAAGTGCTTTGATGTCTCTAACTCCAAAACCTTCCAGTTCTTTTCTCACAAAAGAATGTCCTTTCTGGCGTCCTTTCTTCTTTAGAGTGTGGGCAGTCTTCACTTAAAAGTGTTCTGTTGTTCTACCTGTGAGGAAGCTGTTAGCAAGTTTCACTGATCTGATGCTCCAGAATGATGCTAGCGGGATTCTGCCCAGGGCAATGGTTTTTCATCAGTGCTGAGCTTTTGGAAGAAAGTTGCTGAATAGATAAAGAAGAGAGAACATGTAATTATATTGTAGTCTGCTAGCTCAAGTAATGATAAACTAGAAATATTTCAGTAGAGTTAAGATAGATAACATTTAAAATTCTGTTTTGACCATTTTGGAAAATTAATTTTAAAAAAAGATGCCAGAGATCTGAATTAAATCCTTTGGGTTACTTCGCGTCTCTCACATTGACAGAATATCTTCATTTTTCATGGAGTGCCCTGAGAAAGCTATAGTTTGATTTGATTCCATTAGGAAATAATAAACCGTGTAGGGAAGAGAAAAAATATTACTAGCAAAGTTGAGCCTAGTGTTTGTGTAACAGCCTTTACATATAAGGAGCACACAAATAGAAGATAATTTTATTTTCTTTCATGATTATAAAATATTTGGGTCCTAGAGAACAGTCTGGAGGCAGTGTTGACACATTGGTGGAAAGTTCTAGTTGAATTGGTTTATTTCCAAATGTAGTGAAAATAATGACTTTTTCTTTTTAGCAGTGGGATCTATTTGAATTGGGAGCTATTCTATCCAAAGCTTATGCATAGGAGAGCAAAGTTCACATTTTTTAAAAAATGACATTAAAACCAATTTTAAATAAAAGAGTTGACTTCTTTATTTTTATGATATACTTTTCTACAACACCAACAAAAGTCCTTAAAGTTCATAGAGTATCAGAATAAACAAGATTCACCTCTGCTAGATTTCTAAAAAGTAAAGTTAATGTTGTAGGGGGAATTCATATAGGTTCATTTGCATTGCTATCATTTTTGAAGCTCTGAATGGAAAATTAAAGGCCCAGTTTGTGTGTTTCTCTCTCTCTCTCTCTCTCTCTCTCTCTCTCTCTCTCTCTCTCTCTCTCTCTGTCTCTTGCTCCCTTCCTTCCTTCCTACCTTCCTTCCTTCATTCCTGCCTTCCTGCCTTCCTTCCCTCCTTCCCTCCTTCTTTCTTCTTTCTTTCTTTGTTTCTTTCTTTTTTTTCTTTCTTTCTTTGTTTCTTTCTATCTTTCTTTCTTTCTATCTTTCTTTCTTTCTTTCTTCCTTCCTTTCTTTTTTTGCTGGTCCTGGGTCTTGAACTCTGGGCCTGGGTGCTATCCCTGGGCTCCTTTTGCTCAAGGCTAGCACTCTACCATTTGATCCATAGAGCCACTTCTGACGTTTTCTGTTATTAATTAACTGGAGTTAGGAGTCTTACAAATTTTCCTTTCCTGGGTGGCATCAAATCACGATCCTCAAATCTCAGCCTCCTGAATAGCTAAGCTTTTTTATTTTTGCCAGTCCTGGGGCTTGATTGGACCTGGCCATTGTCCCTGAGCCTCTTTGTGCTTAAGGCACAGCGCTTGAGCCACAGCGCCACTTCCAGCTTTTCTGAATAGTTTATTGGAGATAAGAGTCTCATAGACTTTCCTGACTGGGCTGTCTTAGAAGTGTGACACTCAGATCTCAGACTCCTGAGTAGCTAGGGGTAAGTAAGTGTAAGCCACTGGTACCTGTCAGAGGACCCATTTCTTTGTGTGCTTTGGAAACTTAGTTGCTTTATAGCCTCATTCGATACATACATATGTAGTTCCCTATTTCTTGAGGCTACATCTGCCTGAAAAGTTAGAAAAATAAACAATGCTCAATAGGGAATTTACTCATTACCTTACTCATGGGACTATAACCCCTCTGTACAGTATCTTTACAATAAAAATATGTACAAAAAGTTGGAAAAATAAATCATGTCATCCCACATCATTTAATGTAATAAAACCTCATTTGTGAAGGTACTAAAACCCCTATTCCTGCCTGTTCAAAGGTCATGATTTCTTAAGCAAACAATTCTATTCACTGATGGTTCTCCTTTGTCACAGGAAAGGCCTGTGGGTTAGCAGATGGACTTTCCAACCCTTCTTGGCTGCAGTTTCTGGTTTGCCTTTGAAAGTTGGCATACCTTTGCCATATAACCCCAACTGAGGGTATATAACGGGATGTCTCCTGGCACTATTTAGCTACTTTCAGGCATGATGTCTTGAGGTCTAATAGCCATCTTTATCTGTGCTAGGTGTGGCAGACAAACTCTAAGATGGAAGCCATGATTACCATCTCCTTGTGGTTAAGCCTTTGCACAATCTCTTGAGTGTGACTTGAAGTAGGATACAGTAAATACAATGACTTGTCATTCTTGTGATTACGTTTTACAAAATTATAACCTATGATATTTATCCTCCTTAGGGACTGTTCCTTGCTAGTTTTAATGAAGGCAGCAGTAGTGTTAAGGGTAAGGAGATCTTGTGACAAGGAATTAAGGTCGGCCTCTGGCCAAGAGTCAGCTAAAAATTATGTATGGTCCTCAGCCAACAAGCAAAACAAACCAAGACTCTTAATGCAGACCTCCATGTAGATATCCTGGCAACAACTGAAATTTGGGGAAGCAACAGCTGAGCTTCGGATGAAAACCCAGATCTGGCCAGCATCTTGACTGAAATCCCAAAGAGGACCCAGGGAAGTCATAGTCAGTCTTCTGAGCCACAGAAACCATGAGCTAATATATGTAGGTTGTTTCCAGATGTTAAGTTTGTGGTGACACTAATGCAGCAATAAGTAATGAATTCAGTGGGGATAAAGGAGCTGCTAGAGAAGCCTGGTTCTTTGAAGGTGCTAAGAATTGCCACTCCAACTCTGGACTGCCTATGTCAGTATGTTACTGAAGGAAATAAATAAACTCCTATGTACTTAAGCTACTTAGTTTGTCACCTTTGCCATGGCTTGAAATTAAAAGCAATACTTACTGGCTCAAGGTAGCTTGTAGCCCAGCCCAAGGAGAGGGAAGACTCCAACTCTTCTTTCACACTAACAATTGTTTAGGTAAGTTGGTTCAATGTTAAAAAGAGAAAGAAAGAAAAAGAAAAATAGGTCCATATATGTATGTGTGTATGTATGTGTATATAAAATACATAAATATAAAGAATATATGTGCATATGTGCATACATATATACATATACATATGAGACATTTCCAAACTACAAGTCTGGGCCATTATGGTAAATGTGGTTATAACATATGTTACAATTTTCATCAGACATTACAGGTTTTAATTGTGATATTTTTCATTTTTATTTCTATTCCCAACATGATGCAAAATCCCCAAAGGCTATAGCCTTTTCTACGTGGGGACATTTGTGGATGTCTGGAGACATCCTTTGGTTGTCTCTCCTTGGGGACAGGAGTTGCTGCTGACATCTAGTGAGAAAAGGCCAGCAGTGCTGCTGAGCATCCTGAAAGCACAGCAGCCCCCTCCCTTACTCTGATTCAAAATACCAGTGTATGAGGATTGAGAAACGCAGATGTAGTCTAGATTCCAGAGAAATATTTGGGTCATTATATACCATGGAATTTGAATAAATACTTGAAACAAAATTTTGGAGCTCTTGAATTAGTACGATTTGAAGAACTAAAGTATAGAACGGACTGCAACTGTACTTGGTTTAGTTAACATTGATTTCTGCTCCCAAAGGAAAAAAATATATAGTGTTTGGTATGTGCAGAAAAATGTATATTTGTTGACAGAATTGTTACCGTAGTATAAATTGCTGTTGTAGCATTTGAGTGTCCTGTAGAGTGTTCCAAATCAATGAATTTGTCTTAAAACCCTCTGTACAAAATGATAAATTTATCAAGGACACTACTAGTGGATAATTATTCTTGTAATGAAAGGAGTCAAAATCAAAATGCTGTGTTTTAAATGAAATCTACACTACTTTTAAAAATAGTTATTTTCTAAGTATAATTCCAAGTATTTATTCAAGAGTTATTAAGTTGTTTTTTGTTTGTTTGTGCCAGTCCCGGAACTTGAACTCAGGGCCTGGGCTCTACTCTTGAGACTCTTTGAGCTCAAGGTTGGCATTCTATTACTTTTATCCATAGCTCCACTTCAGGTTTTCTGGTGGTTAACTGGAATCTCATGGACTTTGCTGCCTGGGCTAGCTTCAAGCTGTGATCCTCAGATCTCAGACTCCTAAGTAACCAGGATTACAGGCACCCAGATATCAAGTTGTTTTATGTTTAAGAGATTTACTTGATGCTATGAATATAGGAAATGTAGGAAAACAAAGATCTGTCTTCAATGAGTTTAAAACTTAGATATGTTGTAGGGTTGTAGCAAATATTTTCTGGAAATGTAGATGCTTTTCAGAGCATTATCAGGGGGAGGGACTGTTCTGTAGGAAAGAAGAAGTCGGAACTAGACGAGATCTGCCTGGGAAAAGCCTAGAATCTAAATAATCATTCTGGAAGTAATGGATTTGGATTGAAAAAAATGCATTCCACTCCAGAAAAAGAAAAAAATCAACAACAACATAGTCCCTAGGTAGGCCCCTTCCTTGTTTGCTGGCTCATTTTGTATGCCAGGGGACGTCCTAGGAAATGCACGAGGCCCTACGGCAATGGACTCAGGCAACTCTGTGCAGAACTGTGATTTGATTGTGAACTTCATTGTAAGTCTCTATGTTCACAAGCTCTATGACTAGGCTAAAAGTTTTATATAAGTTAAAATTAGGCATAATGTTTGTAGCCCTCTGTCACTATCCATTTTATGTATTATCCCCGATGAAGGTGAGCTTGAGATGGCGTGCCATTGCTTAAATGTCATAATTATACATCTATTTTAGTGATAAGGAATATCATCAAAAACTCATATTTCTCCATGCATTTCATCTCTTTCTTGAGAGACAGGGGAAAAATCTGGATTTCCAGATTTTGAGGTTGCATAGATACCAATTGGATAAGGAAATATTAATTCCAATAACCTCTGGGTTCTACTGAAACAAAATAGAAAGGTATAATTAGGAGAAATTGGTTGACATAATTTTCTATTTGTGCAAGATGAGCAAAGAAGTGTTCACCTTCCTGACTCTTTCTTCTCATCATGATATATTTATTACATCTATTGATTACTTCAAAATGATCTTCTATAAATAAATTTCTTCTTACTTCCAGTAAGGTAAGGCAGGTTAGATAAAAATTTTGTCTTCATTTTCAGATACTGCTTTGCAATAGAATTTACAGCACAAGGCTCCTGCTTTGTATTTAATCTTGTTTTCTCTAAGATTAAAATGTTAAATAAATCTTAATTGTTAAAAAATCTTCTGGCAGTGCTCTCACTGTCTCTTGAGTTCTAGAATCTCAAGAATATTCGATTTGTTTTTCAACCAATATAAGAGCATTGATAGTCGCCTAGCTCTTTATAAATCTCTCCCTGTGTTTTCCATGACTGTCATTGGGAATTGGACTTCCTAAATCACCCTTGTAAGGCAGACAAATCCTTTCTTGTTATTTGGATTCAAGATAATGCTACAGCGGCTTCTACTGTGAAGGTGCATAAATTGGAAATGGCATCCTGCCCATTACTCCTTCTGATCTCCTTCCTGCCAATACTTTTCGACATTGACTGGCCTTGTGGAAATACAAAGATGAATTCAATGCTTCCATGAGTTCCATGTCCACTGGGGGAAGTAGAAATTCCTGTTTTAGACATTTGACAAAATCCTTTATGATTTTCTTCTCTAGAAGCAATCTGGATCCTTTGAAAGTAGGCAGGGAGACTCTAGCAACTAACAGAGACCAGTTTTTCTACTATCTCTTCATTCCTTTGTTTTTTATTTGTTTGTTTGTTTGTTTGTTCATTGCCAGTCCTGCGGCTTTGACTTTGGGCCTGGGTACTGTCCCTGAGCTTCTTTTGCTCAAGGATAGCACTCTACCACTTGAGCCACAGTGCCACTTCTGGCTTTTTCTGTGCATGTGGTACTGAGGAATTAAACCCAGGGCTTCCTGCATGCAAGGCAAGCACTTTACCACTAAGCCACATTCCCAGCCCTCTTCATTCCCTTTTAATAACTGTGAAAAATGTCTAGATGTCCTCACTGCTCTTCACTTTCTGTGAGATTATTTCTCCTTCTTTCAAATGGCAATAGCTCTGGACTCAGGAAGGGGGAGAGCTGTCACCATTCTTCCCCAGGATGGAAATGTGGAGCGATAGAAAGAGTCACCTTAACACCTCATTTAGCCAGGGTCATGTCTGCTGTTCTTAAAAGGAGGTAGATGTCTTGTGGCTTTTTCCAACATTACTTACCCATTGTTTGCATTGGTGCCAAGATTTTCTTCTGGGAAAAGTGCCAGGTATTTTAGTGAGACTTTTTACATAAATGATATTTATAAGGAAAGAGGAAAAGAGAGATCCTTAGTTATTTAGTGAATGTGTCAGAAGTTTAGCCCTCTCTTAGAGCCATAAAGCATTTTCCCAAACCAATGGTCTAGATAGCCTCTTTATTCAATGTGGGTCACACTTCAACATAGTTTGCCTGCCACATTAGTAAATGGCAAACCATCAAGTTCCACAAGTAAGTAGTGAATATTTAATTAATATTTAAGACAGGCACCATGGCATGGTCAGAAGACCACAGAGAAATGTGAGCTTTTAGTGATAATGTTTTCAGTTTATGTATAATTCTAGTAGATCAGTTTTTCCTAAAGTCTCCTATTGATACCAGCATAATGTGAGTATAGTTTAATACAAAAAATGTAAATACATGAATCATATGAATTCAGGACTGTGGTTTATAGCTTTTAAATGCCTTCCAACTGACTCTATTAAGGAGTCATAGGAAAAAAAACAAAAGTACAAAGGGTAAATATATGGCACAATAAATAAAATCAGTGTTATTGTTTTAAACAATTAGATATTTAAAAACTATATATGCATAATAGTTACCATAACTATTTATTTACGTAAGTTGAATATATTTTTTCATGCTGAACTTCCATAAAATATCCCACAAAATTAAAAGTTTAAAAGTACTAGATTTCTATTCAGTGGTTTGTGTTGTCAACACAAGTTGTTGCCAAGCTGTTGTTAGTTGAGAAGTCTGGAAATCTGTACATTTAGGAAAAATGGTAAGTTTTCTTAGAAAACTGGGTTCCTCCTCTACTCACTATGTATGTCTTTGAAGCACTGTTTACCTGTAGGTGTGAGAATTTCCTTCCTTATCCTCATACATTGTATTTTTAAGATACAAAATTAAAGCCCTTCCTATTTAATTGGCAATGCGATTCAAGTAAGAGGTATGTCTGAAAGATTGAGAATTACTTCTACTTTCTAATACTCAGAAAGAAGCATATTTCTGGATTTTGATATTGTTGGTAAAAATAAAACAAGAATGTAGTGGTATGAGTTCTTTGTTCTGTGGGTATGGGTGTTGTATGTGTGTATCCAGGGATGTATCCCACTGTGAATTCCATTATACGTAAAATCAGCTAACTTACTACCCTGAAGTAATCACTGTATCAATACTCATTAAACCACTTTCATTTGGCCCTCTCCAAAGGATGTTATGCAGGGCTTGGATAATTGGAAGGCATGGATTTTTTTATACAAATAATTGATTATCCAAGCTTCAATCCATCCCATGAAGTATCTGCTGTCAGCTAAGGATGTTAATGTTTTATCCTAGATTTGAACAGTGATGAGAAGGTAAAATACTTGATAGGTAAGTTAGTGGCAGGTTGTACAGAAAGCTTAATAAATCTCTTGTGACTGTGTCTGTATTGGGGAAAATTGACTTTCAGCTTTTTCCCTCAGACATAATCCTGGTCACAGCGCTCTCCATAAATGGACCTACTTTTCAATTTGGAAAAACAAAGTTGTGATAAGTCCACTGTGTCTTTAAAAAGTACAGATAATGTTAGCTGGCAAGTTGACAGGGTGGAGTTGTCTTCAATCATGCGAACCAAGTTTCCATGGAGTTGCAAGTGTACAGTTCTATCTGCTGTCATTTCACACAGCAGTTCTGTTGACATTTGCCATTAATTCTTGTCTGTGGAGTGCCAGGAGTTTAAGTTTGGAGCTTTTCCTAACTCAGTCTTCCAGTATAATTCGTATTACATTATTAAAGAAGGTAAAAATATCAGTCAATAAAATGTTCTGAAAATGTACCAATCCAATGAATTAACTTTAAATAATTCATCAAGTGCAAGAAAGAAAAGAAACTAAAATTAAAAATGGCAAATTACTATCTTTATTACAACATAAAATAAATGGAATATGATGAAAAGTGGCTATTAGGTTTGTTGAAGCTTTTTTACTCACTGCTAATTATTTTTCTTTCTCTGAATTTTTTAAAAAAGATTTGGCATTTTATACTACAATCTGATTATATTCAGACCTAGCTATAGTTAACATTTGTATTTATCAAATATAAGACACTGGACTGTACATTTTAACATCTTAGATATTTGATGTCACAAATGTACACAGAGCTCAAGTACAAATACTTTCATGTGTAAGTGTGAAATAAACATTAAAAAAAAAAAAAAACTAACTGGGAGCTGGTGGATCACACCTGTAATCCTGCCTATTAAGAAAGCTGAAAAATTGGTTAACTACATGTAGAAAACTAAAGCTAGATCCTTATATATCACCCTGCACCAGAATCAACTCCAAATGGATCAAAGACCTTGAACTCAAAGCAGACACTCTGAAAACATTACAGGATGGAATAGGAGAAACCCTAAGTCTCCTTGGCTCAGGCCGAAATTTTTTGAATAGAGACCCGGAAACACAACAAATCAAAGAAAGGTTGGACAAATGGGATTGCATAAAGTTGCAGAGCTTCTGCAGGGCAAATGACATAGCTAGCAAGATCAATAGAAAGCCCACGGATTGGGAGAAGATCTTTACTAGCCATACAACGGACAAGGGTCTCATATCTAAAATATACTTGGAACTCAAAAAATTAAACCCCCCAACAACAAATCCTCAAAGAAACAACTGCCCAATAAATAAGTGGGTGAAAGACTTAAAGAGAAACTTCTCTGAAGAAGAAAGAAGGATGGCCAATAAACACATGAAGAAATGTTCAACATCCCTAGCCATAAAAGAAATGCAAATCAAAACAACATTGAGATATCACCTCACTCCAGTTAGAACTGCAAAAATCAAGAACTCTAACAACAACAGATGCTGGAGGGGATGTGGACAGAAAGGAACCTTACTTCATTGTTGGTGGGAATGTAAACTTGTTCAACCACTTTGGAAAGCAGTATGGAGGTTCCTCAAAAGATTTTACATAGAACTCCCCTATGACCCAGCAATCCCACTTTTGGGCATTTACCCAAATGTTTACAAACAAGACCACACTAAAGCTACCAGCACAACTATGTTTATTGCAGCATTATTTACCATAGCTAAGATATGGAACCAACCCAGATACCCCTCAGTAGATGAATGGATCAAGAAAATGTGGTATATATACACAATGGAATTCTATGCCTCCATCAGAAAGAATGACATTGCCCCATTTGTTAGGAAATGGAAAGGCTTGGAAAAAATTATATTAAGTGAAGTAAGCCAGGCCCAAAGAAAGACAGGTCCCATGGTTTCCCTTATTTGCAATATCTAGTATATGTATGAGTCAAGCGGAAAAGGTCACATAATGTGATGTCAGGAAAATGAACCCCTAGATATGTATTTTAAGGTTTTTTTCTTTCATGCATGTGTTTCTAACGCATTTATAAGATTATCTCTTTGTTGCTTTGTATGTCCCTCCCCCACAGTATAACCCCTGCTTTCACTATATTTGATGTCAGTATAACTTGTGGAGGAGATGGGGAAAAAACAGTTGTTTAAGGATACAGGTGGACCTGTTGCAACAATGAGAAGTACAAGTTGACATGTCCAAAATGAGCTTTACAACATTGGTGCGGGGGGGGGGGGGGGGAGGGGGGGAAGGAGGGGGGAAGGAGAAGGATTGGGATTGGGGGGGAGGGGGCAGGCTGGGAAGGGATGTGAAGGGTAAACCAAAGGAGGAGGCTGCAATGCTTGGTAAGAAATGTATGCACTATCCTGCCCATGTAATTGTAACCCTTCTGTACAGTATGTTCACAAATAAAATTAAATTAAATTAAACAAAAAAAAAGAAAGCTGAGATCTAAGGATTATGATTTAAAGTCAGCCCAGGCCGAATAATTCATATTATCTCCAGTCTGCCAGACAAAGAAAAAGCTAGAAGAGAATCACAAGTAGTAGAGTATTAGCCTTGAGAAGAGAAACAAATGAGAGTTTGAGAGCCAGAATTCAAAACCCAGTACACAAATACACACACACACACACACACACACACACACACTATCTCCACTATCTCTCTCTGTCACACTATCACACATACACACAAACACACAGACCACAAAAACACTTAACCCTAAAATGAGCTTACTGGGATTACCAACTCTTTTTAAGTGACCAAAAGTTGGATAAGAAATTTTTCTGCATCATCTTGACTGTTGGTAAAGCAGCACCACTGTAGGCAGGAACAGCTATGTATGCACAGAAACACCCAATCCTTACATTGACTTTTTCACTACTGTTTTTTTGAGACACTGTTCTAGGCAAGCAAGAACCAAACATGAGAATGAGATGAAAGAGCCTTAGAACTTCATTGATGAACAATGTATGCCATGGAGTTGGCTTTTTGGTGTCTCTGTACTGGTTCCCCATATTATTCTACCTGTTACTTTTAAAGATTTAGTGCGAGTCATAAATGATATGACATCCCAATGCTCATAGCTGTTCATAGAAACCCTTCCTAATACTTTCCCAAATTTTAGGAAAAAAATTTTTTATCTCATTTAAGCTAAGACTGGTGACTTACATTTGTATTCTTAACAACTCGACATAAAGATCAGGAGGAGCATGGTTTGAAATCCACCTAGGGAAAATGTTTACTAGACCCCCAACACAACAATAAAAAGCTGGGTGTGCTGGCGTGTGCCTGTCATCCCCTCTATACAGGAGACATAGCTCAGCCCAGCTTAGGCAAAGAAGGGGCGGGGACAGAGAGAGAGAGAGAGAGAGAGAGCAGGGGGTGCTTACATGAGAAATAATCAATGCTAAAGGTTTGGAAGCATTAACAGCATCTGCCAGTAACTGTAAGAACCTGAGATCAACCCACAGTACTACCATAAACATTATTTTCGTTTTGCGGGGCAGGTGTCAGTTGTGGGGCTTGAACTCAGGGCCTGGGAACTGTCCCTGAGCCTCTTTGTGCTCAAGGCTAATGCTCTACCAATTGAGCCATAGTACTACTTCCTATTTTCTTTTATATATAAGCAGGACAGTGATTATTTTCAAATCTTGAACTATGAAAACCTTTTGGTGTACATACATACCAGTTAAGAAGTAAGAGACAGTGGGTGAGCTGGATTGAAAATCTTAGAAAGCAGGCCTCACCTTCAATGCTTGATAAGAAATGTACTCATTATCTTGCCCATGTAATTGTAACCCCTCTCTGTACAGTATGTTCACAAAAAAATAAAATTAAAATTAAAAAAATAAAAAAAGTTGAAAAAAAGAAAGAAAGCAGGCCTCACAACCATACTCAATTCAAAAAAATCTCTGAAAGGGGGCTAGGAAGGTGGCTCAGTGGTAGAGTGCTTGCCTTGCATGCATGAGGCCCTGGGTTTGATTTCTCAGCACCACAAAAGCAGAAAAAGCCAAAAGTGGTGCTGTGGCTCAAGTGGTAGAGCACTCACCTAAGGAACAGCACCCAGGCCCAGAGTTCAGCACCCATGACCAAAAAAAACAAAAAACAAAACTTCAAAATCTCGAAAGGAAACATTCCTTAGTGAATTACACACTCGTTTTTGCACGCGCACGCATACACATACACACACACACACACAGTCTGAATTAAGATAACTAAGTCATCTTCTTAATTCAGACTGATATCTGAGTTTAGTGGGGAAAAAAAGAGGAAAGAATTAGTCCAAGAATTTCTAACTACCATAAGCCTCTTCTTATGAAGATTTGATAGCTAATTTACAAACTCACATGGTGTGAAAAACTGTGATGAGGTAAATAAATGTTTGAAGCCCCAGGCCTTGATAAAAGTAAACACAAAGCTTCTCTGTCAAAACTCATGTTAAGTCCAGGCCTCAAAGTCCTACAGGTAAAGTTCCATAAACCATGAGCTCAAAAATCACAAATTAGTTAAAAATCCAAAGGGATCAAAGCTGCTGTGAACATGAGATCAGCCTGGATAACATATCTGAGCTGAAATCCAAAACTACTGCAAGTATTCAAATCATGAGATATATCAAATAGTGAGAATATTAAATACTATATCTAGTATTAATTTTTAAAAAAAGAAAGAAGCATTAGATGCCAATGGCTCAAGTCTGTAATCCTAGCTACTCAGGAACCTGAGAATTAGGTACTGAACTTTGAAGCCAGCCCAGGAAGGAAAGTCTGTGAGACTCCAGTTTACCACTAGAAAACTAGAAGTAGAGCTGTGGGTCAAAGTGGTAGAGCACTAACCTTGAGCAATTGGAAACTGGAACCAAGTGCCATTATCAAAGTGAAGATGTGTTGCTGAGTTGCATTAATGGGAATGGAAAGCAAGACCAGGAGCAAGATTTTTCTTTCTCTTTTATCAGTGAGTGAAGGAAAAAAGACTGGAAAACCAGATGGGATGAAAAAAGGGTTGCAGGGGAGTTGGACATGGATTGCTCAATTAAAACAAAATTAGGTAGATTGGAACAACAAGTATGACATTCTATATCTTAATAGGATAATAATAGCAGTATTAGATTGTATATTTTAAAGTAACTAAAAGAGCAGACTCTGTATCTTATCAAAAAGAAATGCTAAATATTTAAGGTGATATCTTTTTCTGATTTGATCACTATACAATACATATATAAATCAAAACCCTTAACTGTACACCTAAATATGCATTATTATGTGTCAATTAAAAACAAAACTTTTAGACAGTGGATTGTAGACTATCTCAAGATTACAAAACAAAGTGGTTTGGAGGCCAAAAAAAAATTCATAGACTTGATAGCTTCAAAAACAGGAGATTATATCAATTGATTTGTGTGTATTGAGCCATCCTTGAATCACTGGAATGAAACCACCTTGATCATTCTGTGCATTATTTTGTTGGGGGGAAGAAAGGAGGAGGTACTGCTGTTTGTATTTAGAGCCTTGGGCATACAAAGAAGGCATTTTACCATGGACCCACACATCAATACCTCTTAGGAACTGGCTAATTTTGGCACAGAGTCTTGCTTTTTACCCAGGCCTGCTTGTTATATATCTGTTTGTGTGATCTATATCCTCTTGGGCCAAATTTGATAGGTTATATGAATTTAGAAATATATCTATTCTTTCTAGATTTTTCTAGTTTGTCAGAATGTAAGTTTTTGAAGTATTCCCTATTGATTTCCTGGATTTAAATCCTATTTGTGATCCCTCTTTTCTCATCTCTAATTGTAATTCTTTTGGTAGTTTGACTAAAGTGCTATGAATACTGTTTATCCACTTCATGATGAGACTTTATTTGTGTTTTGTTTGTGTTGAGAAACTTTATCTCCCACATATTCCTGGAGTTGTTGCTTGTTTATTGAGTGAAGTTTGTGAAGACTGTGTTTTTGAGTTTGTTATTGTGAGATGAATCAGACTTTTTATAAGTCTGAAATACCTTTTGTACTACTCTTAACATTTCCCACTTTCTGAAGGAAGTAGTGTATTTAACTCAAATTCTAAGCAAAAATTCCCTCCAGGGTAATGAATTTCCAGGTATGCTTTTTTTGTTTCTTCTGCCTGGAGCTGAGTCCAAGAAAGACAAGTTTCTTTGTTGTCTCTTAGTGCTGACAGGAAGGCGTTATTTCCCAGAATTTCCTGTACTGGGTATGTAGTTAGTCAAATTTTCCTGCTTTTTAATGAGGTTTCTATTGTACTTTCTGCCTCTAGGAGTCAAAAGTCTTACTTATCTTCTGGACTTTTATAAAACCAGCTCCTGGCTAACTTTACTTACCAAATTTTACTTATCTCTTGGGGCAAGATCAAGGTATTTCAAGGAGAGAAAGTTCTCGGGGTCTCTGCCACTTTTCTGTGGCAGAAGATGGAAATGGTCCTTAAAGGGGCCAACCAAGTGCCTTGCTGGTATTTTAACACCTTGGCATAATAAATACATGAGAGAAAAATTTAGGTGAGAAGATTTATTTCAGCTTATGGTTACAGAAGTTTCAACCTATGGTCATTTATTTGGCTCTGCTGTTTCTCAGCTAAGAACCCCACAACAAACCACTATTTTACCTCAATCCAAATGGGGGAGAATGGTGGGGAAGCCTACGTTTTTGGGCTCTTCTGATGTCAATCCTGTCATCTCATTTTCTAGATTAATCAAGATAGAGAACTATCAACTGAGACTGTGGAGAAGGGGGCGGGAGGAGTTGATTCATCAAACACATATTCTTTGAGTTGTTGTTCTGTTTATCCAGTTTGTGAGGGTTATGTTTTTAACAACTCTCCCTTTTTTCTCTTCTGTTATTATAGCTTAGCAAAAATATCACCGAGTTAAGTTCATAAAGAACCTTGACCCTAATGATGTGTTTTCAAAAGGAATTATGTCAACTTTCATTCTGGAGGCTGGATCTGGAATGAAAACAATTAGACTGCCACAGTTACTGAATACTGACATTGAACAAAATAGCTCTCCCTCTTACTCTTTTTTCCTCTCTGTTTCTATCTTTCTCTCTGTGTCTGTGCCTCTCTCTGTTCCTTTCTTATCCTTGTTCCTGGTGATCAATGAGTTTATGACAAGCAGTAACACTTCATTAGATCATGACAGCCCCAAGGGAGTCCTTGACCCTTGATGAAACACAGTCCTGTCATTCATTGTCATGTTTCATGTTTATTTTAACATATTTTTATTGTAAAGCTACTGTACAGAGGGGTCACAGTTATGAGTAAGGTAATGAGTGCATTTCCTATCCAGCATTGTTACCTCCTCCTTTGTTTTTCCCCTACCATCCCTTCCCTCCCCTGAAGTTGTAAAGTTCATTTTCAACATAGTGTCTTGTACATCTCATTGTTACAGTAGGTCAACCTGTATCCTTATTTCAGCATTTTGTTATTTCACTTCCATTCCCCAAATTAGAAAAATGGATATGCAAGTTTCAGGTCACGGGAATCAAATACAGTGAAAATGGGTTATACCATGGGGGGAAGAACATACAAAAGAAACAAAAACTTACATAGTACATTATAAATACATTAAAAACAACAGCAAGGAATATAAAACCACTTTTGTCTCTATCTTGGGGTTCATTTCACTTAGCATCATCTTATATGGTCAAGTAGAAAAGGTCAAAAGCTCTGTATATATGATCATGTTTCAGTTTTAACATCCTCTCCCTCATTACTTTCTCACTTATATAACTATCTATCTTTCCTATCAAACTAAAAATGTTTAGTTCAATTAAGTCTACTTATATTTTGTATTATACTTTTCTCCAACTAAGGACATATGCAATCCATTTCCTAAAGAAATTTCCAGCTTTTGTTTTCTCCAGAGATAATCACATTCTCAGTATTTTTTCTGTTCTTCTGTCACATCAGTAACTAATGGACATTGCATTGAGTATAGTACAGAGTTTTTAGAAATCTGGTGATTTGCAGAGTCTAGGAAAGAGGGAACACAAAAAAGGAAATAACACATTCAGAAGTCAAAATAAAATGCCTTAGATTAAAGAATTAATCTGAGTTCCAAGATTTTCTTATTAATGCTTCCTTTCAGCATGTCACAAACTTGCTTTTATCATGTTTTATAAATATGTAACACATTTGTTTACCATGTTTTGCCATTAAATAAAACATCATTATCTTAGAAGAAAACTTCACTTAGGACCTCTAGAGAAGTCTGCTAAACTAAAACTCTTCTAGCCATGTTGAAGCCTTTGCACAGAAGGATTTACAGAGCAGGAAAGAAAGGTAGAGGGCATTTTTCCATACTTTATTCTCTCTGACATACAAACCATCTAAGTGAAAAAAAAAGAAAGTAGAAAATTTGCTGATTTTTAGTACTACTCAATTCATAAAACTAGTTTGCTTTTCAGGATAAAATTGCATTTGATTTATCTTTCTTTTAAGAGTAGAGAACTGTTGTAGTACCACTGGCTCATGCCTACAATCCTAGCTATACTTGGGAGGCAAAGAACAGGAGAAATCATAGTTTAAGGCAAGCCCAGGAAGAAAAGTTAAAACATTATTGCCGGGCACAGTGGCACACACTTTTCATTCCAAGCTATATGGGAGACTGAAATTTGAGAGCTCAGTATTCTAGACCAGTGCAGGCAGAAAAGTATACGGGACTACTTCTCCATAAAGAAAAACTGGACATAGTAGTGGCATGCCTATGGTCCTAGTAACTGTGGGAAATGTGAAATAGACAGGTCACAGTCTAGGCACATATCCAGGTGGGAAGGATAACTCTATCCTAAAAATAACCAGGTTTTTAAAAAAGGACTGACGGTGAGGCTTGGCAGTAAAGCCAAGAAAGCATGAGGCTTTGAGTTCAAACCTCAGGCCCACCAAAAGAAACAGTAGATAATTATAAATAAATAACATGAAGTAAATGGCTTGATGTTTAAAAAAGTAAAGAAATAAGAGGTCCAAATTGTCCAGAAAAGAGCTAGTTTCTAACAGATACATAGGAATCCTGTAGCTCAATCTACCCTGAATGTATGGTTTAAAAAGAAAATAAATCTAAATAAGTAATTGTTTTTTAATTTTCCAGAAAACTTTCAAAGACATACTTCATGCAAATTCATATAGCCTATACTCCAGAGCTAAATGGTTAGAAGAGAAACATATTTCTTCAAACTCAGATCTTTGCAAAAGACACCATTTCTGCATGACTATTTCTCCTGAATGAATGCCTGCTACTACCTCCATCACAGATAAAATGTTAGAAGCTGCTTTGTTTCTATCATCTTTACAGACCATGAACTCCACTTTATCAAGCTGGTCAAAAATTGAGACATTGGGGTTAGTTGTGGAGGTGAGAGGGAAGGGATAGTAGGGGAAAAACAAAGGAGGAGGCAACAATACTCAATTTGAAATGTACTCATTGCCTTGCTCATGTATTTGTAACCCCTCTGTACAGTATTTTTACAATAAAAAATACAAAAATTGGGACATTATTGTGCTGATATCTTTATTGTGGCCTTATTTGTGTCCAGGAGGGGGATTGCTAGATTATCAGGGAGCTTTATAAAGTTTAGTCTTTTGAGGTACCTCCATACTGCTTTCCAGAGTGGTTGAACCAGTTTACATTCCCACCAATAATGTAGTCGCGTTCCCTTTTTGCCACATCCCTGCCACCATCTAATATTTGTTTTCTTGATAATGGCATTCTAACTGGTGTGAGGTAGAATCTCAGTGTGGTTTTGAATAGCATTTGGAACAGCATTTCTTTTACGGCCAGAGATGTTGAGCATTTCTTCATGTATCTATTGGCCATTCTTATTTCCTCTTCAGAGAAGTCTCTTTTTAGTTCTTTAGCCCACTTATTAATGGGGTGGTTGTGTTTTTGAGGATTTGTTATTGTGGGGGATAGTTTTTTAAGATCTAGGTATATTTTTTATATGAGGCACTTGTATGTTGTATGGCTAGTGAAGATATTCTCCCATTCTGTGGGTTTTCTATTTATTTTGCCAGCTATGTCCTTTGCAACATGCAGAAGCTCTGCAGACCTTTCAAATGTTTTTTTTTTTTTCTTTCATGCGATTGTTTCTAACACATTTATAAGATTATTTCTTTGTTGCTTTGTATGTCCCTCCCCCACGGTATAACCCCTGCTTTCACTGTATTTGATGTGGGTATAATTTGTGGAGGGGAAGGGGAAAAACAAATCGCTTAAATGGGGATACAGGTGGACCCATTGCAACAATGAGATGTACAAATCGTTATGTCAAAAACGAACTTTACAACTTTGGTGGGGGGAGGGGAGGATGGGAAGGGATGGGAAGGGGAAACAAAGGAGGAGGCTACAATGCTTGATAAGAAATGTACTCATTATCTTGCCCATGTAATTGTAACCCCTCTGTACAGTATTTTCACAATAAAAAAATCCTTTCTTTGATTTGTTGTGTTTCTGCATCTTTTCTTAGGAAGTTTTGACCTGTGCCAAGGAGCCCTAATGTATCCCCTATCCCTTCCTGTAGTATTTTCAGGGTATCTGCTCTCACCTCAAGGCTTTTGGTCCATTTGGAGTTGACTCTGGTACAGAGTGATATATAGAGATCTAGCTTCAGTGTTCTATATGTGCATAGACAATTCTGCCAGCACCATTTGTTGAAGAGGCTGTCTTTCTTCCATCTGGTTTGTTTGGGGTTTTTTGGCTCTCTTATCAAAGATTAAGTAGCCATAAGTCAGTGGGTTCATTTCTGGGTCTTCAGTTATATTCCACTGGTTTTGGGGCCTGTTCATGTGCCAGTCCCAAGCTGTTTTTATAACTATGGCTTTATAACAGAGTTTAAGGTTTGGTATTGATATTCCTCCAGCACTATATGGAACTGAAGATGCCCTTTAGTAGATGAATAGATCAAGAAAATGTGGTATATATACACAACGAAATTCTATGCTTCCCATCAGAAAGAATGACATCACCCTATTTGCAAGGAAATGGAAAGATTTAGAAAAAAAAATATTAAGTGAAGTAAACCAGACCCAAAGAAACATAGACTCTGAGTTTTCCCTCATTTGTAATAATTAGGATAGTCCTAGCAGAGGATCACAATAGCTCAATAGCTATTGTGAAATGAACTCCACGATATGGAAACAAGAGGGTTTTTTGTTTATTTTTAAATGTACTATGTGAAGTTATTACATTCTTCTTTTTTCCTCCCTCTGGTTTATCCACTATTGTCATTGTTATTTTTATTTTGGTACCCTAGGTCTTGTATATACTTTTATCTGATTTGGGGAAGGGAAGGGGAATCACAAAATGGTGAGATAAAGGACAAAGGGTGAACCAATGCAACAGCATATTCACAGGACACTATGTTGGAAATGAACTTTACAACTTGGGGAAGAGGGAGTGGGGGGAGGGAAAGTCAGAGAAGATGAGGGAGGGGGCAACACTGTTGGACAAGAAATGTACTCATTACCTTATGTAACTGCAATCACTCAGTATATCACTTTTACAATAATTTTTAAGTGAAAAAAATAGGACATTAATCACATAGCAGCTTTGCTTTGAAGATCTCAAAACCATTTGTCAAATATTTCAATTTTGGCAAATAATTGCTAATTATTTATTTATATAGCTCAAATACTGGAGCCAGAAGTATTGCACTTTTTAGCTCCCAAATAGAGTGTCAGTTTATCTAGAAAAAGTTGGGCTTAAAGTATCAAAAGGATTGGTTTTTTTCCCAAGGAAACAAAAAACCTTTAAATATCCCTGAGATACTTTTCTCATCCTTATGTCCCAATTGTCCTTGTCAGAATCTCCCAAATGGGTTCCTTTGCCAGAAACTGAAGGTTGAGATTTGTTAGGCTCCAACAAGTACAAAGGGTTGCTGCATATAAAGAACATATACAAAGGGATATCTTCCTTTGTTGCTATTCACATAGATTCCTCCTTCCTTCCTACCATTTATCTCATCATGTTAAAGTGGGAGCTTCAGCCTCCCTTATCGTTAGCAATTTTGAGGAAAACAGAAAAATAGCTAGTTACCTGGGTTCTTTTTCTTTTCATGTAGAGGTTATAGGATAACAAATTTTTTAAAACTTTCCATCTGATGGCCAAATGATCCCAATCTAATAGGTGATGAAGGCTAGAACATCATTCTTTACAGAACAAACATTTGATCTGGAGTTAACCATGACATGGCTTGCCTAGGCATCGGCCCCAAGGGCATGATAGTTTTGGTTTTAGAGAAATAATTAGTGTTTTCCATGATAGCAATGCTTAATTATATATGCCTTAAGGACACTACCAGTTGTCTCTGTAAGTTCACTGTAAATTATGTTGGCATCTTAATAAGGTGTGGTATTAAGAATGGGGAAGCCACAAAACCCAGAGATGTCAAAGTTAATCTGTCAAAGATGGTTTTTAAGTACTTGCTGCAGGCTCTCTTTCAGTATATGCAAAATCAACTGAACCCAAAACTGCAGGGTAGCTTAGCATATTGCCAAGTTTATTAATTTTAAAGATATTTGCATTCATCCTCATCAGTCTTAGTGTGGGTAAATTTCTTAGATAAGTGGGGACATGATGTTTAACCTTTCTTCAGAAAGATACTTGTCACAAAAATGAAAAAAAATCTTACCAATGAATAATGGGAAAAGCTTAAACTTTATCTAGTTTCCGAGAAACAAATGGTGTTTATGTCACAGTGTTATACCACAGAGGTGATTTTTATTCTTCTTCTAAAACATAATACCATTAAATTATTCACAAAATAAACGGAGCCACCATTTATCAATCCTCCCAGACATTTAAAACACTTGAGTAATTTGCAGAATGTATCTATCAGGAGGAAAAATCGTACATTTTATTATAATATCCAACATCATTTTTCCCCTGCTGCCAAAGATGAAAACCATGTTTACTTTTACTGGGGCAAACACATTATAATCTCATTTCATCAAAGGCCACGCTTTAGAATTTTACCTCTGGGACTAGAAACTTCCTTTGTTTTAAACAAATGTTAGTATATGGGAATAAGGTGCCTATGTCTTGCTAAAACTCCTAATGGCTTTTGAAATAAGATCTCTTAAAAATGATGTCCAGCTGAGTGCCACCTTCCCACCATTTATCTCATCATGTTAAAGTGGGAGCTTCTGTAATACTACTCAGAAGGCTGAGAACTGAGGACCTAGGTTCGAAGACAACCAAGACAGACAAAAAGTCTTCTATCTCCAATTAACCAGTGAAGTGTCAGAAGTGGGAACATGGCTCTAGTGGTAGAGCACCAGCCTTGAGGGAAAACGCCAAGGAAGGGTGGAAGTCCTTGAGTTCAAGTTTTAGTACAGATAGAAACAGAAGAAAGAGAGAAAGAGAGAAAGGGGAGGGGGAGAGAAGGAGGGAGGGAGGGAGGGAAGAAGGAAGGAAGGAAGGAAGGAAGAGAGGGAAGGAGGAAGGAAGGAAAGTGTCCATCTATCAGGAACAGAAACCAAAGTGGGAAAAAAGGCCATAAGTGGGAGAAAGATTCATGAAAAAGACCAAAGAAGAAAGATTCGAAACTGTGTTGGAAACAAATGTACTTACTGTCTTACCTATAATCCCCAGCATATCACCTTTTCAATTAAAAAATAAAAATAAAGTTCTACTTCCTGCAAAATAAAGAAAGAAAAGAAGGAAGGAAGGAAGGAAAGAGAGAGAGAAAGAAAAAAGAAAGAAAGAAAGAAAGGAAGGAAGGAAAGAAGGAAGGAAGGAAGGAAGGAAGGAAGAAAGAAAGAAAGGAAGGAAGGAAGGAAGGAAGGAAGGAAGGAAGGAAGGAAGGAAGGAAGGAAGGAAGGAAGGAAGGAAGGAAGGAAGGAAGGAAAAGAAAAGAAAGAAAGAACAGAAACTGTGTAGGAAATACTATGAAGTCTTCCATCTTCTCTTTTCCTTGGGGCTGTGACAACTTTGTTGTGTGAAGGATTGGCTAAGATTGGCTGATGACAGTTTTTCCTTGATGAAGAGAGGCCTTCCTCCCAGCAAAGCTGGCTAAGTTGCTGTTGTTAGTTATGCACCTGACCTTTCTGCCTATTCGCACCCTAATTCAGCTGGTAACCCAGAATTTGTTCCTACACTGAGGCTACATTAAGGGGTCATAAATAGGAAAGAGACAGCAAGGAATAGAGATGAATCTCAGGGAAAAGAAGTAAAGTGTCTCAGGTAAGTCTTTAGATTAAAAAAATCCTATCTTCATGGGCTGGGAAGGTGGCTCAGTGGTAGAGCACTTGCCTTGTATGCATGAGGCCCTGGATTTGATTCCTCAGCATCACATAAGCAAAAAGGAAAAAGCCAGAAGTGGCGTTGTGGCTCAAGTGGTAGAGTGCTAGCCTTGAGCTGAAGAGCTGAGGGACAGTGCCCAGGCCCAGAGTTCAGGCCCCACGACCGGACCCCCCCAAAAAACTCCTACCTTCATTTATCAGAATTATTAATTATTAATCAGATATGAAATAAACATTCCCTAGTCAGACCTAGTCCCTCCACATTGTTAGATTTTATTTATGCCTTTTAGTACCATTTGACACTGTGTGCTATTGTTCATTCACTTACCTACCTTTCCTAGCAACCTTTAGGTTTCTTCCAAATGTACAAAAGATTCTACATGAAGTTTAATATATCCTGAGTGAACAAATGGTCAAGTACAAAAAATGTGGTTAAGCATACACAAGGGTGTACTCATTACCTCTACTTCCTTATATTCTCATGGTTTTTTTTTCCAGAATACTTGTACAAATAGAAGGGCCTGACTCAAATATCATCAAACACTACAATAAGACTACTATTGGTTAATTAATTCTTCACCCTATATTGTTCAATGATTTCAATGAGAGAAAGTTAGTTTTTTGTTTGTTTGGTTGTTTGTTTTTTGCTGGTCATGGGGCCTGAGCTCTGGGTCTGGGTGCTGTCCCTCAGCTCTTCAGCTCAAGGCTAGCGCTCTACCACTAGAACCACAGCACCACTTCCAGCTTTTTCTGCTTATGTGGTGCTGAGGAATCAAACCTAGGGCCTCATGCATGCAAGGCAAGCACTCTAACACTGAGCCACCTTCCCAGCCCCAAGAAAGGTAGATTTGATACTTCAAAGTCTTGTGTGTTGTATTATCCATAAAATATTATATGAAATTAACTACTCTAGTATCAAGAGGCTATAACTGACACAAATAAACATTGATCACTCTTCACATGATCACGGTACTGTCTTTATTTCTGACTCTTTCAATCCTTTCTAGGAGGAAAAAAATTGTGTGCTGTCGTATTGCATATTAAGTTTACATTGTTTATCACAGAGGCATTTTCCTACCTTCATATATGGGAACTTGAGCTTTACAACATTCTTGTAACTGACAGAAAATATGGCTGTTATCTGTTTATAATTTCTAGGTGTAGGCTAAGACAGCAAATACTTTGTAAGGAAATCTCCTTACAAATGGATCAGCCTAGACCTAAAGTAGTTTGCAAGTCTACCCTAAGTGGTTGGGTAGACTTGGGTTCAACTTCCCTGAGTCACAATGTCTTTATTTGTAAAATGTGAGTAATAGGTTCTGCTCCTCTTAACTCACATAACTTTTGTGAAGATCAAATGATAATCATATTCCTGAAACATTTTGGAATGTATAAAGCACAAATCAAATGTTATATCCTACATACAGCTTTGCTGACTGAGCCAATAGGAAAAATGAAACACAAAAGTCCTCTAAGTGGCTGTGATTTCAGACTACAGGCTGGAGTAGTGGCTTCTATATCAAGAAACCAGGGTTTCTGTTCTTTGCCTCAACCACTGAATTAAGAGACCTTGGCATTTATTTGTGAAAAACAGATCCAGAATTGCTATGTGGACACAAATAGGCCAACTCTTTCCTCAGAACTGAAGGTCTTGACTATTCAAACTACATTCAAATATCCCTTAAATATAGGTAATTTGACAAAGAGAAAAATGTAGAGAATTTACGTTTATTAGTGGTAACATCAAAGATTTCAGCTTGTCTTACTTCTTTCTTGAAGAAAGGCTCTCTCTAGAGAGTTTGTGTTGAAATGTATACACATCTGATGAATCCCCATATTTAGGTCAGCTTTTCCTACTACCGATGAGATCTGAGTCATAATTGAGATTGAAACGGTGGTAGGTTCTGCAAGGTCCTTTATTGTCTGTCCCAGACAAGTGAAACTATCAACAGCTGAAAGGGCCTGAGAGACAAATGCGAGAATCTAGCTTCTGGCAGTGGTCATTAAGGCGTGACTTAATGCCACTCACCAGCAAGCCAACAAGTATTTCTGGCTGAAATAGAGGTTCTGTATCTATCTTTGAATTCCAGCAGTGACAAGTACTTAATTTCTTGACTGATTAATGGTTTATATTCAACTTGTCAAGGACACTCATTCAATCATATGTTTAATGAAATGTTCCACCTCCATTAAAATCATTAAGAACATTAATAAATAAAATGTAGTTGGATTTTACAAAATATGCACCTCCTAATAGAGATCTGAACTAAGTCAACATTTCCCAGAAATGAAGACTTGGACAGGAATTAAGGAAAGTAATTAATTAGCAAATTATTTTGTTTCCATTGGAGTTAAAAATCACTGAGAAATATATAGAGGTAATCCACTGGTGTGGAGTAAAAATAATACTCTTCCTATTTATATTTCCTTTTCATCTGGACTAGAGAAAAGCATTGTCCTCCACATATTAATGTGTGGAACTTTGACATCTCTGAAGCCAAACACCAAAATAAACTAAACTTAGAACAAAAAGACTTTCAAACTGCAATGTTAAAATTTGTTAAACTGAGACAATAAAACACATTCTACCAATTTATTCTGATTAATATTATAATGGTAGGTAATAGTAGAATGCTGTTGTTACCAAGCATTCCTTATACAAGGGAAGTTTCATTGTAACATTTTCACAGGTGTAAAAATGTGCCCCATCAAGCATTATTTCCCCTTCCCATCCCTTCCCATACTCCTCCCCTCCCCCCACCCGACGATGTTTGATAAGAAATGTACTCATTATCTTGCCCATGTAATTGTAACTTCTCTGTACGGTATTCTCACAATAAATAGAAAAAAATGTGCCCTATCTACCGACCTCCTCTATCTGTCTGCTTTATCTTCCTTTCCTCTTTCTTAAAACAATTTCAACAGGTTACATTGTTTTGTTTTCATATATGCATATGAAGTACTTTGACTATAGATGCCCTCATTTACCTTATTACCTAATATATTAACTATGATATTCTTTGTATATAATTTACAAGTAAGTAAAAATACATACTTTATTAAACCTTTTGTATACACAGTCATAAAAGTTTAAAAACTCCCAATCAGTCTAGCATCCCCAGTGATTAACTTACTATCACTGTTTCATACTGTAGAGTTTAGCTGAATAATATGGTCCTAAATTATTTTCACTCTGTCAAGGATTTGAATGCCATTCAGCCACGCATGATCTTGAGTCAGCTCCAAACTTTCTTCTTGCCCAGATTCACATACTGATAGTGTGTCAAGTAGGTCTCTTTCCTGTCCACATAAAAATACAATTTCCATCTGCAATACTGTCTTGCTCTTGGCTTTCTTTCTCACCAGTTATCCATATTCCCATTCACTCAATCACTCAAGCCTCAAAGCTGGGATTCCCATTCACTCAATCACTCAAGCCTCAAAGCTGGGAATTGCTTGTAAATCTCCTCTCACTTCCAAACTCAATTCATCAGTTAATTCTCTTGGTTTCCTTCTCAAAAATAAATTTCAAATTAGAATCCTTCCTTCCAACCTCCTGGTACCTCTCTGGTCCAGTCATCATTATTTATTAGGATCAAGGCAGCATTTCCTAAATTCTCACTGTAGCACTCTGATGTTATCTGCTCATCTCTGGATGTCATCCAGCTCACCCTCCCTTTCAGAATACTTCTCTCTGAGTTGCAAAATACCCCTAGTCTCAGGAAAATATGAAAAAGGGAACAGAAGAATACTTGCACATCAATGTGTGTAAAAGGATATCTGTTACTTCAAAGTTTAAAACATTAAGACAGTATGTCTGTCTTCAAGCACATCTCTTTGTCTCTTTCTGTCTTTCCTTTCTCTTTCTCTCTGCCTCTCTCCATTCTGTGTGATGTCAGAAATTTAAAATGTTGAGTCTCATGCTACAAAAGTTAGTTCTTTTTTGGGGGGAGGGGGGGGAGTCATCTGGTCGTGGGGCCTGAACTCTGGGCCTGGGCACTGTCCTTCAGCTCAAGGCTAGTGCTCTACTACTTGAGCCACAGCACCACTTCCGGCTTTTTTCTTTTTGCTTATGTGGTGCTGAGGAATCGAACCCAGGGCCTCATGCATGCAAGGCAAGTGCCCTACCACTGAGCCACCTTCCCAGCCCCCAAAAGTTACTTCTTGTAATTAAAAAAAAATCTCAGAAAATAAAAGGTAAGTCTCGGTGAGGAAGTGGAAAAATCAGAGCCTTTGAACGTTACTGATGGGAATGTAATATGTACAGCCTCTTTACTCATTAGAAGGATGGATATTCTTCAAATAATGAGATAGAGGGTTACCATCTGGTCCAAAGATATTATTTCTAGGTATGCACTCATTAACATACATTTGTGTACCAATCTTAAATCTTAGAAGTTTAATCTTAGAAGTACTTTCCAGAATAATTAAAATGTAGAAACAACCCATTCAGTGATGGGTAATTGTATAAACCATATATGGTAGGTACACATAATTAAACATTATTCCAGGTTTTAAAATAATGTAATCCTGATACATACTCCATCGTGGGTAAAACTTTAAAACATGCTAGATAAAACAACCATACACTGTAGGTCAAATATTGGGCATTTTCCTATATATGATACCTAGACTAGTCAAATTAATACAGAGATAATATCAAGTAGTGGTTATGAGGAGTTGGAGGAAGGGGTTAATTGGGAGTTGTGATTTAATGGCATTAAAGTTTCTGTTGAGGAAGATGAGGATTGTTGCACACAATTTGCAAGTTACTTAATGCCATTGAATGGAACATTCAGAAAACATTAAGAGAAAAATTATATGTACATTATACTGAAAAACAAAATGAATCTGTGCTTTTTATTTTCATAGCCTCTTGCCTATTCTCTATGGAGACACTTTCCTTGGACTGTCTACTCTCTCTTAAATGGGGCCCTACCCACTCATTCTCTTTTACAGACCTTACCCTGATTTCAAGCCCCAGGACCAGCACAGAAAGAAAGAAAGAAAAAAAGGAAGGAAGGAAGGAAGGAAGGAAGAAGGAAGAAAGAAAGAAAGAAAGAAAGAAAGAAAGAAAGAAAGAAAGAAAGAAAGAAAGAAAGAAAGAAAGAAAGAAAGAAAGAAAGAAAGAAAGAAAGTGAAAGGAAGGGAAGGAAGGAAAGGAAGGAAGGAAGGAAGGAAGGAAGGAAGGAAGGAAGGAAGGAAGGAAGGAAGGAAGGAAGGAAGGAAGGAAGAGAGAAAAAGAAAGAAAGGAAAGAAGGAAAGAAGAGGAAAGAAAAGAAAATGAAAGAAAAGAAAAGAAAAAAAAAGAAAAGAAAAAAAGGGAATTATTTGTCTAAAGGACATGAGTATTTGTAATACTAACATTAGGAGTAACATAATTATCTGAGATAGATTGTCACAAATACCATCTTGTTAATCCAAAGGAGGGAACAGTAGTGTTGTATGTTTTTCTGCAAATAAAGAACATTGTGTGAGAGATTCAGTAGGCAAAATAATTTTTTTTCAGTGAGAGAAAAGCTTTATGTAGGGCAGAAAATTTGTCAGGGTTTCTAAATCCATGCTGGTTATCTATGTTGGAATTTACTCACAGAACCCTTGTGCTACTGTGACATGGAAGAGAGGCTTTGTACTTGTGGAGACCTTGTTAAAGCAGGGTTGGGATAATCGCATCCCAAACTCTATGGTCACAGGTCATCTGCATTCTATCTGGCCAGCTAAGCTGCTTTTTGACCTCTAAGAATAAGGATGTATCTCTACAGGGCTCAGCACAACACTGTGCTCTGTGGACTGTGGCAACTTGCAACTCCTGTCCCTGAAGTGTGGTTGGGCTTTGCTCCTCCTTACCTTCAAATTGAGAACATTTCTACTATTTGAGAAAGAAAGAAAAAATTGCTTCTCTTTCTTCAGCATCACCTTCAATTGCTATAAATTTTCTTCCAAACAAATGAAATCTTTAGCTCTGAAAGTTATGAAAGTACAAAGCAAAGTACAAAGTTTTTCTTCTTTGAGTTTCCAAATGCTTCTTTTGCACGTAACTGTAAGGTAGTATATGATTATTGTTCAATCTCTCAGTGGCCAGGTGTGTTTGTGGCAGAAAGACTCCAGTCTGTTTTCTGTTTAGCAAACAGAAAAATGCTTGTGAAATAGCCAATCTCATAAAACTGTTCAACACTAATGTTGCTTAGCAAGCTCTCCCTGTTGAATAAAGAAAAAATAACTTCCTATTTCAGCTATAAAATTTATTTTTTCTATTTTATACTATTTTCTGAAAACTGTATATTTTTATAATATTTTCACCTTTAATTCATTATAGCTTTGGGGTGTGTGAGGAAAATAAAGTTTTCTTTGATATTTAGTTATATTTGGCAGTATCCATTGTTTCATACTAAATATAAAATAAAACCACAAGAACAGTTCTGCTTTCTTCACTGCTCACTAGACACAATTTCTATGAATAGGCAAAGGGAAGAATCACAATATCAAAGATTCACCAATACAGTAGCTAAAAGTTCCAGATATAAGATGTATTATGATATAAACATCCTCCATTCATATTATGCATGTTTGCTTCACTAAGAGAGCCAGCATTAGGCCTTGAGAAGAAACTTATAGACATATGGATGACATCTACTTAAAAGTCAGGTCAATTAAATGACCTTCTAAATCTAGGGATATTTATTAAGCACTATAGGAAAGTGCAGTATACCCAGTGTTGCCCAATACTGCTTTTTGGTAATACAACACATATGACTAGAGGTTCTTTGTACTTATCACAACACTAATGAAGGAGAGAAGGAATCACCTTATAAAAAACATTACACACCTTGCCAAAGCACCTAAGAAAGCATATGACACAGGAATGGCTGTATTTTTATCCTGAAGAACTCTATTAACTACCTAGTCCAACTACCTTGTATGGTGTGCCTAGCAAGTTAAGGAAGAAGTCTCTAAACTTCTCAGCTTCCTGAGCTAGAATTACAGGCATGAGCCACCAACAGCCGAAAAAAACTTCCAAGTTCTGACATAGGTCTAGGAGGCCAGAGTCACATTGTGTTCAACCCACTTAGTGGCTGTGAGTTCCAGAATCAAAACTCAATAGGGTCAATCATGTGCATAATATTTAAGTAATCAAAGGTGCTCTTAGCTGTCCCCATTTCATTCACTATCATCCTTCTAGGCTTCTCCTACCTCTTATATGCTTAGCATTTCATCTCTTCATAGAAAACTGAATTTCTCTGTACAAAACTACAATCCATTCTATTACATCCATTTGGAATATGAACAATCATTGGAAAGCCTGGTAAGTATGAAACAATTAAAAGGAGAACTCTGAGATGGGCTTAAAAGAATAAAACTTAGTTCAGATTAAATGTGAGAATTTTATGTTTGAATGAGCTATTTTTCCTTTGCCCATACCATTTTATAGTGCCACCAGCAATCTAAGCGTGCTATGATTTCTCTACATTTTCACATTTGGTATTAATACTATTTTCTTATTTTCACCATTCTGATAAAGATCTAGCATTTCTTTGCAACCAAATTTACATTTTTATTTTTTTTTTTTTTCTTTTTTTTTTTTTTTTTTATTGTAAAGCTACTATACAGAGGGTCAAAGTTACATGAGTGAGGTTATGAGTACACTTCCTCTTGAACATTGTTACCCCCTCCATTGTTTTCCCCCTACCATCCCCTCCCTCCCTCCCTTCCCCGAGGTTCTTTTTTTTTTTTTTTTTTTTGATTGTGATTAAATGATTACATAATTTCAAAGTCACAAGTTCATTCTAACTTCCCTGGAGCAAATTGTCTACCACAGTCTGTAATATATAACAGTGTTCACATGTTATATACCATATTTGTGATCAGCAGCATGAGGATATTTAGTAGTGGTTCAACCAGATGAGCGGGAGTTCTTTGTTTCTTAAGTCCTGTTAGTTTTGTCGTATCACTAACCTTTTGGATTTAGCATCCACTTATGAGGGAGACCATGTACCGTTTGTCTCTTCGTTCTTGGCTTACCTCGCTCAACATGATTCCTTCTAGCTCCATCCATTTCCCTGCAAATGCCATTATTTTGTCATTTCTAATGGCTGCATAATATTCCATTGTGTATAGATACCACAATTTTTGGATCCATTCATCTGTGGTGGGGCACCTAGGTTGTTTCCATATCCTAGCTATTGCGAACAGTGCTGCAATAAACATGGAGGTGCACGTGTCCTTGTATATTGGTTCCTGTTGTTCAGTGTAGATGCCTAGAAGTGGTATGACTGGGTCGTAAGGGAGGTCAATCTTTAGCTTTCTAAGGACCCTCCAGACTGCTTTCCAAAGTGGTTGTATAAGTGTACATTCCCACCAGCAGTGTAATAGGGTTCCTCTTTCTCCACATCCCCTCCAGCATTTGTCGTTGGTTGATTTGTGGATGTGGGACATTCTGACTGGGGTAAGGTGGTATCTCAGGGTTGTCTTTATTTGCATTTCCTTCACCACCAGGGATGATGAACATTTCCTCATGTGTTTCTTTGCCATTTTTATTTCTTCATTTGAGAAGTCCCTCTTTAGTTCCCTTGCCCATTTAGTAATTGGTTTGTTAGGTTTGGGAGGGATTAGTTTCTTGAGTTCCCTGTATATACAGGATGTTAACCCCTTGTCTGATATATTGCTGGTAAATATTTTTTCCCAATTAGTTGGTTGTCTTTCTAGCTTAGTTGCGATAGATTTAGCTGTGCAGAAGCTTTTTATTTTAAGGTAGTCCCATTTGTCGAGTCTCTCTCCAACTTGTTGTGACCCTGGGACTCTGTTCAGGAAGTTCCTTCCTGTGCCTATTAGTTCAAGTGTCTCTCCTACTCTGTCCTGCAGTAGTTTCAGAGATTCAGGTTTAATGTTAAGGTCTTTAATCCATTTTGAGTTGATGTTGGTGCATGGTGATAGGCTGGGGTCCACTTTTAGTTTTCTGCATGTGGCTGCCCAGTTTTCCCAGCACCAGCGGTTGAAGAGGCTGTGTTTCTTCCATTGTATGTCTTTGGCTCCTTTGTCGAATATCAGCTGGCTGTAGGCCTGTGGATTTATATCTGGATCTTCTATTCTGTTCCATTGGTCTTCGGGTCTGTTTTTGTGCCAGTACCATGCTGTCTTTGTGATTATAGCTCTGTAGTAGAGTTTGAAGTTCGGCATGGATAGCCCTCCCATATTGTCTTTATCCCCTAGAATTGTTTTGGCTATTCTAGGTCTTTTGTTGTTCCATATAAATTTTTGGACTGTTTTCTGTATTTCAGTGATGTACGTCATTGGGATTTTAATAGGAATTGCATTGAATTTGTATATTAATTTTGGAAGTATCACCATCTTTACTATATTAAGTCGGCCTATCCAGGAGCATGGGAGGTCTTTCCATTTCCTAGTGTCTTCTGCAATTTCTTTCTTTAACTTTTTATAGTTCTCATTAAATAGTTCTTTTACATCTTTGGTTAGGTTAATTCCTAAATATTTTATTTTTTGGGAGGTTATTGTGAATGGGGTTGCTCCCTTTATTTCCCTCTCTTCCTGTGCGTTATCAGTGTATAGGAAGGCAACTGATTTTTGTGGGTTTATTTTGTATCCTGCTATTTTGCCGAAGTGACTTATGATTTCTAAAAGTTTGGGGATGGAGTTTTTGGGATCGTGGAGGTATAGTATCATGTCGTCTGCAAAAAGGGATAGTTTCACTTCTTCTTTCCCTATGCGGATCCCTTTAATGTCTTTTTCTTGCCTTATTGCCCTGGCTAAGGGTTCTAGGACTATGTTGAAGAGGAGTGGAGACAGTGGACATCCTTGCCTTGTTCCTGTTTTTAGGAGGATTGGTTGTAGCTTTTCCCCATTAAGTATAATATTGGCTATTGGTCTGTCATAAATGGCTTTTATTGTTTTTAGAAATGTTCCTTCTATTCCTATTTTCTCCAGAGCTTTTAGCATGAATGAATGTTGAATTTTATCAAAGGCCTTTTCTGCATCTGTGGCGATAATCATGTGATTCTTGACCTTGGCTCTGTTGATATGCTGGATTACATTTATTGACTTACGTATGTTAAACCATCCCTGTGTCTCTGGGATGAAGCCTACCTGATCATAGTGTATTATTTTTTTTATGTGTTTCTGGATTCTGTTAGCTAGAATCTTGTTAAGGATCTTTGCATCTGTGTTCATCAAGGAGATTGGCCTGTAATTCTCCTTTTTGGTTGGGTCTTTGCCTGGTTTGGGGATGAGTGTGATATTGGCTTCGTAGAATGAGTTTGGGATAGCTCCCTCCTTCTCTGTTTCTCTGAAGAGCTTGAGGAGTATGGGTATTAGTTCTTCTTTAAAGGTCTTATAGAATTCTGCTGTGAATCCATCTGGTCCTGGGCTTTTTTTTGTTGGAAGACTTTTGATAGCTTCCTGTATCTCATTATAGGATATTGGCTTATTTAATTGGTTAACTTCTTCTTTGCTCAGTTTGGGTAACTTGTATTTCTCTAAAAATGCATCCATTTCCGCCAGATTTTCTTCCTTTAGAGAGTATAGCTTTTGAAAGTAGTCTGTTAGAATTGTTTGGATATCTTGGGTACGTGTTGTGATGTTTCCCGTGGCATCCCTAATCCTATTAATATGGGTTTCCTCTCTTCTTTTTTTAATTAATCTTGCCAACGGGCCATCAATTTTGTTTATTTTTTCAAAGAACCAGCTTTTTGTTTGGTTTATTTTGGTTATGGTTTTCTGATTTTCTAATTGGTTAATCTCTGCTCTCAATTTGGTTATCTGGCTTCGTCTAGTAGCTTTAGGTCCCATTTTTTCTTGTTTTTCTAGCTGTTTTAGTTGCAACATGAGATTATTTACTTGGTCTGTCTCCATTCTCTTGATGTGGGCACTGAGGGCAATAAATTTGCCCCTCAGGACTTTTCATTAAAATCAGTACAGAAAGACAAGGACGGACATTACATATTAATAAAGGGAACAATCCAAGAGGAGGATATAACCATCATCAACTTATATGCCCCAAATATCGGTGCACCCAGATATGTTAAACAAATGCTCTCAAACTTACAGAATAAAATAGATCCCAATACGATAATACTAGGAGACTTTAACACGCCACTCTCACCAAAGGACAGGTCTACCAACCAGAGGATTGGCAAAGAAGCTACCGAATTAAGTGAGGCCATACTTCAAGCGGAATTAACTGACATCTACCGAGTATTTCACCCTAAAACAACACAGTACACATTCTTCTCAGCAGCTCATGGAACTTTCTCCAAAATAGACCATATCATAGTTCATTCAAGGAACTTAAGCAAATACAAAGGGATCGACATAATCCCCTGTATCCTATCTGACCACAGTGGAATCAAGCTAGCTCTCAATAACAAAGCATACCGCAGAAATTTCTCTAATACATGGAAATTGAACAGCACACTCCTTAACAAGGCCTGGGTAACAGAAGAGATCAGAGAAGAAATAAAGCATTTCCTAGAACTCAATGAAAATGAAAACACCTCACAAAGAAACTTGTGGGACACAGCAAAAGCAAATTTACATTTTTATAAAGAAAGCATATTGAAAAATCTTGTCATAGGCTCGTCATCTGTGTATCTTCTTTGATGAAATGATTCACATATGTTGCATATCATCTAAATGGATTTATATAGTTGTTTTGCTGCTAATGGTTGTTTGGTTATTTGTTTGGGAAGTACTGGAGATTGAACTCACAGTTTCTCAATTGCTAGGCAGGCATTCTACCAATTGAGTTATGCTCCTAGCCCCAGTGCTAAGTTTAGAAAGATCCCTTGCATATTATAAATTTTAGTTCTTTACCGAATACATGGTTTTAAAATACTTTAACAAAGTCTATAGTTTGTCATGTTATCATCTTCATAGGGGTTTTGCATAGCAAGTTTTGAATTCTGATGCAGTTCAACTCAAAAATTTTCCTTTATGGGCTATCAGGTCTAAAAGCTTCTTCCCTAACCTAAATTGGGAGTATTTTCTACTATATTATATAGATATTTTTTCAAGCTACTTAAGATTTAGTATCACATCTATTCAATGACTGCTTTTGTTGATGTTATTCTGTCCTTCTCAGAAGCTCTAAGACCAAACTTAGCTTTTCAAGAAAACTCTAAATAATTTCCTCTTTGGCCTAGGATCAGCCTATGTTCTAAAGAATCAGAGAATGGAATGTACTAGGGTTTTAAGCAGCTCTAACATGTTTCTTGAGTGCTTAATATAAACTAGCCAATTTCCGGATTTAGAAAAACAAAAATAAATAAGGCTGTGTACTTGCTCTTAAGGAGCTTAAAATCAAGCTAGGACAGCAGAGAAACTCACCTACATGTCACTTTCCATAAAATACTAAGCATTTACTGAGTACTGTTTTGTAGACTTTATGGTTGGGAATGGAAATATGAACTATGGCACCTCGTTTTCAATGGAACAGAACAAAATCTAAGATATATCCACAACACAAGGATAAAATGGTACATTAACAAAAAGAAAGGCAAATGAAGTTGGAAAAGTTATATCTTTGATATGTACTAGTTTTGTGAACTTGGCCAAGGCACTTAGCCTCTGAGACTCTGAATCATGGCATATAAAACAGAGCTGTAAATGAATAATTTGGAATTTTGTTATGAGTAAGAAGCCAGGACATATACAGAGAATATGTAGGATTTGGTAAGGAATAGGACACGTGTGAGTCATAGAAAGAATAAAGTGCAGGGTGATGCTCAGAATTCTGATCTCTGGAAGGACAAGTGATGTGCAGTCACTTTCGTACATTGTGGGTTTATCCTAGGTTTTCTTAGTGCCCATTGAGCACCACTAGAGAACAACTTTAATTATATTATTTGGCTGGAGAGGGGGAAAATCAGAAGGTATAGAAGTTGGAAATGGTGACATGGGTGCTCATGACCACCTCTCTTGATAACATAAGTTACAATGATCCACAATGCCCAGAGATTGTATAAATAGGAAATGTGAAGTGTCAGAACTTCTCTAATCCCTAGGAACTGATCTCTAAAGCTTCAGTCTATATTTCTTATGAAAGAAAGAGAGAGAGAAAGAGAGAGAGAGGAGGGAGGAAGGAAGGAGGAGGAAAAAGGAAGGAGAGAGAGAGAGAGAAAGAGAGAGAGAGAGAGAGAGAGATTTCCAAAGTGGATCATGCTGTGTTCTGGGCATTAGTCAATACAGTATGACTGTTATAGCTACTTATAATTAAATTGTACTCTGTAGTTAATAAAACCCCTTTCTTATATGTGAAGTCATATAATTCTACCAAAATTTCAAAAGTTTTAGATGATTTGACAGAACAGATCCAACTAGTAGGTAAAAGATCTGAGACTCCATCTCACACCTCCTAACTACTATGCCAGCATTCTTTCCCAAGTAGTAAATGGGTGAAATTAGCCCCACCGTATTAACACTGCATCACACTTTCAGAATCAAACCTGTGGGTGCTGATTGTTTCAATAGTATGAAAGGTTGATGGGAACTCTACCGAAATATATAGGTATGAGAGAAAATGACAGCTCCTTAAAATCTTGAATATAGGTATTAAGGTGGGTTAGGCTACCAGTTTATATCCCTAAAAGATAGCATTAGGAGGTCTTTCATTCACTCATGACTTAGTTGGTATATTTTGATCAATATTTTGTCTCATTTATATAAGAAAAGCAATGACTGAGGTATCTTGTTTAACTGACAAACAAATTCCCTTTCATTCTCGCTTGTTCTCTCTCTTCAATAAAGGTCGGTGTTAATAAAAGAATATGGTGTCCACGCTCAGTCTGAAATTGCTAAAGACCTCAGAGATGTGCTGCTGTAATCTCTGAACTAAAAAGTATCCCTCTGCTTGTTCTCCAGGAACAAAGAATAGATGAGTCAATTGGTGCTGTATACATCTTCAATTGTTTTTGTGAAGAACAATTTATTATGTCTTGTCTCCAGTAGCTGTCATCTGCCTGGGGATTTGATGAATAGAATATACAAAAATGAGGGCATCAGTGAATTAGCCAGTGATTCAGACCTATTGGAAGGTCACATCTCATTTTTCATGCCTAATTTGAAAATGTGAAATGTTAACACTGTAGGAATCCCAAAACAGCCTTGAAGCTCTTAACACAAATTATATTTTCAATCAGCAATTTAATACTAAATTTATTATTCAATGATGACTCTATTCAAAACTTTAAGCCCTAGTTGTTTCTAAGACTTCTTAAGTTTCTTACAACCTTTCTCAAGTTGTAAACATGGAAATGCTTACAAATAAGTTTGAAATATTTCTTGTTAACAATTGGTCCTAATTAGAGCCTAGTTTAATTAGATCCTTTGGATTTTAACCCATATTACAAAGTTAAATTTATTCATTAAATTATTATTCACAAGATACTTCATGTGGGAACCATCTCTCCAGAGGTGGCTATGATCCAACTAAATGAGAGAAAGAAAAATACTTGGTAATAAAGGGAAATTAGCCATCTCTGCAGAGTTACATTGCTTCTGATGAATTAAGCTAATAGCTGATCCTTCCCAACATTATTTTTCTCAGAAGCCCCTATAATCTATTAAGAAAATTAGGCACTTCCTTTGTAATTAGTATGATTCAAGTATAGATTGATGGATGGATGGATGGATGGATGGATGGATGGGATAGATCTACAGACAGACAGACAGACCCTGCAGGTACTAAGTACTTCATATATATCCCAGATATGGTCCTTGCCTTGGTACACATTTCCTAACTTAATTCAAGATTAGTTTCCTAAGTGATTAAATCCTTTCATCACTATGTACAAATTAGAGCTCAAGTGAAAATACTGGGGAAGGATTCGATTCTGTCATGTATACAAACTCAGGGGAGGTGTCGTAGACAACAGAGATGGCTAGGTAGGATCTGGGGTGGGGAGGACTTTCAATCTTGTTCTATAATCCTCTGTATTCAGAATTCTGGCTTCTCAGTGAGCTAAGGAAATAGAGATCACATCAGTCAATGAGAGGTCACAATTCATCATTTAAAAAAACACACATAAAAGTCTGCATTAAAGTGTTTTCTCTAAACATTCTTTCTACCTAGTTAACTCAAGTTATAGCAGGGGCTATAGAGCAGAAGTTTTATATGGACCATGATGAGCGTGGTTTGTACCTACATACATTTAACGACAATCCGATTCTAACCTCAACCATCAGCTTATTTTCTCAAAGATGTGTGATATTTTCTAAAAGATCACATGTCCAAACTACTGCTTAGCTTGGGAGATTTTTTTCCCCTCATCAATTTTGCTTGGCATTTGAAAAAGTTATTTCTTTTGGTAGCTTAATGTATCTTTAATCTTTCCTCTATCAATAACCAGAGCACAAACAGAGGAAGAAAAACCAAGGATGACAGAAAGGAGAGAAGGAATGCAGCATACAGGATAATGAAACAGCTGAGTTTCCATTCCTTTATTACAAATAACTCATTGTTTTAAAAAATACACATTGTTTACCTGTTTTCCATTATCCCTGAAGAACCCTGAATCTATCTCCTTTGTGAAAAGTCATTATATTTCAAATGAAAACTTCCTTGCAATAGGTATTTTGACTTACACTATTTTCAGGGAGTTTGCTACTATTTTAGAATGCTAAATATTATGATACATAAATTTTTCTTCTAATGCTGTGATAAAAATAATTGTGCCGGTAGCTTTAGTATGACCTTGTTTGTTTTCATGTGGGTATAAGCCCAAAAGTGGGATTGCTGTGTCATAGGGGAACTCTATGTGGAGTCTTTTGCGGAACCTCCATACTGCTTGCCAGACTGGCTGAACAAGTTTACCCTCCCACCAACAATGTAGTAGGGTTCCCTTTTGGCCACATCCCCTCCAGCATCTGTTGTTATTAAATTTCTTGATTATAGCCATTATTACTCGGGTGGGTTGGAATCTCAATGCTGTTTTGATTTGCATTTCTTTTAGGCCAGAGAAGTTGAGCATTTCTTCATCTATCTATTGGCCATTCTTATTTCCTCTTCAGAAAGGTCTCTGTTTAAGTCTTTAGCCCACTTGTTGATGAGGATTTGTTTCTGGAGGATTTAATTTTTGAGTCCTAAGTATATTTTAGATATGAGGCCCTTGTCTGTTGTATATAGCTAGTGAAGATCTTCTTCTAGTCCATGGGCTTTCTATTGATCTTACTAGCTGTGTCCTTTGCCATGCAGAAGCTCTGCAGTGTCATGCAATCCCATTTGTCCAAACTTTCTTGGATTTGTTGTGTTTCTGAGTCTTTATTAAGAACATTTCAGCCTGTGCTAAGGAGCCCTAGAGTTTCTCCTATCCTTCCTGTAATGTTTTCAAGGTGTCTGCTTTTATGTTGAGGTCTAGCTAAGATATGAAACCAACCCATATGCCCCTCAGTAGATGAGTGGATCAAGAAAATATGGTATTTCTATACAATGGAATTCTATGCTTCCATCAGAAAGAATGACACCATCCCATTTGTTAGGAAATGGAAAGACTTGGAAAAAAATCATACTAAGTGAAGTAAGTCAGTCCCAAAGAAATTTAGGAACCATAGTATCCCTTGTTTGCAATAATTAGTATACTATAGGATAATCTTATCAGATGAGCTAAAAAGTTTAAACACTATGTACATATGATCATATAAGATGATGCTAAGTGAAATGAATCCCAAGATACGGACACAAGAGGTCTGTCTTTGATGTTGTTGTTTTAAATGTACTATGTGACTTTTTTTGTTTCCTTTGTATATTCTTCCTCCTATGGTATATTCCCTGATCACTGTACTTGATTTTGATACCCTATATCTTATATATACATTTGTCTAATCTGGGGAGGAGGAGAATAACAAAACGGTGAAACAAGGACACAGGATGACCCATTACAACAATGATACCCACAGGATAGTATGTTGGAAATGAACTTTACAGCTTCCAGTAGGGTTGGGGGAGGTAGGAGGTGTGTGGGAGGTGGGAAAGAGAAGGGATAGTGGGACAACAACAAGGGAAGGGGTAACAATGATCGACAAGTAAAGTGCTCATTGCCTTACTCATGCAACTGTAACCCCTCTGTACAGCAACTTTACAACAAAATAAAATTCAAAAAATACTTTTAAAAAAGAGAACTGCTTATTTGTATATCAAGCTTGAGATAGAGAATTGATACTTCTTATACCTTGTTTTAAATTTTTTTCTATTTTGATCTGTTGAACATGGGCATTCAGATATATGTCCTGCATCCCTTTTTTTTTTTTTTTTTTGCTTTCAGAGCTACCTAGGATATTTGTATGGTCAGCACAGAAGGAGGAGAACTGGGCAATACAAGGAAGGAGATGGCTTCTCATTGACTGCAGGTTTAGACTCTACGTCCTAAATCCAGGAGTCTCATGTTAGATCCAGCTACTTGTCCACATATACAAATAAGGGAGATGGGAGAAAATTATGAAGTTGGTGGCACTGACCAAGATGCATTGTACTTATAAACTGACATGTTGAAATGAAACCTATTTGTATAACTACTAGAATACATATGTATGTATGTATATATATATATATATATATATATATATATATATATATATGTCTTAATTTTAAAAATGACACCTGGTGGGGGCTGGGAAGTTGGCTCAGTGGTACAATGCTTGCTTCACAAGCATGAGGTTCTGGGTTCAATTCTCAGCACAACATAAGCAGTAAAAAGCCAGAAGTGGCTCAAGTGAGCTGTGGCTCAAGTGGTAGGGTGCTAGCCTTGAGATGAAGAGCTGAGGGACAGCGCCCAGGCCCCAGAGTTCAGCCCCCATGACCAACAAAACTAAAAAAATGACACCTGGTGAAGCAATGGGAAGATAGAATTTCAGTACCATAGTTCAGGATACAGTCATTGACTTCAGGTTAAATAGAGAGAACTGGGGGCA
The DNA here is from genome assembly GCF_019054845.1 of Dipodomys spectabilis. NCBI lineage: Eukaryota > Metazoa > Chordata > Mammalia > Rodentia > Heteromyidae > Dipodomys > Dipodomys spectabilis. The sequence goes on along the minus strand of NW_024870874.1, from coordinate 29,934 downwards.
GAGGGCAGAAAAGGTATATGTAATCTCAAGTCACAGGTATGGCTTAATTGACTATTAGCTCTATCTTTGTATCTGGAGGAGTTCCAGAGAAGTTGTTATTGCTTTACCACTAGAACCAAACAGAAGGATCAAGTTTCCTGATGGGGGTGTACTGAGTTTTTTTTAATTGATTTTTGTTGTTGGTGGTGATGTTTCTTTTGTTTGTTTCACAAAGATAAAAATATGACATTGTTTGTTTGAGGAGCAGTTTTCCTTTCATCAAAAGATGCTTTTCAGGGCTCATCTGTAATCCTAGCTACTCAGGCTAGTATCTCAGGCAAGAAAATCCTCAAGATGCTTATCTACAAACTGTCAAAAAAAAAAAAAAAAGCCAGAAGTGGAGAGATATAGTTCAAGTGGTAGAGTGCTAACCTTGAGCAAAAATACCTCTCTCTCTCTCTCTTCTCTCTCTCTCTCTCTCTCTCTCTCTCTCACACACACACACACACACACACACACACACACACACACACACAAACACACAAAGATGCTTTCCCAAAGCTGAAGTTGATTGTAAAATAACTGTAGCAGTGATCAAAGGGCAAAGACACACACATGCACACACACACAAAGATGCTTATTCTGTCTTTCCCAGAGATGAAGTTGGTTGTAAAATAACTGTAGCAGTGATCAAAGGGCAAATAGACAAAATTGGAAAACTTTCCGTTACTTCTCAGGGCCCAACAAAAGCATCTTTTAGGTTGCCTCTTATGATACTACAACCCTGCATGTGCCTCAAGGAATCTGGAAATTCCTCATGCTTTGGCTGTATGAACATATTGCAGTTTTCTGAAGAGATTAAGGTGTCAAGCTTAAATAGATTTAAAACTGTGGGCTCCATTCCTTTGCTGTTCTCGAGGGCATCCTCGAAGAAGTGCTATTTCCCTATCTAGTTACTCTGTTACACCTAAGGTGGCCTGGGGGTGGGGGGGCGGGCGGGTAGGATGGAACCCACGGAAATGAGGAGGGGAATATTGGCTGTCAATAGAGAAGGAAGGGTGAGGGTACAATGGTCAAATTAGTTATGATTATACTATCTGGAGATTGCCCAACCTGAACCCATTACATTGAATGTCTCCACTCAAGACATTAGGTCTTCTACTTAGAAACTACCAGTCCCTATTCCATCAAGATAATGTACTTTGTATACATTAGGAAATGGATAGTTGAAAGGAGTCGATGAGGTCAAGGAATGAAGGGGAGATGAATGAAGAGAATACAGTCAAGAATTCAATGTATATCCTATAGAATTAATAAAAGTGAGGGACGCAATGGGTAATAGAGGAATGGGTGAGAAGGTTCGAAGAGGTGACATTGATCAAGACACACTGTATTCATAAACTGCTTTGTTGAATGGCAACTCCTTGGCACAACTACTTAAATATAATAATATATTTTTAAAGATTTTTATTTTATATATCAACTTACACACAGAAATCTATTAAATTGTTAGCTTCCTGAAGTCAAGGGCCATCATTTCCCCTTTCCTGTACCTACTCTCTGGAAATGAATGTGCTATTATAATGTATTAAATTAGGCATGCAGATTATATATGTTTTATATTGTATCTTTATCAAAATACTTGGGATTTAAACAAAATCCTATTTTTCTGTTTTATTAAGCAAGCAAAATGTCCCTTGGATGTCAAGTACTATACCAAATAACAAATTCAACTAAGTTTACTGCAAAATCTTCCATACACAGAAAAGCACATTCATAGACACTAGGGAATCATTTTCATCTAATATAGGAATTAACCACATACATACATCTTTCTTCAATTCCTCAATAAATCTAGACTGTGGAGTGTCCAGAAAGTAGTAAATTTAAAAATTAAAAAAAAAGAATAACTTGCCGGAAATGAAAATGATAAGGGTTAATCTCTTGAGATTTAGATAAAGGGATCTTTGTGTTCTTTTACTTTATTATTAGCTGTAGTTGAAGTTTAACATGACGCATTCACATAGTGGAATATATTTAATGGTTCTTTTTTGTCTTTGTAGCCTCTTTCCTTTTTAGAGTGCAAAGTTTACAAATAAATAAACTTTAAACTCAATATCCTACTGTGAGTGATTGATAAGGAGGAGTAGCACAGAAACAAACAACAGGAGAGTAAAAAAGAGACAACAGAAAGGAAATTAAAAGTGAAGGAAGCATATGTAGTCTAAGTGCTTTATCTTATCTCCTCAGCTTATATTTATTGTTTGCAGTAACCACAAATATTTGTTTAGCACCTAAATTGGGCTGTGTGCCAGGCATAAGAAGTATAATGAGTAAGACACTGACCATCCCTCAACTTCTGGAGCATATAAATAAATCATCTTTGATAACATAAGGGAAAAGGAAATGAATTCTAAACATAGGCCGGAGCCACAGAACAATACAGACTGCGTATGTGGCAGTGGTCACACAAGGTTGTATTATCTAGCGACATTGTGGCACTCTTGATCTCTCCACTTAAACTCTGTGGTGTTCTTATAAGAAAATCACCAAACAATGCATTTTTTCCAGAATTCCTTGTCATTAAGCCATACATGATAGCAATTGCAAGTACTTAGGTTTGCCAATGAAAGAATTAGTTTGAGTAGGAAACCTGGGAAAGTTTAAGAAAGGAAGCGATAACAATAGCAAGCTCCAGTACTTCAAAGAATAAATTTCTAGAGCCTTGATCCAGAAAGAAAAATATCTGGGTTTAATGCACAAATGACCTCCACCTTACCAGAAAAGCAGTTGCTTCAATTGCTCTTTTGCCGTAAAGGCATGGGTTCAATGTATTAGGTTGGTGGGTACCAGACAAAGGAGAGTAAGAAAGAAGAAACACTATGTGAAAGTAAACTTTAGAACATTCCTGATACAATGATTTCATTTGTGGCTTTGGATTTGATAGTGGTAGGAAACTCATAAAAAATTCGGTTGAAATCATACTTAAGAGTTTTGAATTTTGATTTTTGACAAGACTAGGTGACTGTGGTGGCTCTGTGACACTTTTGCTTTTATATTTGTTACTATTTTTATTTTTGTGTTGGTTCCGGGACTTGAACTCAAGGCCTGGGCTCTGTCCTCAAGTTTCGGCCCTCAAGATTTAGCACTCTGATATTTGAGCTACAGCCTCCACATCTGGCTTTTTGGAGGTTAATTGGAGATATGTGTCTCACAGACTTTCTTGCTTGGGCTGGCTTGGAATTGCAGACCTCAAACTTCAGCCTCATGAGTAGCTGGGATTATAATCCACCAATGCCCAGCTTCTGTGACACTCTTGTGCTGGGCAGCAGCATGCCAAGTCATTGTCAGGTGATCCCATCAGATCCCACAGCATACTCAGGCTAAGCTATAATGCCTAGTAGGTTGTTGACTTCATGTATTTTTCACTTGGAATGTTTTTCACTTATGATATGTTTCTCAAGTCATAACCCAATTGCAAGTTAAGTAATACAGCAGGAACACTTGTGCCTTAGAAGGTTTCAATTAAGAACAGGATTTATCTAACCTACCTTCAACCACAGCATGATAGTGCTGATCTGAATAGAACATATTTACTACCAATCAACCTCATCCTCTTGCTGCAAACACACACACACACACACACACACACCTTAGAATACATGCATTCATAACTTTGATTTCAAGCATTAAGATTAATTCTTAGGGGCTGGGAAGGTGGCTCAGTGGTAGAGTGTTTGCCTTGCATGCATGAGGCCCTGAGTTCGATTCTTCAGCACCACATAAGTAAAAAGAAAAAAAATGCTGGAAGTGGTGCTGCGGCTCAATTGGTAGAGTGCTAGCCTTGAGCTGAAGAGCTGAGGGACAGCACCCAGGCTCAGAGTTCAGGCCCCACGACCGGACCCCAAAAAAAAAAAGAAGATTAATTCTTAAAGGCAAATATATAGACAACTAAAGTAATTCAGAAGTTGTCTAGTGTTCTTGGGAGAAGAATCTACAAATGAGCTCAAAAGATCTTTTGGGGGTGTTAGAAAATTTGTTGCTAGTAGCAGGGCTTGAACTTGAACTTAATCAGCTGGCACTCTAACACTTAAGCCACACTTTGAACTCTGAGTTTTGCTGATTATCTTGGAGATGGAATCTAGCAGACTTTTCTGTTGGGCTAGCTTTGAACTGTAGTTCTCTGAATCCCAGTCTTCTGAGTAGCTAAATGTACAGGCATGAGCCTTGGGCACCATAACAAGAGATAGAAAATTTGGGGACCAGATTGGCATGCTTGCGCAACTTTTTTAAATGAGTAACATCAATTATAATCGTGAAATTTATAGTATGTCTAATAAAATTTGATAAACTTAATTCCATGTCAAACTGTTGATGAGAATTACTCTTACTTTGCACTTCACTAAAAAAAATCCCTTCTTTACCATGTCCCACCTGAAAACTGCATACCTAAGCCAAACAGCCAAGAAAAGTTTCTGTCTTCAGACACCAGCCAAATGACATTGCCATGTTTAGTAAGTTACGGTCTTGGAAGAAATTAAAACTTCATTTCAAAATGAATCTTTCCTTTTTAAAATTAAAGCAAAGCTTCACATGGTGATGATAAAAAAAATTTAATGTATAACAATAGTGAAATATTTAAATATTGATGCCTGAATATATTAAAATATATGTAGCTGTTAATTACTTAGAAAAAAAAGTAATGTAATCTATATACAATATATAAGAAATTGAACGAAAGAAGCAAAATGACAAGAGGATATACATATAATTTTGTTATTTTAAAAATGTGTATATTCCCAGAAGTTAAACATGAAATATGACATGATGTGATAGTGATTTTTATTTATTCACACTCTATATTTTCCAAATTTTCAAGCATAAATATGTGTGAGTTTTAAAGTAATTATGAAGGTTGAAACTTTTAAAGACAAAAGCTTTTTCTGCAGCCTACTCAAATAACAGTAATCTTAAAATTACACTGCTTTTAAATCCCACATTTGCCTCAAAAATAGAGTGGCTTTGGATTGAGGTAGAGGGATTCCAGTTACAAATTAATTTTCCCTTTCATTAGGCAAAAAGCACCCTCTGTAGATGATTCTTTTTTAATATATTTTTTTGCTATTAACAGAAGGGTTATAGTTATATACATCATGTAATGAGTACATGTCCTTTTTTTAAAAATTGTGAAAATACTGTACAGAGGGGTTACAATTACATGGACAAGAAAATGAGTACATTTCTTATCAAGCATTGTAGCTTCCTCCTTTGTTTCCCCTACCTATCCCTTCCCATTCTCCCTCCACCACCCCCCTCCCCAATCAAAGAAAGGTTGGACGAATCGGATTGCATGAAATTGCAGAGCTTCTGCATGGCAAAGGACATAGCTAGCAAGATCAATAAAAAGCCCACGGATTGACAGATCTTCACTAGCCATACAATGGACAAGGGTCTCCTATCTAAAATATACCTGGAATGCAAAAAATTAAATCCCCCAACAACAAATCCTCAAAGAAACAACTGCCCAATAAATAAGTGGGCTAAAGACTTAAAGAGAAACTTCTCTGAAGAGGAAAGAAGGATGGCCAATAGACACATGAAGAAATGCTCAACCTCCAGAGCCATAAAAGAAATGCAAATCAAAACATTGAGATACCACCTCACCCCAGTTAGAATGGCTATAATCAAGAACTTTAATAACAATAGATGCTGGAGGAGATGTGGCCAGAAGGGAACCTTACTGCATTGTTGGTGGGAGTGTAAACTTGTTCAACCACTTTGGAAAATAGTATGGAGGTTCCTCAAAAGACTCCACATAGAGCTCCCCTATGACCCAGCAATCCCACTTTTGGGCATTTACCCAAATGTTCACAAACAAGACCATACTAAAGCTTCCAGCACAACTATGTTTATTGCAGCCTTATTTATCATAGCTAAAATATGGAACCAATCCAGTACATGTCCTTTTGATACATACTATAGAAGTTTCTTTATCCACCAATTTGATCAATCTCCCTGTAAGAGGCACACAAACGCGTGCGCGCGCACACGCACACACACACACACACACACACACACACGCACACACACACCCCACAATTCCCATCCCTCCCACCTTACCCCAAAGAACTTTTAAACATAGCTGTCTGACCTCTGGGCCCAATTCCCAACTGTGCCTCACTTGTCATAGATCCCACAGGAAACACTCCTTTCAGTTCAGATACATGTCTTGGGGTGGAAGGGACTAAATGAAAGCATACCCACACTCTTTCCCTCACAACACACACTCTCTAAGACAAGGAATTTTCCTTGTCTTAGAGATAAACAAATACTAATAAGTGAAAACTCCTGTAAACCATGGACTGCTTTATTTCACCAAAATTCAACCCATGGATGAACGAGTGTACTTGTGTCTTTACATTTCATTGATACTGATCTAAGAGTGTTAAAGTTAATATCTGTATTCCATTTAGATTTAAATATATCTCCAAAAATTCATGAAAAAGCTAGTCAGTCAAATTAATTTAGGCAGAAAAGACCTGCCTTCTCAAGGGACAGCCTGGAATGGAAGTATGTCTATTGCTTAATAACAGGTGCAGAAATACTTCTTGGGAGTTCAATTTCCTTATCATTATTCTTTCATGATGGTTTTATTCAAGATTTTCTGTTTCAGCTACCTCTCTTTTTATGTTTCTCAGCACTTGGTCTAATTTCCTAGAAATTAGACCTTAAAGATATATACTTCGCACAAAGTGTTGTTTACATATTATTACTGGACAGAACAGTTTTAAGATGCTGTTTAGAAAAACAATAACAGCAACAAAATCTGCAAGTCTAATAGGGATAGATTTCCAATGGTGGAATTCCCGCTAATATAAAAGTTGAAATAGGAGAGGATATATTTTAACCAAGATTCCTCTATATCCCTCAAAGTATTTCTCTTTGGAAACTTCCAACCTTCTATCAAACCTATACTCTGATCTATCTTTAGAATCAGAAATACAGCGAGCATACTGGGCACTGGTAGCTCACACCTATAATCCTAGCTACTTAGGAGGCTGAGATCTGAAGATCATGGTTCAAAGCCAGCCTGGGCAAAAAAGTCTATGAGACTCTGATCTCCAATAAACTACTCAGAAAAACCCACAAGTAGTGCTGTGGCTCAAGTGGTAGAGCCCTAGCCTTGAGCACAAAGAGGCTCAGGGACAGTGCCTACGCTCTGAGTTCAAGTCCCAGAACCAGCACACACACACACAATTCAGGGAGCTGTTTTTCTATGGGTTGGGATGAGTGGTAGTTGACCTACCTGGTGCTTGATGGTGCGGTCCTAGTCATCTCCAAGACCCAGGGGCCCCAGGGTTTGCTTTCATGCACTGAACACTTAGGAATGTAACCCATATGGATAAGAGGGAGACTGAGGAACTAATTTCCTTTCCTTGAGGGACCCTGGGGTGCATCTTCATTTTCCAAGGAAATGTTAACATTATCTAAATACAGTTTTCCTATCATTTTTATGTAACCATAGCTTAAACCTTATCTCTAGCCGAAGAAATGGGGCCATGTAGATCAATCTTAATATCCCCACATTCTTTGCAAGATAAATTATTCTTTCACAGATCTTTCAGGGTAGCCATTATACAATCAGCAAATCAACAGGATGCCCAATAGCCTTGTTAAGGAAAAAAATCAAGATTTGCATTCATTCATTCATTAAAGCAGACATTGAGTACTTATTTTGCATGAAAAATTACTAGGAACTAGTACTAGGAACTTAGTAATACAGGGCAGAAACTGGTGAAAAAAATGAAGAAAAAGACAATTTTTTAAGTAAATTAAGTATACAGTATTTGTAGCTAGCTACTATGAAGAAAATACTATAGGAAAGAAGGCTAGAGAGATGGATCACATCTTAGCTGGGGAGAAGGTTTAGCCAGAGATAGACAACTGAGAAGGTAACCTTTTGAGTAAAGATCTGAAGAAGAATGTAGATGATATGTGGACAGGGAGCAATTCAAACACAAATGAGAGTACTCGTGTCTGAACCGTGACAAGAAAGCCAGACTGGCTAGAAAGGGATGAGCAAGAGGAGGAAAGTCAAAGGCATGTCATAGGCATGGTTTACACTGACTGCATGGGTATGCAGATTTTGCTCTGAGATAGAAATGCTAAAAGTCAGATGAGACATTTGAAAGCATCTTTCTGGTGTTAGTGTTGAACATAGGCTTTGGAAAGGGAAAAGGAAAAGCACATATCAGATACTTTTTTTATTTTTGCTTTTGTTTTCAAATCCACACAGAAGAGGATAGTGGCTTAGGCTAGTACAGAAGCAGGGAAAACTATAAGAAAACTGCACTATAATTCTCCTGAGAAGAAAACAGATGTTTGTTCCCTACTCTTCCTGTCAGCCCAAAGAGAATTTGAATAGACTTTTGTTCTTATTGATTTAATCTTAATATCGATAAGTTAATGGCTAAAGGGTTAAATATTGCAAGTTTGATGAGTAAATTTAAATATAATTTTCCATAACAAACACACAAGAAACAATATCCATTGAGCAAATAAGCATCATAAACTCAAGGTTAAGAGCTCTTACCAACAAACTATAATGATTAAAATAGCGCCTCAAGGATATTTCTTGCAAATAAAATAGCTAGCTTCCATTTTATCATGATAAATACACAGAAAAAGTAAAAAAAAAATCTGAAGAAGAAAAGCATCTTTATTTCAACCAAACAAATGTTTATATTATCAGTATTTTTGAGGTAGCTAACTTATAATACTCCAGACTTTGAAAGAGATTCAAGAGCTGACTCTTGGTAGTCTTTTTTTTTTTTTTTTTTTGCCAGTCCTGGGGCTTGAACTAGGGCCTGGGCACTGTCCCTGCACTTCTTTTGTTCAAGGCTAGCATGCTACCACTTGAGCCACAGCACCACTTCTGGCTAAGAGCTGACTCTTGGAAACAGCAGAATATATTAGAGTCGAGTCTTTGTTCTGCCAAGGTCTTTTATGAAACAATACATTGAGACGTTTCACTTCTATCACCAATGCTGTTTCTTCCAGGCTAAACCACAGAATCAGGGACTTAAAACTTCAAGTTCTTTGTCTATGCCATGCCCAGAAATACCTCTTAAATGAGGTGATCATCAATGATAGAATTGGATTTTCTCTTTGGGACTCTGAATGGGAAAACTGGAAAAACTGGAACAACTAGGAACTACAAAAATGGAAAAAGAGCCAGAGTTTCATCTGTGAGTCTAGAGGTAGGAACATATACAACTGCTGGGTGTCCTGAGCAGCCCTAGAACCAGTCTCCATGCAGGATTCCAAGAGTCAGTTCCGGTTTTTGGATGCTTCTCTCTCTCTAATTGCTGGAGGAATTCTTGGATGAATAATTTGGCTCCTTGCCACTAAAGTACCACTATAGATCGTAAATAAGAATAATGAGATCTAGTCCCAGTATGTGATGATAAAATACTTCCAGAAAAATGAGTTGTCTTTGAAACTAGCCACTGAACAGTATATAGGAATGATATTTCTCAGGGGAAAAAAGTGCTTGCTCTACCATATCAGCTCTTATCTACACAGGGCCCATCCAAGTATCGACAGGGAGAGAAGCCTACAGTTTCCATGGCAAAGAAGAATGGCAGTCTATGCTTTCTTGTCTTCACAAGAACTGTCAGCAATTGAACTGCACTCTGGAAGTGATCTCCAGGGAAGCATGTGGGCTTGTGAGTAGATTTCTTTACTAATAATCCACTCATAGATGTGATGGTTAGCTACTATTCTGCTGGAACTTAAGATGTTCAAATCTACATGCTGAGCTATGGACATTATTGCAATTAATCATCTCAATAGCCTTTGGGGGCCATTTGTATCCACTTCTATAAAAGAAAGATAATGAGTTAAAGAAGCTGTGTGAGCCAATAGTCATATATATGTAATGACTAACAACCAGTGTTTCAGTGTGTCTATGTGTATGGGTCATTTCCTTATTCTCTAACCACACTGCAAAATAGAAAATTGTTGTATGAGTGATCAGGGTTAAGTGTCAAGGAACACAAATGAGCCGCAATGGTCTGTATGGGTGGCTTTCTGTGGACACCAAGCTATTGAGGTGCAGATGACCGCCTCTACCTAATGCCTGTTAATATTTAGGCTCAATGCTCCATTTGGGTTCAGTTCTCAACTATGTCTCAGTTTTTAGAAGCCTCAGTGCCTCATAGTGACCAGAGAAAGCTGGAAGGAAATACAGAGAGGACCTGTAAGTCCTCTCCAGGTTAGGTCTAGGGCATAGTCATTTAGAGTCCCTAGTGGCTTCTTGGACCCATGTGATACTCATTTACCCAAAGGGATTAATTTCTTTACATACTGCAAAATCTTTCTGAATACATGACAGGCAATCTTTCAACTTCCCTTTCTGTAATCACTTCCACAACTATATATCTCTTGTCTCTCTGCTTCATGCATGCAAAAGCTGATGCAGAATATCATAAAATATTGCTAAAGGTATTTGTTCTTTAAAAATTGTCTCACATAATTACACTTTAGGAAAATAGAATTATACAAAACACACAGAGAGAAAGCTTCCTAACTCTGGGTAACTAATTAGTAGCCCAGAGTCTTGGTTCTCAGGTAGCATTCTAAGATATTGAATTATTCATATATAACTTCCTCAGATTCAGAAGCTGAGTGCAAACCCCAGATGACTCCAGGAAAGCCCACAAGTTGTTCTCTGCACATTTGGCTTAATTAACTATCTGAGAGAAGGCATTCTATATTTCCTCATAGAGATTATTTTGTGAGGCGGAAGTTCAGCAAGTAATGTAATTCATGCCCGTAATAACTGTTCTGTCATCTGCTACCTCCCACATCATTCCCCGACCCTGGATCAACAAAGCAGGCTGTTCCTGATAAGCTGGAATAGGAAGAAAACAAAACAAACAAAAAGTAAATAACCTCGAACCTTCACAGAACTGAAGTGAAGCACCTGACAGCTGAGATCTTTACCTTACAGCACTAAGCCCCATTGCTGATGGTTGGCCTCATAATACCAGGTCCACTCCTTCTCCCCCCTAACCCCCAAACCCCCACCCCGTGTCCTTCTCCTCACTCCCATCCCCTTCCTCATGAGCATCCAGATTATCGAAAGAAAGCTTCTCAAAGAGAAGGTTGTTGGTTCCTTTGGATTTGAAGTTTCTCTGTCTATCATCTCATTGTTACAACATTTCCATGGTCTCTCCTGTTCCCTCCCTAACCTGTTCACTACAATTGATTCTGACCGTGACTACCTGGAAGTAGCATCACACACAACAGACTGAAGGCCAAAGTCTTCACAACACTGCTTTCACTTAAGATGCCCAAATTGCTAATGTCCCCAGGTCACAGAAACTTATGATTTATGTGTTTGCAAATCCACTACCGGCTCTTCTGCTTTGAAAATGATCCTTTGGAACAATTCCCAAAACTTTAGGAAGCACTACATGTCCACTACAGTTTAGTTACAAGGACTATGTGGAAGGAAAGTTCTAGACCTCCATTGAGAATTTACACTGGCATTTCACAATATGGATAAGATCATTCAAATCATTAGCTTTATAATCAGACTGAGTCTCTAGCCCTCTTCCTTTCCCTGAAGGTCTACCAGGCACCAATTTGCAGTGGTTGATGTTTCTGATTATCTGCCATATCTCAAAGCTATTTAGAAGTCCATCTTGAGCTAGTGCAATTAGCCTAACAAAGATATCCCATCACTGTGAATTCCAAAGGTTTTTATTCAAGCTCTGTGCCAGGAGCCAGAATAAAGAACAAATTTAATATTCCTTTCTTTCTTTCTTTCCTTCTTTCTTTCTTTCTTTCTTTCTTTCTTTCTTTCTTTCTTTCTTTCTTTCTTTCTTTCTTTCTTTCTTTCTTTCTTTCTTTCTTTCTTTCTTTCTTCCTTTCTTTCTTTCTCTTTCTTTTCTTTTTTTCTTTCTTTTTTCTTTCTCCTTCCTTTCTCTTTTTCTTTCTCTCCTTCCTTTTCTCTTTCCTTCCTCCCTTTCTTTTTTTAAAATTTTATGTTATTGTAAAGATGCTGTACAGAAAGGTTACAGTTACATGAGTAAGGCAATGAGTGCATTTCTTGTCAAGCATTGTTACCCCTTCCCTTGTTGTTCTCCCACCTCCCTTTCTTTTATTCTCTGTTTGTTCCCCTTTTTTCCTCTTCCTATCTTTCTTCTTCCCCTCTCTGCTCCTCCTTCTCTTTCTTCTCTCCTCTCCCCTCTTTCTAATAGTAAGGGTTGAATCAGCATAATGCCACTCTGCTGCTTGAGCTACACCCCTAACCCTTTTTGCTCCTAATTCTCTTTTCAAAAGTGAGCCCCCTAAACTGCCCTAGCTGGCTCTCAGTTCAACCTGCCTCCATAGCAGTGTTATACCTAGACTCGAGACCTCCCCCACCCCCCGAAGACCACCAGAGACCAGGATCAATGTAAGTGACAAGAGTCATTTATTTGCAAGCTCAAGCTTGGACCTCTGCGCACTCAGTAACCGGTGACGCTAAGAGGCCCCGAGCATAGAATCAGCATAGTTTTTATAGTATTGAACAAACAACTTTAAGGAACTTTTACATGAGAAATTACATGATTCGTTGACATTTAAATCAAGTTAAGCTGGGCAAACATGATTGGTTATTGATGGAAATTGTCTGACTACTGGGTCACCGTGTCCTGCATGGCTATCCAGTGTCTGACTGATGCATCTGGAGGAAATTCCTGTGGTTTTTTTTCAAGGATTGTTTATGTCTCTAGTTGCCTGAGAATTGTTTCTCTTTGTGTTACTCCTGGATTGGGCTCATGGTCAATTCCATGACTCATACCTCACAAGGTGGTTACTGACTTAAAGATGGAAACACTTAGGCCCAGGCATCAGGCTCTTCAGTAGCTAGATGTGTGCCGCCACACCATGCTCAGAGAAGCTTTTGACATTTTCTGCTTGTCCTAGACATATACTAGTTACTGCAGATAAGGGAAACCATGGGACCTATGTTTCTTTAGTCTGGCTTACTTCACTTAATATAATTTTTTCCAAGTCTTTCCATTTCCTAACAAACAGGACAGTGTCATTCTTTCTGATGGAGGCATAGAATACACACACACACACACACACACACACACACACACACACACACACACACACACACACATATCACATTTTCTTGATCCATTCATCTACCGATCCTCTTTTCTTTCTAATAGACCAACCACTCTTTTCCTCACTGTCATCCTAACCAACACCCCTGACTCCTCTGACGATAATTGCAGAGATGAAAGTACAAAGCATTTTCAAATAAAAACAACAAAACCTCTTTTGCTTTTTTGAGAGGAAATACCCATGACCACACACAATTCACACATAGATTTTCTGAGGAGAGTAATTCTGAGTCCTCTCTACTGTTGGTAACCAGACTAATGGGTTAATTAGCAATGAAGAAAAAGGCCAAAGACACTAAATTGCTCTACTTTAAAAGGTCCAAGATAGAGAAGGTCAATGAATAGGAGTAAGGAAAGCCAGGGGGCTAAGTTTGAGTAATAACCATTTGGATATTTTTCATGTAGAAGGTAGAGGGAAAAATAGAGAGCACAGAATAGATTTTTACGAAAATGGTCTTTTATAAGTGATAATATAACACACTGGTTGAGTCAGAATATTTGGGTTTAAATTCAGTTTCTACTACCTGCTAGCTTTGTGACCAACAGTTAATCTCCCCGTGATTCAGAGACCTTATTTATGAAGCAAGGGAATTAACAGTTTCTACTCCATGCCTCATACATTGTATTTGTTTAATAATGTTACTCATTATGTTATGCAAGAGATTTCTCTTCGACATTTTAGCAATTTTTTTAAAAACTGCATTGTTTATAAATTTTTACTAACTTTAGAAATCAGACATATTTCTGCAAATGTGCACCCCAGCAAGAGAGAGTCATGGGATAAACCTTCAAATTGCAGCTTAAAGGTGATACAGGCTAGTCTCCACCTCATTAAAGAATCCTAACCATTCCCCCACCCCTCAAGTCTTAGCAAACTCTTCTCCTGTGACATTTCCTTGTTTATATTTCAGATCCCATTAGAATATAAACTCCAAAAGAGCAAGACCTATATAATAGGTAATTAGAAACTGGTTTTGCTAAAAAGCATGGATTCTCTGATTGGGCCCACAAGTTAACTAAAAGCAGGATACAAACTTGACAACCCTACCTCCATTTTGCACCTGTCTTTTTTGTTCTCAGTCTTTCTCCTGTAGCCACTTTGGATACTGGGAATGAGAAGACTGGTTAATAACGTCCTATAGCAAGAGATCAAGACTACCCTTATGGAACAACAGAGCCTCACAGGAAAGATCACATGTACATCACACACACACACACACACACACACACACACACACACACACACACACTTATCTATGATGATGACTCTGGAAGAGGGGTAATCATCTTACTGAAACCAGGTTTCTTCCTCAAATGATCATAATGATGACAACTTCTCTGGAACCTCTTATCTCACAGAACCAGAACTGAGATCCCAGGCCACACTTTACCTAGGGCTGCTTAATTATTCCTAGCTCTCAACCTCTGCCCCAACAATTTGTATAAATAAGCCAAATTCTCAAGAAATTTGTTTCATATAGCTCTTGTGATTTGATTGGCATGATGAGTTTGTGAATATAGTGATTGAAACTCAACTCTCTCCAGTAAATTGATGTAAAAATTAACAATTGTAATAATACGAAACATCTATAATATGCCAGTCATTATGATTCTGAGTTGAAGAACATTATTTTTGACTTCCAAGCATCATGGTCAGGGCAAAACCCAGAAACGTTGATTTTGTTAATAATTATACCTGACAATATAACTGTGACATACTATTAACTATTTTACTGGATATTGGTCCTGAGAATATTTTCATGGAAATTTTATAGTCATTTTATTCAAAAGAACTCCTGCAAAAGCTAAGTAGTTGTACAAAAGAGGTACCATATAGCAAAGCAGTTATGAACACAATGTATCTTGATCAATGTCACCCCCTTAAATATTTTCACCCCCTTTGATCCACCACTTCCCTTACTTTTCCTAATTTTGTGGTATATATGATGACTTCTTGACTACATTCTCCACACCACCCCTCTCCATTCATCTACTCTTCTCCTCTTGGCTCTACCTTCCCTATTAGATGCACCCATTTCCTGGTGTTGATTTTGTTAGGCTTTGACCTAGTCTCTCTAAAATATTATACTACTTGAGTTCTCCAGAGAGTCTATTACACTTAATTCATTTACAGTTAATTCATTGGGCCTACTGCCCAATGTATTTCCTTATAGATTTATAGGTATATTCCAGCTACTACTAATGAAGGAAACCATGCAGCCTTTGTTTTTCTAGGAAAGCTGTATTTTTTAATCAAGGAAGATAGACCATAATTTTCCTTTTCTCTAGATGTCCTATTCCTGAGTTTCTGTTTTCACCCATATGTCTCCAATATGGATTGATATTTAAAATTGCTTGACATAAACTAAGAATTGCCATAACTTTGTTTTTGCTTATACAACCAAGATTATCAACCATGAAGCATTTCTCAGTGTACTCATTATAAATTATACTCAGTATAAATCAGTGTTTTGGAAGTTAACTGTATAATCCACCCAAATAAAGCCTAACAAATAACACAATCTTGATTGGAAGATCTACTCTGACAAATTATAAATATTTATAATACTATACTAAAAGACTAAAATCAGGTGCTTCTCCATTGAGATTGTTAATTCTTTAAAAATTGTTCATCACTCCTTGTTTAGGCTTTCAAGTTGTTTGAGAAGGGACATTAACCTGTCCATTCACCAAGCTGCTTGCCGAGTACTTGCTGAATCATCTTGGGATATTTTGTTGGTGGAGTTTTTATTTGTTTGGGGATTTGGGCGGGGAGGGGGAGTAACTGTTTTATTTGCTCTCCATTTTGTCACACCTAAATCTTGAAATCTACTCATCTATGGAAAATCTCAAAAGGATAAGAATACTGCCTCTTGCACTCCTCTCTCAGAATTACCTGAGTAGCACAGGGATATAACCTTGGCATAAGTGCCACTTTCAGCATTGCAATATGAGTTGCCTAAGAAAGAGCAAGGTTCACCTGAGCTTTGTGCAGTATTCACTCTGGACTTCTTGCTCTGAGGACCCTAAGTTTCTGCTCCAAGACAAAAGTAGCATTACTGATCCAAACTGGCTCTGTGCCAGGCAGCTCACATACTTTTTTGCTTGTAAAAGCACTTGTAACCCTTTGAGAGAGATTGTATTAACCATGCTTCCTCTCAGAGAAATGAACAGTAAGAAAGTCTAAATAATTTGCGGAAGGCAACACAGAAGCAGTCTCAAAGCCAGGTCTCTTAGATTCCGGAGTCTTCTGATGATAAAAATAGTGGTGAAAATTAATTCCCCTCAATGCTGCATCATTCATTCCTTTGTATGTTGGAGTGCACACATTGTGCCCTTTTGTAAGGCTGACCTTCTCTTGCCTGACAGATCCTACTCTCCTCCAGTGAAGAATTCCCACTGCTGGACCCCACTTCCCCTCCCACTTCAGCAATTTTGCCCTCTTTCCACAACACCATCTCTTCACTCTGAGGCTTTCCATCTTAAGAGGGATGTCATTTCTGTATCACCCTTCCCCCTGATATCCCCTTCCTCTATGGCCCTCTACAGAAAATTTGGTCGACAGAATCATGGTTCTCACTAGCACTGAGTAATTTCTAGTGGCTTTGTGTTCCTCTGTCTTCTTTGTCAGACTCTGAGGTTTCAAATTATAAGACTTGTTTAGCACCTTATACCTCAGGCCATTTCTTTGAGCAGATCAAAGTTATTATTTCCAATGTGTCTGGATTGTTTTTCTTTGCTAACTTAGAACTTAACGATGAGGAGGGATGAAGTCATCCTTAGAAGAATTTTGATTACTTCCATTTCACCAGCGGTTCAGAACATCAGGGTTGAGTGTATGGAATGTCAATGAAAATCCACATTGAGAGAAAGCTCTGGAAGGAAGCTCCCTTTAGTACCAGCTGAGAATTTTTTTCATTTTCTATCCATACAATATATTTCATAAAATATTTTGCTTCAAGGATTATACAAAATCATTTTCTGAAAAAATCATTTTTAAGCACAGGGAAATTTTATTGCCTAAAAATAGATAAAACACAACAAACAAAATGAACATAGAGGCTGAAGAGAAAGTATTATGTAAATTCTTGTGGATCTCTTGGTAATCTAGAGAATGCTTTTGTAATGAAAAGTATTTATCTTTTGCATAGTTCTAAAGGTTCACATATCAGGTGAGCTTTGACAAGAGCACCTGTGTAAAAAGCAGAGTGTTGTTGGTTACTCTATATTTTATCAGTGTTCTTTTCTTATTACATAGCTCATCTGAAATTCTGAAACCAACATATATTTTGGTAGGTTCTTCCCCCACCTCCAATCTCCAGACAAATGAATGTTTAAAGTTGTTTTAAATAACTCTCATGAAAGAGAAAACAAAATCATAAGGTAATTCTGACATAGTTACTTACATAAACTTGAGTGCTAGTACTTATGCAATGTTCTCAGAAAACAGAAGATTATGGATTCATAACAAACTCTCTGAAAGAAACTCAATGCATACCTGTAATCCCAGCACTTATGAGGCTGAAACAGAAGGATCACAAATTCAAGGATAGTCTGGGCCACATAGTTAGAACTTGTATCCAAAAACATCAGTATAAAATGTCTACATAACTGTTAACTGTAAGAAGAAAAAGTGGGAAGGAGGGAGCTAGGGAAAAAGAAAGGAAGGGAAGAGGGGGGAACAAGCAAGATTGTTCCTAGAGTCTCTAGGAAATTTCCTGGTCATCTCTGAGTAATGGAACATGGTCTGTGAAAAATGCAATGCTGGATCTGCAGTGATGGAAATATAATAATTTTAAAACATGCTACTTTTTCCAACAATTAACCAGGTAATAAATACTATTCTTAGTGTTGGGTATGAAGAAAGTTCATTTTACCAAAGATACATAGATTTTAATGTTCTTGAGCAATATACTGATGATATGAGATTTGTTGTCAATATGCCTACAGATCAATAAGGACAAGATATGGAACACTTATAAATGGAAAAAGGCTTACACAGTTACTGCATAAAAATGAATATCCAAGGAGCCAGTAACAATGACAACTGATATCATTCCTTATCAGAGAAGTGCAAATTAAAATTGCTAGGAAATAACAAAGCACATACCACAATAAAAAGATAATGAAAACACCATTATGCACCAATGGGAACTCTTGAGCACTGCTGGCTGGAATATAACAATATGACTACTTTTGAAAAATGTTTATCATGATCTACTAAAACTGAACATATACCTATCTAATAGCCAGCAAGTCCACTCCTCTGATATTTATCACACATTCATATTTGTGGGCAGCACAGGAGTGTTCAGAGCAGCACAAAGCATAGTAGTCAAAGCTATAAACAACCCAAATGTCCACCAGCTGAAGAAATAAGTAAACTATGTTTAAATGATTAGAACAAGTGAACTGTTACTATACCTGAAATCATGGATTGGTATGGTTTGAATATGAATTGTCCCCAAGTGTGAATGAGTAATTATTAAAGAAGTAGCTTTGAATTCAAGCTAAGCTACCATCTTCAAAAAGAACAACAAATATTTAGAGATGTGTCAAAACACAGTTTCCAGAGGCAACAACTTTGAGAAAGGCAAATAATCGTCACATTACTGCTAGTAAAGCTTGTTAGTCTTTCCTTGGCTCCCATCTCTAGACCAGAAAGATGTCTGCAGTGATTAGCCCTTTTTCCTATAAAAGGTAGGACGTGATACCTCTGGGATTTGTAAAACTAAGTCCTCCTTTTAGGCACTCCAAGGCAAAGAAGTCTCCTGCATGCTCTTCTTGGTGACATATTTTGGTCCCTTACAAAAGGTCATTTAAAAATGGGTGGCAAAGGTAAGACAACTACCTCCGATTTTGGTTCATGGTCAGAGTGCTCCTCCTATCACTGTGTTGTGGACAAAGTTCACATTTGCTTCTTTTCTATGCATTCCCCCATTTCCTTGATCTTTGTTTTTCTTCAATATTCTTTGTCCACCTTCCCTGGCCTTTCCCTGGCACCTAGCTTCTGAAAGGTCTTCAGCTTCAAAGCCTGTACTTTATCCTTTGAATTGTGGTCTACTAATTGAAAACATTAGTAATAATCCAGTCATTAAGGTGCAATTTATACCTTTATTGAGGCATAAAGTAGTATTCAAGTATAATTGGAAAGCTTAACTTACAGATTTAAACCTCATCTTCCTAATCATTACTATTTAATTCTATTGAAATTATGAAGACATTTTTAATGGCACAGCTGAGGAAAAATCGTTTAATTACATTTCTACTAATTAAGCCAATGTGGTACAATGGCAATATAATAAAATCCCAGAAGCAAAATCAATTGGAATGTCAAGTCCTGCTAAAATATAGTGGCCAGCATCTAATGAAAGCAAAAGTTTCCCACTAATAATGGTTCTGTCTTATTCAATATCCACAGACCATGGGAATGTTAACTTATTCCCGTGGAGAACAGTTAGGGAGGCCAAGACCATGATATCAGTAGAATTGAATCTTAATGTTCAAGAAATGAAGTTAAAAGTTAGGACAATGAATCGTTAAGCATGGTTGGTATTATTCTTTAAATATTTGGGGCTTACCACAGAGCACTATAATCAGATTCAGATTCTCTAGAGCTGAGACTTGAGCATTGTTATTGTTTACCAATTACTTGAGTGATTTTTATCCAAAGATTAAAACCCACAAAGCCCTTGTTTTCTTCTTTTCACATAGTATCACACAATACTTCTGTGTCAACAGTTGACTCTCTACCTTTGCTATGAAATATACAGACCTTCCTGAGTTGGCTTGTGTTCTAGGGACCTTCTAACTGCTGTGCCAGAAGACCCTATCTTCCTCCAAAGGCTCATAATAGAATAGAAGGATCATTAATCCACCCTATTTCTAAAATAAGCATGTTGAGATTCCTAGATGTTTAAAATATTATTCTTGTCCATTTAAGATGAATTACTTTTAAGCTTCCCATTCTCTCATTTATTCATTTCATTGCATCCAGAAGTAGAAAAAGCACTTCTTTTTAAAATTTCATAGAGTTTCAAGTTCTGTTTCTAAACCTGACTCTGTCCTTTAATAGCTATGGGACACTAGACAAATGCTTGAGATGTCCAAGCTTCAGTTTCCTGACCTGCAATCTGGGAATAACAATGCATAACTTGTAGAAGATTTAGAAAATTTAATGTGATGTTACATACAAATATCTAGCATACTGTTGGGCACCAACATAACAGTTCAATGAAGGGATGATATCATCAATTAATACTTTAAACCAAGGCCTTGAGCTCCCTCTTTCTATATAGAACATTATAATGAATATGTCAACTCCTCTTTAAAAGCATGGGGTCTAAAAAGGAGGACAAGATGAACTCATGAGTTACTATATTATAAAGTACACATTTCCATAAATGAGCCATAAAGATAAGGAGTGATATTACGCCCTTTAATAGAGAATGGAATGAGGAACGCTTACTTAATGCTCGTCTATATATTATGAGCACCCGGGATTTACATTACTTAGGAAAAACTGCTTTTCCACTACAAACCTTATCTCTCTGTGCTAGCTAAGAAGCTTTACTTAGAAGTCAGCAACTTAGAAGTCAATCTTCTCCACATGTCTTACCATGACCTCTGTGTCTTAGGGCAATCTTTTCCTCATCCCCCTTTCTCATAGGCTCATGCCAACGTCAAGCTCTGGCTCATATTTTTCTCATTTTACACACTATCTCTTCTTAGGCAAAACTTTAAACTATGTTTTAAGATTTCACTTTTTAAAACATTTTCCTGTATAAATTTGGGCCTAAAGTAAACGATAATGTGCACTTGATTTTTAAGCTCCTATTGTACATTATTTAAAATGAATTATACAGAACATTAATAAAAATGCATATTCCCAGGCCTTAAATTGGATTTGAATCTGTAGAGGAAAAGATCTCAGACTATATGATATAGACAGACAGAGATAGATAGATAGATAGATAGATAGACAGACAGACAGATCTATATCTATGGTAGATGCATACATTAATGTTTAAGAACTACCTGTCTATTTTGTTTCATTTGTTAATATTATGGTTCTGAAAAGGATGCAGATTTTTTACACAGGTAGTCTTTCATACCTTCCAGACCTGCCTCCTTCTATGTCTACCCTGTTGCTGCCAGCACTGAGCTCTACGCTGAGTGCACACTGAGGGGCTGACACATCCCCCCCTTGTGCATGCCTTCATGCATTGGTAGCACACAGTCAGTTGAAGGAACCTTGAGATCTTACGTAAGGACCGTTGTGAGTGGTGAGTTTTTTTTAGTTTTGAAAAGAATAGGGTTACGATACAGAAATGTCAGCCAAATGTAATGAAAATAAACAAGATTTTTAGAATTACTGTCATTAGCCTATACTTCTAATAATTTACTGAGATGCATTCTAGGGGAAAAAACATAGAGGTAATTTTATTTAATTATTTTTATTTTGTTATCTTGGTCTTGTAATTTCTCAGAGCTTCTACTATCCAAGCTCATTGCTACCTGAGAGTTTTTAACTTCTAGCTGCTATAACTTGTGTGAGTATATTTTTTTAACTAGGAAGTAAGATTTTTTTAAGCAAGTATTTATGATGTATCTATTTCTTTTATGGAACAGATAGTATAAGTATAATAGTCTTTAACTCAGTCTTGTCTAGAAAATGTAACTGCTATATAAGGAATTTAGTGTGAGAAACTTTCAAAACTGAGTCTGACAATTATTGTGTCTTCAGATAAGGAAAAGGTTAGAATTCTGTACATAGCAATTGCCATAAGCGCTAAGTAAACTTTGAGTTTGTGACTTAGACTGTTTACTCAAAGAGACAATGTACTTCTCTGCAATATTAAAAGTTTTGTTTTAATACTTCGAAAGATTATCAACTTATAACCTTGAGGCTAAGAACCAGAAACTTCAGTTAAAATAGTTAAATATTCATAAGAAACCTTAGTTAAAATATTATTATAATAAATGTGTTCCCTTAAAATTAAATTTACCTACAAACTACATGAAGATTACCCACCCACTAAATAAAATATTACAAACCTAACTCTAGCCAATGGAACAATACTAACATGAGGTGTAAATTACCTTCAAATTAGAGACAAATCTAAGGCACTCCCTCCCTATAAATAAAAAAAATGCTTTAAATCTTAACATATTAATTCAACTTATTGGCTAGAAGAAATATATTTATACAAAATCCCAAATAAAATGAATATTATGTTTGGGGAAAAAAGCAACAAATTCAGTATAGACTCGGTTTCTAACAAAAATCAGACTAGAAATCTCTATGCACACCTCAAAAACCCCAAAAATGTACACACCCAAGTGGAGAATATATTATTGTAAATCAATGGAAGATCTTAGAAGACAGTATGTGGAAGATAGAAACAAATCAAGAAGAACAAAGAACTCTAAAAGCATCATTAACCAAGTCAACTTTTAGGACCGTAAGTCATAAGAGGAGCTGTAAAGATGAGGGTGGTTCTCAGGCCTAGACCTAGAGCCCATTTTGGTAGGGTGTTGGACCAAAAACAACATGGCAAAAACCCAGGAATCAAGAATGTCTATCCCTTGGGAAAAATGCCTAGGAGAAGCAGATGTCATGGAAAAGAAAGCCTATAATTTGGAGGAAAACATTACATATAAAATTAACATAGGATTAGAATCAGGGAGTCACAAATAATTACTGAAAAGGCAAGTCAAGTAGACAAACAATAAAAAAACAGCATAAAAAACATAGAGCTATCTTATGACCCAGCATTTCCACTCCTGGGCATTTATCCAATACGCTACAAACAAGGCCATACTAAAGATAACAGCACAATGTTGTTCATTACAGTATTATTTACCATAGCTAAGATTTGGAATTGGCCCACATGCACAAATAGATCAAGAAACTGTGAGATATATATATATATATATATATATATATATATATGTATATAATGAAATTCTACTCATCTGTTTGAAAGAATATTATTGTACCTTATATAAGGAAATGGAAAGATGGGAAAAATTATATTAATCAAAGTAAGCTAAACCCAGAGAAACATAAGTTGCATGGTTTCCCTCATTTGGGATACCTAGAATGTGCCTATAAATCTACAAGTAACTATACTGGGTGGTAAGCAAGGGGTTACAAATAAATGAACTGAAGTTTAATAGACTCTGTGGAGAGCACAAATAGTATAATTCTTTAAAAAGAATAAATCAAAACCCAACAAAGTATGTACCAGCAAAGGGGTATTTGCAAGAGAGGATAGGGGGACGAGGGGACAGAAGTTGAAGAACAAAGGCGAAAGGGGGGAGAATTCAGGCAGCAATTCTTTGTATATATCATCCAATTGAGAACTATAAGGGAAGGGATGAGTGAGCGGGGTGGGAGGGGGTGAAGATGTTGGAGTGGTAACACAGATCAAGATGCGTTGTATACATGAACTGATTTGTTAAATTGTAAAATAAAAACTCAATACATAACCTAAAAATTAAGGAAAGTGAGGGGAGGGATGAGCTGGAGAGGAGGGTGGGAATGTTGAAAAGGATGGCGTTGATCAAGATGCACTCTATTCCTAAACTGCTTTGGTGAATGGCCAACTTCTTTGTACAACTACTAAAGATAATAAAAAAAATATTCAAAAGTAGCATAAGCAAGCAGTTCATAGAAGATAAAACATCAACAATAAGCACAGGAGAATATTTTCTCTTTTTTTCAAATCAGTATTGTACTTTAATGGAAATTATTAAATATCAAGTCAAGTATATTTGACCTAAGTGTTACATAGCTCTACAATTTGAGACTATATCAATTGTTGACAATAAAATTTTAATTCATAGATGGAAAAAAAATCATGTTCAGAAAAAATTGTGAACTGCACAGGTGGTTTGTCCAAAATGCATAAAACATAGCTTTAAAACTGTAAAGTACCTACAATTCTGGTCTTTTCTAAATTATCATTGTAATCAGAGCGATGAGCATTTGAGGTATATCTTTTGCCAAGTTTAGGGAAATGTTCATAGCTTTATATTTAACTAGGTAAATGTGATTTGAGAGTTGTTTTATTTAAACAGCGGTTATGGAAATATATTCATTAATGCTAAGAATCCTGTGATATTTCCACCACCATGTTCCTGTAACCCGAAAGCCTGCAGAAGAGTCAAAGAGATTTATGTAGGGAGCCATTGGCCAAAACCTAAACATTTCTAACATCCAGTGTCCTTTACAGAAGGTTCAGTGAGATCAACTACTAGTTGATAGTCAATAGTTCCTGCATGAGTGCTCAAAGCTTCTAATAGTTATTTGGCTTTCTGTTTTAGGAGTAAACATATAGACAAGACTATCAAGCATCTGAAGAAAGTTTCAATATGAAAAACAGAGACCATGAATAATACACAATAGCAAATAAACTTTAGGGACATTTTTTTTAAGTCTTAGAGAAGAAAATCTCTTCTCTCCAGATCGATGAGATTTTTTGAGTCCATGAAATAAGACCAAAATGTAAGTATTATTAAAGAAAAATTCTGAGTGTCCTGAAACAACTGAAGGAATACTGAAAGATAATTGTCAATTAAGTTATTCATATTTTGGGACATATGGCAATGTGATTCTTATAAGTAGTTCTTTGTTCTTTGCTGCCTATCTAAGAATGTTTCTATATCTTTTTTCCTTGGGAAAAAAGAGATAGTGTCTGCCTATTGTGCAAAGGGCAGGCATTCTTACTGAGTATTAAATGAGTTGGGTTTCCTAGCTGAACATACCTTCACTGTAACACAACTTATTGCACATGTAGGTGCTGTACAACCCTGTGTATGTCACATTGGGGGAAACTAACTCTGAAAAACTGAACTAGTAGAACATCCAGATGCAGAATTAATGATACTGGCATCAGCCCAAAACATGAATATTTGGATATATAATCACATATTTCCTATGTTATACAATACAAAATTCATTTTACAGTTCCTGAATTTAAGATAAAGAGTATTCTATCTCCATCAGCCACAACTTGTGCCTCATGTAGCAAACTGATAAAATGAAGCTAAGTGGTATCCATGGCCTGACAATAGTCATATTCTTAAACAAACAAGCCAATACAAGAAAGAAGAGTGGGGTACTTGTGTATATGACGGGATGTTCTTCTCTTGTAGGAACAAGTTGATAGTGTCCTTAAATCCTAGAAAATTATAATGCCTCTTCCCTAATCCCATTCATTCCCTGCAAATAAAATTAATTAAACCAGGCAAAATTAAGGGTCCAGCAAAACTCCCATTCTAGGAAACCATTTAAGTGGACTTGTTGAGCAACTTGAAATTTATTATAAACACTTAAATCATGATACCTTAACCAAAAGTCATTTTTACAAAAATAATAATATTGTTGTATCAAAGACAGACAAAAAACACAGTCATTGGGATCAGAGTCAGAGAAAACGAACAGCTAAAAAGAAAGCAGTGAACCCATGAAACTGAAGGATGACCCTTCTGGGTAGAAAAAAATCTTAACTCATTTTCTATACTTTCCCTAAGTTTGAAGTTATGTTTTAATTTTTCAAACCTTTGGAAATAGTTTCTATACTAAGTTAGAAAACACAAATGGTGGGGAAAAGGGTGAACTAATTCAGTGTGATATTCACTAGAAACTATGTTGCAAATGAGCTATACAACTTGGGGGGAAGGGTAGTCAGGAGGGAAAACCTGGGGGAAAATGAGGGAAGGAGTAACACAGTTCAAAAGAAATGTACTCAATACCTGATTTATGTAACTGTAACCCCTCTGTACATCACCTTTACAATAAAAAAGAAAATATTCTATGAAAGTAAAACATACTTTTAAAATATTTCCTCATTTATACATTATACATAATGACAGTAGAAGAATTTTTAAACTTCCTCCACAGCTGTATTATAAAGTATTTTTCTGCTGTAAATATTCTGCTGTAATTCATATTCTGCTACAAATATTGACTTTTGAATCTGTTCTACACAAACATAATTCACTAATATTAGGCCACAGAATGTACCCTGTAGTTCCCATGAAAAAACGTTTAAGCTGATTTTTATATTATCATTCCATTTAATGGTGTTTTGGCGCCAACTTTTGCCATGACTCCAAGACTTAATACTCTAGTTAATTTCTACCAATTTAGTTAGCAGTATTGAGTTTGAACTTGGGGCCATGAGCTTGCTAATCAATTGCTCTATCGCTTTAGCTAGTCTGCCCAGTCTGCATTTCTTTATACTTCTATATTTTTATGAAACCTTAAACAATATTTTTATGAGTGTAAATATTAATATGTAGTGACATGACAGTATTCTTTGGAGATGTGTATTTTTTTTGCTCAAAGTTATACTAGTTCACTGTTGACCTTACATTTTGTTTCTTTTTGTTTTTATCATACTATTGTGAAAAATTCTACCCTGAAGAGTTTTGTTCATGTGCCCTTGAGTTTATGAGTTTGCTTTTCTGGGCATATTAGTCTATTTTTACGCTTTTGTGAATTATGGGCATCTTCAGTTTACTATTACCATACTATTTTCTATAATCGCTGAGCTGATTTTTAATTCCACAGATTGTTTCATATCATTTTTAATACTTGTAAGTTTTGCCAACATGATGGATATTTCATTTTATTTTTTCTTTTCATTTTTTTTAAAAATTATCCTTAAGTAGCAATGAAAAGGAGTTTCAACTCAACATCTAGGTTTATGAGTACAGTGCATCCTGATCAACATTACCCCTCTTATTCTCAATCATCTGTCCCAAAGCCACCCATCCCTTCAAATATATATATCTAGAATATTATGACTATATTCCCCCATCCTTCCTCTCTCTATTCACCTGTTTCCTTTCATATTAAGCCCTCTCCCCAGCCCCGACAAAATACTGACAAAACATGTTTCAGTTTCTTGGTATTCATTTTATTAAATTGTAAGTTAGTTGTTCAAAGGAATTAAGTCATTGGGATCCTCTGTGTATACCATACTCTAGTTAATTTGTCTCTCTCTCTCTCTCTCTCTCTCTCTCTCTCTATATATATATATATATATATATAGTAGTCTATATGTTTTGTGTCTATATACATATGGTAGTCTATATGTTTTTGTATATCTTTATAATTTAAATTCTAATTTCCACTGTACCCTTTGCCTCTCTAAGCCTGATTTATGAGAAAGGATTCTGATATGATACTGCTAAAAATCTGAATTGTCACAACTATGTTTGCACGTAGGCAGAATCAACTATAAGTTTGAATGTGCATATTATTTATCTCACCAATTCTATTCCTAGGAATTTATCCTGAAACTACTTACATCACTAACATCTACTCATTAATGAAATGTGTCTATTTCAGAACATTAACTGTAGCATTACATGGTAGAGCAAATATTTGAAATAAAGTAATTGTACATAATTACAGATTTATGGAAATATAATTAAGAAATTATATATATACATATAGACAAAAAAAAGTATCCGACTTAAGATACCTTTTTATAGTGAAAAATGAATGTGTAAACCAACATGCTTTATAATGTTTAGATTTAGAGTAATCCAATCTATTATATCATGTTTACATATGTGCACCTATGTTTAGTTATGTATATATTTGTTGCATAATGGTGAATAGTAATAGTCTTATTATACTTGATCATAAAGATTAGATAGAGAAATGCTGGGATAGATAGCAAATTGTATTATTCCTTTTCTTTTTTTGGGTCCGGTCATGGGGCCTGAACTCTGAGCCTGGGCCACTGTCCCTCAGCTCTTCAGCTCAGCTATCATTCTACCACTTGAGTCACAGCGCCACTTCTGGCTTTTTTCTTTTTGCTTATGTGGTGCTGAGGAATCGAACCCAAGGCCTCATGCATGCAAGGCAAGCGCTCTACCCACTGAGCCACCTTCCTAGCCTCCTTTTCTTTTTAATCTCGTAATTTTCTTCTTTTCCTCAGTTCATGGTAAAAAGGCAGTTCGGGGCTAAGGCAGGGCAAAAGAAAAAGAATTTACTAGAATGTGACACTTCAAAGTAATGACAGAGATAGAAAGAGAGACATATGTGGAACTGTGAAAAGATATGTGAAACTTTGACAAATATTCCATTTTGAAAAATTGAAATCATGCCTCCTTCCCAGGGAAGACCTTCCAGAGATCTTCCAGTGAGAATCCAGGTATTGTACCAGCCTCAGAACTTTAAGTACTTTCCAAGAGGGAGTGAGGCCTCTTTATAGGGAACAGAAGGACAGCAGTAGGGATGATGGAAAAGGAAGAAACTGGAGGCATGATGTCAAAATTCAGCACAGGCAGACTCTGAGCCTAGTGTGGTAAAGAAGATGACGCCACTTTGGTCCCTTTCCTATGTGTCTTTCTGGTAGTGGAGCATAGCTGCACCCTTCTCCAGATGTTGCAGGGAGAACATGAACATCTCTCTGCCTGTCTAGTGAGGGAAACAATCTGACATTGTTCATGGAACTGTTAACATCCCAGAGAACAGGATATAAAAGATTACAGTTTTCTGCTTCACTCACTTTTACATTTTTCAACTATTTTTCATGAAAAAAAAAACAAATTACTGCAGAGAAAAAAAGGTACACCAAACTCTTTTCTGATTCTGCTTTCTTTAGGCAAAGTGCTACAAAAAGATTCTCACTATTTAGTTATTTCATCCACTTTATTAGAAGAGTATGTAGCATTTAACACGTATTTTTAACGTGCAACTCAGATGACTAGAACTCTCCTTTAAACTATAAAGGAAAAACTCAATGTTAGACCATGATTCAGGGCAATGAAAAGTGACTGATATAAAACAGAAGTGATATATCAGCTGAGTGTAAGCTTTACAAATGATCTGAAATGGGATTGAAGTGAAACATGACCAGGGTAAAGATAACTGCATCAGTTGCTACAGACAAATATCCATTAGGGAGCGTTGAGTATGAAATGTCACCTATGTATGTGGAATTAGCTATAAGTGACTGAAAGGGGGATGGGAAATGTAAATAGAAAAGCACCAGATCTAGGAGTTCCGGGAAGATGGCGGAGGAAAAGCTGGAGTCTAAACAAGCTCTCACATAGAAAGCAGTTTTAGAGTTCCAGTGAACAGTCCTAAGCCAGAGAATCACACCAAGTGTGCCATCACAGGACAGAGAGTCAGGCCAGAGAGGGAAAATCCAGGCAAGGAGACACATCTGAGCTCTTGCCAGCAGCCGCGGCGGTGGCAGCAGTGGCAGAGGTGACCGCAGGCGCCATACCTGAGCCACACAGAGTCCCGGACGAAGGAACCAGACGCAGGCGTGTGAGCGGATTCTACTCCACACCATCAAGAACCGACAAGGAGCGGACATCTTCATCCTGCAGTTCGCAGACCAGAGACGACCCAGGAACCAAGACTCGGCATGAGTAGAAGCCTGATGTCCTCACTCCTTCTCAGGGAGCAGAGGAGGGAAGGCCACCCCTCTCCCCCTGCCCCCCACTACCGGAGATCTCCATCTTGGATACCGACAAAGCTCAGCAGAGCTGCTAGCTCCAACTCAAGCCTTGGAATAAAACGAGTCATTTAGCAGGTCTCAAGAACTTAACGGTGGCGTGACCTGCCAGACTCAGCTCCATCCAGGGAAAAGTCACCCAGCTTGGGCACCAGCCCTAGGAGTGGCTTTCTTCACTGAGTAATCAGAGCCAGAGGCTTCCCCTCCCTCTAGCATCAGTAAACAGAAACCCTGAGAATGGCTCCAGGCTGGGCTCTGAGTTTTTCACAAACTAG